>NC_092802.1:5785479-6985479 GCF_918797505.1 Bemisia tabaci | reverse complement strand
GCACCGCTGAATTTTGATGAGCAGCACTTAACGGTCATATCGATGCCCCATTTCAATGTGAAAATGGACCGTGTTAAGCAGGAAAGAACCAAGTCACATCAGCTGTTGCCAAATTTAATCGAGCGGTTTGATTTTTTTTTATGGAAACAGTTGTGCGGATTGCTGTGCAAATTGCAGTAAATTTTCTGCAAAGTCCGAAGCAAATACCTTAAACCAAAGGAATCCGTACAAACGTTCTCCTATAAAAAACTAAACTGCCCAGTTTTTGACGATAGCTTAGGTGGCTTGGTTCCTTTCTGCTAAACGCGGTCCAAATTAAGCTTCACAAAACCTGTATTTTGTAACTCTGTCTACTTGTAGAACCTTGAATGGCCGGCGTCATGTGACACTAGTTCCTCAAAAACACTTCCTCACTTTAAAAAATCGTTACGGGCTGTTGCGTACATTTAGCAACAATCAGAACTATTGAATAACTATTCACTTTCATAATAATAATATTCATAATAATGCTGTGGATATGACTTTATTCACACGGGTTTATAGCATTACAATGCGTATGTATATAGAACTCTGTTACCACGGAGACATATCAGGTTGAAGCTTAAATAGCTTTGACAAGTTCCCCCCCTTGAGGTCTCCTCAAAATTCAAATTCAAATACTTAAATAACTCAAGTACTTAAATTCGACATTTTGTGATATTTGTTACATTTTGTTACATGACAATTTGTAAATGTATAAGATTTTCATGTAAAAACCAATTTTAAACTTTAATTTATTAGTTCTTGTTTTTCTTCGTCATTAAGTGCATAAAATGGTGCATCCCAATTTTTCACTTGGCTGTGATCTTGAAGCCACGACGCTAGGGTCAACGCCGTAGTGATTCTTCTCGTCTGCAGGAACTTGCAGACTTTTTCGAGAGGAGTCAAAAGCGCTAGGACTAGGAGATTCTTCAGGATCAAATTTAAATTCAGTTAAAAAGTAGATAAGTTTCAGCTGTCGTAACATCTGTTGACATTTAAATATTTGATGAATTTAAACGCATTATTTGATGTATTCTACTCAATACTCGGGAACATTTGCTTTTTATGAACTTCATTATTTACTTCTAAAACACTGCCTCATTAAAAACCTTAACCATATGAAAAACCAGTGGATAAAAACATAGGCAAGGGAAAAAGAGTACAGTGGTGTACGAGTGAATCGATTTCTGATTTGTTTGATTCGGATAAGTTGTTGTTCAATCTGCTCCTTTCTAAAGCATAACATTACTCTCACTTCATTATTTTTGTTGAAGCAAAGGCTCTTGATTTGTCATTCATCGTTTCGATTGCTTTGGTTACGTTGTTCACTTTTAGACTTCATGCTTCATTATTCTTTCTCGGATCTTGTTCTCTCTCACGTTTAGCAAGAGATTGTTTGAAGTTGAGGAAAGCTTGCTTCTGTTCCTTATAACCAACGAACCAACGATGTCTTCTACGGTCGACATGTATCTTGTACGCTGTTAATATTATCTCTAACTCAGTCAAGTGCCTCAGCCAAGATGTTGTTTTCTTCCATAATGATTTTCACATCTGACTTTAAATGTTTGTGTTCTAGAGTGCAGGAAGAACCGCTCAAAGAGAGCAGCATTTAATTGAATTATACTCTAATCATTTGATTTGGGCACCTAAGCGATCACAGGTGATGATTATTTATTCTTCTTGAATAATCATTCCCGGCGAAACAAAATTGTTGCAGTGTGGGTGCACGTTTCCTTGTTTATGTGAATTTTAAAGTATTCTCTACTCTGCTCGTTATTCTAGACGGTTTAGAGATACAGGAAAATAAACTTGACTGTCTTCTTCTTCTGTCTCTATTATTTTCTTATTTTGTGTTTCTTTTCATCGTCGTTTCTCATATTCCTGTTAATTTGTTCATCAACGGAGAGTGGTGGCGGTTAGAATACCGTAAGGTAGCCGATGAGCATTCAGTCAGGGTTTCATACAGAATTTCTTGCATAGGATGTAGGATATGCAGGACAACACAAGATGGACAGGAGAACATATGACAGACGGGACAGCAGAGGATATGGATAGGCTCGGTTTAGTTCCATTATTTTTTGCTGTTAGTCGATAGTAGGTTACCTGAAACCAGATAACAACAGAAACAGAAAAACGAACTATCTATCTTGCACATTGATATTAATTTGAGATCATAATGATATGTCTGATAATATCGGATAATTTAGTCCATCTTGCTTCTACTCTTCGTGTAAAATCTTTTTTACGTTCTTTCTCATCCAGAGATGCCACGTATCTCCACAGCTAGAAATTCAGACCAGAGGCGGGTATAGAAATCCGGCAACCTGGGTTATTCTCCATTTAAAACTACGTTACATAATCGATTCTTGTCGGAGCACCTGGCCTCTTCAAAAATCGATACGTTTTCATCGTTTAAATCGAGAAAAACCAATCTTGCCAATTTGCCCGATCCGCCAATGATTCAGACCATGGGTAAGAATGGCTTTCAATACTACTGATCGCCATAATACGGGATTTTTAATACTTTTTGAACTTTACTCTGTGGTACATTCGATGAATAAGGATCTGCATTCTTAGTATGTAAACCACTGAACTCTGACTCATTTGTCACTTCTCTTTTATCTCATTATTTCAGCAGTATATATTTATTAGTCTTCCACAGTCTTTCAGCTTTACATTTAATCTTTAAATGTCGTTGCTTTTTCTCACAACGAGTTTCTCAAATCTTTCATCTCTATTCAAGAGGATTATTAAAAGTATAAGTGTATCATACATTTTGGATGATTTTTGAAATCTTTCATCTCTATTCAAGAGGATTATTAAAAGTATAAGTGTATCATACATTTTGGATGATTTCCTTCCGCACCAAATTATGAATCAAGTAAATAATAATTAATCCGCAACAGTAATAAGTTAGTAAGACAGTAATAAGTTGTACAGCAGTAAGTTAAATTCATATGTGTTAAATTTGCTTTTTGTGTTGCTACTTTGGCAACATTGCAATGAAAACATATGATATAATTTTTACTTAGCTAAAAATCAAATTTTGTTTTGATTTTGTTCAAAATCTGGACAGATGATATTCCACGTTTTCCTTTCGCATTTTTATTTTGAGGTTTCTGCATCATTCGCTTTCATCTGGGCTTCATTTTCTTCTTTACTCCGTCTTCCTGCCGGTATTTTATGCCTAAATGCACTTTCGCGCTTAGATAGGTCTTCTATGCCTACACTTTGATAGGTCTTTTTTTATGCATTGTATGCATCTTGGAATTACTAAGAATTCCGAACATTATTATGCATTGTATGCATCTTGGAATTACTATGAATTCCGAACATTATTATGCATTGTATGCATCTTGGAATTACTATGAATTCCGAACATTATTATGCATTGTATGCATCTTGGAATTACTATGAATTCCGAACATTATTATGCATTGTATGCATCTTGGAATTACTATGAATCCCGAACATTATTATGCATTGTATGCATCTTGGAATTACTATGAATTCCGAACATTATTTAACAATAAAATCATCACTCCGAAAATTCAAATTTTCACAAGAACTTTTTAGGTTAACTTCTTTCAGCACAAGTTTCAAGAAGATTTTTTATTATTGTTTTAATCACGTCGAGGTCACCATTTTGTTGCGTACATTTAGCAACAATCAGAACTATTGAATAACTATTCACTTTCATAATAATAATATTCATAATAATGCTGTGGATATGACTTTATTCACACGGGTTTATAGCATTACAATGCGTATGTATATAGAACTCTGTTACCACGGAGACATATCAGGTTGAAGCTTAAATAGCTTTGACACGGGCTGGGTAGACATTCCGTCCGTTCCGAGCTCAGAGGCTGAAAGTTCCGGGTGCTGGAGCCGTCGCTCAGATTGCTCCGGATGCCACGCCCGGAACTTTCGGCATTCGGCCTCTGAACCCGGAAGGTATGTCCGAGTTAATGCCTGAGTTAATGAGGAGTAAACGTTTAAAGTTTCCAGATTTTGTCCGACTTCACTGATGAAGAATTTGCATGCAAAATTTTTATTGCTTCATCTGAAAGTGCTTAAAGAGCTGATTTCACAGTATTTTTTATAAATTTTTCTGCTATGGGAAATAGGATTAAAATCGATTTAAAAGTAAGAAAGTGCACCGCCTAGTGACGTCATCTGGCGGCATGTCCCATTTAAACACATGTATTTTAGCAGATTAAATCATTTTGCCCTATCTTCTCCAATAATTCTTAAATTCATGAACCAAGGGTATCCTCGCGTTCAGCCTACTCCGTAGTTTCCACTGAAACACGAAATTTATCAAATTTCAGACACCTGCAAATTATCTATTGACTCGATCCATTGTGAACCAGTAGGTAGTTCACCCGAGCTCGGGAACTTGAAAAAATACACACGTTACATGGACGGCGGTGAATCGCGACAATGGGCAATTCACGGTGAAAATCCTCTTTCGGGAGGGAGCGTCTATCCGTTCGCTGGACACACACTTACGGGCTTCACTGTTAGTCAATAGCGAGCTTAGCGTGCTTTATTCCGCGGTTTCTTTGAGGGCTTCGACCCGCCATTGAAATTGAATACAGTCCAATCTGGCCCGGTGTGCTTGCGCGGTGGGCATTGATTGCACAGCTTCATTGTGTACATTGTCCGCGCGTAAGAGGCGACAGCCGCTCTGCCGTCGTAGCGAAGAGAGCAGTAAGTCCATGCTGGGATGAACCTCGAGACCCATAAAAGCATGTGCTAACCATGGCTCATACAGAAATGGACTTACTGCTCTCTTAGTTATCACGGCAGCGCTCTCAGTGCTCTCTCGTGGGCCACGGGTTTTTTTTTGCACTGACAATCCGCAATCCGTACGATGTCAATTGGACGGATTGGGCTACATTTTGCGATAGGGAACTGCAATTTCCGACTCTTTTCAGAAACAGCGAATGTGTCATTAGTTTCACTACACAGTTACAGGACCGTAAGGCCCCTTAAAATTCATCGGAGGCCTTTTTAAAGACCGGAAATGGAGAGTACGTAAAAAAATACATTGGAATCATCTTCAACGCAGGAACACGCTAAAAAAAACACAAGAAAACGAGTAGCCAAGGCTAAAAAATACAAGAAACCTAAAGCCTGGGACGTTTCGGGGTGGTTCCAACCCTCTACTCGACCCAGAACCAAAAAATATATAAACTTGTATATAAAATATATATAAAAAAAACTTGGCAATTTAATATTTAGAAATCAAAACCCTTAGACCTCCATTCATGGCTGGTAATTATTTTTATTTTTGTTAATTTTTGGTTCTCACGAATGGGGGTCTAAGGGTTTTGATTTCTAAAAATTAAATCGCCCAGTTAAATTTTGCAAAAGCTGATGGGGTTGGTTCCTTTCGCTAAAAGCGATCAAAAGGAGTCACGCCCTCACGAGAGACGGGCGACGATTTCAACGGTGTAAAACGGGCAATGGTGAGGCTGGGGCAATGAACATCGGAGTCGTATCACCTCACGTCGCGGGGCGAGCAGCCACGCCAATTTTTTTCGCTGCATCCGATCATTTAACGTCCGTAGCGTTCCGGAGTGTCGGGCGCCCCGGGCCCCCCCTCGAAGTCCCCCCCTCTCCCTTCTGTCTCCACCGTCAACGGGGGGTCCTCCGGGTGCAGAGAACTGATCAGAGCCAGCGGACGTGCGGGCTCGCGACGCTTCTCTGAATTAACACGTCCAACACGTGAAACTGGGGAACGTTGCCGAATTTCCAGCGAAAAATCCCCAGGTTCGTGACAGGAAAGAAAGAATTTAGGGTCGTATTCATAGGCGATCCTGAAAACAGAGTCTTTAGAGCTAGACGATACGTCGGAGTGTTAATTTTCAAACAGTTCGCAAAATATATTGTTTTCATAGAATCAATGATAAAAGGATCATGATACTGATTCCATCTCTAGTAAGGAGACGATTTTTTTAATTACCTGTTTTTGAAGTTATCAAAGTTGACGTGATGGAAATGCTTTTAACACCCAGTGCCACAGCGCGAAAATGAATGACAAACGAAGATTCTAAGGAAAATCTTTCACTAGCTCCGTAAAGAAATCGGCGTGATGGATGACACTTAATGATTCAAACCTATATCTTCATGTGACGTGCGATGAAGCTAATGATAGACTGATAAAGGTATGACGTCACTGTGCGGGATCTTTGCTGACACAGGCATCGATTTTATCGTATCCAATGGAAAAAATTGGCCTCCGGCCAATTTATGCGCGGCGCAAGCGCCGCGTACCGGCGCTTCGCGCCGGCATGTGGGGGGGCTTCGCCCCCCATCATGGTGCGAAGATCGCACAAGACTTTCTCGCTTTTGCCGGCGCTCCGCGCCGGCATAGACACTTTTACTGCAATATTTAGAAAAATACTGCCAATTTCACAAAATCATAAAGTTTGATTGGAATTTTGATCGCAGGATAATAGTTATGAAATTTTTATTCAAACCACTGCACTAAATTGTAAATGTCTTCGAGATATAGGATGAATTCATACATTCGGACTCGACTTGTCGATATTATGAGGCATCTTCAATTAAATATGTAATTGATTAATGATGCCTCCTATTAAAGACGGCGATCCGTAAAAATCTTAGCTTTTCTACGATTCATTAGGATCCATTAGATTCATTGGCATCATACTTCAGATACGATTATATGTTATAATCTTTCCTTAAGCACGGTCAAAAGCCATCAAAAATCTACTTCAATGGGTAGATTGACTATTCGATGTTTAAATAGTCTTAAAACTAAACGGTTTTCGCTTAGCATCGTCCAAATTTTAAATTTGGCGGGCGAATCTACCTGCTGGTAATGGTTCACCACCCGCCCGCCAAGAGCGCCAGTTCCTTAGCGCGTATCCCCGTAATTCGAAACGAAAACAATAGAGAGCGCTACCTTCTTGCTGCTCGTAACCACTAACCAGTCGTAACCCCGTGTCAACAAACCTCGCATCAACAACATCAATACCTAATTAAATCAATCATGTTTGTGCAGTTTTATTATATTATTATATTATATTTGTGTTCAGTACCTCGTAAAAAGGAACCGCGAAAGATGGAATCTGCCGGGATTCTAAATTCATCAACAACAAACATATTAGTTTCCAATAAAAATCCAAGTGTCAGTGCTTGCGTTTTAGCTTCGATAATTGTATGTAATGTAAGTACCTGATTAGTTGTCTAATTTTGCTTGGTGTATACCTACGGAGTAATTTTGAAGATAGTATATGATGCATTATACAATGCATTTGAATTCCTAGGTTTCATCTGACTCAAAGTGTTTGCTGCTATTATCTAGGAGCGTACCGACTCATTCATTGGAGAATTGAGCGTTTCCTATCGGCCCCTCTGCAATTATGAGATTAGTCCAAGGACCCTTTAGGAACTTAATTAATGACTCAGGTGGTGCTTTTGAGCCAACTTTCAAAGAATTAAAGGCATTTTTTTAAAATCTACTGTCCATGAGCTCTCCGTCTGACCGAAGTGCTCTCCTCGCTACATGACGCGTAACCCTTCAATTTTTAGTTTAGTCCAAAGACCTCACAGGAACTTAAATTAATGAACCAGGTGGTGCTCTTATGCTAACTTTCGAAGAATTAAAGGCATTTGTTTCTAAAATTTACAGTCCTTGAAAATGAGCTGTTTGTGATGTCGCGGAGCAAAGTGCCCTACTATTGGGCCTCGTAATCCCTTGAATTTTGAGTTTAGTGCAAAGATCTTTTTGGAACTTAAATTAATGACCCAGGTGATGTGCTTGATGCCCATTTTTAAAGAATTAAAGCCATTTTTCAAAATTTACAGTCTTTCAAAATGAGCTTTCCGTGTGATTTTGCTAAAAATGGACAATTGAGCGTAGCCCCCCCAAATTTTAGCGTACCTCAAAATCGTTGGACGTGCATAAGGAGACCATAGATATGGTGTCCTGTGCCAATTTTGAATGAAATCGAACAGATAGATTCTGAGATATCGCTGTAGACAGATTTGGGGGACGCCACACGGACGGACACACATTTTTTCAAGTATGGTTATTTTTACTCCTGGGACCTTAAAACGTCTAGAAATGATGAAATTTCAACTTTTTTTTTTTTTTTTTTTTGGAGGATGACAATACTTCCTCTCTACCCTATGGGAGCGAGAAAGTAAAAATGGAAAAACATTGGTGCGGGCCTATCGCAGAATCGATACCGTTTTGTCACGTAGGTTTAAACAAGTTGCGTTGAGTTGCATTAGCAGATTTTAATGAGTCAAAAGCTGCCGTGCTAAGGAAAAACGCCGTGTGAACATTCGGGAGTTGCCAAATTTCTTTCGATAAAAAGCTTATTTTTGAGGGAAGTTATGGATATTTTTCCTTGAAATTTTCAGGGACTTTAGCTAAAATTGCGAACAAAATTATCTGAAAAAATGGAAGAAAAATATTCATAAGTTTACCAGGAAATCCGTGTTTTCTCAAAGGAAATTTGGCAACGCCTAAGGGTTCATACGGCGTTTTTCCTTAGCACGGCGGAAAGAGCCTCAAGCTTTTTGCGGGATACATAAGTTCATCAGATGCAAGCCTTATACTACCGTTAAATTCAACTCGCAACGACCGAGACCGATAGCAGCAATTGAATGCAACTCAAATCAACAATGACACATTGCTCCTAATTTTACGATAGAGAAAATGCAGTAATCTGTAATTTGATGAGTAAATGGAGATTTTTAAGCAAACTGAGCACAGTAATATCCTTCATCCCGTCATTGAACAATTATTGGAAGAGTAATGACAAAATGATCGAACCTGCAAAAATACATGTATTTAAATGGGAAAAGTCGTCCTATAATATTGGAGAAAATAAAAGCACACTGGAAAAAAACACATTGAATCTAGAGTCCAGACTCTTAAAAAATCGACAAGAAAAAGTACTACTGATTCAATCAGAATCTTGCTTAAATCAAGGACCAAGCCTCTTAATTTGAGCGGATTTCCTTTTAATTTAAGCAAAAATCTGATTGAATCAAGAGTATTTTTTCTTGCCGATGTTTTTAAGAGTCTGGACTCTAGATCCAATGTGTTTTTTTTTTTTTTTTTTTCCAGTGAGCAAACTGAGCACAATAATATCCTTCATCCCGTCATTGAACAACTATTGGAGGAGTAATGACAAAATGATCGAGTCTACAAAAATACATGTACTTAAATGGGAAAAGTCGTCTTATAATATTGGAGAAAACATACGCAGGTTTCCCTGAAAATTCGTATTTTATCAAAGGATATTTGGCAACGCCTCAGGGCGTTTTTCCACCGCAAAACAGTGTTGGTTCGTATTGTCGACAGCGAGAAAGGTGAAAAAAACCGCAGTTCCACGTCGGCTCCTATCCTCCTTCGTTTCTCGTGCGAGATATCGATTGCGACCCCGCTCCTCCTCCTAACCCCCCCCCCCCCCCCCCCCCCCCCGTCGTGGGAACCGCGGGCCCTATGTTTGTATGGAGGCCCGCGAGGAAAAATTCTCGGCGAAATTAACTTTTGCGGGAGTTAATCTCAAGTGCCATCGTCGTAGTTCCGTCTCTACCATTCCGAATTCATTGCGCCGCCCCCGCACTGGGATCCAACAGATAAAACTGCCGTGTTTCGGAGGAGAAGAGTAAATGCATTTCTATATGAGCCGCAGCTAGCTCAGGAGGAACGCCGTACGGGCCATCGCGTATTGCCGAATTTCCTTCGACAAATCACGAATTTTCATTTCTCATTGGAAAAAAAAACACATTGGATCTAGAGTCCAGACTCTTGAAAACATTGACAAGAAAAAATACTCTTGATTCAATCAGATTTTTGCTTAAATCGAAAGGAAATCCGCTCAAATTAAGAGGTTTGGTTCTTGATTTAAGCAAAAATCCGATTGAATCAAGAGTATTTTTTCTTGTCGATGTTTTCAAGAGTCTGGACTCTAGATCCAATGTGTTTTTTTTTCCAGTGCTCGTCTGATTTTCGGAAGATTTTGTTCGTGGTTTCGTAATTTCCCTCACGAAAAAACGCAACTTCATTTCTATGTTGCCAAATTTTCGCTGGCATTTCGACTAGAAAAATCTTGGGCATATCTAACTGAAAATGTCACCGATTTTTTTTTTTCCGATCTCATGCCAAAATCAGACTTTTTTTTAAAAAAAATTGCACTAATACAATCCTCTTAATTTAGGCGGATTTCCTTTTGATTCAAGCAAAAATCCGATTGATTCAAGAGTATTTTTCCCTGTTCAATTTTTCAAGAGTCTGGACTTTAGATACAAAAAACTTTTCCCCCAGTGTCTTGTTCTTCCTGTTGCCCTTTTTAAATGTAGCCCTATTTTCTAAAATCTAGAAACTATCATATTATTCGATCGATCATCGAATGGTTCTCCAAGAAGTCCACCATAAGGATGTCAGTGTCGAAATTGATCTCACACTGGAAAAAAAACACGTTGGATCTAGAGTTCAGATTCTTAAAAACACTGACAAGAAAAAATACTCTTGATTCAATCGGACTTTTGCTTGAATCAAAACGAAATCCGCTGAAATTAAAAGGCTTCGTTCTTGATTTAAGCTAGATTCTGATTGAATCAAGAGTACTTTTTCTTGTCGATGTTTTTAAGAGTCTGGACTCTAGATCCAATGCGTTTTTTTTCCAGTGCAGTTTCATGCGCTTGACCCTGGAGTGTGATACGAGGACGCATTTCAGATCAGTTAAAAGATGATGCTCCATCCCATCCGAGGGCTGACGCCGGTGATGCGTGAAAGTGTCGGCTGCGAGGGCACTTACAAAATCTGTCACGCGCTAGCTCATCAATTCTCATCGACGAATCATGGACTGACAACCCTGATGCCAGTTTTTCACGAACAGTCAATAAATTAAACGCCCAACGAGCGGTAATAGGCTAGTTCAAAGTCTGAGTCACAAAATTAAACTGACCCGGACCTGAATCATTGACACGATGAGACAATGATCAAGACATGATCATATGTATGATCAAGGTAATGAACAGATTCAATTGCTGTTTTTCTACTATCAAATGGACGTATTTCTATCAAACGGAACTAAGCGCCATTGACGGAGAAAGCGAGAGGGGGGCTTGGGTTGGCGGGTGTTGCGGAATGCGATGCTCGTCCCGTCCTATACTCTTAATGCTTTTCCATGGCGCTTAGTTCCCTTAGACAGAACGCGCTATCCGGGATTCTAAAATCCTCAAATGGAACTCAATTTGGCGCTTAGTTCCATTTGATAGAAAAACGTCCAAATATCTCTCCTCTTTTTGCAGGTACTAAAACTATATTGTTAATAGACCGTAATTTTAATAGATTTTATAGATTTATCCCTTGGGAGCAGGTGATCCTGTTTTATACCTATCAACACTTACGTTGATTTGTTCGACATGCAGAAGTTTATTGATTTTACCCAGAGTTGATATTTTTCGATAAGTGTCAATGTGTTCCCACAGGAGAATTCGCAAAAGAACATTTTACCGTTTTGTATAAAAGTGTCTGATGCGTTGACTTCATAGTATTTTTTTCAATTTTTTCTAAGACTCGAGAGATTGGAGACAAATATTGATTTAGAAAAGAAAAAAATTACTGCAATATGACGTGATATTTCGTCGCTCCTCTGACGTAAGGGCGTATCTCGATTTTTGGACATTTTGAGTTAGGCATGTATTCTTATGTAGTTTGAGCTGCTCTTTCGATCTAGCCTACTCTCAGGTCCGAATTCCCAATAGTTAATGACTTATGGCCATAAAACTGAAGGGCGTAACTCGCCATTGCCGAAAAAAGGACGCGACGTAAGGGCGTATCTCTGCAGACGCGGCGCTGCACCCCTACGACGAGCCGCTTCTCGGCATTGAGTATCTCATAAAATATGCCCGTCGTACAACGTGTCCGGTGACGGCGGGTTTTCAATTATATCTTAAGGAAACTTTTTGACTTGATGTCATTACTATAACTTACATTTCTATAAAAGTATCAAATTACAGATCTCAAGCATGGAGTTCGCAATGCTGATTCAATTTATGCTAAGCTAGAACGTTCAAATTGAATTCGCATGTGCCGTCTACAGGCGAACGTCTGTTTCAGTGTGATACTTGCTCTCTCAAAATAATAATATTTTCACAAATTAATGCAAGTGGCAATCCTGCATATTACTGGTCATCTCCGCTTTTGTACGGACGGGTTTTCCCAGGCCGCCACTAAGGTGCTCGCTGCATCCTTTCAATCGTCGCAGAGGTAAGGCAGGGTCAAAGAAATAACCCTTAAGCACCCCAGCCTCTGTAGCTTTTAGAATGTGGTTTTCTGCCTCATTACACCCATCAACGCACAAGTGGGAGAAACAGGTGGAAGGAAAGCCTACACTGACCATTCAAATATGATTTCCTCGGAACAGCTCAATGCAGGGCCGGAGAGTCGGTAGCCAAGCCGTCGTCGACCGTGGGAAGAGAAAGTTGGGTCTATCTTTTGATTTCAAATATTTGACACCCTGTTCGTTCATCTGGAAAATTACCAACAATATTGTGATCTCGGAAGACAAACTGGAGACGGGTCCTTTGTCGAAAAATTCTTGCCCCGTGCCAGCCGGTGGCAGCCAAGCTCTCGCCACCTCTTTTCAGTCTTTTATTGCAAAAATTCGTGGTAATTGGGTAACCTAAAAACCTCAAGTAGGCAGAATTTTCTAAAGGAGGATGAGAGGAGGGGCATACCTACTCAAACTCGTAAGTGGTCACTGACTCTTAGGGTCAGTCTTAAACTCTTCGCGACTTTGAAACGGCCTCCGGATTACGGGTGATGAACTTGTGAATAATTTGACCGTCGACATGGATGTGCTTGTGGAATGGACCAACGGGACTAAAAACGTTGTAAGTTCGGCTGAATTGGAGGCGATTCCTCCGGCGAAAACTCTAAGCTTAAAAACCGGCTCTCGCGTTCGGATGAACTATAAAGGAAAGTATTATCCTGGTACTGTTGTTGCTACCGAAGATGATGAGGAATCTCTAAATTTGAGTCCGTATCATCAAAACTCTTCGGACTCCGATGATGATTTACCACTCGCGAATTTTGCCGTTTTTGATAAGAAAAATAAATCGTGCCACAATTCCGAATCTCCGAGCCGCGAAAATATTTTAGAGAAAAGTTGTTTGTCGGAAAAATCTCCAAGTAGTGTGCAAGATGAAATCGCGAATCGTCCTGATAGCAGCGAGCCAATACCGTGTGTTGTGTGTGGCAGGGAAATATTCGCCGCTTGTGTTAATTGTTCTGCAGTAGTGTGTTACGATCATTTTTTCGAGGAAAATGTTGATTGTGCTGAAGAGCATATTAGTTTAGCAATCATTCGTTCAAATCTAGAAAACAATCTTCCTGCTAATAGTGAGCCAGAATCGTGTGTCGTATGTGGCAGAGAAAAATTCGAAAAGTGCGGTATTTGTTCTGCAGTATTGTGTTTCGATCACGCTTTTGAGGAAAATGTTGATTGTGCTGAAGTGCATCTTGGAGGATGCCTCTTGAGGGAGCTTTCCACCCCCGAACCTATTCAAGTTCCTGAGGATTACATCGTTGAGGGCTCCCAAAAAGAAGGTACGTCTACGAAACGAAAATGTACACCTAAAAAAAAAAGAGCTAAAAGGATGAGAAACTCTGGGGGAGAGTACGTAAGTCCTAACACAGGGAAGATAGTAAGTGCCAAAAAATTGGGTCCAAAATGTAACGGTAAATGTGACAAGTTCGGTAAAAGTTGTAACTCCTTTTCTGATTTAAACCGCGAAAATCTGTTTCAGGCATTCTATAAACGTGGTGATATTCAGACCCAACGATGTTTTATATTAAAACATGTTACAATGTACGATAAGAAAGCCGATACTAAATCTTGTGCCGAAACACCTTCTCGTAGATCAAAATCCCTCCATTATAGATTACCCTTTGATGGTGGTTCCGTATTAGTCTGTAAGAAAATGTTTTTGAACACGTTATGCGTAAGTGAGAAATTTGTTCGCGTTACTTTGTCCAAAGTAAACGAAAATGGAGTTCTTGAGGAAGAAAATCGTGGCGGGAGGGTTAACTCATTGGCTAAGACAGATGCGATAAAGCGAAAAAGTGTTGTAACTCATATTGAGCGATTTCCAAGAGTAGAATCGCATTATTGTAGATCATCCACGCAAAGAGAGTATTTGCACCCGGATCTTAGTCTCCCTAAAATGTATCAGCTGTATTTACAAGATAAGCCAGATGATGAGCCAATCGCTAAATTTGAATTATATAAACGAGTTTTTAAGTCTATGAATTTGAGTTTTCACAGACCCAAAAAGGATCAATGTTCTCTTTGTATGACTTTTAAGACAGGTGATGAGAAAGTTAAGGAATCTCTCAAAGAAACGTATGACCTCCATGAGGCTGAGAAAATACAAATCCGAAAAATTAAACAAAAATGTAAGGAAGAATCTCAAAAAGAGAATTCGAAGCAGGGTAGTGCATGTTTTGATTTGCAGCAGGTGATTTATTTACCCATTTCTAAGGAGGGTGCTCTTTACTATAAACGTAGGTTTTCTGTGTATAATTTTACGATTTATGACTTAGCCACTAAGAATTGTTTTTGCTTTTTATGGAATGAAAGTGAAAGCAAGAGGGGATCTTCTGAAATTGCAACTTGCGTGTATAAATTTTTGCAAGCCCAAGATGTTGAACAAAAACAATGTGTGAATCTCTTTGCAGATGGTTGTTCTGGGCAAAACAAAAATACAATTATAGCCGCTATGCTCATTTACTTTGTACGGAAAAGTAAAAATGTCAATGAGATTAATCTTAGATTTTTTGAACCATATCATGGACAAAATGAGGGTGACTCAGCTCACAGCGCAATCGGATCTGCAATTAAAGCTTCGGGAGATCTTTTTATACCATCGCAGTTACCTCCCATTTTAAGACTTGCGCGCCGTAAAAACCCATATTCAGTGGAAACATTATCGTTTAAAGATTTCCTCGGTTTCAAATTGTTATCCAAAGAGTTAAGAATTTTAAATGCTCGCGATAACGACATTAACTGGACAGAAATCGTTGAACTTAGAGTTACTAAACAAGAGCCGCAAAAGGTGTTCTTTAAAAACAGTCACTTAGATAAAACATACCTATCTATCAACTTAAAACGAAATTCAGTGAGGCAAAAAGCGAAAGTTTCATTCCCAAGACTGAAAGAGTTAAACAAAAACTCCAGACCTATACCGAAAGAAAAGTACGATGATTTGATATCACTGTGCACTGGAGATACACCTTTGATCAGAAATCCTGAACATGTATCTTTCTATACATCATTACAATCTGGTAAAATCGCAAAGAAAGGATAAATAAATCAAAAATCACGCTCTTAGTTTTGCGAAAATCATTTGTTTTTTATGTTCTAATCCTCGTGTGGTTAGTTTTATTGGCTCCGAAAGAAATGTTAGTATCAGGAATAGATGTTACTATATTTTAGCTATTTTGTAATTGTATTGTAATTACTGTAATGTAAATATTTTAATTAAAAAAAAAAAGCAAAAAATAAAAACAAAACCATTAATGCGGGCGTCTGTTTCTAGGCGGCAGTCTCAACCCTGATTCAAACGCAGAGAGGTGGTTTTATGAGAAAGAAAAAAATAACAGTTATTAATAAAAAAAAAATAAGGCAATTAATACAATGGGTAAACGCATTTTTTTTTCTTTTTTTTTAATCAACTCTTCTGAATACATGATAGTCAAAATTGTATTAGGGGTTCGTTGGCAAATAGGTTTTTAAAATTCGAAAACGAGTTGAAACTAATATCAAGCGTTAGCCGTGAGCTCTGCGGCATCAAGACAGGGGCGTAACTAGTTGCTGCGCGCGGAAACGGGTTTGACGTAAGGGCGTATCTTGGCATATTTCTTTAAACTCGTCTTAAACCTCTTTAAAAATCAATAATGATATAAAAATTTGACATATCATGAATCCTGACCTTTTTTCCTATAAACCGATGAAAAAATGATCACCGTAGGTTGAATAGCTAAACGATGGCACGCAAAAGAAGATAGCGGAAATCTTATTTTCGCTCTCCTGAAAAGTAGCGAAAAACGAGATACGCCCTTACGTCAGAGGAGCGACGATTTCAGAGAATTTCATTCGGAGTTTAAACTACAGTATATGGAAAAATATTCATAAATTTCCTCAAAAAGGACTGTTTTAAGAAGTTAATTTGGCAACATCCAGGTAATCATACGGCGTTTTTCCTTAGTGAGGCAGGACAGTGTCCTGATACTGCAAAAAATAGAACCTCTAGAAGCGGGATGCAGATTTGAGGGATTTTTCTTTCGAATCTGCTCCTCTTGAACCTGACTTTTCTAAGGTTTCTCGTGATGGTTTGGCCGCGATAATCCAGTTGTCTATGTAACCCAATGCTTTCTCGGGCTCATCTCAAATTGAACTCCATTTTGCAATTTGGATCTACAAATTCTGGCTCTTCTGGAAAAACACTTGCATAGGGAAACTAATGGAACATACGTTGTTTTTAAACTGGGCTAGAATATATCGTTCCAAATTACAAAATGTAGTTCAATTGTAGTTACGTTCTCTTATCAGCCGAGCGACAAATATTCACCCCACCACCGAGCCCCTCGAAAATCCAAGAGCCCACCCCTCTCATGCGAAGACAGAGAGAGGGAGGAGAGGGGGGGAGAGAAAGAGGGGAGAGAGAAAGGGGGGAGAGATAGAGAGAAATAGAGAGGGGGTGGTTTAAAAACCGGAAACCGAAAGTGGCAAGTCGAAGTCAAACGGGTCGCAATTGCCCTACGAAAAGCGTTCGTTTAACGAAGACGACATGCGGTGACGCGACGTGTCACTCCAGTTTTTCATTACCCGCGAGCCCCGGGCGGTGGGAGGGGGTCGGCAGGGGGGAGGGGTAGATGCGGGGGTGTCTGAGCCGTGTCCGCGACCCCCTCGCGGATGCCCCCCCCCCCCCCTCCGTTGGTGACATGTGACAACCGCATTACTCGGACGATGACTAAACGAAGACGAGCAATTTGTTGCGTGTCTTCCGACCCCCCGAACCAGGCCCTCCTCTCTGAACACCCCCCCCCCCCGAGACGATATTAGAGGACACATGCGAATTGCTGTTGCCGCGGTGCCGGGTGGACTACGATATGAGGTTCGACTCGCTAAAAAAATTAATAAAAAGGAGAAGCAGAGTTGCCATTGTTTAAAAAAAATGGTTAAAATAATATTTTGGAGTACATGTCTACGATTTTGTGAACATGTTTTTAGGTAAGGGTCACCGTGCCTTAATTATGTAACGCATTTTATCGAAATTTTCCACTAACAGTTGTAAATTTTGATGTTTATTTCGTCACATGTTAAATTTTAAGGGGTGCTTCTAGAGGAAATTTTACGAGGAAACCAACGAAACACTGGAAAAAAAAACACATTGGATCTAGAGTCCAGACTCTTAGAAACATCGACAAGAAAAAGTACTCTTGATTCAATCAGAATCTAGCTTAAATCAAGAACCAAGCCTCTTAATTTAAGCGGATTTCGTTTTGTTTCAAGCAAAAATCCGATTGGATCAAGAGTATTTTTTCTTGTAAATGTTTTCAAGAGTCTGTACTCTAGATTCATTGTGTTTTTTCCGGTGAACCGATTTGAGAACCTCAAAGTCTTGCATAAACGGAGTTATAAGCGTTTAAAGTTTTCCAATTTTGTCCGACCTCTCCTATTGACTCGATCCACCGTCCGGCGTTACGAACTTTTTTCCAGACCACTGCGTAACGCTGGACCTCCGTCTTGTATGCGTTGCTAATTAATTAAACGCTGCTGATGCAGAAAACGGCAACAGGGTTACGACTCGTGAATGCAGCATAAGAACAGCAGCAATGACTGGCCGAAACGCGGGGCAGACACGAAGAGGAGACTGCGGATTAGCGTAAAACACCTGAAACCATCCATTATTCTCCTGGATGAATACTGCGGCCGCCAAGGGTAAAGGAGCGCTTTGAGCCCGCGAGCAAACAGAATTATTTTGCACCGTCTCGCTTTTCAGCTTTTCAGAGGGCCAACAATATTCATCAATGCCTCCGTAGGTCACGACTTTTGCGCCTACGCGAACGCGCAAATTTCCTTAGAACTGCTGAAAATTACGAAAGACTACGATCGCGTGCAATTAAGAATGCCCGTGTCTTTAGCATATGAGGGGCTTGTAGGACAAGGCGCATAAGGGCAGTTTTTACAATTTCGAGTGATGCCTGTTCGAAGTTTCGAAATTAAATAGATCCCTCTGGCGGAAAGAAAATTCAAACTGACTTTTGGATGCTTACAAATCGGAATTTAGGAACTAATTTTTCAAAGATTATGCATCTTGTTTATCTTGTTTCAGGTGTACCCAACTGACTTCCATCCTCGCCTCTGTTTACTTTGGCCTGGACACCTGGAACTACTTATTTTGTAATCTTGATTCATCTTTTTACATTGTCGTTGGTGAATATATGGTTTTGTTTCTATCCTTAAAATATTCGATGTACAATATACCTTACATATGTATGGGAACTTTTTTTTATTTTTTTAATTTTTTTTACGAAATTATTACGTCATTTTGTAAACATTTATATTTTTAAAACGTTACAAATATTTGTAAAACCTTTTCCGAGCGATGGCATCGATATTAATCTCAATGAGCCGCAGTTGAGCCGAAAGAAATTGCAAAAATGAATAAAAGAGGGAAAAAACCAAGAAGCACCCAATCTTTACTTTTAACCCATTTGTACATCGATCTTTTAGAGTCAAATACGTCAAATGTTGAGCGTTTGGTTGCGCGTACACCTCGCTGCAACACAGTAAAATAAAAAACTAAAGTGCCTTGGAAATCATTAAATTTGACACGGACCACCAATATTTAAAAAACACATTATATTATTACTCTACTTTGATAAATTGATACATATTTTTTTCATCAATTTAAATGAGAATAATCAATGCAGAGTGTGCAAACATTTCAAAATCATCAGTTAAAAAATGCTGACTATGCGAGTATAAATATTAGATCCTAACAGAGCGGAGAGGCATGCTGCCAGCGTGAGAGGCTCACTGGTGCCTACAAACCTAAGTGGATACTTCGCGCATAGCACAATGCTTGAAGTATCCACTTAGGTTTGAAGGCGCCAATGCGCGTTTCGCGCTGACCGGCCGCCCGCCGTGCGGCGGCGCCTGAAGCAACTATTTCACAACAGAGGTGTTGCACAGTCCTTTTCGTCTTCTTTGTCTACAGCTTTGTCTGCTGATTCCCACAATCAGTTCACTGATGGAAAATCAGTGGTATTTTTAGTCAGAAATGCCTTTGATTCTCCTAGTGAAAACGCAAGTTGCGGGGAGAAATACGGCAACACTGCAATATAGTTACGTTCATCCTTCGGGGAAACGACGGACTATCCTGCCGTGCTAAGGAAAAACGCCGTATGAACATTCGAGAGTTGCCAAATTTCCTTCGATAAAATGTTTATTTTTGAGGAAAGTTAGTAATATTTTTCCAAGAAATTTTCAAGAACTTTAGGTAAAATTGCGAACAAAATTCCCTGAAAAATTGGAGGAAATTTTTTTACAAATTTTCCCGAAAATTCTTGATTTACCAACGGAAATTTGGCAACGCCTGAAGGCTCATACGGCGCTTTTACTTAGCACGGCAGTATCGATGAGGATGAAAAGATGCGATTCCACATTCCTTGTCTCTGGCGGAATTCGGGCTCGGCTCATCCCTTAGGGGCGCGATTAACGACCGATCGGCTCGCATTATTAATCTCGATAAATTTTGGAATAACGCAACTCAAAGGCACACTAGCGTCGGATTAAGAGGCGCCTTTAGGAGGACTCCAGCGCCCTTTCGGGCGCCCTAAATCGGACGTCACCGAAACGGCCCGGTCATGAATTGAAAACGACGTGGAACCGCTGCGGCTCGCGATGTCTTTGTGGTGGCGTTCGAGTCGCTGTTTTAAATGCGAAGGGGTCGAAAGGGGGAGGAAACCATGTCCGCGGAAACAGGGAGGGAAACGAGAAATTATGAGATTGTCACGATACACTTCGTCCTTTCTCGCACGAAGGAACGTAACTCCATTCCAAGGTTGCAAAATTGACTCAAACAACGGACTTTTTCACAAGAATACACGAAGAAACAAACTTCGTGCGTGGGACCCAAAGTTTAGGTCATATGGATCTCTGAAGTTTTCGGATTGAGCATCTGAGCACTTAGGTCCAGCTGCTGAGGTTTGGATCACACATCTCAATCTTCAGTTCCTACATCTGAAGTACTTCGGTTCTCACATCCGAAAAACTTCGGTTCTCACATCCGAAAAACGTCGGTTCTCACATCTAAAGTACTTCAGATGTAAGAACTGAAGTTTCAGATCTGTGATCCGAACCTCGACAGCTAGACCTAAATGTTCAGATGCTCAATCCGAAAACTTCAGAGATCCATATGACCTAAGTTTCGGGTCCCACGCACGAGGTTTTTTTCTCCGTGTACGTCCGTGCGGTTTTCGTCCAAAAGTTTTCGTCGAAAAGATTTTGGCACGAGATCAGAGGAAAAATCGGTTAAACTTTCCGTTAGAAATTCCTAAGATTCTCTCGGTTAAATCCGAGGAAATGCGCGAATGTGCGAGGAAATGCGGTAACATTGAAAAGGAGTTACGTTATTTCGTGCGGGAATCGACGAATTGGGGGAGGAAGACGGTTTTGAACGTCTCAGTATGGGTTTTCGATGGGAGACGAGGAATTATGAGATTGTCACGATACACTTGGTCGTTTCTCGAACGAAGGAGCGTAACTCCATTCCAAGATTGCAAAATTGACTTAAAAAAATGTAATTTGTAACAGGACTGCCAAAAAATTTAGAGAATGAAAATCTCTTGATATTTCCCTGATTTTTCTGTGCTTTTTGGTAAAATTCCCTGACGATTAAAGGTATGCGAGATGCTTAAAAAGGCAGGATTTGAAATAGTTTTCGGGCAAAGTTTGTGGCTCTAAACGTCAAACCCATTCTAGGAAAGAAATGAAGGTGCCTTGACAATTTTTCCCTGACATTCCCCGGTATTTCCTGACTGCGGCAACCCTGTTTTAGCCAGAATGCATCCGCGCGATTTTCGTCCAAAAATTCTCTGATTTTTGCATGAGATCAGAAGGAAAAGGTAAAATTTTCAGTTAGAAATTTCTATGATTCTTTCGGTGTAAGCCCAATTTGTACGGGGAAATCTGGCAACATAGAAAAGTAGCTACGCTATTTTGTGGGGGAAACGAGGAATTGGGGGGATGGAGTCGGTTTTAAACGTTTCAGTATGGGTTTCCGATTGAAACTGAAACAGTGGCTGTTTATGAAATCTTAAAGGCTTGAATGTTCTTCATTCCATTCTGTCTTGGATTGAGATTACTGATATTGCCACGATGTGGAAATTTCTTGGGTGTAAGGTATTAAAGGGGCTATCTGAACAAAATTGGCCAGGAAATAACATTTTCTCGTCGAATATTGAAACTGAACTCGGAGAGAGGAGAACTTAGTCCGAATTGGACTGCATTTTGCAATTTGGGACAATAAATTCTGGTTTTTCTGGAAAAACGCTTATGTGCATAGGGAAACTAAAGGCATATACGTTGTTTTTAAAAATGGCTAGAATTTATAGTTCCAAATTGCAAAATGTAGTCCAATTTGTGGTCCAGGGAATAACCGAGATTCAATATAAAATTATCGATTCATTGTTGCTTAGTTCTATCCGCTGTTTGAGATGAGTTCAGGCACAGTTTCACTTGACATCGAACTCGTTTCGCTGTACGTGGTTTTGTTTTCTTCTTAAATTGGATTATTTCCTTTTGAAAAATTGGATTAATAGGAGGGTCATTCCGCGTCAGCTCAATCAGGCCCAGTACCCGACCCCCATCGATTTGGCTGAAAATTGGTGGACGGGAACTTGACATCATCCTGAGAAAGAACACTGGAAAAAAAACACATTAGATCTAGAGTCCAGACTCTTGACAACATTGACAAGAAAAAATACTCTTAATTCAAGCAGATTTAATCTTAAATCAAAAGGAAATCCGCTCAAATTAAGAGGCTTGGTTCTTGATTTAAGCTTAAATCTGATTGAATCAAGAGCATTTTTTCTTGTCGATGTTTTTAAGAGTCTGGACTCTAGATCCAAGGTGTTTTTTTCCCAGTGAAGGGTTAGCCCATCCGACGCACAGTGGATCGAGCTAATACGTGAGGTCGAACAGAATTAGGAGACTTTAAAAGCTTATACTTCCCTTAAAACAAAATTTTGAGGTTCTAAAAGTGGTTCAATTGGTTTTCTCGAGGAAATTTCTTCTGCAAGCACCCCTTAAAATTTAATATGTGACGAAATGAACGTCAAAATTAGCAGTAATAGTCAAAAAGTTCATGTCTGAACTCTCCTATTGACTCGATTCACCATGCGACGCCCCGTTCGCGAGATATCGACCCCCGAAGATGGAGTGAATTTTAGTGATATTCATAAAAACCCGTTTTAGCGATTCTCATTTTCTCGACTTCCCTCGCTGACTCTCCATAGCAAGACTCTGTACCAATCTTTCATACTGACAATACTAGACCAACATCAATCCGCTAATGCTATGATTTTCTTGTTAAAAATGATGTCTGATGATCGAACATTTAGCCACTGAATATCAATGCGAGTCTCGGGCTAAAACATTAAAACGAGAGAATGTTCTAAAGAGACTCCTACTCCACCGTGCTCTGAGAGAATATGCACTCATTACTGTATGAGCATCCAAATGTTGCCAAATTGCCACTCAGAAAATATTTATTTTTGAGGAGCGCCATGAATATTTTTCCTTGAAATTTTCAGACATTTTGGACCACATTAGGAGCAAAATTTTTAAAAAAATAGGATGAAAAATATTAAGAAACTTCCGGAAAATTCGAGATTTGTCAAAGAAGATTTGGCAACGATGAAGGCTCATACGACAGTACATTAACCCCTCCCTTTTTCGGTATGTAGATCGAACAGGTGTCTAGTTCATATTGGGAAATCTTGTCGAAATCCCCATTTTTCCTGATTTTTGACTGCTAAATCTTGATTTCATAATTTTTCCAAATCCTGATTTTTTGCGGAGAAAAATTGAAATTTCTGCATCCGCGTATGCGAAAGCAGGGTGACTACAAAAACAGGCTGGCCAAAAATCAGTACTTTTACAGTACTTTTTCAGTGCATTCCCGAGAAATTCAGTGCCTCATCAATAGAAAAATTCAGTACCTCCAATTGAAGAAATTCGGCTTTAAAAAAATTGAATTTCCCGCTCAAATTGCGACAAAAATTGCAAAAAAATAAAAACAATTCCGGACCATCTTGCGAAATTCCACTCTTTTCCAGTACTTCCGGACCGCCCTGAAAAAATCAGTACTTTTTCCGGACTTGTAGATACCTTGGAAAGCATAAAAAGATCCGATCACACAGCCGACTTTTCTCAAATCCTAATGAAATCGGGATTAAATCCTGATTGACCTCATAACCCCATAGAGTCGGGAAAATCCCGATGCTCGACACCCCGATTATTTTCGGCGGGGCGGCAACTCTGGCGGTGAGTTGGCTCTCATATCTCCCGTCAGAGATGGTTTTTTTCTGTGTGTGCGGAATGTTTTCGAGTACCGCGGAGTGTGAGACAATAACTCGGGAAGCTTTTTCACGCTGCGCTTGAGAAAAATTGTGCCGGCACCAGCTCACGCGACGAAAAATGTTCTTGTTGCGCGGAACGAGAACGGTTACAAGCTCAATTGCCGTAAGTTCCTCCGATCTCAGGATGCCAAATTTCATAAAAATCGTATTTTATACTTGTAGGGGCAATGTTGGCAAGTACGAGTTCGGGTTCGCACAAAATTAATAAGATAAATACCTGACATATCTATCATATCGGGACATATTTATGAAAATTTCCTACCCTGCATCCCCACTTTTATTGGGGTTTTCTAATCCTGAATACGGCATCAACCATTCGTTTCGATCAGCAACGAGAGACCCTCTGTTGGTATTTTGGGAATGCTGTAGTGCTAAGGAAAAACGCCGTATGAACCTTCAGGCGTTGCCAAATTTCCTTTTATAAAACGCGAATTTTATGGTAAACTTATGGATATTTTCCTCCCAATTTTTCAGATAATTTTGTTCTCAATTTCACCTAAAGTTCCTGAAAATTTAAAGGAAAAAAAATTCACATCTTTTCTCAAAAATAAACATTTTATCGAAGTAAATTTGGCAACTCTCGAATGTTCATACGGCGTTTTTCCTTAGCACGGCAGAATGGTGGCATAGAGGAAACAAAAAGAGGTGTTTGCATTTCGGGCATCTTGGATTTTTTTGATGACGTAGGTCAGTACGGCGACTTTTATCATCGATTTTCTTGGAAATTGTGTAGTTTATGGAAAAACTGCATTCTACATAAAGTGATTGAAATTACATCATGAGTTGATTTAAGCAACAAAATCGGACATTATGGTCCGTCTTTCATAATTAAAATTCCGGATTTTGCTGGCCATGCTGTACCGACCTACGTCACGAGGCAAACAATCCTCAAGATGCAAACACCTCCCTTTTTTTCTCTATGGAATGGTGGAAGCTTTTACAATCGGAACTCCAACATTCTCCTTAATAATATGTGGATATTGAACAAAGAGTTGGGTATTTTGTTCGGCAAACATATACGAAGTTTGGTAAACTAGTTTGGATCATTACGTGCTTCACCCGAAGCTCATCAACCACCTAGTAGGTAAGATGACTGCTGCTCCCACACGATTGTCATAAGGATGTGATGAATCCCCGAGATTTTCCACCTGTCGCCAAGATCCACACTGGGGAAAAAAAAACACATTGGATCTAGAGTCCAGACCCTTGAAAACATTGACAAGGAAAAATACTCTTGATTCAATCAGATTTTTGCTTGAATCAAAAGGAAATCCGCTCAAATTAAGAGGCTTGGTTCTTAATTTAAGCAAAAATCCGATTGAATCAAGAGTATTTTTTTCTTGTCGATGTTTTTAAGAGTCTGGACTCTAGATCCAATGTGTTTTTTTTCCCAGTGCACTGAAGGGTCTCATGTCTCTGGTTTCGATCATAATTAATAGGATCTAGAGTGCCAGATACACCTGCGAGCTAGACACGCGTCTTGAGCGGCGAGTAGACCTTCGGCCGTGCTCGCCAATCTCCGTAGCCAATTAGCTTCTAACTCGCCGCTAGTAACTCGCTTAAACCAGGATCGGATCCTGATTTAAGTGTCTAGACGCGCGTCTGGCAACCAAGTGTAGCTGGTGCTTAAAGCATTCCAAAAATATCAGGAAACCGTACCTTGGCCTCTCTAAGCGCTAATTGGGATGATAACGCGAAGACCATCCCCTTCAGCATGGATACATATGTACCACCGAAGCAAGCGTACCTGTAACAGAGAGAAAAAAGGTCGAAATAAGTTCCAGATGAAAAGAAGCTTCGTTTCCTCCAAGCAACCACAAAGCTGCCGTGCTAGGGAAAACAGCTGTGCGATCTTTCAGACGCTGCCACATTTTCTTCGATAAAAACCTAATTTACTAAGGAAACTCTGAATATTTCCCTCCCGATTTTCCGGACGATTCCGTTTCATACTTAGTCTGTAATACCCGAAAATTTAGAGGATAAATATAAATAACCTTCTTAAAAATGGATATTTTTTCAGGGGATGTTTGGCAATGTCTAGAGAATCCAGGACGTATGGATATATGTATCCTCAGGACGCACAGTGGATCGAGTCAATCGGAGAGGGCGGACATGAAATTTTCAACTAAAATTACAAATTTTGATGTTTAAATCGTCATATTCTAAATTTTAAGGAGTGCATTGAGTAAAAAATTTCACGAGAAACCCATTGGCACCACTTCAAAAACCTTTAAATTCTGTATAAACGGAGTTCGAGTCAATCAAAGAAGTCGGACATGAAATTTAGAACTAAAATTGCGAATTTTGATGTTTTTATCCTCATATTTAAATTTTGTGGAGTGCATGGAGTGGACAATTTCACGAGGAACCCACTGGAACCACTTTAAAAAATTTAAATTCTGTATAAACGGAGTTCGAGTCAATCAAGAAGGTCGGACATGAAATTTAGAACTAAAATTGCGAATTTTGATGTTTTTATCCTCATATTTAAATTTTGTGGAGTGCATGGAGTGGAAAATTTCACGAGGAACCCACTGGAACCACTTTAAAAAATTTAAATTCTGTATAAACGGAGTTCGAGTCAATCAAGAAGGTCGGACATGAAATTTAGAACTAAAATTGCAAATTTTGATTGGTTATCTTCATATGTAAATTTTTAGGAGTGCATCGAGTAGAAAATTTTACGAGGAACCTACCGGAACCACTTTAAGAATCTTTAAATTCTGTATAAACGGAGTTATGAGCTTTTAAAGTTTCCAATTTTGTCCGACCTCCCCCATTGACTCGATCCATTGTGGGACGATCAACTTCTCCCTCAACTTGCAGCTCGACACCGCGAACGATGCAAATGAAGGAAAATCGAGGATGCAAAATAGATTGTTTACGTTTCGGGGGCGAATGAGTTATTGTCGAACTTCTTTCCGCTTCCCTTCGAATCGAGAGCCTCTGTTGCCGACTTGTAGCGATCGGACGAGAAATCCTCTCGGAACGTGCGCGGAAATCCGGCGGAGCGGCAACACGGCGCGGGAGAATGATGTTGCGCTCAAATTAACCGCAGCTGAATTAGCGCTACCGATGTTAAAACTTTGAAAGCTCCGCACTGTCTCCCGAAGTGAATCAATTCATTCCTCGGTGAGAAATTTAGGGTGTCGCAGGATTGGATGACTTACGGTCGCGTGCCTGTCCCTGCGAACGGATCGAGTTCAGGAGATTTGGGACATACATATACAACTTTTTATTTTACAAATGACGTAAATGTCGTATCTAAAATAAAAAGGGTTACATCTACTGACTCTCCTTACGCTGGAAAATAAGTCTCTTGGATCCTGCGTCCGGCCTCTTTAAAAAATTTGACAAGAAAAAATCCTAACTTGACTCAATCTGCAGACTGGCGTGAAGAAGAATCCTCAATCTTTTTAGATTTTCCAGGCAAAAATTCACAAAATTACCTGGCCATTCAGAAATACACTTTTGCTTTGTTTGGAGACTTCAAAGCTGAAAGCATGGCAACCTTGCTAATTTATTTGCTCCGTACCTTCGCATGGAGAATTTAACTTCATAAAGGTGTGGACTCGCAGGATAGCATGGGTTATCCCTTCATTACGGCCTCAACTTTGAGATCTTCCATTGAATTTGGAGTTCGATTCATAGGAAACCAGTGGCACTAACGTGTTTCTAGCGAAATTTCACATAGGAATCAGAATTAAAACCGCATATTCCCGGCACATGCAAGAGCTCCATTCCTAGAAACTTCCCCAGAAAAGCTACCACTTAGATTCTTAAACATGACACAGCCGCATTCTATCGGAAGGCGCCGCTGATTAAAGACAATCAAAAGATAAGAATGAATGAGCGAGCAGTTACCGGGTGACGTAATCGCGGTGCTACCAAAGCAATAAAAATAAGCTCACCACTCGAGCGCTATCAATTCGATGCACTTTAAAAGAATCACCTTGAAACACGCTCGGCGAATTCATGAATGAAAGCTGGCTATTTGCACGGGAGACTGACTTGACTGAAATCAAACAATTGATTAATTATCAACCTTAATCCGTTGCTGCTCGATGAATCAGGCTGGAACTTGCGAATCATTGTCGGCAGATGGTGCTGGAAAATCAGCACCTTCATCTATTCTGCCGTGCTCAGACAGAACGCCATTTGAACATAATATCAAATGTTGCCAAATTGCCTCTCAGAAAATATTTATATTTGAATAACACTGTGCACTGTAAAAAAAAAAAAACACATTGGATCTAGCGTCCAAACTCTTGAAAGCATTGACAAGAAAAAATACTCTTGATTCAATCAGATTTTTGCTTAAATCAAAAGGAAATCCGCTCAAATTAAGAGGCTTGGTTCTTGATTTAAGCAAAAATCCGATTGAATCAAGAGTATTTTTTCTTGTCGATTTTTTAAGAGTCTGAACTCTAGATCAGAATGTGTTTTTTTCCTAGTGTGGATATTTTGTTTGAAATGTAGGTATTAGCGTAGGTATTTTAGTAAAATTAGGAAAATTAGGTAATGTAAATTTCCCGGAAAATTCGGGATTTGTCAAAGAAGATTTGGCAAGGTCTAAAGGATCATACGGCGCGTTTTCCCTTATTTTATTATTTTCCTCCTTTATTTTTGAAGAATACTATGGATAATTTTCTTGAAATTTCAACCACTTTGGATCGAATTACAAACAAAATTCTACAAAAAAAAATAGGAGGAAAGATATATACCAATTTCCGGGAAATTCGTAATTTTTCAAAAGAGCTTTGGCAACGTCAGAAGGCTCATACGGCGTTTTCCCCCGGCACGGCAATACTTACACCTGTGTAAAATATGTAGGCTTTATTGCATGACCTGGCAACCTTGTTGCGAATAGCGCTGTTTCGCGTTATCGTCTTTGACTTGAGAGCAGAGCAAGCACTTGAACGTAATTCTGTCAAATGTCAAACGGAACTGTATGTATTAAGACATGAGCCCTGAGACCCATATGGCCGCATGCATAACAGGGCTCGTGTCATAATGCACATAGTTCCGTTTGACAGAAATACGTCCACTTGACTTTAATCCTTCGCGTCCGGAATTGGATGTTATTCTCTTAGACTGAGTCAACAGAATACCGACAAATTGGCGCCTGCCTGAGCCTATCGGTTAATTGAGCTCAGCTCATGCAAAAACGACATGCGTATCTGAATCAATGGGCAATGGATCGTATTCGACAGTGGTTCGATGTATCGTTTGGTTCAAAACAATAGAACATAACCTCAAACAAAAATTGTAGGATATTTGTCGGAAAAGCTGAAAATAAGAAATTTCGTAGCAATTTCACTACTCTTCGCCAATAAGTACTCAAACGAATCAAAAATCTATCACAAAAAACCCGTCCCGACGCATTACTCAATTGACTTTTGAGGCTAGGTTTATGTTTTGGACCAATCGATATCGATGCAATCTCACCCGTTTGATGTATCGAATACGATCTATGTATTCTGGGGACCCCATACATACGATCCAAACAAAGTGACCGGGTGACCCTCGTAAAAATTGGCGATAAGAGCTGCGTTTCAGGATACCATAGGGATTCTTATAGCCGGCTAAAGAGGGCAACAGAAAATCATATAGCTGGCTGTAGAATGCGGAGAAAATGATACAGCCGGATAGCCAGGCTTTATACTTCATCGCCTGGCTGTTGCTTTTTCGCCATCGATTATAAAAAGCCATAAGAAATTGTGTAGAAATTTGTGTGCTTTGGAAATCAATAAGTGTGATACGGAACTACCTTAATATTTACAAAACACACGTTATATTTTCCTTTAATATATATTTTTTTTCATCAATTAAAACGAGAATAATCCATACAGGATGTGCAAACATTTCAAAGTCATGAGTTGAGAAACGCTGACTCCGCCAGATTAAATATTAGAGCACAGAACACAAAGCGGAGCGGCGACGCACTGGCGCCTACAAACCTAACAGGGATACTTCACGCATTGCGCAACGCGTGAAGTATCCCTGTTAGGTTTGTAGGCGCCAATGCGCGTTTCGCGCTGGCTGCCCGCCTGCGCCTGCCGCACCGCAGCGTGCCACGACGCTTGAAACCACTATTTCACACCAGAGGTATTGCACAGTATCATACGAAACTGAAGGCGCTCTAATATATTAGGAATGGCAGGCATCCATCAAAAGTACGGAGCTTTCCTCGCAAAATAAATCAAGATACTACGGCCCAAAAAGTTTCTCTGTAAGGGAGACGACGAAATAGAGAGAATCGCTCGAAAATCTCATGGAAAATATCAGAAATGTCCGAATTCTACTTCTTGACGCAGATTCGGGGGGCAGTATAGCTTTCTTCCAATTTTACAGCATCCGCGGGAAGTTTTTCCGAGTCGGACACAATTTAACAGTACTTCACATCGAAGTAGAAGTTTGCGGACGTGCGGAACTTTCAGGCTGACCGCCAACGTCGTTTATTTTCCGCGGATTTTCATGCGACCGCGGGGGGGGGGGGGGGGGCTTTCAGGCGATTTTTCCAGCCGAAAGTACGTAAATTCACGAGATGGAGTATAGGGAATGATGCGGGCCGATAGCAAAAAGAACCGGAAGCCAATAAAATGAAATGCGTAGGATCCGGGACGGAATTTTGTCAAAGCTCTCGACAATTTATGAAGCTTTCGCTCGTTGGGGCGGGTGCTAGGCACAAAGGACGGGATGAGGTGTCCCCTCTGCGATTTGCTTTTCGCTTTTCGGCGTCAGAACGCGGCGACATTCTGGAGACTGCGACACACTTATCACCGTTGCCAAACCACATAAAATCAGTTAGTTTTTTTAATGGAGACGTTCAGCGACTAAGGCTATTGATGCCTGTACAGAAAATATGGGTGGTGAGTGCAAATACAAAAATTAAGATTTTAAACTTAATGGAAGTTAAAAATTTCGAAATTTTGGTTACAACACTGGGATCATCGGAGGTTAGTGGGTTCACATGCCTGTTGACTGTTAAAGGACCTCATAAACATAAATGCATGTAGGTGAGTACATGTAAACGTACATGTATATCGTCGTCTCCGGGCAAAAAATACAAGATGACATGACTTCGCAAATTTTTCTCGGTAATTCTACCATAGTCGATAAGAAATATTGGCGTTTTTATCAAGGTCCAGTAAAATTACCGAGAAAGTTCAATAATTTTACCGAGATTTCCCCACGACGGAAGAAAATGAAACCTGGTTACGAAAAATATAATGCTGTGCTAAAAATCTTGAAAATAGATAGAAACCTTTAAAGAAGTAAGAAGAATTCGAAAGTGTTCCACCGTGATTTTGAAAATTTATTCACCTTTTGCGTAATTTTAGGGTAAATTTTTCACGTTCCCTTACGAGACAAGGGTTATATATGAATTCGTAGTGGTTTGTCACCGGCAGCACGGGCCCCGGTACCAGGGACCCAGTCCCCCCCCCCCCCCGCCCCTTGTGCCTGGCCTGAACAGCATAGGTTTAAATGGCAGATCAATAGATAAATCGCGAGGCGCGCCACGCCACTGATGCATAACGTTGGCAGATTCGACGATAATGCACCCACTTTCATCATTCGCGAAGAAAAATATGAAGCTTCGGTCCCATCGAAGGGGTCCCGGGTAAAAAGACGAGGGTGCGTCTTGCACCAGACAGGGCAAAGATGACAATACGGGCAATGACGATCTTTTAAGGTATCGTTCGAGTGTTGAACCGGAAGAAATCCGGGCAGATTCGGCAGCTACGACTTCGGCCCTCGCCCGCGCTCCAATGGACAACAGTTGGTTTAAGAAACGTCAAAGCTCAACTTTTATAAGCTTGATTTATTGCGCGGAGCGCGAGTTGCGAAAGCTCCCCCCCCCTTCCCCGCGCGCTCACCCGAGGAGTAAAAAATGTAAAAAGTAAAAAATGACCTCGTTGCCGGAAATGAATGGGTCACTTACGCGCTTCAGCATCGGTTTTTGACGGTTGATTCTTGATGATCCGCAAAATATTGCGGGTCCGTCCGATCGGCAAGCTTTAACGCATTGTTCCGGGAGCTGTATACTGCCGTGCGAAGGAAGAACGTCGTATGAACATTCGAGGGTTGCCAAATTTCCCTCAATAAAATGTTTATTTTTGAAAGAAAGTTATGAATATTTTTCATCGAAATTTTCAGGACCTTTAGATGAAATTGCTAACAAAATTATCGGGAAAACTAGAGCGAAAATAATCACAAGTTCTCCAGGAGAATTCGTGTTTTATCAAAGGAAATTTGGCGACGCCTAAAGGTTCATACGGGGATTTTCCTTAGCACGGCAGTATACTGCCGTGCTAAGGAAAAACGCCTTATGAAAATTCGAGGGTCGCCAAAGTTCCTTCGATAAAATGCTTATTTTTGAGAAAAGTTGTGAATATTCTTCCGAGAAATGTTTCAAGAACTTTAGGCAAAATTGCGAACAAAATTATCTGAAAAATTGGAAGAAAATATGTACAAATTTAATTCGATACTTGGCTAAACTTTTTTTTCGTGCAGAAATCCAAGGTAAAACACAAGGAGCGGACCACTAGACAAGGTACGAAGTTGAAACATTTTGATACGTGTTCCTCAACCAAAATTTCACGTGGAGCACGTGTTGTGCAACGGAAATTGCTGAAATTAATCCTAACCAAGAATGTCTCACACCGCGTGAATTCAAAGAATTCGGATCAGAATTAAATCATTTAGATAGTCAAAAACTTGAAATTGAGCCGTCTTAACTGCGAATAGCTACAATTCCCCTTGATTTTCGAACTCATTCAGAAAAATAAATTATTCGATGATATTCGCCTCGATGGTTGAGGTGTGACTTGATCCCTGCTGCAGAACGCGGTCCAATTACCATGCTAATTTGACCGCAAAATTCGGAATGGAAATAGGCCAGGGAACGAGTGGAGGAAAAGGGGTGGAAGTTCGAAGAGCGACACACTAAGTCAAGAAAATGGGAGAGGTTGGACATGATGCGGAAATTTCAAAAGCTCACATCTTCGTTAATATACATATAGTCACCTTCCGGGCAAAGTATCACAAGCGCCATGCGACGTTTCAAAAATTCCGCCGCCGTTTTATTTTTTTACAGAGAAATTGTTCAACGAAGCTGTCCGAAATTTTATCGGCATCGCAAAGAAAATTCAGTGAAATTTTCAAACAGATTCAACCAACAATTTCTCTGTAATAAAATAAAATGGCGGCGGAAATTTTGAAGCGTCGCATGGCGCTTGTGATACTTTGCCCGGAAGGTGACGATATGTATGAATAAGTGGTTCCATTAGTTTTTCAGGGTTGCCACAGAATTTAGAAAATGAAATTCCCTGACATTTCCTAGATTTCCCTGACACATTTTGGTGAAATTCTCTGACAATTGAAAATGTGACGGATGGTTAAGAAGGCATAATTGAAAATAGTTTTCACACAAAATTGTATGTTCAAAATATCAAACCCATTCTAGAAAGCGAATGAAGGTGATTTAAAAAATTTTCTCTGATATTTCCCGGTTTTCCCTGACTTTTTAAAATTCCCTGACATTTCCCTGATTTTCCTGATTTCCCTGGCACATTTGGTGGAATTCCCTAACAATTGAAGATGATAAGAAGGCATAATTGAAAGTAGTTTTCAGGCATTTGTTGTTTGAAACCTCAAACCCATTCTGGAAAGCAGATGAAGGTGATGTAACAAATATTCCCAGAAATTTTCGTCATTTTCGTCATTTTCCCTGATATTTCCCGGTTTTCCCTGACTTTTTAAAATTCCCTGACATTTCCTTGTTTTCCCTGACTTTTTAAAATTCCCTGACATTTCCCGGTATTCTCCGTCTGTGGTAACCCTGTTAGCAGTATTGCAAGCCTCGTACGCCCTTTTACCGGAAAATGCCTCAATTTTTCCTGATGCCATCAAATTTTTCGAAATTTCCCGTTCTTTTTTCTGACGGCGGACACCCTGTTGTATCCACTGTGAGCCGGCTCGGAAACCCACAGCGAAACTTTTTCGCCTTTTTTTTTATGACGCGAAATCGACTTTATTGCCCATCCGGATCGGCTATGCGACGGGCGCCCTCGGAAAATGCAGCGTCGGCAGAGAGGGGGAGGGGGGGGGCTTTTCTAGCTCGCCTCCGTTTTCCTTCGCGCAGCTTTGTCCTCCGTATTTATCCTCAGAGAGTGGTCTTCATTTGAGTTTCTGCTCCGGCGGCCGAGAAAAAATAAAACCAAAGCCGAAAGCAAACAGTGAAGGAGTGTTCTGCCGTGCTAAGGAAGAACGCCGTATGAACATTCGGGAGTTGCCAAATTTCCTTCGATAAAATGTTCATTCTTGAGGAAAGTTATGAATATTTTTGCTTCAAATTTTCAGAATCTTTTAGTGAATTTATGAACAAAAGTATGTGAAAAATTGGAAGAAAAATATTCATAAGTTCTCGAGGAAATTCGTGTTTTATAAATGGAAATTTGGCAACGCCTGAAGGTTCATGCGGTGTTTTTCCTTAGCACGGTAGTGTTGTCGCCGGCCGGGACGCTCACCGCCGCCGCGGTCGGGCGGAGAGCCTTTAAAACTTCTTTTGAGCATTAAAAATCGAGGGGTCGGAACCGGTGAGCCACGCTCTGTCGCGGATTTCCTTTTCGGTCGAAGCGAGAAAAGCCGAGACGAAGTAGGCCGGGAATTTGGTTAGGAAAATATAATGGCTTTGCAGTCCTCCTGCGCTCTCCTAATGTTCCCCGGAAAAGCTCCGTCGATGTACAGGGTGTCCGGAAGTTTACTGCGTCCTCCTAGATTTTTACACTGGAAAAAATGTCGCTTGGACCTAGAATCAAAACTCTTAAAACTACTGACAAGAAAAAATACTCTTGACTCAATCGGAATTTTTGCTTGAATCAAGAGGGAATCCGCCTAGATCAAGAGGCTCGGCTCTTCGATTCAAGGAAAAATCGAATTGAATCAAGAGTAGTTTTTCTTGTCAATGTTGCTAAAAGTCTGGACTCCAGATCCAAGCTACTTATTTTCCCAGTATGGGGTTCAAAGTGCACTATTCAGTTCGTAAATTTTTTCTGAAAACACTTCTTTGACGCTGCAGCCCATGAGAGTGTTGAGGATTTTGCCCAACGCTGTGGAAAAGAGTCGATTTGATGGGCTGTGGCGTCGAAAAAAAGCGATTTCAGCGAAACGTTATGTAAGAAAAAACACTCTTATTTTGACCCCGAAAATTGATCCTCACCTTGTAGATAAACTCCAACACCCACACGGAGAAAAATATGTGAGTCCTTGTGTTACTTTAGGGATCGAAGTTCATGGTTGCCATGACTTCGTCATCCACGATTTCTTGCCTTTTCCCTCACTATTTTTGCGTTTCCCTGACTCCAAAATTGTCTATCTCCCTGACTTTCCGTCTTCTCCGAACAAAATTTTTACTTTTCTTTAAAAACAAAAAAAGTACAAAGCCTTTTGCTACTTTTTGGAAAAGATGTCCTTGGTTAGAGATCAACTTATGGAGTCTCCTAATCTAAGCGATTTTGCTTTCGATTCGGGCAAAAATCTGATTGGATCAAGAGTATTTTTTCTTGTCGAATTTTTTAAGAGTCTGGACGCTGGACTTCTTCCAGTTTTTTTTAAGGAGCACTACCGGTTTATCTTGAACACGACAGCAGGGTTGCCACAGAATTTAGAAAATAAATATCCATGACATTTCCTTAATTTCCTTGACACATTTTGGCGTAATTCCCTGACAATTGAAGATGTGACGGATGGTTCAGAGGGCATAATTGAAAATAGTTTTCAGGCAAAATTTGTTGTTCGAAACCTCAAACCGATTCTAGAAAGCAAATGAGGGTGATTTCACAGATTTTTCTTGACATTTTCGTAATTTTCCCTGACTTTTTAAAATTCCCTGACATTTCCCGGTTTTCCCTGACTGTGGCAACCCTGCGACAGGGTACGCTCCCTGACCGCCTCGCGGTCCAACCCTCCGAGGCGCTTTGCGCCTCAACCATTAGGCATTACGCGTTGCACTTATGATTTTATATCATGGAGTCTGTGGGTTTGAAACGCGGCACATGACGTCACTAACGAGGGAGTTTAGTCAGGACGTTGGCGACGAATCTAAATTCAATTACCCGCGTCTCATCAACCAAGAGCCGAGATGGTGCAATGGATGGGGGCAGGGCGGCGAGGAAGAGTAAATTACGGGACCAATTTCGCATCCGAGTCGACTAATTAAAGCGTTTTCGCGGGCACTTTAAAAGGCGAGGTGCCGCTCGATGCCATCGGGTCGGCGACAACGCTCCCTGCTTCAGCGCGCGGGGATGATTGGTGGTTTACACGCCGTGGGGGAGGGGGAGGGGCGGGGGAGTTCCTCGGAAAACCGCATTGGCGGTGCATGGATAGAGCGTCTGGTCCCGCAACCCATCGGTGAACCTGTCATTTCGCTGTTTTCCTGGCCAAAGGAAGTAATATGAGGAGTGGAAATGGGTCAGTTGTAAACTTTTGGAATCCGATCAAATACTAAGTACATAGAACATCAAGGTGAAGAGATTATGAACATCAGATAATGGAGAGGTTGCATGTGTGAGGAATTTGCGATTTGACTATTGATTCTTAAGTAAATGTTTGCGAGAAACACGATGGTGCCACTGGTTTTCTCTGAAATCAACTCCCAAGCTAAAAAAAAAAAGCTCTCAAATTGAGGCCCAAATGGAGGGGATATCCCACGCTATCCTGAGAGTCCAACTCTACATCAATACAAACTCTCCATGCAAAGATAGGGAGCAAATACATTGACAGGGTTGCCGTGTTTTCAGTTTTGGAGTCCCCAAATAAAGTGGCAGCCCTGTAAATGTATTTGCTCCCTATCTTTGTATGGAGAGTTTTTCTTGATGTAGAGGTGGACTCTCAGGATAGCGTGGGATATCCCCTCCATTTTGGCCTCAACTTGAGAGCTTTTTTTGAGCTTGGGAGTTGATTTCAGAGAAAACCAGTGGCACTATCGTGTTCCTCGCGAACTTTCCTATAAGAATCAGTAGTCAAATCGCAAATTCCTCACACATGCAACATCTCTATTTTTCAGATAGCTCACTGAGAACTCCCTGTGCGAGGCGCTTGTATAGGGGCATCATGCATCGATTAAAATGATACCACTATTCGCGCTTCAATGTGACCGCCGGTGGTATCGTCTCAAATTGAAGGCGAAATTGGCTTCACTTCAGAGTGACTCGACCTGTATAAGGCACCTGAATACAGGCATCACGTATGGATGGAAATGATGCCACTATTCGCGCTTCCGTGTGATCGCCGGTGGTATCGTCCGCGCCACTTCTGAGTAACTCAACCTGTGCAAGGCGCTCACAATCGGACACGAGCATCACGTAGATGAAAATGAAATACTGACGCAGAGTAACATGCAAAAATTGCGCGCTTTTGGTTCTCGCGATGGGAAAAATACTGGAGCATAATCAGGATCTGACAACATCGGAACGTCCACCGATTCAGCGCGTCCGGATCCTGACTTCGGTCCCGATTTGAAAAGAGCCGCAACTTGTTTTCCGCGGTGAATTTTCATCATTTATCATATTCGCGCCGTCTAACCGGAAGAACTGGGCGGCGGATGAAAAGAGGAGGGCAAAGAAAAACCGCGGAGAGAGGAGAGACAACTTTAATTATTGATCTCCTCGTAGATACGCTTCGTCTGCCATTCTGAGCTCTCTCAGGAAGATCGCACATCTCCGGAAAATTCATTGCTGAACAATTTCAATGAGCAGCACTGGAAAAAAAAACACATTTGATCTAGAGTCCAGACTCTTAAAAGCATGGACAAGAAAAAATACTCTTGATTCAATCAGATTTAAGCTTAAATCAAGAACAAAGCCTCTTAATTTGAGCGGATTTCCTTTTGATTTAAGCTTAAATCTGATTGAATCAAGAGTCCTTTTTCTTGTCAATGTTTTCAAGAGTCTGGACTCTAGATCCAATGTGTTTTTTTTCCAGTGTGACGAATTGAACACGTCAAAATTTGCAGGTTTAGTTAAAAATTTCATGTGCGACCTCTCTGATTACCTCGGTCCACTGTGCGACGCCAAATATTTACGGGGCCGTTCCGAAGGGTTAAAAAGTCACCCGGACGTGCAAAGTTTTAAGAAGCCCGGTGCGAGTTCGGCGGCCGGCAGCGCCGGCCGCGGAAGGTCAAGAGAATGGCCCAATAAGGGCGCTTAAATTTCAATTTACGAGGGTTGTTCAGGAAATAAGTCAGATGAGAACTTCAAATATTAAAACACGAGCGGTCCCGATGAAGAATCCGCCGGTTGATTTATTGGGACCTGCAGATGTGTCAAAATGAAAGCAGAGGGTAAATTATTGATTGGAATTAATTAACTAATGGATTACCGGCCGACAAGGCCGCCGGATGGGGCTGGAATCGTCGAATTGCCACGAGCCTAGGACAGTAGCGTGGCGTGGATTGCGATATATCGATTGTTATGCCATTTACACCAATGGTAAAGAATCGATTATAAAGACGTTCGCTGCGAACACCCTGTTTATCGATCCTTTTCCATAGGTTTAAATGGCATGACAATCGATATATCGCACAGCACGCCACGCCACTGGCCTAGGAGAGTACTGCCGTGCTGAGGAAAAACGCCGTATCAGCCACCAGGCGTTGCCAAAATTCCATCGACAAACCACGAATTTTCCGAGATAATTTTGAATACTTCCCTCCCGATATGTCGGAGGAATTCGTTCGTAATTTGATCTAAAAAGTCAGAAAAATGGAGATGTTGCATGTGTGAGGAATTTGCGATTTGACTGTTGATTTTAAGGTAAAAGTTCAAGAGAAACACGATGGTGCTACTGGTTTTCTCTGAAATCAACTCCCAAGCTCAAAAAAGCTCTCAAGTTGAGGCCAAAATGGAGGGGATATCCCACCCTACCCCGAGGGTCCACCTCTACATCAAAACAAACTCTCCATGCAAAGATAGGGAGCAAATACATTGACAGGGTTGCCGTGTTTTCAGTTTTGGAGTCCCCAAATAAAGTGGCAGCCCTGTCAATGTATTTGCTCCCTATCTTTGCATGGAGAGTTTGTCTTGATGTAGAGGTGGACTCTCAGGATAGCGCGGGATATCCCCTCCATTTTGGCCTCAACTTGAGAGCTTTTTTTGAGCTTAGGAGTTGATTTCAGAGAAAACCAGGGGCACCATCGTGTTTCTCGCGAACTTTTACATAAGAATCAATGGTCAAATCGCAAATCCCTCACACATGCAACATCTCCATTTTGAATATTTCCCTCCCGATTTGTCGGAGGAATTCGTTCGTAATTCGATCTAAAAAGTCAGAAAATTTAAAAGGAAAATATTCATAACTTTCTTCAAAAATAAAAATTTTCCGAAAGGAAGTTTGGCAACATTCGAATGCTTATGCGACATACTTCCTTGGCACGACAGAGTGGGCGGTAGGCACGCTCAGCTTTAACGAGAATTACAGCCGTAGGGGGTCGTTCAATTCGACACCCGCAATCTGAAGGCCGGGGGGGGGGGGGGGCGACAAACCAATAATGTTTCATTAATAATTTTAATGAAAATGTATAAACTCCGATGGAACTCGGAGAGAAAAATGCTCCGAAAGCTATCGGATTGAAAATTCCTTTTACAGAGTTTAAACAGACGATACGCGATACAGGTGTACACACATGTAGATGGAATAATTGAATTGGGTGAGTGAATGAAAATGGATACTGCGTCTATTACGCTTTTTGCAGCGATAGGGGCTCTCGTTAATTCTGCCGTCTATTTTTACCGCCTAAAAGCGTATTTTTCGATGCTTTCGACGAGCTATATCTCCGCGCAGATTTAATTAGTGGATACGTTGCACAAAATGGATGAAGATAAATGAATTGACATGTAATCAGTAAAACCGTCTAAAATTACCAATCGCATCAAAAAGTCTGGCATATACTTCTTATGGCTTTACATCTAACATCCAAACTTCACGATTTCTAAAAATAGAGATAGTAACACCAAAATTTGAACTCGGAGGTAAGTGTAGGATACTCTGTGTCTGTACTAACAGATAATTCAGTTTCATTACGATAATAATAAAAAAAGAAAAAAAGGAGGGTTAGTTGCTATCCAGACCCTTTGACCCCTTTGACCCTTAAATTAAGTGAATAGAAAAGCCTAATTGAAATCGTTAACCATCTTGACCAAAATATTAAGTTCTAAGTGTTGTACTTTAACACTTTACTTTTGAAGTTTTCTATTGTTTAGATTCATGATTTAAATCATGAAATAGTAAAACAACATTTGATTAAAGTATTTTATTTAATAACTAGACTAGATATTTAAAACATGATTTTATGTGCAATCTAAAAATGTATTTATCTTATTTATTTACACACATATTACATGAATTTTTACGGGAATTTCACTGAATTTTATCGGCAGCACAAAGAAACTTCAGTGAATCTCACTTCAGTTTCACTTCACTTCACTTCAACTTCAGTGAAATTTCCCTGAATTCTATCGGCAGCACTAAAACAATTCAGTGAGATTTTCGGACAGCTTCCTTGAACAATTTCTCTGTAAAAAAAAATAAAATGGCGGCGGAAATTTTTGAACGTCGACGTCGACGGAGGGTGACACAATCATGACCAGCGGGCTGATTGTTGAAATTGATAGACAAAGCAATAGACAAAGAAGACAAATAGGATTTGGAGGGATCCTATTGGTAGAAGCGGGTGGTTGCAATGGACAAAGGAGGTAGGTAATATACTAACTAACGGCAACCCACGAGAGACCCGACAGTTAGTCTATCATTTTCCCCCTTAGTCTATGAGAACCACCCATTTCAACCAATAGGCTTGCTTTATACCCCCTATGTCCTCTTTGTCTATAGCTTTGTCTATCAATTTCAATAATCAGCCCGCTGCGGGTCAATTGTTGAATCGTTATCGAATGACCTTGATCGATATATATCATTGTGAGGATAGGGAGTTATCGATCGAGTCATTCGATAAACGATTCAACAATCAGGACGCTGACACTGTACTTCTCGCCAGAGTCGATGGATTTGGAACAGGCGTTCGTTCCTACGAGGAAAACTCGAGACAAGAACAGCTATGAAATTTTCCACGGGTTGGGGCTACAGCCGGGGGGGGGGGGGGGGCTCCACCGCGGAAATAAAGTTTGTATATTTTACAGAATTTTCAGGACCAGTGAACACGTGCATCCGAGGGCCCTCGTTTAAGCTGAGACTGAATCTGCAAAGGCGCTTTGTGCTCGCAGTCATGAGCAGCCGACTGTGTTCTTGTTTAGGCTGGAAAAATTTGCAGGCGTTCCATCTTTGAGCCGGTTTTTTTTTACGGACGCAACGGAGCGTGCACAATCAGTTCCTTTGAAAATCCGCACCGTGCTCGGCCTCTCTCAGACGCCCCCGAGCTTCCCCCCCCCCCCCCGAAACACTCTCCCCCGGCGCGAATTTCCGCCGAAACTTACGATCGGCCGCTTCAAACAATCTGCCTCGTTTGAACACCCTCCCCCTCCCCGTCGGACCCTTCTCATGCACTTCCACGGTTGACGGAAGGGATTCATAGATATCCGGGGGACGGGGGCGGTTCCGGGGAATGCAATTAGGGGTGACTTTGGTGGCCGCACGCGACAGGGGAGAACATACCGAACATGCTGAGAAATATGGGTAGTAAAAGGGACTCGGAGACAAAACTTACGAGCCCGATTGGAACCCTGGTAAAGTCGATCAGCGTGATATCAGTATCATATCGTGTACGGTCAGAATGATATCAGTATTATAACAGAATTAAATGGACGTATTACTGTCAAACGGAACTAAGTGCATTAAGACAAGAGCCCTGAGACCCATCAGAATTTATGCATTAACAGGGCTCAAGTCAGAATGCACATAGTTCCGTTTGACAGAAATACGTCCAAATCATGATGGTCATGACATCAGTATCAAACCATGCTGACAGGGAAAGTCAAGCAGGATAAAGGCAGGGCCAGCGCCTAAAAATTTGGCAGTCTCACTCCTTTACCTACTCTTGTGCTGTTGAAAATTTTGGAGCGAAAGTCTGTACCGAAGTCCATACTGCCGTGCTAAAGAAGAACGTCATATGAACCATCAGACGTTGCCGTATTTCTTTTAACGAAAAATTTACTGGTAAAACTTTAGATGCTTTCCTCCCAAACCTTTTAGGCGATTTTGTTCACAATTTCATCTAAATTATCTGAAAAGTTTTAAAAAGACAAATTCATGACTTTCCTCCAAAATTCAAGTTTTATCCGGGGGAATTTGGGAGCTCTCGAATACAGGCGTTCTTCCTTAGCACGGCAGTATACAGCGCCCAAATACCCCTTAAAAAATGACTTACACTATTACGGAGCGAAATTCACTCTTTTTGCAGGGTGTCATACGATTCTATGGTGCTAATTTCACTTCGCATTATTATCATTCGGCGTTTTCGGGAGCTATATAAACTCCGCAACCGAATTTCAATCCTCAATTTTGGAGAAAGTACCTATCTACTGTGCCCCTACGCTTCTCTCCTTTTCAGAGGGGTGAATTGGTGGCTATCCTTCTAACATACCTTTTCCCCCTCCATTTGATACTGGTGCAATAATCCAGGTGCAGGATACAACTATTCGAACTCAACGGTTATCCGTGTTGCGTGCACGAAAAATGAAGGCGCACTTCGAGCCCATTATTGAGACTGCAAACTGCAAGTTGATAATCAAATCATTATCGAATGACCTGGATCAATTAATGCAGTGGCATGGCGTGCTTTGCGATAGATCGATTGATCTGCTGTTTGAAACTTTGGTAAAGGATCGATGAACAAGAAGTTCGCAACGAAAACCTTATTAGTCGATTCTTTACCACAGCTTTAAATCAGGGTGTCTACTAAAACGGGCTGGTCAAAAATCAGTACTTATACAATACTTTTCCAGTACATTCCCAAGAAATGCAATACCTCTTCAACAGAAAAATTCAGTACTTTTAGAGTACCTCCATTTTTCGAAATTTGAAAAATATCAAAGATTGTGTTATGACAAAAAAAATGAAAATAATTCCGGACCTTCTTCCGGAATTTCCGCACTTTTCCAATATTTTCGGACCGCTCTTAAAAAATATGTTCCATTTCCGGAAATTCCGGACGTTTAGACACCCTGGAAATGGAGAGATATCGATAATCGATCATTCAAGCCTCGCTACTGAATTAATGATATTGCTAAAATAGGGCTACACTGGAAAAAAAAAACACATTGGATCTAGAGTCCAGACTTTGAAAACATTAACAAGAAAAAATACTCTTGATTCATCAATCAGATTTTTGCTTTAATCAAAAGGAAATCCGCTCAAATTAAGAGGCTTGGATCTTGATTTAAGCAAAAAGCCGATTGAATCAAGAGTATTTTTTCTTGTCGATGTTTTTAAGAGTCTGGACTCTAGATCCAATGTGTTTTTTTTACCAGAGTATATCAATTCAGATCATTCGATAACGATATTCAAGAATCCAGACGCTGGCTCATAGACGCATTACGAGTAAGGAAGAATCATTCCCAAAGGTGCTAATCCGTCGACTTGCGCGCGTTACTTCGACCCGAGGGCTCTTTGATGTGCGCGTTATAGTGTTTACCTCGCCGAGGGCTCGAACGAGGAAAATTGATTACTGGCTCATCTTGCGCCTGACGCGAGCGCTGTGCTGCGACCCAACCCCTAATTAATCATGAATACTGATCAAGTAACTTCGACGCTAATTAGCTTACCGGCAATCGAGCTTGGAGCTTGCGCGCGTGCGCCGTTATCAAATTGCAATAAATACTTAAAAAAGTAAAAATATTTATTATTTGATTAACTTAAAACTTTTTTGAAAACCGATTATATAGCACTTACTTTCTTATTGTTCTCTGTTCTTACTGTTCACTGTGAAGATGGGCGGCCTGCCCGCTCGAAATGGCCATAGTGCGTAGAGAACAATAAGAAAGTAAGTGCTATATAATCGGTTTTCAAAAAAGTTTTAAGTTAATCAAGTACTTTATGTAGTGCCGATAAAATTTTAAAAAAATGTGCGAAATGCAACAACATAGTAAAAATACTTAGAAAAATACATGACGTTACGTGTTTGTTGAATTTGGACCAATCTCAATACATTGAGTTGTATTTCGTTCCGGAAACTTCCTGGAGAGTAACGCGTAAACACGAATACGGAAAGAAAAGAGGGGTTCAAAATTTCAGAAAATTTAAACAAATATAACGTGTCAACCAAAATTTCCTCGAAAGAGTTCTAAAGTCAAAAGTTCAGAGGGGAAGAAATTTACCCCTCTCACTTTCCATCCCCATTTGGGATTCCTCACAATACTGCTCAAGAAGCATCGCATGGATGAAATTAGGAACTACTATCTTTCGCTCATTTACAAAAGTACGCATCTGCATAAGGGGAGTCAAAGTGGGAAGGCAGAAAAAGGGTTTGCAGGAGGAGGAAAAGAAAAAGGAAAAGAATAAATAAAAGTAGGGAAAGAAGAAAAGGAAGCAGAAAAGGAAGCAGAAGAGGAAAAGGGAAAAAAGGAGAAGATAGAGAAGAGAGAAGGAAGGAGAAACAGAAGAAGAAGAAAGGAGAAACAGAGGAGGAAGAAAGGAGAAAGAGAAAGATGAGAAGAAAAGAGAAAGAGGAAAAGAAGAAGAGGAAGAAGCGTCTGCCTGAACAATAACATTAAGAGTACATACATTGTTTCTGAAATGAGCTAGAAATAGTAGTTCTTTATTGCAAAATTTAGTCTACATGCACATTGCACAGCAAGGAAACACGGAACACACAGACCGTAATGATGTGACATAGTTAATTATTAGGTGCGCTAATAAATTACACTTGGTCGAGATGGCTGTAGAAAAAAGGTCAAACGTAAAGGTCTTCAGTTCAAAACTGTTGCTTTGTGCAGTTCTCAGATGTAAATTAAACGTTATGACGTATGCATGAATGGCGAAAAGACAATCACTCTGATAAGACATACAGTTTTTACAAGAATGATTTGCTCCATTATTATGCAAAGGCAAGGTAATGCAATTTCAACATATTTCCGAAGCAGATTAGCCTAGTCAGCAAATGGTTGACGAGGATGTTCAAATCAAGAGGATAAGTAAGAACGATGAACGATTCATCAGCTCTAAGCTCTAATAAATCCGCTAGGTTGTAAATCTGTGGTAGACATTGCGGCATATTGAAAACTTAATTTTCCATCAGATTGTCTCCCTCTTTTCTCTAGGTATCGGTGTGATGCATATGCTTGCTAGCGAGAGAGAGAACTTCTCTTGGCCGCGGTCTTCTTTGCAAAGCGCGAAGTTTAAAAACGGATATGTCGCAGGCAAATAGTAAAATCAGGAATTTCGTCAAATGCCTAGGCAGGTAATCAAATATTATTACTCAGACTGAAGTTCAGATTATTTTGCTGACTGTAGACACAATTTTTCTTTGATAATGTGGGAAGGAAGTCTCTATAAACACTTGCTCTATACGATCATAAATACGTTTTTTTAGTCCTTAAATGCAAATTCATCTCAAAATATGCAGCATTTCATAAAATAAAAAGTTTCTACGATTTGAACAGTTGAAGAAATACTATGAGGAGCATTTTTGAACGGAAAATACAATGACAATTCGTACTTTGGCGAATTTTTAGTCCAGAAATATTGAAAATTTGAGAGGTCTTTGCGAAAACATAATATACCACGTAAACTCTGAAAATTTGAGAATCTGCTTAGGCACTTGATAAAATACCTGATTTTACATTTGCCTACAACAGACACATTTTCACACAGATTGTGAAGTAAGATTAGACTTTCCCGACGAGCGCATCCTGATTTTTGAGTCATTTCACATACAGGTCAACACTAATATTCGCTCTAGCGAAAATTTGCAACGGGCCAATTGCCGCGCGTCACGAGAATCCATCGATTCCGTTATCAGGATGTGTTTCACCTCGGCACGACTTCCAGGACGTAAAAAAGAGAAAAGAGGGGAAAAAAGCGACGAAAGTTGCGAAAAAGAGGCACGAAACAGATCGCATTGCGGTCTGCAGAAAAGAACTGATCACGACTATCGGATTGGCTGATTGGATTTGTTACTCTCACCGGGCGGCCGGCACGCAATCACGCATGCACGCCGGGACGCGTCTCTTCGACGGCCAGAAAAAAGACTTTGGAATCTGGAGCGAGAGCGTTTCGTGGGCACCAAAAGCGTGATCGGGGCACTTTCAGCGATCAATGTCGTTTAATAGGGCCCATTAATCCTGTTCAAGGTAATTAAGAAAGGAGCGCGTGGCGTCGTATCAGTTTCATGTCGTGCCGGGTTAAGATAGCACAGTCCATATCAGTTTACATTTTTGGGCTTATTTCAGGAGCGATATATCTGCAATGGACCAGTGTGCCACTGGACCACTGTGTTTCTCTTCAAAATTCCAACCACCATTTCAATATTTCATATTTTACATTTTCAATACGTACAGGATTTCTACTAAATTTCCATTTTGGATTTTCCTGACATTTTGCTGATTTTTGAATGAAAATTCCTGAGTTTATAGCAGAGCAGAGTGACATTTGTTTGATTTCACGAACCATGTAGAGGATGTCTACTAAAATTCCATTTTGCTTTTTCCTGATATATTCCTGATGTTTTAATGAAATGTCGCTCACAGGAATGATAATTAGAGTATGAGCGAATAGAATCGTCGACTATACGATGGTTTTTGCAAGTTTCTTAATCGTGTAAATTTAATTGATAAGGAGAAAGAATCGGTAAGACTTCTAGGTGAACATTTTATTAAAGCTGTAGGAGAATATTTCGATTGCTTCAGAATACTGAGGCTTTCCAATTCGCTCGACCTAAAAATGGATCACATTAAGTAGAAAAGAACCAAGCCACGTCAGCTATTGTCTTTAATCGAGCAATTCAATTTTTGACATGAAAACCGCTGGACGGTTTTCTTTGGCAACTTTCAGTGAATTTTCTGAATTGCACAAAGCAAATTCCTTAAACATTTCAAAAAACTCGGCATCAATGTTCTCTTGTTAAAAAATTAAATTGGTCAATTAAAGGCTATCGCCGACGTTGCTTTGTTCCTTTCTGCTTAACGCACGGGGAACAAAACTCATTGGCTCTAGAGTTCAGACTCTTAAAAACATCGACAAGAAAAAATACTCTTGATTCAATCAGATTGAAGCTTAAATCAAGAACCCAGCCTCTTAATTTGAGCGGATTTCCTTTTGATTTAAGCTTAAATCTGATTGAATCAAGAGTATTTTTTCTTGTCAATGTTTTCAAGAGTCTGCATTCTAGATCCAATGTGTTTTTTCCCCAGTGCGCGGTCCCAATGTTCGCGGTTTATTTTATCCAGACGGCGGAAATTTGAAGGCTGCGGAAGCTGCGGAGAAAAACTTGTTGATTTTGTTGGGGAGGGATCGTCTCCTGCGCCACCTGTCGCGATTGATCTCCCAGTACTTCCTGTTCTCCCAGTACCAGGTCTCGTGGCACTTGTCGATGCAGCGGACCAGAGTCGCCTCCTCCTCGGACGCGTCGTCGTAGGCGCAGCGGCAGCGACGGACGCACTTGGCGTGCTTGTCTACGTGCTGTCCGCGCGGCGGCATCCTCGGCCACTCCCCAGGGAACCCCTTGTTCGGCCAGGGAGCGCACTCCGTCTAGAAAACGTCACACCACGCCACTAGAACCCTAAAGCCCTGCATAGACGATCAAATTCCGAACCAATTCCGATCAAAGTAGACATGCTGATAACTGGTGATCACCATCTACCATCAAATTTTGACGGGCCGCACTTTTTTGTTCAAAGTAAGATCAGAACGGAGTGCCACCATTCATCATTTTCTCCCACAGGAAACATTTCTGCCAAGTTTTCATTTTAAAATGAAGCAAATTAATGAGTTTAAGACTGATGACTCCCGACACTTTGACGCTACTTTGATCGGAATTGGTTCGGGAATTTGATCGTCTATCGAGGCCTTCATGCCGCAATCACACGCTGAATGTGGGAGCTGAATGTGGCTTGAATGTGGAAGTCATCGGCCCGATGCCTGAATTTTGCGCGTGCGCAAAATTCAGCAACGATTCTCAGCAACCATCGGACTAATGTTGAATTTGTCTGAACTATTCGAAGAGATTTGATACACATCTGGATGAAAATAACTCGAATTTGCTAAATTTCAGCCGTTGTGCGATGACTGTTGACTTCCACATTCAGCTGCTAAATTCAGCGTGTAATTGCGGCAAAAAATAGAAACAATCAAAGAGTGCATGAGTCGTAATACAGGATGTCCGGAAGTTAACGTACACTGAGAAAAAGCCGTGGCTTATAAACCAATTATTGGTTCATATAGAACAACACTAATAGTAGTAAAGGCGCGTTTACCACGGCATGTTAGCGCCTACAAGACTGCGTAAATACTTCACGCATTGCGCGTTAAGCACGGTGCGCGGAGTGAACCAATAAGAAACGATAGCCATGGTGCGTACTTGGTGCAATTTGAATCGCTTATATACAAATCCACGGTTTAAGTCGGCAATCATATAACTCGGTTCGCGACATCGCAAACTTCCTGTCACACTTTATTTTTAAACGGGCAACTACTCGACGGCACTTCTTTAAAACTGTCGTGATTTTAAGCGCTCAGCCGATAGGCGGCGCTTTTTGATTTCGATTTGCCACTAGAGCTCTAGTATAGTAGGGCGCTCAAGCGATCAAATGGCGCACCAACTCATCGATGCACGAAACGCCATTTTTACTTTTTTTTTTTTGATTACCTCATTATGCCTCTGTGAATACGATTAAATGCAAATTAGCGTAAGAAATAAATAACAGTCCTAAAACTCTCTTTGCTATGCGGTTTATAGTTATCCTATAATTACTTCTGAAAGTTCAAGATTCGCGTTCTGTTTTCCGAAAACTTTTCCACCGGTGATAACCTTATTCGGAGACCTTAGTAGAATTCGCCTACATCTAGGTTATGTGTCTTTGACCTAGGTACTGGAGAGTATTGCCATCCTTTTGCCCTTCTCTAATTGGTTCATGAGTTTTGGCGTCTTTGGCCCTCTTCTGGCTTAATAAGATCAATGTTCATTTTCTGTAGGTACATAGCCGCGATTCAGATTCAGATCAGATGACACTACTCTCCCGTATTTGCTTCTCGCGTCTCGCCTACTCCTTTGTGTTTTCATATTTCGTCCATCTCCCTCCATCCATAATTAATTTCATAATCCATCCGCCTCGTTTAAGATTGTGTTGTGAAATTTAAGATTGTGAAATTGTCTGAAATTTGAAGCATAATATTTTGGAATTATTCAAAGTATGTCGTGTCTTGTCTTCAGACTCGTTCTGCCCACCTCGTGAAGTTTGTGAAAGTTTATGAAGTATAATGCTGTGAAATTATTTGACCAATTATCATGCTACCTCAGAGACTGTTTTAGTGTTTTTGGGTTAATTAAAGTATGTCAGGTAGGAGATCTGCCATTTGCGATACATGCAAAATGCTTCATTATACTAGTGTACCACAGTTGTTCTCAAGCACCAATTACAACACGGTTTGCATTTTTATGCTGAATAGCATAGATAAACGACTGGAGCATTTTGCGCAGCTCAAGCGCAGGGATTTGTACCTTCGTAATTGTCACCACCTCATCGCTGCAAATTATGAAAAGGACCGCTCGAGTGTATCCTTGATCATAGAATATCTGTTATTCTCAAAGCGATGTCGTCATCACATCCCTGTCAGTTCACAACTTCTAATTATTGAGATTAACTAGGTGTCAAAAAATCTGAGATATCTGAAGTAGCAGAAAATTGTGTACTTTCAAAGTCTAAGATTTTTTGCGGCACCGACAGTTTCATAAACCTTCCTTATAACACTCTACTCTGAAACCGCTACATTCTACCTCTCACATTGCTCCATAACAAAGGTATGTGTTAGCCTCTTATTTGTACTAAAAATTCTAGGTTTCATGACTCATTTACTCATTCACTCTCTGGTGAATTTGGTTCCGTCAGATTCATTGCAAGACACCTTATGTGTTATCTCCGCAGACCTAACACAGACATTTGAACGCTCAATGAGAGCAAAATTTCAACTGGCCTGTTGTCTACTTTTCAGTAAAGAAGGTAAATAACCTTCCTTAAGGACTCGCTTTGAGACGATAAAACAAGGTTTCTCCATTACTTACCGTAAGACGATAATAAGTGTTCCACCAGACTATGTGGGAGATGAGGTTGAAAGTTACATCACCTCCATGTGTGAGGAAGTTTTCTTACCTACAACCTGATTTTATGACTTACAATAACAAAAGATACTGCTTTCGCCTGGCATTTTTTCATGCGTTGCATCGTCTAATAAACGGGGACCTACATTTACTTGATTCCATGAATAGGTAAAATGGCAGAGAGAATTTCGTCGAATGATCACTACGGCCATCTCTCATCCAGTTGGAGAACTTTTACTTACCTTTGATTAAAAAATTCATGAACCATAGAGTTTTTGGAAATTGAGTACACAATATTATTGTGAAAGATTTTTGAGGTTGAGTCTTTGTTTACATTCTCAAAGTATCAACAGTTCTACAGTTTCATCGTGTTTCCTCCTAACTTTGTCAGCTTATGAGCAATGGCTCCTAATTTACTCAACTCCTCAGCAGGCCAAAACTCTATACCTCTACAGATACATATGAGAATCATGCGTTTCAACGAAACCTACGAGTCCTCTTATCATCACTCAGGAACCACCGATCTTTTCTGCAGGTGTCATGGATCATTCATGACAAATACTGTTGCAACCACCCTTATCCTAGGTACATATTTATGCATAGTAATTCTAGTGATCAGCTCCATACTCACAATGTAATTTCTGTAAAATACAGTTGGACGGTGGAATTACCAGACCCCGTATCTCGGTTTGCGACGTTGTAGACTTCCTTTCATACTTTCTTCTTTACACGGAAAACCAAACAACATCAATTTATAAAAACTTCTGCAATTTTTCTTCTCTGTGCAAAGAAAACTCTGTGAAAACCAAGGAGGAAAAATGATTTGTTCTCTGTCAAAAGAATAAAATGGGAGCGGAGATTTTTAAGCACCGCAAACGAGATACATGGTCTGCTAGTTTCACTGTTGACTTGTTACGATATACCTATACCTACAATATCCCTATAGATTACATTGAAGATATTACTGTCCCTGTAACAGTTATTGATTCGAATGTTATCACAGTAGAGGGTTTCAGATATTTGGGCCAGCATGGTTTATTAATTACACAGAACGTAAGTTACCTTTATAAATTAAGGCGTAGAGGCAACTTCTGCCTTTGGTTGGCCAGAAATTTCTGTAAACGCATTTAAATTCCTAAAATTTATGAGAAATTCCGAATCTACTAAATGAAAGCAAGGATTTCAGGAGAACATGATTAACAATTTGCTGTCAGAAGGAAAACTGCGGAAGGAAAGTGGGAAAGATTTTTCACTAAGGCTCAACATAATATAAGGAGGAAAAAATGAATGTAATTTCCGTTTACCCTGGTTATAATTCTGGTATTGTAAGAATTCTCTTTCTCTATTTACGTAATTACGTATTAGATTATTGTATTGTATGAAATCCTGTTATCACGACTATCACGATCATAGAGCATAAACAATAAACATAGGAAAGGTTGTGTCTGATCATGAGTCATTAGAAGGTTTTAGCGTAGTGTGCTGCAACCTAGCGGACACATGGTGCCTTCGATTCGCGAAAAGTTACCTTCAGTACTCACAATCAGTTGCGGTTGATTGATTTCGTTTATTGTCTCATCATTTACCTATTAATATTTATATTTCGTTCATTTATTTACCTATATTATTTTTTACGTGTCCAATTAGGGCATCATTAAAACAACTAATTTGGCCTCGTTAAGTGATACGTTCATCTTTGATACATTTTCTTCAAATGATCTAGAAAAGTTATTTTTTTGGAGCCGTAATAGTTTTCTCTGTTTTTATGAGAAATCGAGGATTTTTTATGTATTAATATTTCGGTACTTGAGTAATGGATCATTATTTTTCTTATGGATCTTGGATTTTTTTCGGGGGGGGGGGGGGGAAGGAAGCACAATTTTAGATGTTTTAATTATTGCAAATTTTAACATACTCAGTTAATAGGTAGTAAATTAAATCTGGGACTCATTAAAATTGCGCTCACCGCTGAGCGCTTCTCTAATACCCACGTATTAGAACTTTCCCGCTTGTTTCTTCTCTGCGCGAAGAAAATTCTGCAAAAACTGCGAGGAATGATGTCAATTCGTTCTCCTTTAAAAAATAAGACAGAAGCGGAGATTTTCAGACACCGCAAACGAGATATGTGATTGCGGACTGATGCCGTATACCTTAGTGATGGTATATATACCTTAGTATGAGACGTGATACCTAGTATGATTCACAGACCGGGAGTCATTAGTTCATTTACGACTATTAGTGGTGTTCCATATGAAATTGGTTTAAAGCCATGGATTTTTCTCCGTGTGCTCAACTTTCAGGATCGATATTCCGGCATAAAATGTGGTCTTTTTTCCTGTACACAATGACTTTTTATGAGTTTTGTTCTATAAGAACAAGTGGAAAAATGCCGTATGCAAAAAGAATGAGGAGCTTCATGTGGAACCAGAGTCTAAGTGTTTGCCAAACATTCATAGGTTTCCAGCAGATTCAACTTGAGTTGGCCTAAACAAAGAAGAATTGAAAGTAAAAAGTACCGATGCAATTAGAAACGCTGATTCATTGCTTACAAATTGTTTGGAAATTGTAAATACTTCCGATCTGTTTCCATAAAAAATATCTATGAGGTAACGTGTCTTGCAATGCTTTAATTTTTACTTGATTTTGGAACAGGTCAATTAATTGGTGCAGAGCACAAATAAAATACATACGGTGATCAGTAGGTATCCAAGCAGACCAAAAACGAGTATGAATTTGAAAGAATAATTCATTTCCGCGGCGATATTTACAAACAATAATTTCAATCACTTATGATAGAGTTGTTCAACCCACTGCAGATCGAAAACTATCACTCCTTGAGACAAAACCGCCAAATTGGTCTCCAACGAGGAAAATTTCTCTGACTAGCTATTAACGGATCGCGTTAACGATCAGTTCGACCAATTCCAAGAGGCAGCTAGTTCACACGACATTTTAACGACCCTAGTTGACAGTCCTAAATTGTGCTAGCTGCCACTTCAGAGTAATAATGTCGAGCCGTCTGCTTAAAGGGTTTTTCTCTTGCTCTCATTCTTTTTCATTTAAAATTCCTCACGTATCTATGCGAAAAAAAACGATTCCATCGAACGATGGTTAACGACCTCTGTGATTCGTTGCTCTGAGGACGAAGGAACGTAACTCCATTCCAATGTTACAAAATTGACTCAAAAAATTTTATTTTTCACAAGTAAAACCTGGGAAATTTTGGTCAAACATTTTCCTGATTTTTGCATGAGATCCGGGGAAAGCCCAGTGAAATTTTCAGTTAGGAAATGATACCCAAGATTCCTCCGGTAGAAATGCAATTTGCGAGGGAAAATTCGGCAACACTGAAATTTAGTCACATTATTCCGTGCAGGGAACGACGAACTGGCTGACCGCAGAACGGAGAGGAGCACTGCCGTGCTGAAGAAAAACGTCGTATGAACTTTCGAGAGATGCCAAATATCTCCGGATAGAAAGTGTATTTTCGAGGTAAGTTCTGCTTATTTTTACTTGAAATTTTCAGATATTTTAGATAAAATTGAGAACAAAAATTTCTGAAAATTTAAAAAAAATGACAACAATTCTCCGCAGTAAACTCGGTTTATATTGAAGGAAACATGGCAACGTCTGAAGGCTCTTAGGGCGTTTTTCCTTAGCACGGCAGAGCAGCTCGGGCCGAGAAGTCAAAACATGTATTTTTGAGGAAAGTTCTGCTTATTTTTACTTGAAATTTTCAGATATTTTAGATGAAATTGAGAACAACAATTTCTGAAAATTTAAAAAAAATGACAACAATTTTCCGCAGTAACCTCGGTTTATATTGAAGGACATATGTCAACGTCTGAAGGCTCTTAGGGCGTTTTTCCTTAGCACGGCAGAGCAGCTCGGGCCGAGAAGTCAAAACATGTATTTTTGAGGAAAGTTCTGCTTATTTTTACTTGAAATTTTCAGATATTTTAGATGAAATTGAGAACAACAATTTCTGAAAATTTAAAAAAAATGACAACAATTTTCCGCAGTAACCTCGGTTTATATTGAAGGACATATGTCAACGTCTGAAGGCTCTTAGGGCGTTTTTCCTTAGCACGGCAGAGCAGCTCGGGCCGAGAAGTCAAAACATGTATTTTTGAGGAAAGTTCTGCTTATTTTTACTTGAAATTTTCAGATATTTTAGATGAAATTGAGAACAACAATTTCTGAAAATTTAAAAAAAATGACAACAATTTTCCGCAGTAACCTCGGTTTATATTGAAGGACATATGTCAACGTCTGAAGGCTTTAGGGCGTTTTTCCTTAGCACGGCAGAGCAGCTCGGGCCGAGAAGTCAAAACATGTATTTTTGAGGAAAGTTCTGCTTATTTTTACTTGAAATTTTCAGATATTTTAGATGAAATTGAGAACAACAATTTCTGAAAATTTAAAAAAAATGACAACAATTTTCCGCAGTAACCTCGGTTTATATTGAAGGACATATGTCAACGTCTGAAGGCTCTTAGGGCGTTTTTCCTTAGCACGGCAGAGCAGCTCGGGCCAATAAGTCATAACCTGTATTTTTGAGGAAAGTTCGGCTTATTTTTCGTGAAATTTTCATAGATTTTAGATGAAATTGAGAACAACAATTTCTGAAAATTTAAAAAAAATGACAACAATTTTCCGCAGTAACCTCGGTTTATATTGAAGGACATATGTCAACGTCTGAAGGCTCTTAGGGCGTTTTTCCTTAGCACGGCAGAGCAGCTCGGGCCGAGAAGTCAAAACATGTATTTTTGAGGAAAGTTCGGCTTATTTTTACTTGAAATTTTCAGATATTTTAGATGAAATTGAGAACAACAATTTCTGAAAATTTAAAAAAAATGACAACAATTTTCCGCAGTAACCTCGGTTTATATTGAAGGACATATGTCAACGTCTGAAGGCTCTTAGGGCGTTTTTCCTTAGCACGGCAGAGCAGCTCGGGCCAATAAGTCATAACCTGTATTTTTGAGGAAAGTTCGGCTTATTTTTCGTGAAATTTTCATAGATTTTAGATGAAATTGAGAACAACAATTTCTGAAAATTTAAAAAAAATGACAACAATTTTCCGCAGTAACCTCGGTTTATATTGAAGGACATATGTCAACGTCTGAAGGCTCTTAGGGCGTTTTTCCTTAGCACGGCAGAGCAGCTCGGGCCGAGAAGTCAAAACATGTATTTTTGAGGAAAGTTCGGCTTATTTTTACTTGAAATTTTCAGATATTTTAGATGAAATTGAGAACAACAATTTCTGAAAATTTAAAAAAAATGACAACAATTTTCCGCAGTAACCTCGGTTTATATTGAAGGACATATGTCAACGTCTGAAGGCTCTTAGGGCGTTTTTCCTTAGCACGGCAGAGCAGCTCGGGCCAATAAGTCATAACCTGTATTTTTGAGGAAAGTTCGGCTTATTTTTCGTGAAATTTTCATAGATTTTAGATGAAATTGAGAACAAAATTGTCTGATAGTTTTAAAAAAAATTATGACAATTTTCCCCATTGATTCGCTTCATATTGAAGGAAATATGTCAACGTCTGAAGGCTCTTCCGGCGTTTTTCCTTAGCACAGCAGAGCAGCTTGAGCCAATAAGTCATAACCTGTATTTTTGAGGAAAGTTCGGCTTATTTTTCGTGAAATTTTCATAGATTTTCGATGAAATTGAGAACAAAATGGTCTGAAAATTTTAAAAAAAATGATGAAAATTTTCCCCATTAATTCGTTTTACAATGAAAGAAATATGGCAACGTCTGAAGGCTCTTACGGCGCGGCGTTTTTTCTCAGCACGACAGAGCAGCTCGAGCAAAGAAGTCAAAACCTTTTTTTTTTTTTTTGAGGAATGTTCTGCTTATTTTTCGTAAAATTTTCATAGATTTTAGATGAAATTGAGAGCAAATTTGTCTGGAAAATTAAAAAACTAAAAATATGACAATTTTCCCCACTAATTCGTTTTATATTGAAGGAAATATGGCAACGTCTGAAGGCTCTTGCGGCGTTTTTCCTTAGCACGGCAGAGCAGCTCGAGCCAAGAAGTCGTCTTTTCCTTGCGGGAGCCGCGTCGATTTTCCTGCCCCGTCCCGATACGTTTCCCGGCGCCCTCCCGCTTTTCCAGAGCCGGAAAAGCGCTGATTTATGGGCTTAAATTAAAGGTTAATTTATTTCGCGCCGGGGGAAACGGCAGCGGGCCGCGGGCCGATTCCTCTTCCGACCGTTTTGTCACGGAATGAACTCGCCTCGACTCAATCAACGCAAGATTCGGGAAATTATTCGGCCTATGCGAGACGTTGCCATTTCTCCTTAAAAATAAACGAATTTCATATTCGAAGAGTGGATATTCAAAATCTGACGGGCCCAATCGTGTGATGCATGATCTACACAAGATGCTTTTCACTCGGATATAATCCGAATATCTATTTGCTTTATGGAATCATCATTGAAGAATTTCTCAAAATCTGTGCAGGGTGTCTACTAAAGTAGGTTGGCCAAAAATCAGTACTTTGACAGTACTTTTTCAGTACATTCCCAAGAAATTCAGTACCTCCTCAACAGGAAAATTCAATTATTTGTCAGTACTTCCAAGTGACGAAATTCGAAAAATTTCAAAAATTTGAATTTCCCGCTTAAATTGTGACAAAAAATGCCAAAAAAAGGATAAAAAAGAAGACAATTCCGGACCTCCTTGCGGAAATTCCGCACTTTTTCAGTGCTCCTGGACAAGTAACTGAACTGATTTCCAGGATTTGGGACAATATAGTTGTGAATAAATTAATCACAGAAGAAAAAGAAAATTTCTACACAAAAAATCAAATTTTTCGAGATTTGCATGAAAAGTTTTATAGAATTTTATGAAGAATAAATATAACACAAAAGAGACATCGAGAGACAAAATACCTGGGTGCCCTGGAAAATACGATCTGTTTTTGAATCTATGTATTTTGATGGACTTAAGCTGGTAAAACTGACTTACAATGAAGGTGTACTTGCCAAGATAGATAAAACTGTCAAAGAATTGAGGTGATTTATCCACCTCGCACTAACCTGAAACAAAAAAGACGATTGAATGAACGTTAGTATCAACGTTAGGTATCAAAAATACACAAACATTTTACTACTTAAATGAAAGTATGTTTCATCGTCGTTGACTCAACGGTCATTTGGCTCCCACAAAACACATGACAACAAGAGGGAAAAAATTATCTGATCCGAGGGCCGAAAAATTTCAAATATGATCTCAAATAAAGTATGTTTTCCAATCTATATGTAAATTATGAACCCACTAAAACGGCTGAATTATTAACTCAAATTAGTTTCACATAAAATTGAAAAATACTTTATACCGGAAAAATAGATGTTTAGCTCTAATTACCCCAGTGGCGTGGCGTGAATGATCGATTATCGATATATCGCCATTTGAAACTATGGTAAAGAATCGATTACTAAGGTGTTCGCTGCGAACACCCTGATAATCGATCTTTTTTCATAGGTTTAAATGGCATAACAATCGATGTATCGCAATCCACGCCACGCCACTGAATTACCCCGGTCACGTTATTATTCTGGGAATGGATTATCGGCAGGCTCGTTAAATATTTCGTGTTAAAATGCAATCGGTTAGTCGCTTTTAAACTGAAAATATTGAATTCCGATCAGTCTACTTTGAAATTAGAAGAGTTAGCAAACTACATATTGACAGCAAAAATTCCTGGAAAATATTACGCGTATTTTATCAATAGCACTGGAGCACGCTTTATTTTTTATTATTTTTTCAAGGAAAAAATGAATTTCCTGGCTTGACGATTTTTTAGTCAAAGAATGTGTCCCACATGTTTCAATGCAGATTTTACAATGAAAAAAATGTTAATAAAACCACCTTGGTTAAATGAGCTTTCCACTATTGTAAAATGTACATTTGAAACACATCGGACACATTTATTAACTACAAAATAGTTAAGTCAGCAATCCATTTTTTCTGTGTTGTTCCTTTTTTCCGTAATAAATAGGCAAACAGAAAACAAGTTATCTCTGGGCTTTCTGTGCTTCAAACGTAAATGGCATGACGTTCTTTTCCCTATTCCTGACGGGAAAACGAAAGCGGAAAAAAAGCCTCGAAAAAACGCCGGTGAAAGCTCATTTCGTCGTTCTCCACTCGAAATAACGTAACTTCATATCGACGTTGCAAAATTTCTGTTCGCAAATAATACTATTACCGATTGGGAACGTCTGTCTCACTGAAAATCTCACTAATTTTTCACCTGATTACCTGTAGCTGCAAAACTCGACACAATTTTACACCATTACATTCAGTGCCGTGGCGTGCTTTGCGATCTATCGAACGATCTCCCATTCAGAACTATGGAAAAGGATCGATAAACAGGGTGTTCGGAACAACAGGGTGAATACTTTCAAAATCGATTCTTCACCATAGCTTCGCAAATGGGAAATATCGATAATCGATCATTTATACGCTTCGCCACTCGTCAAATTTTTGTAAAAGATTGAAGTGTCACAGGGGGTCTAGTTTCTTCATTTTAGGTAATCCTGATTTTTCCTGTTTGTTGACCGCTAAATCCGAATTTCATCATTTTTCCAAAACCTGATTTTTTGCAGAGAAAAATTGAAATTTCTGTCTTAGCGTGTGCGGAGGCATAAACAATCCGATCGGACGGCCGGCCTTTTCTCAAATCCTGCGAAAATCGGGATTCAATCCTGATTGACCTCAAATCCTGATTTTACGACCGATTTTTCCTCAAATCCTGATGAAATCGGGATTAAATCCTGATGGACCTCAAATCCTGATTTTACGACCGATTTTTCCTCAAATCCTGATGAAATCGGGATTCAATCCTGACTGACCTCAAATCCTGACTTTACGACCGACTTTTCCTCAAATCCTGCGAAAATCGGGATTCAATCCTGATTGACCTCAAATCCTGATTTTACGACCGATTTTTCCTCAAATCCTGATGAAATCGGGATTCAATCCTGATTGACCTCAAATCCTGATTTTACGGCCGACTTTTCCTCAAATCCTGCGAAAATCGGGATTCAATCCTGATTGACCTCAAATCCTGATTTTACGACCGATTTTTCCTCAAATCCTGATGAAATCGGGATTAAATCCTGACTGACCTCAAATCCTGATTTTACGACCGACTTTTCCTCAAATCCTGATGAAATCGGGATTAAATCCTGATCGACCCCAAATCCTGATAGCATCGAGAAAATCGGGAAAATCCTGCTGCTAGACACCCTGATCCAGGTCAATTTGGCAACCTCGGGATGAAGGTACGTTTCTTTTCGTCTTGGTAATGTTCCTCTCACGAAAAGCGACCTAAATCCTGCTAATCTTGCAAATGGACGGATCCCTTACGTCCGCGGACAACTTAATTTACGGAGCGCATCGCAGAGCTCGACTCGGGCGTAAGCGCGTATCTCAATTTTCACGTGAACCCCCAAAAGCGTGGAGTTATAGGGACGACAGGGCTCACGTTGAAATTGAGATGGGGTCTTACGTCACGAAGATCGTTTCTTTGCCGGCCGGTGGCTGCGGCATCGGGGCTACTTCAAAGGACCGGACTCGCTGGCGGTGAAAAAATCCGTGGACAAAAAGTCGCGAGCTGGAGGACAGGACATCTTATCTGGAAGACCATTAGGTGAGCCATTAGGGGTGCCGCACGATTTCGCTCGATTTGACGCGCCCTGTAACGGCGGGAGAAAAAAAAGACGCACGGAATGGTTGTCACTTCGTGCATTGGCGCAAAGAATAAATAAAAAATACAAAAATTTGAAAAAAAACGCGGTGGAATCGCCGAGGCATCCGTGAGCGTTAACGTTTCCGCAGCAGAGATGCACAATTTCATGAAACTTTGTAAAATTATATTTAACGATAAAATTTCGTGAATTTTTTTGAGAGTTAACTCGGGCCAATACTTAATTGACTTGATATGCCATAAATCCAGCGTTGTCACAGATTATAGAAAATTCACTTCTCTGACATTTCCCTTACATTTCCCTGATTTCCCTGACACATTCTTGTGAAATTCCTTAACAGTTAAAAGTAATGTCATATTGTTGAAAAGGCATATTTAGAAATAGTTTTCTGGCAAAATCTGTTGTTCGAAACGTCAAACCCACTCGAGAAAGCAAATGAAGGTGATTTGACGATTTTTCCCTCACATTTTCGTTGATTTCCCAACATTCCCAGCTTTTCCCTGACTTTTTAAAATTCCCTAACTATTCCCTGTTTACCCGGTATTCCATGACTATGACAACCATGTTTCATTTATTGTAAACTCTAACCCCACATCGGGGTTCTAACGTCTAGAAAAAGTTTTGATCACAAGTCCTCTAACTCTCGAAGAAACTACACAAGGTTGCCACAGAATTTAGAAAATTAAATTCCCAGACATTTCCCTTATATTCCTCTGATTCCCCCAATACATTTTGGTGAAATGCCCTGACTGTTAAACAAATGTCAGATAGTTAAAAAGAAACAATTAGAAATAGTTTTCAGGCAAAATATGTTGTTCGGAACGTCAAACCCACTCGGAAAAGCACAGGAAGGTGATTTTGACAATTTTTCCCTAATATTTTCGTCATTTTCCCCGACAATTCCAGGTTTTCCCTGACTTTTCAAAATTCCCTGACAATGGACCATTAGACAAGGTACGAATTTAAGCATTCTAATACATCTTTCTTGACCAGAATTTCACGTAGAACACGACTCGCGCAACGAAAATTACCGAAATCAACTCCTAACAAAGATATTAACGTTTTTATTTAACATTGGTTACGAGGAATTTGAACTGCCCGCTCACAAGAAACTCAAAGCTCTACGTGAGTCAAATCGTGCACTCCAACGATTTCAGCAAGCTTCTCAATTAAGCGATGTTCATTTCCCACCGTGCTGTTCAAACTATAAACAACTTGCTATAGCTGAGCTAAAGCGTCAAGATTAAGGTAGGTATTGCCAGATTTTTATATCGCAGAGACTGTCATGATAACGTTTAGCGCGCGATGTGAGTCCCGTAGAGCATGGAGTTTTCATGCGCGGATAGTTTGAATTCACGCATCAAGAATCATTAAATATCTTCATAAGGAGTTAAATTCGGTAATTTTCGTTTTGCGCATCGTGTTCTACGTAAAATTTTGCTTATGAAACGTGTATCAGAATGCTGAAATTCGTGCCTTGTCTACTGGTCCATTCCCGGTTTTCCCTAACTGTGGTAACCCTGTCTACATTCCGCGAAGAAACATGGCAACAGCGGCGTGCGTGTATGCGTGTCATTCGGTCGCCACGTCACGCGAGTCCCTCGCCCGTTTTATTTATATTATTATTCCATAATTATTTTTTCCCTTTTTCCCATTCCGGCTTATCTCTCATTTGTTTATCCCCAACTTATTTATTTCCTTATCGGGTTCCCCGATCTCGGGAATGCGATGCGTGGCGGCTGGATTTACGGGATGATCGCTTTCCGCGGTCCGCGAGTCGTGCGTCTGCGCCTCCATACGTCGACGCGACGCGACGTCAGAAAAACAGCTCAACGGCCTCGTTTCGGGATGCGGGACTTACGCGGTTTTGCGGTTCTCGACGCAGCGTCAGCACCATTGGCGGATCCAGCAAATTGGCAACGTTGTTTTTCTCTATTTAAACCTATAGCAATGTATCGATTCTTGGAGGGACCAGGTGCTCTGACAAGAATCGATTATTTTAGCATAGGTTTAAATGGAGGAAATACGGTGTTGCCAAATTGCTTGATCCGCTTCTGGTCAGTGCCGCGCAGCGGCATGAGATATTAGGGAGGTCGGACTTACAATTTAAGACTAAAATAGCAAACTTTAATGTTTTTTTTTAAAAATAATTTAGATATCAATGCGTATTTCTAGGAGGAAATTTTAGAATAAAGCTAATGGAGGCACTTTTAAACTTCTACGTATTGTATTAAAATTTCGACGGTGTAAGTCTGCAATCGCATAACTTGCGGTGTCTGAAAATCTCCGTCTCTATGTTATTTTTTTAAAGGAGAACAAATTGACATTATTTCTTGAAGTTTTTGCAGAATTTTCTTCGCACAGAGAATAAAAATCAAAGCAGTTCTAAAGAATTGCCGTCGAGTAGTTTACCGATTAAAATATAAAGTATGACAGGAAGTCTGCGACGTCGCGAACCGAGTTATGTGATTGCCGACTTACACCGTGGATTTGCATATCGACGGTGAAACTACCAGACCACGTATCTCATTTGCGATGTTTAAAAATTTCCACTCACATTTTATTTTTTTGAAATCAATATCATTCCTTACAATTTTCACAGATTTTTCTCCGCACAAAGAGGAAAAATCACGGAAGTTTTCACGAATTGACGTTGAGTAGTTTTCTATTTAAAAAATAAAGTATGGCAGGAAGTCTGCGACGTCGCAAACCGAGATACGTGGTTTGGTAGTTTCACCGTCGATATAAGCTATTCAAGTTGCAACAAGTATGCACCATCACCATGGCTGTCGTCTCTTATTGGCTCACTCCGCGCACCGTGCTGAGCGCGCAATGCGTGAAGTATTTCCATAGTCTTGTAGGCGCTAATATGCCATGGTGAACGCGCGATGCGTGACGTATTTCCGCGGTCTTGTAAGCCATGGTAAACGCGCAATGCGTGAAGTATTTACGCAGTCTTGTAGGCGCTAACATGCTGTGGTAAACGCGCAATGTCTGATTTTGCAGCGTCGAAATGTAGTTACGTTATTTTTGCCGAGAGAAAGACGGATGAGACGTCGCCCTGGCCGCGGACCGGCAACGGAGAACGGATGGTGCGGAGAAAAATACGCTCATCGAAGCGTTCATACTCGTCATTGGGACGAATCATCTCCCCGTGCGCTCTCTTGTCGATGATATACGAACCGAACCGAATATCAAGTAATTTATTATTTATATTTTGTGCATTCTTCCGTTTATTTATTTAGTTCCACCCTCGGGTCAGCCGACCGGGGTTGCCGTTCCGACAGAAAATTGACGAGGATCTCTCAGGAAACCCAATGGACCGCTGGGCAAGGTATGAATTTAAGCATTCTAATACATGTTTCCGAACCAGAATTTCACGCGAAACACGATTTGTGCAACGAAAATTACTGAAATCAACTCCTAAGGAAGATATTAACGTTTTTATTTCACATTGGTTATGAGGAATTTGAACAACCCGCTCACAAGAAACTCAAAGCTCTACGTAAGTCAAATCGCGCACCACAACGGTTTCAACAAGCTTCTCAATCGAACAACCGTTCATTTCCCACCATGTGTTGTTCAAACTATAAGCAATTTGCTATAACTGAGCCAAAGCGTCAAGATTGAGGTTGCCAGATTTTTATATCGCAGAGACTGTCATGATAACGTTTAGCGCGCGATGTGAATCACGTAGAGCATTGAGTTTTCATGAGCGGGTGGTTTGAATTCACGCATCAAGAATCATTAAATATCTTCGTCAGGAGTTGATTTTGGTAATTTTCGTTGGGCGTATCGTGTTCTACGTGAAATTTTGGTTGAGAAACATGTATCAGAATGCTGAAATTTGTACCTTGTCTAGTGGTCCATTCGTGGCACCTTCATTTTGAGAATGGATTTTGGAGGGGGGGGGGGGGGGTAAAATCGTCGTTTTCTTCACGAAAGAACGTAACTACAATTCAACGTTGCCTTTCTCCTTGAAAATTGCACTTTAGAAACCAGGAGAATTTCGCTGATTTTTCTGCTGATCTCATGCAAAAATCAGACAAATTTTGAAAAAAATATTGCGCACATCCAATATTGTAAAATGGGACTCGTCTGAGATAATATTTTGGGGGGACTCTGATGGCGCGGGCAGGCAATTGCTGCTTGGCTGAATTCACCTTCAGATACCGCATTACTACGGCAACTCGATTGTCGACTTTTCGATTGATCGGATAATGATTAGCTTTTTGTTCCCTCAGAAATGATTATTACCTTAAATGAATAACCTCTTAATGAGCTTTTCGGGTTTTTTCACACAATTTTAATCAGAAAAAATAAACTTAAACCTTGCAAAAATCCCTCACAAATGTTTTATTTCGATTTTTGTGTAGAATTAAACAAGCAGAGGCATGGCAACCAGGAATGAAAGTTGGGTCACCGAGCAAATTTAGTTTCAATGTCCGCAACTTGTCACTCACCTTTTCACAGTTGTCTCGTTTCCTTCGAAATTCAATATCAGCTCGCTTATTTCAAAGAAATGCAGAGCAATGTTCCAGCCATTTGGCAACTCACAATCAATCTGGCTCGGTACTATCACACCCGTGGCTGCCATTTTTACGATTCAATTTGCACTTTGCTCGCACCTCCATCCTTTTTGACGGGCTCTGTAAGCGCGAAATTGATGGTTCGACGTTCGGAACGGCGATGAAAGTAGAGAAAACTGTGTCGCGAATGCTGTGTTTCAAAATTTCCGTAAAAATTCCGATTGGGCTAAAAAAAGATCATTCTAAGATGATATACATATCTGAAGATAATTGTAAATATAAATAGGAAAAAAACATCAAAGAAAATTAGACTGCACGTACAATGTGAGAAACATAATTGAAGAGGTTAAAGCACGCCTTAAAAAATGACATTTTTTTCTCTAGGTGTCTTTGATATCTCCTTCCCGCATGAAAAGAAAAAAATTAAAGTGTTACAAATTTTGTGCGCATACTCACATAGCGCTATTTGAAATGTTTAGGGACACAAAACATAAAGGAAAAATCCCAATCTTTCGTGCGGTCAAAAACAAAGTACCGTCACGATGTAAAATTTAAGGCATTTCAAGAACATTGAAGCAATTTCTCAAAATTCAAGGACTTTCAAAAATTTGAAATGAAATTCAAGTATATTTAAGAAATTCCAACAGGATGTCTACTAAAATTTAATTTTGGATTCTCCTGATATTTCAGACAAGATTTCCTGATTTTTCGCGCAAATAATTTGACACTAGTTCGATTTTAAAAAATCAACATATTTGAACGTATTTATGCTAAAAGGAACTATGAGCATAGGATGTGTGTGCAACATCGTTCCTTTTAGCACAAATGCGTCCATTTCATTAACTGAATCAAAATTTTGGAGAATGTTTGCGGCACCCAGAATTTCCTGATCCATGGCCGATTTTCTTGATAGAGAACACCGCATTTCCTGACATCTTCCGGTTTTTACTAACGGGAGACACCCTGTAAGGCACCCTATCGCCTTCGGAGCTTTTCAAGCAGAGGCAACCTGCGTAAAGTCCCGCTGCCGCAGAGATCACGAATTCCGGCATCTCAGCCTTGAGTGGGCCGATTTCGACCGATTCCGCAGGAACCGCCAGCTACGGGATCAGATCCTCCTCAAGTCCCCAGGGACTCGGCGCTATTGTCCTGCGCTTTCGCAGATTAAAATAAGGATCATCCGCTTCCCGGTGGAGCACGGGAATTGCCCCGGAAGGGACGAGGGTGGGGACAGGAGATGGGAGGGTTGGGGGGGGAGGCTTGCGGAAAAGGAAAGGGGCGCCTAGCTCCGTTTGATGAGAACCCACCGAAGCTAGAGATCGAAGGCGCCGTTGCCATTATTTGGACTATATTTTACGATAGAGAACTACTATATCTGACTCTAATATATATAAAATCACTTATCTACAATGAGACACTTACGGCACGTATACTATTTGTATTTCCAAGGTGAACCGAAAATGGCAGTTCCTCGTTGCAAAACGTGCCACGGAAAAAATTAAATTGCTGATTTCACGACTCAATTGCTAAAAAAGTGCCTGCAATGTTTCAATGTAGAATTTTCGACGTAAAAATGCTACTCTAACCACCCCCGTGGTTAAATTAGCTTACAATAGTAGTGAAAGTAGCATTTTTTTGTTACAAAATCTACGTTGAAACGTTGCAGACACTTTTTTTAGTAATTGAATTGTTAAATCAGCCAATTTCATTTTTTCCGTGTCGTTCATTAAATGGAATCACAGATCAAGACTTATCGACAATAATGGTCTTTTTCAGAAAGTGCTTATCTGAGGTGACAATTTTCTTTGAATTTCAAAACTTGATACAGAAGAAATATCGCATCATATGGAGCGCATTTAGATGGAGAAAAAGCAGAGTTGCCAAATTGCATGAATCGCCGGATGGTATTCGATGATTAAAATTAGCAGACAAGGCTATGGACAAAGAAAACAAAAGGGATGTGGAGCGATTCTATTGGTGGAAATGGGTAGTTGTGATGGACAAAAAAGGTAAGTAATTGACTGACTAACGGCAACTCATGAGAGTTCCTATGGTTAGTCCATCATTTGCCTCCTTAGTCTATAAGTACTACTCGCCTCAGCCAATTCTTCTTTGTCTATCGATATGACAGTCAATTCTCATACTCGGTTTATGCGTGTGCTCAATGAGCTCCCCATTTTGGGATCTCGAGAGTATTAGCATGTTCTCATAGTGATTTTTGAACGAATTTCTGTATGAAACAACTCTTCTTCTTGTTCCAGCTGAAGTTTGCGACAGGCTCATTTCCAACACGGGTGAAAAGGAAGGAAAAGCGGCAACCTCCATCGTGCTCCGAAGGATGAACAATATGGATTGAACGATGATAACGTTTCGGGTAGGCTCCCGCTCCCGTTCCATGTCAACCCCTTTAAGCCTCTTCGCTCTTAGACGAGAGCGAATCAAAATCGAGAGCAACGATGTCCGTTCGCTAGTTGAAGTGAAATAATTGCATCGACTTGGACAAAAATAACACGGGAAAAATCAAGGAACTCTGTCCCGCATTTTCCCTAATTCTGATATCCACTGGAAAAAAAAACAAGCAGTGAACTCCAACACAATGTGTTGATAAGGCGCGTCATTAACTCGCGCATATCAACCCCTTTAGTTTTCATTTACAGAGATTTCAAAATAGGCAAACAGCATAAAAAGAGAATTCACGATCCAACACTGCGAGGTCAAAGACGCACCTTGACGAGACCGTGTATTGTGAAAGTAGAAAGCTATTCGATCGAATTTAAGTTTTTTGATCTGCCTCAAGCAAAATCTTATCAGATTCTTGAAGAAAAGTGCTACGGAATAATTTAAGCGAAGAAAGGAAAAATTCTGTCGAACTCCTAGAAGATAAAGTCGATTTAAAGGTATTTTGGGGCTAAAATACCCAAATCACCGGTAGTAAAAATCCCGTTATATTATTGAAAAGAAATTGACTCGATATAAATGCAATTGCATTAAATACGTCTTGATTTTGTTATTTTAAACGTCTTTCCATGCAAAGAAGTTCAACCATGTCGTTGCTTTATTCATTCATGAATTGAAAGTAAGCAGTCTACATCCCGAAAATCTACTGATTTGCCGTAAAAAATTGCAGAAACTTGATATATACCAGGTCGATGCACCCACTCGTTGAATTTACCAACCAATTTTGTGAGTGCAAATGTGTAAGAATCAATATGCTATAGTCATTTTGGGTGCATTTATTTTTCATGAAACAATAATAATTTCAATCCCGAAAAACCATCAATTTTCCGTATAAAATCGAAAAAATCAAAATATGTCAACTCCCCGACGTGAAAATTAGATTCTACGTATGTAAAATGTAAATACTTATGTATCGATATGCTGAACAGAACTATGTGTGGACGGTCAGAAGCCCGCGGCAACATTAATTCAACAGAAAAACTGTAAAAATTAGATAGGATTTTAGCCGCTTTGCCCGCCTCTCCTCGCTACTTACAACAAACCGTTCTTATACTCATCTCAAAATTTTTCTCAGAGCTTTGGGTTATTATCAGCTTCCATTTAAACTCCGGTTCGATGGCCGAATCGGCTGCCAAAAAAGCAAGCCACTGTTGAGGGGTTCTATGAGAAATTCGTGATATTATCGGCTCTCAGGAAATCACCCCATGGCTAAAATTGGTGGTATAAATGTTTAAGTGCTTAAAATAATCGTATTCAAGAAACTAAGGAATTAAACTATGGAGTCAATTTCTTTTTAATAATATAACGAATTTACTACCGGTGATTTAGCTATTATAGCCCCAGAATACTTTTAAAGCGCCTTTGCGTTCCAGAATCTCGACGGAATTTTTTTTTTTTTTTTTTTTGCTTAAACGATTCAAGAAACATTGTAGTTAAAAATATAAAGATTTTTCGATTTGGACGTATGAAAAATGTTTAACTCGTTCAGGCACACCGTGTATTGTATGGAGTACTGCTGTTATTCGACCGTTGTCTTCAGGTCAAAATTCTTACAAAGAAGCCCCTTGCAAGAGGCAAATTTTTTGTAATTTCTCCCAGTTTTTTCAGCGTTAGGTATATAAATGAATTGTTTGTCAAATTTTGAGGTCAATTATATTTAATTGTAATTTATACTTTCTTTTTTTCCCCTTCATTTTATTTTTCGTATCGAGGAGTCGAGGTTTTGTTGATTTCTTCGGATTTCGATTACTGTAACTTCTCTTCTATTCGGCCGATTTTTATGAATGAGGTCTCTTTTTATTTGTGTTTTAACGGAGAGTAAGGAAAAAATTGCTAAATACATGCGAAACAATTTTTTTTGAAAATTGGATGAATCCTAGCGTGACGGTGAAATGGTTAATGAAGCGTGAGTAATTGGGGTACGGGTATCGGCCGCGTTGGGACCCAAGGCCCATTGTTCTTCGTGACGCCGACGCAGTGATCAGGAGCGTGGGGACGAGAGGGCTTAGTGGACTCCTGTATGAGCCACGTTTAGCAAATGGTCTAATGAGTCTCGAGGCTCATCACAGATTGCACTTACCACTATCCTGGTGGCCCCGGCTATCAGAGCAAGGAGTACCAACTTTTGAAAAGGATAACAGTGTTGTGGAGATATGTCAAAGCAACGTTGTGAACAAAACGGAGTGAGTGAAATTCTCATTCAAGGAGTGCCGAACTGGTCAGCCATCCTCGAATCAGTTCGCTTGCTTCCGCTTATATATGCATATTTTAAATCAGCGCGCCCCATTCTAAGGTTTTTTTAAAAAAAACCAAGAAACGTAGACTCTTGGTATTCATTACACATAAACTAGCGAGCCCCAGAATGAGAAACAAATTTTAATCATTATTATTGACGGATTAGTAAACTTTTTACACGCTTTGGAAAATCTCAGAAGTTCGCGGTAGTCACTTTTCGGTAAGGAACTAGGGGACTCGGTTATTGTATCGAGGGGGGGGGTCGAAACGATCGCAAAGGCGGTATACTACGTATACGCGCCAAAAAAAAACACATCGGATCTAGAGTCCGGACTCTTAAAAACATCGACAAGAAAAAATACTCTTGATTCAATCAGATTTAAGCTTAAATCAAGAACCAAGCCTCTTAATTGAGCAGATTTCCTTTCGATTTAAGCTTAAATCTGATTGAATCCGGAGTCCTTTTTCTTGTCAATGTTTTCAAGAGTCTAGACTCTAGATCCAATGTGTGTTTTTTTTTTTTTTTTTTTTTTTTTTTTTTTTTTTTTTTTTTTTTTTTTTTTTTTTTTTTTTTTTTTTTTTTTTTCCAGTGTCGAATTTAAGGAGCTGAGGAGGCTCAGCCGCTTAGATAGGTTTGAAGACTGGCAAAAACTGCTTGGCTCGATTCAGTTCATTCCAAGGCATTTAGGAAATTTCATTTAGAATTTAGATTATACTGCCCAGTGCCAATCCCAGGTTTAGGAGCCAGAAGTTCCAGCTTTACGAGTCGCTTCTGCGATTAAACAGTCCGGCGCAGTAGAGTCAATCCAACAGCTCCTAGAACCGGAACTTTCCGCTTCTGCTCTGAACCTGGAACGGACGGTATGATACGGTATATCCTGTGCGTTGTGGGCAATTAGCAATTGCCGGTCAAGTCCACTCTATTTGTGTTGAGTACACAAGTGTAGATATTCAAAAGAAGGAAACGAGATAGAAAGTATTTTATTGATGCTCAGAATGCAAACAGACGTTTTCCTCTTATTTAATGCATGGTACCAGCGCCAGCACATTCAAATATGTGTGTTGTGAGATCAGTGACCTGAGTCAGGTTTAGTTCGGATAGGCAACTAAACTAACTTCCTGGCAACGCTGAGAGTATCACCAGGATATGAAGGCACTTTACGCCGAGATAAAAGTTTCGAGGTTCTTAACCAATGAAACTTTTACGAACAATAAGTCGATGCGAATTGTACGAATTTGGTGAATTAACATGCGTGCCGTTCGCAAATTTTCGCTGATTGCTGACTATAATACCTTCGACGAGTGCGGCAAATGGACCGCGTTTAGCAGAAAGAAACCAAGGCACATCAGTCATTGCCAAATTCAACTGGGCAGAGAGAACGTTTTTACAGATTCCCTCGAAAATTTTAAAGAATTTGCTCAATTTTCTTCGTAGTATGCAGAAAATTCACTGACATTTGCACAAAATCCGCACAACCGTTTTCTTGTACACAAGTAAATTATCCCATTGAGGAGTTTGGAGGACGAGGCGCATAAGTGCAGTTTTTTTAAAAAAAATTGAGATTTCAATTATTTCAAGTACAAATAGTCTCGATACATATCCTGCGAAAAATTTACTACCAAATTCTACTTTTTAAGCACTAAAAAGTCAGTTTGAACTTTCTTTCCGCCAAAGGCTCAACGTAATTTCGAAACTTCAAACGCGTATTTCTCGAAATTGCAAAAGATGCACACTGAAAAAAATTCTCGGCGTTTCTACCAAGGTCCGTTGGTACCTTTACCATCTCACTTTTTTTACCAATTATTGGTAATTTTACCAAGATAGACTGGTAAGCTTACCTAAAAACCGGTATTTTTACTGTTTTTTTCAGGTAAGAATGCCACTTTTATTGGTAATCAATTCCTGGTAACTTTGCCATTTTATCTCGGTAATTCTACCACAGTCGATAAAGAATACTGGCGATTTTACTAAGGTCCAGTAAAATTAGCGAGAAAGTTCAATAATATTACCGAGATTTCTCGGTAAAATTACCAATTCCATACATGGTAATTTTACCGAGAAAAAACTGGGATCAAATAGAACTCTGAATTCTTGGTAATTTTACCCTTTTCTTAGTAAATACACCGAGATTTTTTTTCAGTGCACTTGTGCGCCTTGTCCTCCGAGCTCCTCAATTAAAATTGGCAATAGCTGATGTGGCTTGGTTTCTTTCTGCTTAACGGGACCCAAATAATACCAGCCTTCTGAGCCAGACCTTTTTTCAGTTAGTTTTTTCTACGAATCGCTCCGTTTGATACACGTAAAAATGAAGCACTCATTTCCTATTTCCTCCACGCCCGCGGAGGAAAATAAATCCGTAAGAGGCCGAGAGGACAGATACACGAACCAGATACTTCGCCGAGCAAAAACCCGTATCCGGGATCTACATTGCATCCCTATCTGATGATCTATCTCCTACGCTCGATTCAGCGGCGGGGGCGGGGGGGGGGATGATGGGGGGGAAGGCTCCATTGACGAGCCTGACATTTGACGAGGAGCGAGTTGACAGGGCGCGGAGAGAGTGTATAGGTAATGGGGCGCGCATGGTTGCCGCTTATTGGGCTTTTAAAAACTGCTCTTCCTGCTGAAAAAACTGGAAAAAAAACACATTGGATCAGGAGTCCAGACTCTTAAAAACATCGACAAGAAAAAGTACTCTTGTTTCAATCAGAATCTAGCTTAATTCAAGAACCAAACCTCTTAATTTAAGCGGTTTTCCTTTTGATTCAAGAAAAAATCCGATTGAATCAAGAGTATTTTTTCTTGTCAATGTTTTCATGAGTCTGGACTCTATATCCAATGTGTTTTTTTCCAGTGTGATCTTGGACCAACATTCAACAAGTTTTTTCTTTTTTTAAAAACTTTTACATTCACCCTCCAGTTCAAAGGCTATTGAGGTCAATCCTAGACTTCCAGCTGTTAATTTTCTGGGCTTAAAAAAAGAAAAAAGAAAAAAGAAAAAATCCGGTTCATACAGGCGGCTTCGTGCGGGTTTCATGACTTTCGGGTGAGCTTTAAAAATAACTACTTTTTCCTAATAATGTGCGGAAAAATTGTGCTATATACGTCAGTGTTTTAGAGCGATCATGAAATAACCTATGAAACTTCTTCAAACTTTCTGGATTTTATTAGAGTACCCATATAGGGAAAGTACGGACAAGTCAAAATATGGAGCTCTTAGTGCCTTGATAAAAAGGTAAGCAACCTTCTGACACAAAATATGTCAATGCCAATCTTCAGATTCCAGTATAAAACTAAGATGGACAAGGCTGTTCAGTAATGAGCGTTATTCCGCAAAAATGAGTAAACTTATGCAAAAACTAAGTCAAATACGTGCTTTACAAACGACGGGTCGTAATTATTCAGAGTGATTTCTTAATGCAATTATTACGACTCGTTGTTTGTATGAAACACGCATTTGACTAAGTTTTTGCATACATTTACTAATTTTTGCGGAGGAACTCTCATTTATGAACATGTTTAGCCATCTGCTTGGTTTAATATTGGAATCTGGGGATTGGCAGTGGTACTTTTTGTGTCAGAGGGTTGGTTCAGGATGGCGTAATTTCATGAAATTTCAAAAATTTATGAAAGATATTGGTTCCTTTCCATGTATTGCAAGATGTAAAAATTGTGACTCTCTTCTATTTTTGTGTGCTTGAATGCAGGTTACATACTCTCATCTTACATACCCTCAGAAATATGAAATATTTCACAGCCTCGTGAAATTGCATTAAATACTTCGTTGAAATTCCCAATCTTTTATTTTCTTCTTACGTTTCATGCCGCCCTAGCCGTTGGCTGCAATTTTGGGCCCTAACACCTCCATGGCCTAGCACCTCAAAATTACCGACACATCCTTATACCTTATACTACCTTAATATATTTGAGAGCTGTTTTATTGGTACAGCACTTAAATATTATTACCTATATTCTTCTCTCTTACTAATGATTACTGTATAAATTCGTTTATCTCTTGTTCTCTCTTACTAATGATTGTTAAATATCTTCTTTACATGACAAGGTGAAGAAATGGTGCTGGGTCCACACCATTTCGCGGGGAAACAAAGCCAAGAAATTTCAAAAATTGAAATTAGAGTCAACCGACCCAGAGAGAACAAGCCGGACCCAGCACCATTTCTCCACCTTGTTACATAGAGTTCGGGCCACTTCTTAGTGTTTTTTTTTTCATTTATCTTCTTTACATTTATTAATTATATTAATTACGTTTATTTTTTACATTATTTATTTATTATATTATACATTTTTTTTGCGTGCTCTCCTTACACAGGTACCCCACAGAATCCGAGCCGGCAACGGGGTTTAGGCTGGGTGGCGTCGGGCATCGGTCTTGGAGCGTCGGGGGATAATGAGATGCTCAAGAGCCCACCACTTGAAAGCTACAACGCTAGTAAATGAGCTAGTAAATTGGTGTGCGTCCTTGATCCCGCTCTTAAAAGCACCGCCGCCGGCCAGGCCGTGGGGCCGGGAGGGGAAGGGAGTTTGTATCGGGCTGGGGTGGGGGGGGTAGCGGACCGAGGGGGCGAATCAGGGGACAGTGCAAACGAAACGTCACGAGCGCTCCAGAGCGATGGACGCACGTCGCGCAGATTCTGAAACATCTTATGAAACATTATAATATGAAGTTATGTGGGGCGATAACGATAATTTTGTTTTAAATTTCTGCAAGACCATGAAACGCATTGGAAAAATAATGAAATCTCAATTTTAAGTTTTTGAAAAACAGAATAAGTTAAATTTCGGAATTTCTTATCGAATCCTTGGATGATGGTTGCGGGTTACGTGCTGAAATTTCATGATTTTTTTTTAAAATGTCTAAAATGTCATCAATTGTACAGAAATAGTAATTAAAATATTAGCATTGAAGTTTTGAAAAAATAGCATGAGCTGAATTTCGAAATTCCTTGTCGAATCCACGGATAATAATTGCGGGTTGCGCGATGAAATTTTATGAATTTTTTACAGTTTCTGCAATGCCGTGCTCTTAAAATTCGAAAAAAAATTAAAAGGTCTGCAATGCCACGACTTGCGCAGAAACAGTAATTAAAATGTTAATGTTGAAGTTTTGAAAAAATAGCATGTGCAAAATTTCGAAATTTCTCATCGAATCCTCAGATGATGGTTGCGGGTTGCGTACGCAGCCCCTTAAAAATCGTTGAAATTTCACTTTTCAGCATGATTAAAATTCATCTTGCATCACTGGAAAGTAGCAAGGACAAACGGTAAAATGAGGAATTGAACGCTGAGATGATTTTTGAAAAGCGTATTATGAATGAGAATAATTTAACGGGAATCTACCTAATTGCATTTCACGTTGCTTTATTTTTTTTCATATTTAATTTTTTTTAGCAGACCATTAAATTGTCTGTGAATTTACTCCAAATGATAATTTTCCAGACAGATTTTCTCTCATTTTTCAGGAATTTTCAAACGTAAAAAAGTTCTCTGCGCAAAACCGATATCCTGCACCAACCCGAACAATTAATGCATCACATATTCAACCGAGGATATAAAAAAACCTGACTTCTCGAATGCATACCGCGGCACAGGGCAAAAAATCGAAAAACCGCCAGACAGGTCGTAGACAGGCGCGGAGTGAAAAACGGTGTTCGCGTAAAGAGGAAAGGGGGGGAGCAAAGAAGGGGGGAGGAAATCAAAGTGTCCCCTCTCCGCGAGCGATAGCTCTCCCCCAGAAAACGCCAGACAACAGCGAAATTTCGCGCACAACACTACTCATAATTTCACCGCACTTGACATAATCCCTGACGTAGCCGTACCTTAAGAGCAAGCTGATTCGATCGGTCGAAAATCGATCATTTCCCCCTCAACCAAGAGGCTAATACGTCAACATCCGATTCCAGACTCGATAATCCTCCATGGTATCTAAAGGCGGTATGTAACAAAGTGAAATTCCAACGATTCTAATATACAGATTTCGACGATGGTTCGACCTATCGAGACAATATCGATCCACTGCGAGAGCTCAACGCACGGCGCGTAATGTAACTTGTTCGACCGCGTTGAGGATGAACGCCGTATGAACTTTCCAACGTTGCCAAATTTCCCTCGATAAAGTATTTCTCCTACATAAAATGGAGATGTTGCATGTGTGAGGGATTTGCGATTTGACCATTGATACTTGTGTAAAAGTTCGCGAGAAACACTATGGTGCCACTGGTTTCCTCTGAAATCAACTCCCAAGCTCAAAAAAAGCTCTCAAGTTGAGGCAAAAATGGAGGGGATATTCCACGCTATCTTAAGAGTCAACCTCTACATCGAGACAAACTCTCCATGCAAAATATAGGGAGCAAATACATTGACAGGGCTGCCACTCTATTTGGGGACTCCAAAACTGAAAACACGGCAACCCTGCTTATGTATTTGCTCCCTATCTTTGCATGGAGAGTTTGTCTTGATGTAGAGGTGGACTCTCAGGATAGCGTGGGATATCCCCTCCATTTTGGCCTCAACTTGAGAGCTTTTTTTGAGCTTGGGAGTTGATTCTAGAAAAAACCAGTAGCACCATCGTGTTTCTCGCGAACTTTTACATTAGAATCAACAGTCAAATCGCAAATTCCTCACACATGCAACATCTCCATTATGAATATTTCTCCTGGAAATTTTCGGATGATTCGGATTAAAATGCAAAATAATCACAGGTTCGGCGTTCTCCAAGGTAAGGAACGTAACTTCACTCCAGGGTTGCAAACACGACCTAAATGGATCATTTTTTACAAAAATTCAACCGTTTGAAATTCCGACGAATCCCAGATAAAAAAACGATTTGCTGGTGGACATTTCACAACGTTGAAATGCAGTTACGTTCTTCCCGTTTAGCAGAGACGAATTCTCCTAAAACTTCACTTCATATCATAGGAAATTGAAGCGCTGGATGCAGAACGGGCATTTCTTGATTGTGGTGTGCCAGGATCTCCGTTAACGTTTCATCAACTACAATTAAAGAAAATTCAAGGAATTCGTTAAAACTTTTACGGAATTTTCCTAATGATTTTACAATGCAGAAAACAAAAAATTTCTGAAAATTCGCCAGATAGTTTCCTCTCTATGATGGAGGACAAGGCGCATAAGTGCAGTTTTTGCTATTTCGAGAAATCCGTGTTTGAATTTTCGAAATTACATGGATCCTCGTGGCGGAAAGAAGGTTCAAACTGACTTTTTCATTGATTCTTAAAAATTGGAATTTGAAGCGAATTTTTCACAGAGAGTGCATCAAGACTAGTTTTAATTAAAATAATTAAAAATTCAATTTTTTTTTTAAAAAAAAGCTTCACTTATGCGCCTTGTCCTCCAAGCTCCTCAATTAGTAGCGGAGATTCCGTGACACCGCAACCAAGAAATGTCCTTGGTGCACCCAACGCACAGTGGAACGAACTAATGGATGAGGCCAGACATGAAATTTTCGGCTAGAATTTCAAATTTTTACGTTTATTTCGTCACAAATTCAGTTTCAAATGGTATTTCTGAAGGAAAATTTCACGGAAAAACCAGTGGTACGACTCTCAAACTTTTCCGTGTCATATTTTCGAAAAGTTAAGCTTTTAAAGTTTCCAGATTTTGTCCGCCTTCTCCTATTGACTCGGTCCAAGGTGCAACGCAATTTGGCAACGTTCGAAAGCTCATACGACGTTTTCTAGTTAGCACGGCAATGTTACCGTCTTACTTTTATAGGAAGTTGCGAACACGGGTTCGGTGCGCCACTCAAACTCCCCCTGCTCCCGAACGACCGCAAACGGGTGGCATTGGCGGTGGGGAGGTGGGGTTGTATGGGGGAGGGGATCGCCCGTTCGTTCATGAAAAGTTTCGAGTTTTATCATCGTGTACCGTAAAGTACATCCGGGACAAGTGCTTACAGGCTCCTTTTTACGATTCGCTGACTTTCAGTGGTGAAATTCAGGGTTAATCCATGCGAGGGATGGACCGCTTTTAAAGCTGTCATATAGTTCGGACTGGATATGCTGTACTTCTACCGGGGCTTAGATTGGTCCTTGAATACTGCTATGCTTATAGGAAGAACACCGTATGCACCTTCAGGCGTTGCTAAATTTCCTTTGATAAAACACGAATTTCCTGGTAAACTTTAATGAATATTTTCCCTTTAATTTCTGAGATAATTTTGTTCGCGATTTCAAATTTCAAATTTGAAAATTTAAAGGAAAAATATTCATAGCTTTCCAAGAAATAAACGTTTTATCGAAGGAAATTTGGCAATTTTCGGATGTTCATACGGCGTTCATCCTTAGCACGGCAGAATACAAATCCAGGACGAGCATGTAAAAATCATGAACGGTTAAAACTAAAAATAAAGAAGAGAGGAGGAAGAAAAAGCTGCGAATCTACGGGTGGAGATGATTATTTACTTGAACGGCTTGGTTTTTAAGCTCACCCATTTCAAGTATTTTTTCTGGGGGGGGGGGGGGGAAGGAGGGCCATTCATCAGATATCTGTGGATCTTCTTCTTGCTTCAGCCTCAATGAGCGTAATTTTTTAACAGTGACTTGAACGCATGGCAGGAAAGTAAACAATGAAACTCAACTCCAATAATTACGATGTTCGATGACGCTGGCCTGCAAATTTCGAATGAAACCTAGCGTCAGAGAAAACTTAATTGACCCCTCTGTATTTTTTAAGCTTTAAGTTCAGTAAAATTATGAAAAAATTCCATCATGCGAAGATTCTTCAGAAAAACAAAATGGACCACTAGACAAGGTACGAATTAAAGGATTCTGTTACATGTTTCTGAACCAAAATTTTACGCAGAACACGATTCCCGCAACGAAAATGACTGAAACCAACTCCTAACGAAGATATTAACGTTTTTATTTCACATTGGTTACGAGGAATTTGAACCGCCCGCTCACAAGAAACTCAAAGCTCTACGTGAGTCAAATCGAGCACTACAACGGTTTCAGCAATCTTCTCAATCGAGCAATGTTCATTTCCCAACATGTGTTGTTCAAACTATAAGCAATTTGCTATAGCTGAGCCAAAGCGTCAAGACTGAGGTTGCCAGATTTTTATATCGCAGAGACTGTCATGATAAATGTTCAGCGCGCGATGTGAATCACGTAGAGCATTGAGTTTTCATGAGCGGGTGGTTTGAATTCACGCATCAAGAATTATTGAATATCTTAGTAAGGAGTTGATTTTGATTATTTTCGTTGTGCGCGTCGTGTTTTACGTGAAATTTATACGTGAAAATACGGAACCAAGCCAAATCAGCTATTGCCAAATTTAATTGGGCAATTTGAGTTTTAACAAGAGAGCATTTGTGCGGATTCTTTTGAAAATTTTGAGGAATTTTCTTCGTACGATGCAAAAAATGCACTGAGATTTGCACAGAAATCCGCACAACCGTTTTCATGTACAAAATTAAATTGCTCGAATTAAATTCGGCAATAGCTGATGCGGCTTACTTCTTTTGGACTTAACGCAGTCCATTCAAGAGCGCAAAGAAAACTGCGGAATTCGCGTCGTGTCGACGAAAGCTGCATCGGCAGGGACCGCTTGCCAAAAACGAGGCCCCTTCCAGTAGGGACCAGTAGCATTTTCAGTTCCTCACGGTTCTCGTGGGAGAGTTAAGAGCTCGATAAATCAACGAGGAACCAGTTCAAAATGCTAATCAAATCAAGAACATTAGATGGGTTGAGCATTCGCCGCTCCGAAACTTTCCCGAAGCGGCGCGACGCATTTGCAAAATCTACTTCGCGACGATAAATTTAAGCGATACAGTATGTTTTGGCACTGCAATTTTTAAATGGATTCCCACGGTCGCGGGAAATAAATCGCGAGGGATTTCTGTATCTTTTTTCCTGGTTTTCACTCGTTTATTGATGTTTACTGGGCGACTTCCTTAGATGTGTTCTTCGGAGCGACATCCTTCGACATCCCCGCGGGAAAACTGCAAGACTCCTGTCGTCGCGGCGGGTCACGGGGGCTTTGTCGTTATTTGGCAAAGGAAATAGATAGGGAGGATGCTACATGCAGCTGTTGCCGAATTTCTAAAAGTAGCCATTAGTCAATTGTTATGCGCAGAGTACCTGTATATGGGAGAGTATTGCCATCTCTATCCTTTTACTACAGAAAAAGTGTGCCGCTCTCTGATTGGTCGGCTCTCATGGAGCCCCGAAGTCGGACAAATGTATAACACTGGAAAAAAAAACACATTGGATCTTGAGTCCAGACTCTTAAAAACATCGGTAGGAAAAAATACTCTTGATTCAATCGGATTTTTACCTAAATCAAGAACCAAGCCGCTTAATTTGAGCAGATTTCCTTTTGATTTGAGCAAAAATCTGATCGAATCAAGAGTATTTTTTCTTGTCAATGTTTTCAAGAGCCTGGACTCTAGATCTAATGTGTTTTTTTTTCCAGTGAAGTATAAACAAACCCCAGAGTCTCCGCTCCTAGTTTGGTCCAATGTAATCAAACAAGATGGTGGAAAAGTTCTACAAAGTTCTAGACGTGATTTTGGATGTGATACAAATTTTATTGTATCCAACCTCTGAAATTAGATCAAATCGAACTTTGATGAATATTTTTGCCGAAAATCAAGCTTTGAATGTGGTTATCATTCATTTCTCAGCCGACAATACGTGTTCCTCTGGGTCGGGTTTGTTTACATTGGTCCAGCTTTGGAGCTCCATGATAGCCTGAAACTGATGAACCAATCAGAGAGCGGCACAGAGATGGTAGTACTCGCGAGTATACAGGTATACTATACTTATGTGGCTGAGTAAGTGTATTGACGCCCAGGGGGTATAACGATGGGCGCATTGCTAACTTCGGCTAGATCAAAGAGGAGTTACTGATGTAAAATGGCTTAAAAATCACGATGAGTGCATCTGAAAGGTCTTAAATTCACTCCAAACTTCACAAACTCCGTGAAAAATATGCATTTTTCGGAGTTTCCAGAATACAAAATATCATTAAATATTCTTGAGTAAAAGACAAAGAACGATGTTTACAAATGAATAATTCAATTCAAATATACGAAGAGAGCTTGCCTGAAAATAGTGTTAAAAGATATTTACGATGTCGTAAACCGAAAAATGCGCGAGTATGCCACATCGATGCCTGGAGTGGATTTGAATTACGACGTTGCAAATTTTCACTCCGGTCTCTACCATCATATGATTTGTCACTAATTTTTTCGTTTTCTTTTACTCATTCATGAAAATTTAGGAAAAATGGAGACGTTGGGTGCAGAAAGGACACTTCTCGGTTGCAACTTTCAAAAATCCCTTTGCTAATTACCGTTGCAGAAAGGAAACTACGGCGTAAATGTTCTGAAATTTTTCGTTCGTAGAATAGTAAAATCATAGAAAATATTTATTACAAGTTTCGACGAATCACTAACAATAATTTGTATACTTTGATTATACAGGATGAAACGCTACTGGAAATTCTAAGACACCGAAACCGAGGAGAGTCCATTCACTTGATGGATATTTTGGCCGTTTCCCATTTAAAAAAAATAAAACAAAATTCCAGATTTTTAAGCGTTCCACACGGAGAAAAAAAACCTCGTGCGAGGGACCCGAAGTTTAGGTCATATGGATCTCAGAAGTTTTCGGATTGAGCATCTGAACACCTAACGTCTAGGTGCTGAAGTTCAGGTCTGACATCTGAAACTTCAGTTCTTACGTCTGAAGTACTGCGGTTTTCACATCCGAAAAACTTCGGTTCTCACATCTGAAGTACTTCGAATGCAAGAACTGAAGTACTTCAGATGTAAGAACTGAAGTTTCAGATGTCAGACCTGAACTTCGGCAGCTAGACCTTAAGTGTTCAGATGCTCAATCCAAAAACTTCAGAGATCCATAAGACCTAAACTTAGGGGTCCCACGCACGAAGTTTTTTTCTCCGTGCAGTAGAAAAACGCATTTTTTTTGCGTCTGATTCGACATCAATGCTTGAGGATGGGGGAAGAGTTAGCGTGAAGATGCTGAAAACTGGCCCAGTGACAAAACGCCGGGCGATCTGATCCAAAAACACGGCGGAAGGGGTGAACGGGGGCGAGGGCGGGGGGAGGAAGGGGGGTCTTTCCGTGATTAAAAGTTATTGTAATGGATCCGCGGCAGAAGGGAGTTTTTCCCGGGACGAACCGACTCGGCAAATCGATGGTCTACCATTCCGTTTGACGATGTCTCCTCTCTTTCACACGAGCGCCTTTTTCACCAGTTCCATGCTAATTTCTTCTATTTTTTTTTACTTGTTTATTTTAGGGCTAAAAATGAACAATTCGTTGAGTTAATTTCACTGCAATGGGCCACTAGACAAGGCACGAATTTAAGCAGTCTGATACATGTTTTTTAACCAGAATTTCACGTAGAAAACGATTCTAGCATTGATTCGAGTGCCTTTTTCACCAGTTTCATGCTAATTTCTTCTATTTTTTTTTTACTTTTTTATTTTAAGGCTGAAAATGAACAATTCATTGAAGTAAACTCACTGCAATGGGCCACTAGACAAGGCACGAGTTTAAGCAGTCTGATACATGTTTTTTAACCAGAATTTCTCGTAGAAAACGATTCTTGCATTCATTAATACGAGAAAGAACAGAATTTGAAAAATGAAATTCCCTGATGTTTCCCCGATTTCCCGGACACATCTGAGTAAAATTCCTCGACAGTTGAAGATAAATGCCAGACGGTTAAAAAGACATAATTTTTAATAATTTCCAGCAGGCAAAATTTGTTAATCAAAACGTCAAACCCATTCTGAAAAGCAAATAAAGGTGAATTAAGTATTTTTCCCTGATACTTTCATCACTTTCCCTGACAATTCCAGGTTTCCCTGACAATTCCAGGTTTCCCTGACTTTTTAAAATTTCCTAGCATTTCCCGGTCTTCCCGGTGTTCCCTGGCTGTGAGCCCTGTAATGCTATGAGCTTCGGAAAATTCGTGTTTCACACTGGAAAAAAAACACACATTGGATCTAGAGTCCGGACTCCTGAAAACATTGACAAGAAAAAGGACTCGATCTTGATTCAATCAGATTTAAGCTTAAATCAAAAGGAAATCCGCTCAAATTAAGAGGCTTGGTTCTTGATTTAAGCTTAAATCTGATTGAATCAAGAGTATTTTTTCTTGTCGATGTTTTTAAGAGTCTGCACTCTAGATCCAATGTGTTTTTTTTCCAAAGCGTGTTTCATCAAAGTACAAGTATCCGAGGGTTGATACGGCGTTTTTCTCTGCTGGTTACCTCGCCGCAGTCCCTGCCGAAAGGAGGAAGGCGACGCGGCAAACATGCCCAGCCAGCTCCTGTAATTACAACCGGGCGAATATTTACGGGGGAGGCAACGCGCGGGACTCAAACGAATCCCCTGATTAAAATCAAACAGATGCACAAATTGAACGAGGCCGGCGCTCCGTCCCATTATTCAGCAACGACGTTGACAGACTTGGAAAACGCACTTCAACCATGGGTCAGCGCTGCCGTGACGAGGAAACACGCCTTATGAGCCTTCAGACGTTGCTATATTTCCATCAATGAAACCTTATTTTTCTTAAAAAATGTTGCATATTTTTTTCAAACTTTTCAGACAATTTTGTTCGCAATTGAATCGAAAATATCTAAAAATGTCAAGCAAAAAAAAACGCATGACTTTCCTCAAAAAGACATGTTTAATCGGGAGAAATTTGGCAACTCTCGAAAGAATACGTCGTTTTTCCTTGGCACGGCCGAGTAGTTGACAGACTTCACGCACTTCAACGATGGGTCAAAAAAATCACGAACATTTGGGCATGATTTTAAGTAGGTATTTTCTTCAAATTTTTCAGTGAATTTTGTTCGTAATACAATCTAGACTGTTTGAAAATTTCAATGAAAAACATTCATATTTATTCCTAGACATTGGATTTTCTGAGAGCAAATGGGACAACAGAATGTTCATACGGCTGTTCTGCCGTGCCTTTGCACGGCAGAAACCATAGGGCATAATGCCTTTCTAATAAATTTTCATGGAATCTATATCGAGAATTTCTTTTGATGGATAAACATAATGCTGGCAAAAGACTTACGTGGAAGATATTCAGGAGGCTCTGACTGTACGTTACAAATTCTAAACGACGATTATTTACCTGAAACAAACAGGGAAAAAATAGATGTTAGTTGAAATTTAGGTGATACATAGGAATTTTAAAATTTTTGAAAATTGAAGTAGATGTTCGCTCAAAATTTTTTGCAGAACGAACTCACTATAAGGCAGAGATGAGGTAAATCAAGTCTCTGGATGCTTTTAGCGGAACGAACCTCATCCCTCGCAATATTTCCACAGCGTCTCCAGCAATCCCACATGGAGTCCTTCAATCTCGATGAAACCAACACGACGCCTTCACACAGCCGGATCGGCAACATGAGGTGTTCCCCCACACGGGGGCATCATTCACAGTCGCGTTGGGGGGGGGGGGGGGGGCAAGGGGCCCCATCAGCCGCAGCCTTCGTGGGAACCGCATTGCGTGCACCTTACAAATCCCCCCCTCCGCCTCCCACTACCGGGTCCCCCGTCGGAGCAATCAAACGTTAGCGCGAATGACTGGTCAAAGAACTGTTTTAGTGGGTAATTAGTGCCGGGTGCATTAGGAGCTCTCCAGTCGCAGTGTATCCGTGTCTCCGGCCCCCGTTGACACGTCGCAGGCCGGAATTGAAACGTTCGATTGAAAAAGCTCGTAAGTGCAGGGAGATTCTTACGGCCTTAATGCTCTTTCTCTTCGATTCCGTAAAGCCGATGAAAAAACCTGGACGGATTTCTGTCATACGGAACTAAATGCATTAAGACATGAGCCCTGGGGCGCATAAGAATATATGCATAACCGGGTTCACGTCATACTACACATATTTCCGTTTCGCAGAAATACGTCCTCCTGTGGTTCTCGCCTCGGTTTGACAACCGTAACATCGTACATCGCCCCCTTCCGAGTAAATATTTAACTTATTAAACAACAAAAATGAAACTGAAAAACAGCGAGCTGATTAAATCAACTAAAGCTAAAATCAACTAAAAAACTCGAATTCGCTTACGTCTTAAAACGCCAGACCAGTTATCGCTGAGGATGGGAAGTGATAGCTCCCAAAACTAGTCTGGTGTTTTAAGACGTAAGCGAATTCGAGTTTTTTAATCGATTTTAGCTTTAGTTGAAATAATTAACTTGTTATTGTAGCTGATAATGTAGCTTAAATATTGTAGCTATTGTATGCTATCGACGAACGCTAATTGGATTGCATTTTGCAAAAAGGAACCACTAGCATTGCGATGATGCTAAGATTGTGCAACTTCATCCCTTGCAATGAAATTGCGGAAATTGTGAAAAACTATGAAATTTAGATAGTAATTTTTGTCTTAAATTCACAGTTTTTAGCGAGTAAAATAGAAACTATTATGGGATAATCGGGTTTCTCCTCCAAGACAAAAGAAGTTGCACAATCTTAGCAACATTGCAATTCTAGTGGTTCCTTGTTGCAAAATGCAATCCAATTATGTCTAAAGGGATTCGGCAATCTGAGGATGGTCATACGGCGTTCTTCTCGAGGTGGGAGTTTTTTACGTCCTGAACACCACGCTATCGACACTAAAGGGACGCTAATTTTGTCTAAAAGAATTTGGCAATCAGTAGATGGTCATACGGCGTTCTCCGAGGGCATTATATCTCGGGAAAAATTACGTCTATGGGCTCGTCGAAAAATTCGGGCGCCGCTATGACAGCCCTCGACACTCGAGCTCCCCTCCTTTCAACGGTTCTCGGAACGCCCCATCTTAAAGCTCTCTAGACAGGCCTCTCAAACTTCCCGGCCCAACAAATCATCAAGCCTCTTCAGGAAGCGGCTGAGACCCGGACTTTACGCCCTCCTCACAATTCAACCGCGATCGATACCTCGAACTTCGATACGCCGCACAGTGGATCGAGTCAATCGGAGAGGTCGGACAAAATTTGGAAACTTTAAACGCTTGTAACTTCGTTTATACAAAACTTTGAGGTTCTAAAGGTGGCTCCATCAATTATGCCGTGAAATTTTCTTCAAGAAGCACCCCTTCAAGTTCAAAATTTGACGAAATTAACATCAAACTTTGCAGTTTTAGTTAAAAATTTCGTGTCCAACCTCTCTAATCGACTCGATCCACTGTGCGCCGTAAAACACCGTCAAATACAGGGTGTGCGTTTCAGAGTGAAACAACCTGACTGCATACTGTAAGTTGTAGTGACCGAAATTGTAGAGGAATATCACAAGTGGAACACAAACGTTGGTTTAATTTTTTTTTTTTTTTTTGGGGGGGGGGGTACTTTTTCTTTCAGTTAAATGCACCAAATTCTTTGGTTAAAAAACTTCTAATTCGTAAAAATTAGGCATGAGAGGCTAAGGCTGAACCAGGAAGCTGATTATTAAAAGTAACAAAGAACACGGAAATTTGTAGCATTGCAGGAATGTATTCAGTATTCCCAATAAGAGTTTCTTCACCAGCATAGTTTTTTCCTAAAGTGCTCCAGGTCGGGGCTGGAGCCTCCCGAAATCTTCGGGAAAATCACAGTTTTATTATGATTTATAGCGACGAATATAACCCATAATTTTTGGGGATAAATTCATTCATGACCTCAAAAACATCAAAATCTTACGTTGAAAAGGGGGCCTTGGATTTTTGGGGTTAAATTCTGTTTGAAAAGCGCTACATTCGGAGAACCCTTGTATTGGGCGTAAAATAACACCGAAGAGTATGTTTGTCTCAAATTATCTCTGAAACTTAGTTTTCGAGAGGTTCACGCTTGAGTCTTTGAAAAAACCAAATTATTTTACGCTGAAAGATCTGAGACCCCCTTTAGCTCTCCGTAACCTCCATTTAACTTTAAATTTTAATATTCTTTAAACTTATTGGAGTGAGTTCACGCCTAAAAATTTAGGAAGAAGGTAGCTATTCTACATGAGTTCAATAATACGCTGTCACCAGAATTCAGGAAAAATATTATGTTTGGGCGAAAATAAGTTAGTATAGCGAAATAAATGCCGCGTTCTACAGTGTAAAATACGCAAGCTGGTGTTTTCAGTTTTTTAAAACTCCGCATGGAAACGTTGTAAAGACGCTGTCAACATACAGGATGAGCGAAAAGTCCCCGACCCCCCCTCTAACTTTTGAACGAATTGAGCTAGGGAAATGAAACTTTGGGAATGTTCCTATCTCAAAGGGGACCATCTTTTAAGGGGGTCAAAATGTTGGTCCCCCCTCAGGGGGGACAGGGGCCCCCCAACTTTTTTTTTTCAAATAGCAAACCCTATCTTGTGATACCTCATTCAAAAGAACATAAAAAACTAAGAATTTTGGCGCAAACCGCAGATCAATATCTTAATTTTTGACCGAGTTATGATAAGTCAAAGGTCAAATTTGACCTATTTTCAAAAAATTTTAACTCCGGTTCAAATTATCGTAATGAAAAAAATAAAACGGGAAAATTTACCAAATCGTGTTCGCTTTTACGTAAAAATTTCAAACATCACTTCGATTTAATTTTAAGGGGGGGCTCGGACCCCCAAATACGTCAATTCAAAGGTCATTCAATTTTCCCGTGAAATAAGCCAATTTCCTCTGGATTTGCCTCCACAATATCTCAGTAAGGTCAAAATCAGTTCAACATTACGTTGGCAAGTCCCCAAATTTCGGGAAAAGTTAAAAAAACGAAATTTAAACGGTCAAATTTAATCACCTTAAATTTCGTTTTTTTAACTTTTCCCGAAATTTGGGGACTTGCCAACGTAATGTTGAACTGATTTTGACCTTACTGAGATATTGTGGAGGCAAATCCAGAGGAAATTGGCTTATTTCACGGGAAAATTGAATGATCTTTGAATTGACGTATTTGGGGGTCCGAGCCCCCCCTTAAAATTAAATCGAAGTGATGTTTGAAATTTTTACGTAAAAGCGAACACGATTTGGTAAATTTTCCCGTTTTATTTTTTTCATTACGATAATTTGAACCGGAGTTAAAATTTTTTGAAAATAGGTCAAATTTGACCTTTGACTTATCATAACTCGGTCAAAAATTAAGATATTGATCTGCGGTTTGCGCCAAAATTCTTAGTTTTTTATGTTCTTTTGAATGAGGTATCACAAGATAGGGTTTGCTATTTGAAAAAAAAAAGTTGGGGGGCCCCTGTCCCCCCTGAGGGGGGGACCAACATTTTGACCCCCTTAAAAGATGGTCCCCTTTGAGATAGGAACATTCCCAAAGTTTCATTTCCCTAGCTCAATTCGTTCAAAAGTTAGAGGGGGGGTCGGGGACTTTTCGCTCACCCTGTATATAAAAATTGCAAACCTAACCTCAAAATTACGAAAACGGCGGTGTTTCTTCTCTGTCCTGCAAAATCGTAAGTATGTAGTATTGTTCCTTAACCATTGAAAATAATTATTTTTTTCCATGAAGTTAGGTTGTTTAACCCCGAAACACCCTGTACAACAAACGCGCGTCCACTTGACCGGAGCTCCGTTTCTCCGCCACCAATCACCCAAATCAAATAAATTAAAGCCGGCACTCCGACAAATTGACTTGACCGGGACGTTCCCAAGCATCGATCTGAGCGATTCGACCGCGGAGTAGCCCTATCCATCGCGTGTAAAATATCGCAACTCGACTTATCGAACGTCGATGGATCGGGGTGGATTTTATTGGTTCGCCGTCGCTTTTTCAGGCGGGACGAAGACGAGGGCCCGAGAAATTATTGAGACAGAATCATGCCGAGAACGCTCCAGGTCTACATCAGTGGCGTGGCGTGAATTGCGATGTATCGATTGTTATGCCATTTAAACCTATGAAAAAAGATCGATTATCAGGGTGTTCGCAGCTAACACCTTAATAATCGATTCTTTACCATAGGTTTAAATGGCATAACAATCGATATATCGCAATTCACGCCACGCGACTGCTCCGGGTCTACATTTCATCAGCGAATGTGCGGGAGGCTGTCTTTATGTCTTAATCGTCAATTTTATTAGTGGACTTTTAAATGTCATAACCGATATCGTGGCCCCGGCTCCTTCCCAGATCCGCGCGGCATACACGAGGAGAAAGAAGAAGAATAATCAGAAAGAGAGGAGGAAAAACTGAGGAAATAATATAGAAATATCGTGAAGACCAAGACATGTTGGAATCAGGGTTGCAGAAAGAAGGAACATTAAATTCGCAAAATTCTTATGTAGATGGAGAAGTTAGAAAAGCATTTCAGAATTTCCCAATGGGCTCATCGCGATTTTTGAGCCGTTTTCTGTAAGAGCTAACTTTGGTTTTGCTCCAGCTTAAGTTTGCAACGGGCCCGTTTTATCAAAATAAATTGATTTCTACATAGTCTTCTAGTCCACAGTCTTAACGTTCTGTAATATTGTTTTTATTCACAGTCTGTACCCCGTTTAAGTGATTTTACTTCACAGTCTTATATGTAGTATAGTATAGTATAGATAGTCAAGGTTGCCACATAATTTAAAAAATGAATTTCCCTGACATTTTCCTGATTTCCCACACACATTTTGGTAAAATTCACTGCCAATTGAAATTATGTCAGGTGATTAAAAGGGCTTGATCCGAAATAGTTTTCAGGCATACTTGTTTCTTGAAACGTCAAGCTCATTTCAGGAAGCGATTTGCCGGGTGCCTTAGCAATTTAATTGCTAAAGCACCTTTCCCCGCACTGGAAAAAAAACACATTGGATCTAGAATCCAGACTCTTAAAAACATCGAAAAGGAAAAATACTCTTGATTCAATCAGATTTAAGCTTAATCAAGAACCAAGCCTCTTAATTTGAGCGGATTTCCTTTTGATTTAAGCTTAAATCTGATTGAATCAAGAGCCCTTTTTCTTGTCAATGTTTTCAAGAGTCTGGACTCTAGATCCAATGTGTTTTTTTCCAGAGCTGACTTTTCAAAATTCCTGACATTTCCCAGTTTTTCCGGTGCTCCCCGACAGTGGCAACCCTGAAGGGCGACAATGTGAAATTCCCGTCCATGTGACAATATTCATTCTGACGATGAGCATCCATCCTCTCTCACGCTCGTTACGCGGACGTTGCACAGACCCTCACAAAATCCATCCGGAATCGTTGGGGACTGCGTGTAGTGCTGGTTAGGGTGCGAAGGGGGGGGGGGGACGAATTATTGGAGCAGACTCATATAGACACGAGGAAGTATTGGGAAACTCCGCGTGTCTGGCAGCTTTCGTCGTCATTCGCCATGTGACGGAGACAGAGGAGCGCAAATGGGTCGGCACTGCCCGCGAGTCCCATGAATTGCTTCCTCTTCGATTGTCGGCTGGAGCCACCGGCTACCCTTTTCGGCCCGCGCCCCACAGTGGATCGAGTCAATTAGAGAGGTTGGACATGAAATTTTTGACTGAGACTGTAAATTTTTATGTTAATTTCGTCACATTTTAAATTACAATGCACTGAAAAAAAGTATGGTAACATCTACTATTAGTATACTTAATTTCTTACACAGTGACACTATTTAGTGAAAATAACCAGAATTATAGTGGTATTCGCCAGAACTCTGGCGACACTTAGTTTAAAATGGTAAATGCTACGAAAGAGTCTGGTGTTTATTACCATACTCGGATCACTGTGTCAGATTATGGTAAAATCTACTATACTCTTTTTTCAGTCTGCTTTTCGAAGAAAATTTTACGAGGAAACCAATGAAACCACTTTTAGAACATTAACATTCTGTTTAAACGGAGTTATAAGCTTTTAAAGTTTCCAAAGTTTGTCCGACCGCCCCTCTCACAAATAAGTCAAAACATTAGGAGCGGAATTTTTTTCTCGGGTTTTGAGACGTTTGAAAAGGTTTTTCCAGGGTGCATATGACACTTTAAAAAGGTCATGAATATTCCGGTTCAATCGGATTTTTGCTTGAATCGAGAGCCATCGATTTCGGCAGATTCCTTTTTCATTCAAGCGAAAATCCGATTAAATCAAGAGTATTTTTTTCAGTCAAATGTTTTTAGAGTTGGAATCAAGATCCAAGAGACTTTTTTCCCCATTCTTACTTTATTTCGAGAGCAATATTACCACACTGAAATAAAAGTTACGGGCTACATAGACATACCGTCAGTTCCGGCTCAGAGACCGTAACGCGGACGGTATGTCTATATGGCCCGTAAGTACGGCTTTCACAGCCGGAGTTTTTTTTTCCAGTGCACAGTAATATCGTAGTTTTTTCACTTTTTTGGGTTTCCCGGTATTCCTTCTGACCCTGATAGAAATTGGCGATAAGAGCTGCGTTTCAAAATACCATAGGAATTCTTATAGCCGGCTAAAGAAGCTGGCTGTAGAATGCGGAGAAAATCATACGGCCGGGCTATACGAAGGGATAACTAATTATGCAGCCGGACTATAGTTCCTGTAGCCGGGCTTTACACTTTATCGCCTGGCTGTTGCTTTTTCGCCATTGATTATAAAAGGCTATAAGAAATTGTGTAGAAATTCGTGAGCTTTAGTAATCATTAAGTTTGATACGGAACCACCTTAATATTTACAAAACACACGTTATATTTTCCTTTGATACATATTTTTTTCATCAATTAAAACGAGAATAATCCATGCAGGATGTGCAAACATTTCAAAATCATGAGTTGAATAACGCTGACTCCGCCAGATTAAATATTAGAGCCTAACACAAAGCGGAGCGGCGACGCACTGGCACCTACAAACCTAACAGGGATACTTCCCGCATTGCGCAACGCGTGAAGTATCCCTGTTAGGTTTGTAGGCGCCAATGCGCGTTTCGCGCTGGCTGCCCGCCTGCCGCACCGCAGCGTGCCACGGCGCTTGAAGCAACTATTTCACACCAGAGGTATTGCACAGTATCATACCAAACTAAAGGCGCTCTGATATATTAGGAATGGCAGGCATCCATAAAAAATACGGAGCTTTCCTCGAAAAATATATCAAGATACTACGGCCCAAATAGAGAGCAGTGGTCCAAAAACTCACTAAGTCCTAGCATCCGTAAATAGTGACGTTTAGCATACACTTTATCGCCTGGCTGTGAGTTGCTTAATCGCCATCGGCCGTAAAAGGCTATGAGAAATGGTGTAGGCGGCTGTAGAAGCTATTGGAAATCTTAAGCCGGCCGTCGGTCTATGGTATTTTGGAACACAGATTCTACTGCCAATTTTTACCAGGGGATTGTGTTCTCAGAGACTAAAAATGGCATTTTCAGGTTGTTTCAGCATTTTTCTGCCACAACGTCCGACGAAACTTTCAAAGACTTGTTTTTTCGGCTCCGAAAATCACCACCTGTCCCGCGAACGAGGCACCGAGCCGGTGAGAGGAGCATCAACGAGTCCTTTCTCTAACTCCACAACCACTGTCGGATGATGATTTAGCAGCTCGCGGGATGTTTGCCTTCCTCCGCAAATAAACGCTAATGCACCAGCTCAAAAAGATTCATTACTACGGCTTCGAATTCGTGGAAATCATTTTCACGCCGCTCTGAAGGTGCAAAGCGATGTAATTACTCCGACAGCCGGAGCGTTCACGGGTATTCCTACCAGACTTCAAATTTTACGTTTACCTTTTTCTACCTTGCCTTCCGTCGTTTAAGAGATGCTACAGAGGAAGTAAATTAATAAAGTAATAAAGTTTTATAGGGTGGTTCAATGCTTTTAATTAACCACCTTCCTACAATAGAACCCGCTGGTATCAATTAAGGTGTTCCTTCATTCCAGAAGCGGATCTAGGAATTTGGCAACAACAGGTTTCCTCCATTTAAACGTATCTTAAATAATCGAATCTTGTTGGAGCACCTGGCCCCTCCAAGAATCGATACATTTCCATAGGTTTAAATGGAGAAAATCAGTGTTCCCAATTTGCTGGATCATCCAATGATCGTGGCAGGCTCGGCACCGAAAGATTACGAATTTTCAACGATCAAAGCGTGCATCGTGATTAACGCGCAATGCGTGAAGTATTTCCGCAGTCTTGTAGGCACTAACATGCCGTGGTGAACGCGCAATGCTTGAAGTATTTCCACAGTTTTGTAGGCGCTAATATGCCGTGGTAAATGTCGTGGTCGCGCAATGCGTGAAGTGTACAGCAATTTGTCAACACCGGGATTCCTTCATTTAAACCTTCGTAAAAAATCGATTCTGGCTAGAGCATCAAGCCCCTTTAAGAATCGATACATTTCCAAAAGTTTAAATGGAGAAAAACTTTTGTGTCAATTTGCTGGATCCGCCTTTGAATTAAGTTTCGACTTCCTCGATTTTTTTTTCCGGAAAAAATGCGAAAAAACAATGTTGCCAATTTGCGGGATCCGCCAATGCTTCTTTCTGTAGGTACAACCTATGTTTGAATAATGCAATTCTCACTTCAGCACAGTTTAGCAATACGGTCAAATCTGCAAAAATATCGAAGGGAAACGCAAAAAACAAAAACAACCTGGCTGCATTTCACGTTGACGGAATTTTCCTAATGTTTTACTTATTCAAGAGAAAAATCAACGCCTCGGAAATCTTTGCAAATTATCCTAATACTCACAAAATTTTAAAAAAAAGAGTTGCTTCGTTTTCTGTTACAAAAAATAAAAGATGGGAGGAAATCATGCAAGGTTCGATGTTTTTGGTCCTTTTAATGATGTGTAGCTATGTGGATGATCTCCTACTTTTATCCGATTCCTCTCGCAGCTAACTTATTCGCTAAACGCTAACACTTCGCATCGCCTTGCTGGGCGACTGGATTTCTTATCTCTAACAACTCTCGCAAAGTTTTTTTTTCAAACTTTCGGGTAGCGTAACCGTGCATTGTTGAGTGCTCTATCCCCTCCTCGAAGCGTATTTTTATCACGAACAATTGAAGCATATCTCAGCAGTTCTCTTTTGTATCTAAAACCTAAAACAAAGACCTAAAAGTATCCGAACGCAAAATTTTGCGTTCACTTTGCCAAATCGAACGGTTCATTTTTGCGTTCAAGTAAACCTCTTGCTTTCATTTGAGTTTCCTGAAGATTTGTTTTCCTATGCTATTGAAGGGTTCAAACGTCGTTTCACCGACGAGAGAGCGTTACCTGATTCCAACGCAGTACAATTTCTACTCGTAAATTAAGTTTTAACTCGGACACTGTCGGGCACTCGTTTTTCTTCTGATATCACGCAAAACTCTAAACAATTTCTTACAGGTCACACTGCACTGGAAAAAAAAACACATTGGATCTAGAGTCCAGACTCTTAAAAACATTGACAAGAAAAAGTACTCTTGGTTCAATCAGAATATATCTTAAATCAAGAACCAAGCCTCTTAATTTAAGCGGATTTTGTTTTGATTCAAGCAAAAATCTGATTGAATCAAGAGTTAATTTTCTTGTCAATGTTTTCAAGAGTCTGGACTCTAGATCCAATGTGTTTTTTTTCCAGTGCACCCATTTACACCAATAGGATAGGATAGCCAGAGACAAAGTATAGCTCCATATTCTCTATGTCTCCTTTGTCTATCGCTAGGTCTATCAATTTCAGTAATCAGCCCACTTCTGGCGGTGTTTAGACCGGATTGCCGACGCGTCGCGAGGGGTTTTCGGGGGCAACGGCGCGATGCGACAGATCTGCATCAATCAATCGCGGATTTAAATAATAACCTCCAGGAGTGATGCTCAGCACATTCTCCGCGATAACGATGGATGTAGAGCACGGCTCCACCGCGGTGCCACCCACACCCCCATCCCGATTTCACACCCTAATTAATTTTCGGGGAGTCGCCGAGTCGGGCCCCCTCCGCCCCCTCCCCGCGCCAACGAGGCGATGAATATCCACTTCTGGGGTGCCGGCGCACAGTGAATGAGTTCAAGCAAGAAGTCGAATATACGTGGAAACTTTCAACGTTTACGTCTTCTCTACGTCTGTAGACTGGTTATTGAAATCGATGGACAAAAGGGAAACATGAGTGGATCCAGAAACTTCGAACATGGGGGGGGGGGGGGGACCTCGAGGGGCTTCCCGCAGCTTCTCTCAGAAAATTTTCAAAATCATATAAAGCATCTGATATGCAGATTGAGTCAATTCCGTCATGAATCATCACCAAATATAAGCGTCCGTCCTTTTTCATTCCACCGTCTCTTCCGTTCTTCTTCCTCAATACTAATATTATTTTCATCTCTGTTTATTCCTCCTCTTTTTGCAGGGTGCCTGTCTACTGTACCAGGCTGGTCTAAGAGAAGTACTTATTACTTACTTTTCCAAAAAAATCCAATACCTCCTCAGAAAAATGTAGTACTTTATCAGTACCTCCATTTGGCGAAATTCGAAAAATTTCCAAAACTTGAATTTCTCACTAAAATTGCGACATACCTAAATGACAAAATTTTGTGAAAAATTCCGGATTTCTTGCGGAAATTCCGCACTTTAACAGTACTTTCGGACCGCCCTTAAGAAATCAAAACTATTTTCAGAGATCCCAGACCTGTAGAAACCCAGTTTTGTCAAACGGGGGGGGGGGGGAGCTCTTTCCTTGGATCCAGCTATGAAGGAATATACAAAGCGATCCAATTGGTTGAAACCTGTGGTTTTTGTAGACTAACGGTAAAGCTTTCGACTAACTATGGGGTCTCTCGTGGGTAGCCGTTGTTAATCTACCACTTGCCTCTTTTGTTCAATGCACCCGTCCGCTTCTTCCAATAGGGTCCCTCCATTTTCACCCTGTCTCTTTCATCACTCAATTTCAATAACTAGCCAGCAGTACAAAACGTAGAAGTTTCAAGGTGATCCTATTCGTTTCCCTCACTGGAAAAAAAAACTCATTGGATCTAGAGTCCAGACTCCTGAAAACATCGACAAGAAAAAATACTCTTGATTCCATCAGATTTAAGCTTAAATCAAGGACCAAGCCTCTTAATTTGAGCGGATTTCCTTTTGTTTTAAGCTTAAAGCTGATTGATCAAGAGTCCTTTTTCTTGTCAATGTTTTCAAGAGTCTGGACTCTTGATCCAGTGTGTTTTTTTTCCAGCGCTGTGAAATTCTCTTCGATAAGCACCCTTCAAATTTTAAAATCCGTCGGAAATATACCTATAACTTTTCATTTTCCGTCAAAGTAAACGTCTTGTCCGATCTCCCGCGCGGGCTGGATCCATTGTGCGGCATCGCGACTCCCCCCCCCCCCCCCCTCCCCCCGTTTCCCGACCCCGCTCATTTAACTTGTCCTCGTCATTAATATGAATGGCGGTTGGAGAGGCAAGTTTACGGTGCTTGCCCGAGGGTGGGGTTGGGGGTGGGGGGTAAAGTTAAGGGACGATGATGGATAGTGATTGTTTCGTACGGATGACGCCCCGGCATCCCCGGCTCCGGGACCCGGAACTCGAGGCCGTCAAAAATGACTCCGCGGTCGGTGCTCTCCAAGCGGGAACCTACCCCAACCCCACCCGGTTCCCGGAAGGAACCCGGAACCCGGAACTGTCCCCTGAAAACGTATCCGAATTCGTTGGATAATGATCGGATCAGTCGTGCGTGCCACAGAATCGCGGTTTGACAGCCGAATCTCTGGAAGCCTGGAAGATGAGACCTAAGGCCTAACGTTTCTACGTCTATTATACTGCCGTGATAGCGGAGAGAGCACTGGAAAAAAAAAACCGCATTGTATCTTGAGTCCAGACTCTTGAAAACATTAACAAGAAAAAATACTCTTGATTCAATCGGATTTTTGCTTGAATCAAAACGAAATCCGCTTAAATTAAGAGGCTTGGTTCTTGATTTAGGCTAGATTCTCGTTGAGTCAAGAGTACTTTTTCTTGTCGATGTTTTTAAGAGTCTGGACTCTTGATCCAATGTGTTTTTTTTTTTTTTTTTCCAGTGAGCAGTAAGTGCCAAATTTTCCTTAAAAAGTAGTAAGTAAGTTTCCTTAAGTAAGTTTCCTTAAAAATTCGTCTGCTCTATCTTGAATGAAAGCACTGAAATAACTAAAACAGCAAAATTCATCTTATTTTCATGAAAACGAGACAATGAGAAAGTCGTAAGTGCACAAAAAATGACGTAAATTTTAGACAAAACAGCCGTAATTGATATTTTCCTCCAGGAAGCCAAAAGTCCGATGCTCTGCCCTGATAACGAAGAGAGCAGTGGGTGTCAAATTTTCGAAATCGAGTTTCCTTCAAAATTGGTCTGACCTCATTTGAATGAAATCATTGAAATAACTAAAATAGCAAAATTCATCTTTTTATTCAAACGAGACATGTGAGAAAGCCATAAGTGCGCAAAAAATGCTGCAGTTTCAGGCAAACCAGCAGTAAGTGACGTATTATTCCTCCAGAGAGCCAATGAAAAAAGTGCTATTAAGTAAAGTAATGCCCTCTTCTGCCAATTTCTAAACTGAAAATGTGTTTGTTGTGTGACCAACGCAGGTACGAAAGCATGCAGAAGATAGCACTTACGGCTGTCTTGCCTAACCCCCTGCCCCTGTAATTGAAATAAAATCAGCCGATGTTTAATCATAATTGAGAGGAGTAATCATGTCTTTCCTTGAAAAATTTATTTTTCTTACAGAGAGTCCATTTATGGTTTACATTATGATTATGGGAAGTTCAGGGAGGCCTTTGGCAAAGCAACAAGATGAGCGAAAAAGGTTGATTCTGACAAAATCCTAAAACTCGGTCATATCAGGGCAGGCGCTTAACTTCCTACGGGTGAATGATGAAGGTACTTTCGGTCCTCGGTGAAACATACGCGACGAAACCGCGATTCTGAACTAATCCCCGTATTACATGTAACATGAACAAGAGCCATCGGCCGCAGAAAATCACTGCAGGTGGGATTAGTTTAGTGCTTAACTTTTCGCCATTGAAAAAACAAGAGTGGAGGAGGGGGGAGGGGGGTTTCTGCCGTATTTTTGCGGCTTTACGAGGGCTAATCGAAATCCAGCAGGCTCGCGTTCACCGGCTTCCACCCTCCCCACAATTCGTCGCTCCTCTGACCTACACTGAAAAAAAAGTAGTTAGCGTTGAGAACTAATTTGGTTGGTTCTCGCCAAGTAGAATCAAAATTAGGCTTCAGAACTAATTTATTGTACTGAAGCACCAATCAATTCGCTTCATACGCTGACTTGACTTTACTAGAGCGCGAACCAGAATTGGAAAACAGCACTAGCTGTAAAATTAGCGCTGTGGTAAGACAAATTCACCTTCGGGTCAAACTAATTCGCCCTCAACACTAACTGCCACAATGTCCGTTACATTTATTTAGTTTCGAAAAAGTGGCGTCGGTACAACAGCCTCAATCGCGTCAGCTCGTGAAAATAAATTAAAATGTGAAATTTCGGGCTCGTTTGACAATGTAAATACTCCCGGTATGATTTATAGTGTCCTCTCTTTCTTGAAAACGTTCGCAAGCAACATAAATAAACCTGTTAAGGTTAGAAATCGTCTGTTCGATTCAAAACGTAAACAAGCATGATATTCGTTGGAGTCGTCAATCTTCTATATTAAATTGCGATTAAAGCGTTCCGCGTTCAGTTTATATTTTACGAAAATCTGTGAACTTACTGCTTACTTCTATAGTTCGTGTTCTCCCGTAATTTCAAAAGAATATCTCAAGTGTTCGGACGAGATATGTTTATTCAGTGTGAACATTCGCTACCGTTTCATGTGTGAGTGTGTGTCTCTCTAAAGGATAATTCTGTCTACTTGCACATACCTATAGGATATTCCTTTCCTCTGTCGTTCATTTGGAACCGGTCAGTTGATTTTTACCTCTCATCTTTTAAGAAATCTTCTTTTCCTGAAAGTATTGTCCAGTTATCATTCGCTAAGCCGTTTTCTCCTCTCTCAGTTTTGAGGTTAGGTTGACCCAACCCTACCGAATGCGAATTAGACTAGCGGAATTAGTTTCCAGCACTAATAGTGGTTAGTGTACAGAAACCAAAAATCATGTGTGTCCAAATCACACAATTTGAGTTAGTGTATAGAAACCATTTTTAGTCATCTGACGCTAACTCATTTTTTTCAGTGTATGGGCATATCTCAATTTCCACGTGAGCCCTGTTCTCCGTAAAACTCTATGCTTTCTACGGCTCACGTAGAATTATAGATATGCTCTTATGTTAGAGAAACGACGAATGGAGATGTTGTATGTGTGAGGAATTTGCGATTTGACTATTGGTTCTTATGTGAAAGTTCGCGAGAAACACGATGGTGCCACTGGTTTTCTCTGAAATCAACTCCCAAGCTCAAAAAAGCTCTCAAGTTGAGCTTCCACCGATAGGAAGCCTTCATATCCCCTTCTGTCTTCTTTGTCTATAGCTTTGTCTATCAATCTCAAAAATCAACCCGCCGAAAGTTGCCGCGCAGGCGAGTAACTCTAAAATCCAGCACTACGCGACAGGAATCAATCGAGAGAAATGACACACGAATCAAACGTCGCGGAGTCCTCAGGATTAAGGGGATGTCGTGGGGGATGAGGGAGGGGGTGGGGGCAATCCAACATCCCCAATCCATCGTCGCAAGTGTCTGTTCATGAATACTTGAGCACTTAATTTCCACGCCTCCGTCCTCCCTTGCATCACGCTGCAACCACAAGACCGTCGCTCCTCCTTGATCCCCGTTCAACATCGTATACGCCTTTTAAGCTGGATCTCTTAGGTCCGAGTGTCGCTGTTCAATATCGTGTTGTATAATATACAGGGTGATCCGGGGTTAAACGGCTAGACTGCAGGAGCGTCTTTTATGGGTCAAAATAAGACTTATTTGTTTTATAAAGTTTTTCCTAGAAGTGCCTCCAGTCGGAGCTACGGCCTTCCCAAAATTTTGGAGAGTAAATTGTTTTTCCTGAATTTCGGCAACGGTTGTGAACCAAATCTTATGAAAATGTGTCCTCCCCTGTAATTTTATGCCCTGAATTCATACACTGGAAAAAAACACATTGGATTTAGAGTCCAGGCTCTTGAAAACATTGACAAGGAAAAGGACTCTTGATCAATCAGATTTAAGCTTAAATCGAAAGGAAATCCGCTCAAATTAAGAGGCTTGGTTCTTGATTTAAGCTTAAATCTGATTGAATCAAGAGTATTTATTCTTGTGGGTGTTTTTAAGAGTCTGGACTCAAGATCCAATGTGTTTTTTCCAGTGTGTTCTATGGGTCAAAATAAGACTTATTTGTTGTATAAAGTTTTTCCCAAAAGTGCCTCCAGTCGGAGCTACGGCCCTCCAAAAATTTTGGAAAGTAAATAGTTTTTCCTGAATTTTGGCAACGGTTGCGAACCCAATCTCATGAAAATTTGTACTCCCCTGTACTTTTATTCCCTGAATTCATAAATGATCTAAAGAAATCGTCATCTCAATTTAAAGGGGGGGGGGGGGGCTTTGGGGGTGTTTCGGCTCCTGCAGTCTGGCAGTTTAACCCTGGATCACCTTGTTTAAATTCACCTTGGCAACATTGAAAGAGGTCAGTGGCAAAGCGTGAATGATCGACTATCGATATTTCCCCATTTGAAGCTACGGTAAAGAATCCTTTACTAAGGAATTAAGGTGTTCATTGCGAACACCCTGTATCTATAACACCCTGTACACCCTGTATATCTATCCTTTTCCATAAGTTTAAATGACAGAGCAATCGATATATCGCAAAACACGTCACGCCACTGAAAGAGGTCTTGATATAACAGAGAATCCCTTCGGCGATGTCATGCACCACCAACAGCGTCTATTTTGGATTTTAGCCACTACTGGATTACTTTTTTGGAAAAACTGAAATATCTGTCTGTAAAGAACTAGGTATTTAAGAAATTGTCTTTAAAAAGTAACTTTTAAAGTGTTAATAAAATGAGTTCAAAACTATTGCTTCCGACGATAATTCGCGAATTCTCCTAAAGATAATATTTTTCAGCAGGAATTTTGCAACATCTCCATGTTGACACGACAATTTTCCAATACGACGGAGATAGTCTCTCAACTTTCTTCCAACTTATATTAAATTTCGTTAAACTTCATCAGATCTCAGTTTGGTGTCTTATTTGTTGTCCCAAAACTTTTCCATCTCAATCCATGTCCGGTTCTCCACAGATAAAAGATCAATTTACTTTCAGTGTCCCAGCAGTCTGAGTCTGGCTCTAAAACCAAGCTTGCAGAGTTGTGGTAGTGCAAGAATTGGACAATCATTCAACGGCGAAGCGTGAACGATCGATTATCGATAATTCCCCATTTGAAGCTATGGCGAAGACTCGATTATTAAGGTGTTCGTTGCGGACACCCTGTTTACCGATCCTTTTCCATAGGTATAAATGGCAGATCAATCGATTTATCACAAAGCACGCCACACAAGTGCATTGCGATCATTCTGCGTATAACTTTGAAGTTTTGAAAATTTCAGTTAGAAATACCCGGATTCACCAAGTGAAACTGCAATTTGCGAGAGGAAATTTCGCAACTTTCAGATGTGGTTACGAGCTTTCATGATAAAAACGCCGTTCATTGCGTCTTCGACGGAATCTCACCTTTTTCGTGGACCCTCCAGCTCTTTCCCAAATTTCGACCGCTTAGGGTTGTCACAAAATTTGGAAATAAATTCCCTGACATTTCCCTGATTTCCTTGACGATTGAAAAAATGCCACATTGTTGAAAAGATATAGTTGGAAATAGTTTTCAGGCCAAAGTTGTGCGAAACTTCAAACCCTGTCGAGAAAGGAAATGAAGGTGATTTGACAATTTTTCCCTAATATTCTCGTCATTTTCCCTGACATTTCCCAATTTTCCCGGTATTCCCTGATTGCGGCAACCTGCCCCTCTTTCAGGGTGCCTACTAAAACAGGCTGAGCAAGAATCAGTATTTTCCCAAGAAATTCAGTGCCTCCTCAACAGAAAAATTCAGTACTTTTTCAGTACCTCCATTTGACGAGATTCGAAAAATTTCAAAAATTTGAATTTCTCCCTCAGAAATTAAAAATAATTCCGGACCTCTTTGCGGAATTTCCGCACTTTCTCAGTACTTCCGGACCGCCCTTAAAAAATCAGCACTATTTCCGGACTTGTAGACACCCTGCTCTTTTCAAGTTGCCGGGCGGGCGTTTTCTCGTCAGACGTGACAACGGAGAGGGCTCCGTCTCAATACCGCGGTTAATTACTGTAAATCGAACCCGGAGCCGAAAACGGGACGGCTACCCAGTATCCGATATCAAGTTGAACCCCATTAAAAGCTCACCGACGCCGCGTTGCCAAGCGGCTCGGGAAAACCCGGAGCTTACTGCCTCGCTTAGGAAGAACGCCGTATGAACATTCAAGAGTTGCCATATTTCCTCCGATAAAATGTTCATTCTTAAGGAAATTTATGAATATTCTTCCTCGAAATTTTCAGGAACTTTAGGTGAAATTGCGTCCAAAATTATCTGAAAAATTGGAAGGGAACTATTCATAATTTTACGAGGAAATTCGTGTTTTATCGAAGGAAATTTGGCAACGCCTGGAGGTTCATACGGCGTTTTTCCCAGCTTAGATGAGGAAAATGGACGATTTTTCGCGCTGATCCGGCATCGGTGGTGCTTTGCCTCCTGTTTCGGGCCCGCGGCGTGGCCTATTTTTGGGCACCGACGAGATTCCTGGAAAATGAAGAGGTCATGCGGTCGGCTCGGGAGCCTGTTATGAATCGAAAGGCTACTTGCTTTTGAAACATGGCGCACACTGGGCCGAGTCAGTAGGAAAAGTCGGACAAAATCTGGAAACTTTGAAAGCTTATATTTTCGAAAATCCGAAATGAAGAAGTTAAAGAGAAGTTCCATTGGTTGTTCCGAGAAATTTCCTTCCAGAAACACCCTTGAAAATTGAATTTTTGACGGAACAAACATTAAAATTTGAAATTTTCGACAAAACTTTCATGCCCGAACTCCTTAATTAGTTCGCTCCACTGTGCGGCGGGGTGAGCTTGCCGGGTGATGGATTTAGGCTGAGGCGAAAGGAAAATCTTTCAAGCTTCCATTTTCCCTGATTTTCTTCATTTTCCTCATCGGCTTGCAAAAATATCTTTCCTGAATATTCAAGAGTGCGAAGTACATTTTTTGCAATGAAATTACTGAAATCATGCAAAAAAATTGAAGTCACAAAGGTAATTTTCGTCTTGACTCATTGTCGGACGTATTTATGCTAACAGGAACTTTGCTACATGCAAATCCTATGCCCATAGTTCCTTTTAGCATAAATACGTCCAGTTTATCGGGAGGAAAGTTAAAACTTGTGTAGATGATCAGATTATATTTGCATGGTAAAAAAATTTGCACAATCTCAGCGACGGTGGAATTCTCTTGGTTCCTTTTGGCAAAATGCAATCCATCTGGTAGTCCAATGCAGCATGAACTGAATCGCATTTATTATTAAAAAGGAACCAGCGCAATTACAGTGTTGCAAAAATGTTGCTTCTTCATAATTATCTGAAAAAGCTCTCAGAATAGCAAATAGTTTTTCCTTCCCACCAAAAAATTGTTAATTTTGAAGGAAAATTATTGGGTAAGTTTTAATACTGTACATTTATTGAGTATTTTTATGAGAAGAAGAAGGTGCACGATTTTGAAAAAACTGCAATCGCGCTGGTTCCTTTTTGCTACCTGAATGCGATCCAACTATCATTTGGATTGCATTTTGCAAAAAGGAACCACTAGCATTGCAATGTTGCTAAGATTGTGCAACTTCTTTTGTCTTGGAGGAAAGACCCGATTATCCATTGTAAAAACTGTATCTCCATCCAAAAACTGTAAATTTAAGACAAAAATTACCATCTAAATTTCATAGTTTTTCACGATTTCCGCAATTTTATTGCAAAAGATGAAGTTGCACAATCTTGGCATCATTGCAATGCTAGTGGTTCTTTTTTGCAAAACGCAATCCATTTGTAAAGTTTCACGAAATTTCGCATCTCTGAACTCGGCCGCGGCCAGTGTGGTCAAGAAAGCTTTGGGGGCAGCGGGTCAGCGCTGCCGGACGGGGCGGTGAAATCCGAGGGTATCCGGTGTTTGAACAAGGTGAAAGGTGTCCCGACTCGAGGCGCGGTGCACATCGATGGGGATCGGAAGTGAAACGGAACACATTAATTAAAAGCGATGCCAGGCGGGGCGGCCGCACCACCACACCGCGGCGGCGGGCGGGCGGGCGGCTGCAGAGTCGTGCGGGATTAATCTGTTAATGGGATTCTTGTATCGCGTAGTCGGCGCTACGGTCGCGTCCGCCCACCCATTCATTCAAAGGCCCGAGCCCCGATGCTCCATTCAAAGGAGTTAACTATCGATGACCCCTGTCTCGTGCCTTTCCGGATTTTGCCGTAAGGTCGGCGCGAATGTTCCGGAGGACTGCGCCCTGTTACAAATTTTGGAGTGGAATCCAGACAGGGGTGCAAAAACTCCTCGACCAGCTAGAAAGCTGTAGTAAAGCATTACTTGAGTGAAATTGTGCTCTTTTTCTGGAGGGTGTTTTTTGGCCTACTTCCGAAATTGGGGGCAAAATAGAAATGTGTGCGCAACTTGAGTGTTCCTGTTCTGCCTCCTCAGAATAGAGATGTTCACTGAGAAAAAACTATGGTTTATAAACCTATTAGAGGTAAATATGGAACACCTATAATAGTCGTAAATAAACTAATGATTCTCGGTCTGTGAACCATACTAAGGTCTCTGTACCTAATTAAGGTACAGAGACCATAACTAAGGTATATGTGCTATTATTATATGTAGAGGTACTACTATTAGTAGTGTTCCATATTTACCTCTAATAGGTTTATAAGCCATAGTTTTTTCTCAGTGTTGCATGTGTGAGGAATTTGCGATTTGACTGTTGATTCTTATGTAAAAGTTCGCGAGAAACACGATGGTGCCACTGGTTTTCTCTGTAATCAACACCCAAGCTCAAAAAAAGCTCTCAAGTTGAGGCCAAAATGGATATCCCACGCTACCCTGAGAGTTTACGTCTACATCAAGACAAACTCTCCATGCAAAGATAGGAGGCAAATACATTGACAGGGCTGCCACTTCATTTGGGAACTCTAAAACTGAAAACACGGCAACCTTGCTAATGTATTAGCTCCCTATGTTTGAATGGAGAGTTTGTCTTGATGTAGAGGTCGACTCTCAGAGTAGGGTGGGATATCCCCTCCATTTTGGCCTCAACTTGAGAGTTTTTTTTTTGAGCTTGGGAGTTGATTTCAGAGAAAACCAGTGCCACCATCGTGTTTCTCGCGAACTCTTACGTAAGAATCAACAGTCAAATCGCAAATTCCTCACAGATGCAACATCTCTATTTCCGGTCATCAAACGCTGCTGCTTCCTCCCCTTGGAAAATAACGAAGTAAACGTACATGCATAGAAATACGCTGCCGTACTAAGGAGAAACTCCGTATGAACATTCGGATGTTGCCTAATTTCCCCTTGGAAAACATTTAATTTTGGGGAAATTTATGAATATTTTTCCTTGAAATTTTCAGATACTATAGATTAAATTTTTGATTAAATTCTCTGAAAAATTAAGAGAAAAATCCCCACAAATTTCCTTGAAAATTCGTACTTTGTCAGACGAAATTTGACAGCGTCTGGAAGCTCATACGGCGTTCTTCCTGAGGACGGTAGTACATACCTAGAGTCCCTTTATACTGAGAGTCAAGACAATGCGAATCCATTTCTGATTGGTCAACCGGATTTTAGGCCTTCACAGTGTCACAAACGGGAATAAAGATTACATTTTCACCAATTGCAAAGATTATAATCTGGAATGGACCGAGGAATTTCGGGTTCGACAAGGAACGAACGGAATGAGAGAAGGAACGGAGAAAGGAATTTAAGAATGAGCCGATCAAAGATTACGAAAAACGTTCAATTTGTGTAATCTTTATTCCCGTTTGTGACTCCATGAGGGGTGTTGTCTTGACTCTCAGTATAAAGGGACTCTAGTACATACCTCGATACACGCGAACAAACTTCCCGACAGGGAAGTAATCTTTTGCGGTGAAGGTTTACCTCTAGATGCAAGGGCGGAATTTCATCAGCTCCAACCGACACGCAGTGAATCGAGTCTATGAGAGGGGTCGGACATGATTTAAAAACTTTCAAAACGCATATCTTCATTCATAAGAAATGATGATGTTTTGAAAGTAGTTTCATTGGTTTTCTCGTAAAATCTGCTATGAGAAGCACCCCTTCAAATTAAAATTGTGACGAGATAAACACGGAAAAAAAATTGCTGATTCAACAATTCAATTGCTAAAAACAGTGAGTGCAATGTTTCAACGCAGATTTTATAACAAAAAATGCTACTTTAACCACATTGTAAACTAATTTAACCACGGGGGTGGTGAAAGTAGCATTTTTTTTGCTACTTAAACCACATTGTAAACGAATTTAACCAATAGGGTGGTTAAAGTAGCATTTTTTTGTTGTAAAATCTGCGTTGAAACATTGCACTCACTGTCTTTAGCGATTGAATTGTTGAATCAGCAATTTTTTTTTCCGTGAACGTAAGATTTTACGATTTTTTACAAAAATTTCATGTCCGACTCCTTCCAAAGACCCATTCCACTGTGCGCCGCGCCAAGCCGCGCCGACTTGAGGATGTTTGCCCGCGGTGCATCCTCGAGCGGGAAAATATTCGCAACTTTGTTGTTGCTTCATGCATCTCGCTGAAACGCTGAAACGCATGCCCTCGCCACGAGCCGAGTCGTAAGTTTCTTGAAGCGATACTTTGACCCGGCTCTTGACAAAGTTCAGCCAAGTCATAACGAAATTTCCGGGGGGGGGGGGGGGGGGTCGGGGATTTTCTGCTACCCGTGGCGTTACGGCGGGAAACATCAATGCGAAGATGACCATCAAAGGCGTCGCGTCGATGGCTCCCACCGCGATGAGCTTTTCCGGTAGTTTTCGGGCTATTCGGAACTCGTCAATCAATACCGGATTGTTGCCTGTTTTCGCAAGAAATCACTGGAAAAAAACCGCTTGGAATTAGAGCCCAGACTCTTGAAAAAAATGACAAGAAAAAATACTCTTGATTCAATCGGATTTTTGCTTAAATCAAGAACCCAGCCTCTTAAATTAGGCGGATTTCCTTTTGATTCAAGTAAAAATCCGATTGAATCAAGAGTATTTTTTCTTGTCATTGTTTTCAAGAGTCTGGACTCTAGATCCAAGCGGTTTTTTTTCCCAGTGAATCCGAATTCTTTTTGAGGATCCTTCGAGGAAAAATTGGACTTCGTTTCGTAATTAGGATCTACAAATTCGAAGAAAAATCTATACGATACGAAGATCGATTATTATCGATATTTCCCCATATGAAGTTATGGTTGTGGGGGTTGCAACCCTAGGGTTGTGGTCTGACAGAGAGCAGTCGAGGTTAGGTATCCTGCAGCACAAGGAAGTGCTATAAAGCGACCTTTATGTGTGTATATGTATGAAGGTATGGTAAAGAATCGAATATTAAGATGTTTGTTGTGAGCACCCTGTTTATCGATACTTTTCCAGAGGTTAAAATTGCAAATCAATCGATACATCGCAAAGCAAGCTACGCCCCTGTCCGTAGTGTCCGTGAAGAGATCTTCAACTTGATGGACTGTTGCGTCGAAAAAAAAAAAGTTTTTCGAAAAAATTGTATACAACAAAAAAGTTTCATTTGGACCCTAAAAATCGACCCCTACATGAAATCTGGTACATTAACTCAAGAAAATCCTGTATAAACAAATGAAATGGACCGCGTTTAGCAGAAAGGAACCAAGCCACATCAGCCATTGCCTTTAACTGGGCGATTTGATTTTTTACAAGAGAAAGTTTGTGCGGATTCCTTTGAAAATTTTAAGGAATTTGCTTCGTATGCAGATAGTTGATTGTTTGCACAAAGATCCGCACAACCGTTTTCACGTAAAAATTAAATTGCCCAATGAAATTTGGCAATAACTGATGTGGCTTGGTTCCTTTCTCCTAAACGCGGTCCAATTCGTCGTTTCCCGGGCGGTGGAACATAACTCCATTCCAAGGTTGCTGAATTGATTAAAACAATCCAACTTTTTACAATAATCAAAACCAAATCCGCAGAACCTCTTCTATGTAAAAAATTAAAGTGCCCGATGAAATTTGGCAATAACTGATGTGGCTTGGTTCCTTTCTGCTTAACGCGGTCTAAATAACAAGCAATAGTACAACAGCGCTGAGGCTCCGCCGTTGGAAATTTGGTCAAGCGAGAGATTGCCACCAATAAACGCCCCGACGGAGGAGAGGAGATGTTTTCACGTCATCTTTATTGAAATGCAGAATGGGGCTTCTCGCGGCGTTTTGTGGTTCATAAACTGATGATGCAGCCCCGGCCGGCCGCTCCTGATGGGGCAGGGTATTAAGTCCACGGATTGATTGCCCCTTTCTCGGGGGCTGCTGAGCATGAATTCTTGATCTGGACTCCGGTAGCGAAGCGTTAGAGATCGATTTTCGATAGTTCCCCATTTGAATCTATGGCGAAGAATCGATATTTAGGGTGTTCGTTGTGAACATCCTATTCATCGATCCTTTTCCATATGCTTAATGGCAGATCAATCGATTTATCGCATAGCACGCCACGCCACCGCTAGACTCTTCATCCGCGGCAATAAAATTGAGCTCTATTTCCAAGTTCTGGCTCTGAAACTTAGAATATTGGAGATGAGGAGAGGGGTGATGAGGGGAGGAGGATGAGGAGGGGATGAGGATGAGGAGGGTAGAGGGATGATGAGGGGAGGGGATGCCCGTGCTTACCGCGCTGATCACAGTCACATCATGGATATCGATATTAATTCTGGGGTGAGCCGTGAGACTGGGAAAAACGCCGAACTAAAACTGTAAGCTCTTTATTGCGCTGTCCCAAAATTTCCGTTTATCGTAAGTTTCTTCCTTTTAAAGTGTCGTGTAAATCCATGCATCGTTACCTTCCAACCACAGTATCACAAGCGCCATGCGACGTTTAAAAATTTCCGCCGTAATTTTTTTCACAGAGAAATTGTTGGTTGAATCAATTTGAAAATTTCACCGAATTATATCGGCAGCGCAAAGAAAATTCAGTGAAATTTTCTAAACAGTTTCGTAGAACAATTTTTTTGTAAAAAAAATTAAATGACAGCGGAAATTTTGAAACGTCGCATGACGCTTGTGATACTTAAGCCGGAAGGTGAGGATCTGTAAAAACTAGGACGAACATGTAAAACGACTCGTAAGATTAGTATATTGATTGTACATCGTTCAATAAAATAGATTTATACAAAAGTTTCTTCCAGTGTCATAGTAGACTCCCTGCTAAATATGTGGTTTACAGTTTTTGAACCCATACAAAAAAGGCCTCTTCTGGTTTTTTTGCTTGACAATTCCTAAGATAGCAAGTAAGTAAAGTTGTTACGGATAAAAAAATATCTTAAAGCATTTTCCATAGAATGGGACTAAGTCAGAAGCGGATCCAGCAATTTGGCAACACCGGGATTCCTCGATTTAAATCTCTATTAAATGATCGATTTTAGTTGAAGCTTCAGGCCCCTTTAAGAATCGATACATTTTCATAGGTTTAAATGGAGAAAAACAGTGTTCCCAATTTGCTGGATCATCCAATGATCGCGGCAGGCTCGGCACCGAAAGATTACGAATTTTCAACGATCAAAGCGTGCGTCGTGCTAAATGCGCAATGCTTGAAGTATTTCCGCAGTCTTGTAGGCGCTAACATGCCGTGGTGAACGCGCAAGGCGTGAAGTATTTCGACAGTCTTGTAGGCGCTAATAAGCCGTGGTAAATGTCGTGGTCACGCAATGCGTGAAGTTACAGCAATTTGTCAACACCGGGATTCCTTCATTTAAACTTTCGTAAAAAATCGATTCTGGCTAGAGCACCAGGCCCCTTTAAGAATCGATACATTTCAAAAAGTTTAAATGGAGAAAAACATTTTTGTCAATTTGCTGGATCCGCCTATGAATTAAGTTTCCACTTCCTCGATGCTTTTCCGGAAAAAATGCGAACGATTTTTGTTTTATTCAACTTTAAAAAAAGAACATCCTTCATTGCGCGAATTATAGGATCATGGTATAATGTATGTGTGAAGTTTTTTTCAACTACGAAAAACCTTTAACATCCGAAGTTTTTTTTACAATAAGTCTCCAGGGTTTCTTTCCGACAGATAGATGAAGAAGTCAGTAAATCTGCAATTGCAATGGACCTAAAACTTAAGGAGAAAAAATCTTCTGAAGCATTTGCCTCAAAAGCTTTGGGATTTTCTCTATTTCCTCAAGGAAATGAATCCGTCCCATTAGGAGGTTTTTCGGCCCCAACTTGGATCGAAAATTCATAAAAACTCGGAATAACGTCATAAACCAATGCCCATGTTAACTCATTTGTGATTATTGACGATGCCTTTCATACTAGAACCCTTAAATCTTCTGGGCCAAGAAATCCCCCATGTGTTTAATGGAACACATTCTTTCCCGGGAACGCAAGGGTTTTTTAATTTACTTCAAAATTTGTTATCTTCGTGGAAAGTTACCGTCAATAATTAAATACAAGTCATTTTTCCCCTGAGGAGTACAAAGGAAAACAGAACCTTCGTAAGCGTGATAAGAGAGATTTCTAAATTTTCTGCCCCTTGATTTAGAAGAAAAGGCTGGGAGGATTGAAAATTACCGACTTTTATAGGACAAACTATGATGACACGTAAAGACGTAAATCCTAGAGAAATATTGTAAATCTTATTCTGAAAGTTCCTTCATCCCTAAAATGACTGACTGGACGCTAATTTATTTATGCTTCAAGCTGATTTACTTAAATTACCTACAGATTGTAGCGAGTACTAATTTAATTAGGTGATGACAGGGTTTACGACAATTAATGAAAATAGTGAGCTAAGATCGTTAAAAAGTCTAGCGCCTGCAGGAGTAAAAGTTCCAGTTTGTTGTAAGTCGTTTAACTTCAGTGATTAAAGCACTTAGCGACGCTTAACTCGCTGAGAAGCTAACTCCTTTACCTCATCCATGAAGGGCTTTTTGGTTCCCTTCTGCAACTCACTTTGTTCCGACGAAAATTCCGATGAATAAAAAAGGACGAAAGAAAATAAATAATATGAAAAATCTTCAACACTTCGGTGTTGAAACATCTTGTTTTAGTAGTAAGAATAATAATGCTTAAAAATCTCGTCGAAATTTTCAAGCGTTGTCACATCCTGCGGGCTGATCGTTGCAATTGATAGACACAACTATAAAGAAAGAAGTGAAAAGGTATATGGAGGGATCCTATTGGTGGAAGCGGGTGGTTGCTAAGGGTAGGAAATAGACTAACTAACGGTAACCCACGAGAGACCCTATAGTTATTCCATAATTATTTCCAGGGTGTATAGTTTTTTCCATTTTGTGAAATCCTGATTTTTGACTGCTAAATCCTGATTTCATAATTTTTTCAAATCTGGATCAAATCATGATTTTATGCGGAGTAAAACTGACGTCATCACTTCACACAAGGCGAATGTAACTGCACTAACATAGCTCGATAAAAAAATCAAATCGGACGGCCGACTTTTCTCAAATCCTGATTTAACGACCGATTTTTCCTCAAATCCTGGTAGAATCGGAAAAATCAGAAAAATCCCGATGATTGACACCCTGTAGTTTTTTTAGTCCATAGGAACCAACCAGTTCAATCAATAGGATCGTTCCACACTCCTTATATGGACGTATTTCTGTCAAACGGAAGTAAGCGCCAATTTGAGTTCTTCTTGAGGAAATTAGAATGCCAGATAGCACGTTCTGTCAAACGGACCTAAGCGCCATGGAAAAACATTGCGAGTATAGAAAGGAATGAGCCCGACACCCGATTCTGCCGCCAATCCAAGCCCCCTTCTTTCTTCCTCCCCCAATGGCGCTTAGTTCCGTTTGACAGAAATACGTCCAAATCTTCTATGTCTATCGTTTTGTCTCTCAATGTCAACAATCAGCCCGCCGTCCAAAATTTTGAAAATAATTGGAAAATATCTCATCTAACCCCTGATGAGGGTCGGGTGGGGGGTTGCGGCGCGAAAAAGCTCGGGGCTGGATGAAGGCATCGTATCCTCGATACAGAGAGAGAGAGAGAGGGGGGAGGGGTAGGGAGAGAGAGCTGGCAAGTTTCGACAGCTCATTAAACACTCGCGGGGGAGGAAGTGTGAAGTGGCCGGGCCGGAGCTAAGGTGCCGCCACCGCTGACTTTTGCAGCCCCGAAACTTTCGTGAGAGATGGAGCCGTTGACGGATGGAGAACACGCGCCTTCATATCGAGGGGGTTCAACCCCGCGGTGCAATGTGCAGTTGTGCACCAGGGGCGCGGTTTCCCGCCACGCACAGTGGATCGAGCCAATTAGAGAGGTCGGTCATGAAATGGACCACTACACGAGTTACAAAATTAAGCATTCTGATACATGTTTCTTGACCATAATTTCGAGTGGAACACAATGGACCGCTAGACAAGGTAGGAATTTAAGCAATCTGATTCATGTTTCTTGACCGGAATTTCACGTCGAACACGATTCGCACAACGAAAATTACTTAAACCAACTTCTAACGAAGATATTAACGTTTTTATTTCATTATTATTTCATTAGTAGCCTATTGAAAACTTCAACTGAAACAAGAAAAAGGAGTAATTTTATTCATATCGAAAATGCCTCAAAAATCAAGATGAGCTTATCGGAAAAGTCTGAATACACTCCTAATTTCACAATCAGCGTGAGAAAAATGCGTCGTGTTGAGCTTCCCACGTCAAAAACGACCCAGCATTCAACTGTTGACCTACCCAAAAGGTGGATGTTTATAACGTTTAATTCTCTATTCTATGATAACAACGCCTGGATGCAACTATTCGTGCTTCTGAGTTATCAGTGTTGCGTGACATAAAATTGAAGGCATGTTAAGCATTCAGTTGCTAAAGTTCGCAACAGGCCCACTAAACGTTGTTGAACGCCCATCTTTCGGGTAGGTCAACAGGTGAATGCTGAAGTTTCGAAAGTTGAAGCTGTCCCCATTGTTAAGATACCAGTAAAGGCTCTCTCTTTCTCTTCGAGCTAGACTTACTGAGAGTATTTTTAAGGTGATTTGACGGTTGCCATTTTTTGTGTCAGAGCGACGTGCGATATACCGCATCGATTCGTTCCATAATTTCAGCTTCTTGTCATTTTTTTCGAATTCTGAGATCTCATTTCTGTTGTCATGAGACTAAATTTGACAAAGAAATTCAATGAAATAAAGGCATGGTTTTTTTAGAGGAAAAATATAGCATTCGATACTGATATCGAAACTGCACTCGAATGCGATATTTTTCCTCTGAAAAAACTCCGCCTTTAATACATTGAATTTCTTTTTCAAAGTTCTTTAGTCTCGTGACAACAGAATCGCAATCTCAAAATTCGAAAAAAATGACAAGAAGCTGAAATTATGGAACAAATTGATGCGGTATATCGCACGTCACTCTGACACAAAATTGGCAACCGTCGAATCACCGTAAGTCGGAAGTAGGTTGAAACTTGACTGAACGATGCTCAACAGTTGCGACGGGTCCTCGACAGTCGAAATGCACCGAATCAAGGCGAGCAGCGGAGGAACACGAGCAATCATTGATCAATCGTTGCATCGGGGGGCCTAAACGGCTTATCTCCGGGTCAAGTGCTCGATAATTATCGGCATGGAACTCGCCCGCTTTGTGTACAGAGCATCGATTTTCAGATTAACAGCGGAAATTCGAGTTATCCTCCTTGGCTGTCGGGTAAGAGCCGTTTTCTGGCGTTAATAACCCCCGGGTAAAGTGCCTCCCGCCAATGAGCTATCATCAGCGCTCGTAATTGCTGCTTTGCTCGCTGAGGTTTCGATTACTCTTTACCATTAACCACTCATTGCGGCTGAACCAAGGTCAATCTCTTCGAGTCTCTTGCTATTATCTCCGGCTGTTAATTACCGGCAGTACAATAACTGCCAGTGCATTTAGCGGCTCCGAGCACGTCACAGCTTTGGAAAAAAGCTTCGAGTGTCTCTCACCAGCTGTCGTCATGCCAAAAAGTCATTCCTTTTCGTCATTTTGGCGACGAACTGCACTTTCTTTTGAACCTCTTACTACAGGGTTGCCTTAGTTAGGAAACCGGGAAATGTCTTGGAATTCTAAAAAGGTAGGGATAATAACGAACATATCAGGGAAAATTGGACCACGTTAAGCAGAAAGGAACCAAGCCGTATCAGCTATCGCCAACTTTAATGGGGCATTTTAATTAATTATATGAAAACGGTTGTGCGGATTTTTGCGCAAATTTTGGTGAATTTTTTGCATAGTATGAAGCAAAACCATAACATTTTCTAAGTAATTTGCACCATCGTTCTCTCGTAAAAAGTTAAAATGTCCGGTTAAATTTGGCGATAGCTGATGTGGCCTGGTTCCTTTCTGCTAAACGCGGTCCAATTGTTGGGTCACCTTTATTTGTTGTCCAGAATGAGTTTAACGTTTCGCGCAACACATTTTGTCTGAAAACTATTCCTACTAATGTTCTACCAACCATATGGCATATCCTCAATCGTCAGGGAATTTCACCAAAATCTATCGAGGAAATCAGGGAAACGTCAGGGAATTTAATTTTTCAAATTCTGTGGCAACCCCGTGATCAATCCGGACCCGACATTTCGCTCCAACGCTGACAACGCTTTCGCTTCTGACAGTATTTTTGGAGAAACGGTTGACATTTTTCTTAGCGTGCGATTGGACACACGAAGTTGTCGCGCAATAGATCGAGTCACTAGATTCTACAAATTTTTGAGGTTCTAAAAGTGGTTTCATTGGTTTCCTCGTAAAATTTTCACCTACAATCTTGTCAATCTTGACGCTTTGGCTCAGCTATAGCATATTCAGGCATGTTTCATCCTACTTCCGACTTCAAAATATTCTCAGTGGGTCTAGCTCAGAGACAAAGAGAGAACCTTTAGTGTATCATGACAATTGTAGAAGTTTCTAATTTCAAGACTTCAGCATTCAACTGTTCATCTACCCAAGAGGAGGGTGTACAACAACTTTTAATTCTCTACTTTTCTAACTTTTTATTCTAGGATAACAACGCCTGGATGCAACTATTTGCGCTTCTGAGATGTCTGTGTTGCTTGACTTAAAATTGAAGGCGTTTTAAGCATTCAGTTCTGCAAACGAGCCGAAGTTTCATCAAGCTAGTTTGGCTTATTACATCACCCAAAGCTCATCATTCACCTACTAGGTAGGATGACTGTTGCTGCTTCATAAGTGTCCACATGGAAGAATTGAATCCCCTAGAGGAAAAGTTTCTACCTATCGCCAAGAGGTTAGAAGAGGATTTCACTTTGCCTCTAGTAAAATTGTATACTCTAACTGGAGGCTCAAACTGGAGCAATCGATGTTATTGTTGAGTGTTCTTATTCGTTTAAGGCCTCCACGATTATTGGAAAAAAAGAAATGGCGGTTGGCCAAGGCATGGAGCAATCAGTGTTATTGTTGAGTGTTGTTATTCGTTTAAGGCCTCCACGATTAGTGGAAAAAAAGAAATGTCGGGTGACCAAGGCTCCAGGCTATGATCATTGGGTACACAGACCGTTGAAACTTAAAATTCTGGAGCGCACAGAATTTTGCGCTCCATTTAATCTCAACAGCCGCATCGGTTGCGGTTGCTCCATTTTGAGATCCCTATTCGATCGCGCAATCCAATCTATTAAGATTGCTGTGTGATTGACGCTGATTGGACTGCTAAGAGACTATATAAAACAGAGCCGTTATAAAGTCGTTAAGGGTTTGTTAACGTGGGGCACCGGCGTTAGGGAGGCAAGAAACCGGTGCTACGGAAGAACGCCGTATGAGACATATCGAACGTTGTCCAACTCCTTTCGGTGCAAAGCAAATTTTCCGAGGAATGTTTGACCTATTTTTGTCGTTTATTTTGTCAGGTACATTTTTTCCCAATTGCAACTAAAGTATCTACAATTTCAGAGAAAAATGTTCATAACTTTCCTGAAAAAATAAACATTCTATTGGGGGAAATCTGGCTACATTCGAGTGATCATGAGGTGTTTTCCATTAGTAAGGCAGTAAAGGTCGTTAGGCTCCACTGAAAAAAATGAGTTAGCGTCAGAGGACTAAAAATGGTTTCTATACACTAACTCAAATTGTGTGATTTGGACACACATGATTTTTGGTTTCTGTACACTAACCACTATTAGTGCTGGAAACTAATTCCGCTACTCTAATTCGCATTCGGTAGGGTTGGGTCAACCTAACCTCAAAACTGAGAGAGGAGAAAACGGCTTAGCGAATGATAACTGGACAATACTTTCAGGAAAAGAAGATTTCTTAAAAGACGAGAGGTAAAAATAAACTGACCGGTTCCAAATGAACGGCAGAGGAAAGGAATATCCCATAGGTATGTGCAAGTAGACAGAATTATCCTTTAGAGAGAGACACCTTCACACATGAAACGGTAGCGAATGTTCACACTGAATAAACATATTTCGTCCGAACACTTGAGATATTCTTTTGAAATTACGGGAGAACACGAACTATAGAAGTAAGCAGTAAGTTCACAGATTTTCGTAAAATATAAACTGAACGCGGAACGCTTTAATCGCAATTTAATACAGAAGATTGACGACTCCAACGAATATCATGCTTGTTTACGTTTCGAATCGAACAGACGATTTCTAACCTTAACAGGTTTATTTATGTTGCTTTCGAACGTTTTCAAGAAAGAGAGGACACTATAAATCATACGGGAGTATTTACATTGTCAAACGAGCCCGAAATTTCACATTTTAATTGATTTTCACGAGCTGACGCGATTGAGGCTGTTGTACCGACGCCACTTTTTCGAAACTAAATAAATGTAACGGACAATGTGGCAGCTAGTTAGCGTTGAGGGCGAATTAGTTTGACCCGAAAGTGAGTTTGTCTTACCACAGCGCTAATTTTACAGCTAGTGCTGTTTTCCAATTCTGGTTCGCGCTCTAGTAAAGTCGAGTCAGCGTATGAAGTGAATTGATTGGTGCTTCAGTACAATAAATTAGTTCTGAAGCCTAATTTTGATTCTACTTGGCGAGAACTTACCAAATTAGTTCTCAACGCTAACTACTTTTTTTTCAGTGTCGTTTATGGTCCACTAACATGAGCAGTATTTAGGAAAAACGCCGTATGAGACTTCGAGGGTTGCCGAATTTCATTTCATAACTTACGATTTATTTTTTTAGGGGAAACTTGCGCTTATTTTTCTCCTGAATTTCACAAAATGATATACGCAATTTAATTCAAATTGTCAAAACATTTCAAAGAAGAAAATTCATGATTTACCTCAAAAACAAACATTTCATCGGAGGAAATCTAGCGACTTCTGAAAGATCATAGGACGTTCTTCCTTGGCACAGCAGTAAAGGTCGTTGCGAGCTCATTGACAGTTTATTAACATGGCCGGCGCTCAGGAAGAACGCCGTATGTGACTTCGAATGTTGTCAAAGTTCCTCGACAAATACGAATTTATCGGGAAGCGTGGATATGTCGAAGGTAAATAGTCAAATCAGGCATTTTATCAGATGCCTGGGCAAATAGTAAAATATTCTCACGTATATTAAAATATTTTTTACCCTAATTTTAGACAAAATAGTTCTTTGCTCTTGTAAGAAAGAATTCTCTGTAAAAATATGCAGTATACAATAGTATTTAAACGATTTTAAAATTCTGAATGCACATTTGTCATGAACTTTTTAGCACGTCATTAAACATAGAATTTTTAAAATTTCAATACTTAAATGTACTAAAGGCATGTAAAAAGGAACGAGGACAGTTCGCGGATTTGAAGGGTTATTCTTCCCAAAAATTGAAAACCCGTGAACTCCTCGTCATAAATTCACTGAATTCCGTATACTGTCAAAAGTTGACTACCGGCCTAGGCATGTGATAAAATGCCTGATATGACTAATGACCTTCGACAGATACATCTTTTTCTTCTCAATTTCACGGAATTTTGTCCACAACTCATTCAAAGAGTCTAAAAATTGGAGGGGGGTGTCCATAATTGGCCTCAAAAATAAACATTTCACCGAGGGAAATCTGGCGGCGTTGGAATGATCTTACGGCGTTCTCCCTTGCCCCGGCAGTAAAGATCGTTGCAGGCCGGTTGATGGTGCGTTGACGTGGGGAGTCGGCATTAATATGGAGGGCAACGCGCCGCTAGTTGGCTGCTCAGTGAGTGGAAGCGGCTTAAAGAGGCAGGTGACGGTAGCGCGGCCCGGTGGTGGCACGGCGGCGGTGGCTCCGGAAAATTCGAGGCGCAACCACGCGTCGCATGTTTGGCGTCACTTGCAGCGATTAATTTCGCAAACTTAGTAATTAAGACGGAGCGTCTCCTAGCGAGCCCCCCCCCCCCCCCCCCCCCCGGGGGGGGGTAGCCAGGGAAGGTGACGTTGCCGAATGCTATAAAAATAAACTTGGTTTTTCGGTGGAATGGGGTTCTTGCACGCACTGTACAGGGTGTCTACTGAAACAGGCAGGCTAAAAATCAGTACTTTTCTCGTACTTTTTCAGTACAATCCCCAAAAATTTCAGTGCCTCCTCAATAGAAAATTTCAGTACTTTTTCAGTACCTCCAATTGAAGAAATTCGAAAAATTTAAAACTTTTAGGTTTCTTGCTCAAAATTGTGAAAAAAATTTAAAAGAATTCCGGACGTTCTTGCGAAATTTCCGCACTTTTTCAGTACTTCCGGGCCGCTCTTAAACAACCAGTACTATTTCCGAAAATTCCGAACTTGAACACACCCTGACTGCCGTAAGAAAAACGCCGTAAGAGCCTTCGGATGTTTCCAAATTTACTCCGATAAACGAAGGATTTTCTGGGAAAATTTGTGGATATTTTCCTTCCAATTTTTCAGATTGTTTTATCCGCGATTTTACTTTAATCAGCTGAAAATTTCAAGAAAAAATATTCATAACTACTCTCAAAAATACACACTTAATCGAGGAGAGACTTCAGATTCGAAGCATTGTACCTCGGATTTCAGGTTCCCATAATTTCTTTTGGTTCCGGATTTCCTGCCCCCGTTTTACTCCATTTGAGACTCTCCATTTGAGAAAATGATCGAGAAGGGAAGATTATCAACATTTCGGGCATCATTAGCGAACTCAGGAGGCATCGACACAACACCTCCTTTTGATTTTTCAGTAGGGCCTTAATTTTACATTTCAAAATCAATTTTGAAAGTTTTATTTTTATTTTTTTTTTTTTAGATAAAAATAATTTTGGCTTACGACAGACTTACGTGATGGAAAACAGGAGGGTCTAATAATTTGATCAAATTATTGATGACTATTTACCTGAAACAAACAGAAAGAAAAAGATGTTACTAAAAATTTCGGTAATATACGACAGGATTTCCATAATTCCTTCATTTTCTGATTCCCTGACCTTCCTCGATTTTTATTCGAGTTGAAGTGCCAAGATTGAGGTTGTCATATTTTCATGCCACGGAGACATGCAAAGTATAGTGGGCGATTTGACCATTGCGTTTCCATTAGTTGGAGGTTTGAACTCACGCATCAAGAAACATTAAATATCTTGGTTAGGAGTTAATGTCAGTAATTTTTGTTGCACGGATCGTGTTCTACTTAAAATTTGATTGAGAAACATGTATCAGAATGTTAAACTTCGAACCAAGTCTAGTGGTCCATTGGACTACAATTTGATAAAAGGAACTATTTGGACCGCGTTTAGCAGGAAGGAACCGCAAGCCACATCAGCTATTGCGAAAAATTGGGCAATTAATTTTTTTGTAAGTGAATGTTTGTGCGAATTCCTTTGAAAATTTTAAGGAATTTGCTTCGTACTATGTGGGAAATTCACTTTTTGCACAAAAATCAGCACAACCATTTTCATGTAATAAATTAAATTGACCAATTAGAGTTGGCAATAGCTGATGTGGCTTGATTCCTTTCTGCTTAACGCGGTTCATTTCCAGCTCATATGAATTACCTATCCATATAAGGAAACCAATGACACATGTGGTGATTCTAAAGCTAACCCAATATAGCAGTTCGTTGCCGCAAAATGCAGTCCAATGTTCGGTTAGCAACGCTGGAGTTCTTAGTCGGAGCGGCGTTCCTTTTGTAGACGCCACTTCGTGTCATATTGAGGTCTTCGCCAAACTTGAGAAACTTATCAAGCAGGAAACATGCTTACTTACCCCTCGCTAACTTACAACTTACTCATAAGTCTCTTACCGCGAATTTCTGTCGCTTCTGAAACTGTCATAATCCTTCCTCCCCATTGCTCGCTTCCACTTCATTGCTTACAAATACGAGCTCTATAGACGTGAGTATGGTGCGCTCTTGCAGACTTTCAAAATCCTTCGAGACGAGACATCGAGAAAGTGAATCTTTAACCGCCCACTCAAAAAAAATATATATATATTTGGGAGCGAGTAGGTTAAAATGAAAGCGCTTTTGTAAGTAAACATCCCGTGACAAACTCTGACAAGGTGTAAGATTTTCCAACTATACTTGAAAAACCATACTATAGTTTTATACAGGGCGGTCCAGGGTTAAACGGCCAGACGGTAGGAGCGTGTTCTATGGGTCAAATTAAGACTTTTTAGTTGTATAAAGTTTTTTCCAATAGTGCCCCCAGTCGGAAATGCATCCAACCCCCCCCCCCCCCAATCTTTGAAAGTAAATAGTTTTTCCTGAATACTGGTTACGGTTGTGAACGAAATCTCATGAAAATGTGTACTCTCCTGTGCTTTTATTCGCTGAATTCATAAGTGATCCAAAGAAATCGAAATCTCAATTTAAAGAGGGGGTTTGAGGCTGTTTCGGCTCCTGCAGTCTGGCCATTTGACCCTGGATCACCCTGTATACGGGAAGCTTAAAAAACGTTTATTTCTTACACAGATTGTGAAGTTAGGAGCGTATTTCATGATTTTTGGGTCATTTTATGAAAGAAACAACTCTTCTTTTTGCTCCAGCTGAAGTTTGCACCAGGCCATTTCCTCTATTGAAGATACTACGTATTTTTGACTCATTCTAAAGGGAGGAAGAATTGAGGTCATGATTCAATAGTTGCAGGAAAGCCCCTATCAAAGAAATTTAATCTTAATTGATTCGATGAACAGAACATTGATAGTGGAATTCAACTTATTTCCTCCTCTCTTCATCTTCTCAAATTTTCGAACCGATCAGGCTTTGGGAAGCTTTTTAATTGTTACCGGAAACCTGATGGAAGTTTGGCCCTTCTCACTATCGATTTCTTTCAAATCGTTGCTCCTCAGACTTGAAGGCGATCCTCTCTTTTCACGCAAGCCATGTTTTCGCATAACTTAATGCTTTCCGCAGCTTATGTGGACAGTGGCGTGGCGTACTTTGCGATGGATCGATTGATTGGTTATTTAAACCGATGGAGAAGTATCGGTAAACAGGTAATCGATTATTTACCACAGCTTCGAATGGGGAAATATCGATATATTGCAAAGCACGCCACGCCACTGTTTGTGGAAATAGGAATACGTCCTTACGTTAAAGGAGCGACGAAACGTCTTGTTTTACGAAGTTTTCCGTCAAAATATATTCCCTGCGGTTTCTGCGGTCATCACTCAAAAACTTACTACTGGTTCAAACACGGCCGGATTTACCTACTTGCCGCCCATGGGCCGCCTGTATTTTGCCGCCCCTTCTCATTCGTTTCGAAACATCGATACAAACCATCATGTGAACGTGCCGAAGGAGGAGGGGTGCATAAGACACGTTTACTCGTGTTGGACACATTTTTGTGATAGCCCTGTCAACACTAGCAACAGTTCACGGAACTTTGCGCAAAAATTAAGTTCCGTAAACTCTGTGTGGACGAGGCCTTTCATTTATAAGAGAAGAACGAAACAATTTTGAAAGAATAAACATGAATGTGGTTTAATGAGTTTAATATCCGCCATCGCCATCGCGCCAACCGCACTGTGCTTGGCGCAATGCGTGAAGTATTCCTACAGTTTTTGTAAGCGCTATGCGCTTCACGCCGACTGCTGCTGACCGTGCGGTTTTTGACGCAATGCGTGAAGTATTCATGCAGTCTTGTAGGCACTATAAGTTTCACGCCAACCGTTGCTGAGCGCACTGCGTTTGACGCAATGCGTAAAGTATTCATGGAGTCTTGTAGGCGCTAATATGTGTCTCATGCTGACCGGCGCGCCGAGAGATCCTCCTTTCCATCTCTAGTCCTCGTCATCATTGCTCTCTGCGCCGTGCCGCCCCAGGCCAAATTGCGAGGACTTGTAGACACCCTGTTCTCAATGCGAAAAAAACTCAGTGAGAATTTCAAGAAATGAAATTGATTTGTTCTTCTTTAAAAAAATAAAATGGGAGCGGAGATTTTTGAACGCCGCAAATGAGATAAGTGCGGTCTCGTAGTTTCACTGTCGATATCTCAAAAAAGAAGGATTGAGCTTCTCAACCTTCCATCAACCTACCAGCGAAAGAGGTTAAGTTACCTGACGCTAAGCTTAAAAATTTACTCGAGCACGGACCAACACACTTACCCTGAAAGGAGGTGCGGTTTTTTTTTCCATCCTCGCTTCCATAGTAAGAAAAGAAAAATCCCACGAAGAATAGTGTAGCGAGGGAACAATATTCCTTCTGATCTCTCGAGAGAAGAAGGAAGCCAAAGAAAAATATCGCAACGGTCAGGAAAATTGCCAGGATAGGTCGGAGGGAAGTTGATTTTTGCATAAAATGGAAGAGAGAAAAAATCAGGATGCGGGAGGAGAGAGGCTTCGCCGAATTAATCTTGTCAGGTGCTCATCTTTGAGAGACTTTCATCTAGAGGGTTAAATTTTATCCGATGACAAAATTGCACGGCTGACGGGTTTCCTCTTTCCGATAATTCATTATTTCGGTTTAAAATAAACGGGAGACAAAGTGAGGGAGAGGCGACTGAGAGAGCTTTGATTTTACTAGATTGAAATTGACGGGAAATTCACGACCTCCAATATCGGAACACTTATCAAAATTCACTTATTACGAAACGTGTATACGGAACAGCGCAACGTTGCCTCCTCCTCCCCCCTTCGACCCTTTCGGAGTAATTTTGAGGGTTACTTACTTCAACGTAACGATTGTCGTAACGTAATGCGTGGGGAAGTATGCATTTTCCGCACGAAATCTGGGATTTTGACATTTCCACACAGAGATTGTGGTTGACGTTTCCGCCCAAAATATTTCCCGCACAGTTACGTGAACTTACAATAATTTCCTTGAAAAAACTTGCGTTGTTATCTTTTGCAAAAAATGTAGCGATCCTCGATGAAGAATAGGTTAGTAAAATGTTTCCCTCTAATTCTTCTAAATTATTTTTGTGTGTGGATTAAGAGAAAGAAGATTCAATTATCTGCGCGGTGTTGCCAAATCGTGCCAAAAATTAAGTTTTGCTGGCTGATTTTGTGCGGAGATGTCAATCCAGGTTTCTGTGTGGAAATGTCAAAATCGAAAATCTTGCGTGGAAACGTCAGCCCACCATGCGTGGCTCCTAAAAGCACAATTAAGTAAAGATTCTCCTACCAAAATGACTTGAAGTCATTTTTTTCTGTACTCTCTTGTGTTTTCATAACTTCTTCAGTCCCATTTTCTTAAACCATTTTCATCCTCGACAAGTTTTAGGTTTCATCCCTCCGTAAAAATGATGCGTTCAGAGAATTGTTCACACCGTTAACGTTTTTATGAAAGGCTGACTGAAATTATTTTGAATGTCTTTCGGGTTGTTTTCAGTTTAATTTCGCTTTCTTCTGGAGTCACCCCGAGGTCACTCGTGAAGCGAGGAGGTTAGACTAACAGAAACTAATCTCACCAGAAATAAATAATTATTCATTTTGTTAGAAAGAGCAAAAAAAGGAGAACAAGCCTGCTCATTGTTAGGTATATTTTTGTCAGGTTATCAGAGAGGAATTTTTACATTTCTGCAAAGCTGCGAATTTCGTAATGAGCTTATCCTGCCGACTCGACAGAACACGACCGGGAATCCATACACGTGAAATAAGCTCTAACATCATTGACGACGCTGGGCTGGGGCGTCTTTCGCGGAATTTAGGCAAATAGATTGCGAAAAACTTAGACCGCCAAAGAGACTGTCAATTTAAGTACGTATTCGCGATGCGTGCCGTACATCCTGCGTCCATTATCTAGTCGGGCAGGTTTTTGTTTCTAGATTTTAGAGACAAATATGAACCAACACTCGAGGTATCGATTTCTGTATTGAATGCAAGGTGTTTTTTTTCTCCAAAAAAAATCCTGTTTTCACTTTTCTGGATGATGCCGCTTTTTTGGGTTTAGAATAATTCCTCAGGCTCATGCAGGGTCTATCCTCTTTTTTTAGGCTAAAAATGACGCCCTTATAACGCAAACTCAGGAACCCTTCCTCTCCTAGAGCGTTAGGTACGTGATTCCTGAACGGTCGAGGAACCTGATTGAGCTACTATAAAAAAAAAAATCCGGCCGTGGAAGCCGTACTTGCGGGCTATGTAGACATATCTTCCGCGTTTCGGGCTCAGAGACCGAAAGTTACGGGCGCACCACCCGGAGCAATCGAAGCTACGGCTCCAGCACCCGGAACTTCGGTTTCTGAGCCCAGAACAGACGGTACGTCTAAATAGCCCGTAACTTTTGTTTTCAGTGTACATGGAGAAAAGAACCTCGTGCGTGGGACCCGAAGTTTAGGTCATAATGGACCTCTGAAGTTTTCAGATTGAGCACCTGAACACTTTAGATCTAGCTGTCGAGGTTTGGATCACACATCTGAAACTTCAGTTCTTACATCTGAAGTACTTCAGATGTGAGAACCGAAGTTTTTCGGATGGGGAAACCGAAGTACTTCAGATGTAAGAACTGAAGTTTCAGATGTGTGATCCGAACCTCGACAGCTAGATCTAAAGTGTTCAGATGCTCAATCTGAAAACTTCAGAGGTCCATATGACCTAAACTTCGGGTCCCACGCACGAAGTTTTTTCTCCGTTTAGGTCGAATCAGTCGAAGGCACCGCTTTTGTTTCCGAAAGTCAATCGATTGAATCCCCCGACGAATCGACACAATTCACATCGCGCCGAGGAGACCTTGGTAAACACGAGGATTAAGCCGGCCTTAATCCTCTGATAAATAATGCTCGCAGCAGCATCTTCGGGGCCAGGCTTCCGAGAAGAACTAAAACCTCGCTTTTCTACCTCCTTTTTTTTATTTTTATACATTTACGTTTTTTCCCCCTCCGCACGGAAAGTATTTGCCGACGTAAGCCTCGATGCACATCTGCCTGCCCCGACGGACGGTGGAAGCTGGGATGGACTCAAGTGTCCGGTTTCCGCGGCTTTGAGGTTACTTTCTTCTTCTTCCTCCACTCCCCCCGCCTCCTGAATACTTACGACGTGGAGGGCGGTGAACACAGATTGGGGGAGGGGAGTGGGGCTGCAGCAGGCGGGAGAAAAAAAATACCTCGCACAAAGTTGGATCAAGACTCAACAGGTGTCCGCTCCTCCCCAGCCTGTACCAAGGCAACAGTCAAGACAATAAAGTTCACTGCGCGCACCGTTCTGACAGTATGAAGCGCAACTGACAGTATCCCCCCTCCCCTTTCACCCTTTTGACGAGGGGGGTGGATCCCTGCGTGTGTGAGCGTGACTGTTTATCAAGTTGGAGCTGAAAGTTGCGGGTGCAGCGACGGCATGTTCCTCGTTGAAATTTCCCGACGAGTTTTAAGTTCGCGCTTCAGGGTGTGCAAGTGCGTGGGGTTTTCGGGGGTTACTTGGAAGGGGTGGGGCATGCTCACCCCTTGACTTCGGTCGGAGTCCGTGGGTGGAGAGGTGAGGTTTCTGGGAATAATACGCGGGCACGTTGAGGATTCGTCGTTTTTTTGTTGTTATTTTTTTTTCTTTTGCGTGAGGGGTAGGCGTCAGGCTTCGGGTTTTTATTTGTTGCAGCAAAGAGTCGCGGAAGTAAGTAGTATTCTACGAAATAGGACCGATTTTATGCAGGGTGACGAACTGTTAGGAAGTCAGGGGAATCCACGAAATGTCAATAAGTTTTCCTGGACGTAAAGGGGATCCAGGGGGTGGAGGTGTGGAGGCCACCCACTGAAAATTTTGAAAAATGGAGTAATCTCAGGATTATTCTAAACCCGTTCTTACCAAACATTTTATTTAAAGTGAATTTTAAAGGTGTATGACATATCACACGCATATTTAGCCGACTCGTTCAAACTTTTATAAAGAAACAAAGCCACCCTCTCCGCATCCTCCCCTCATTCCACCCGCGGTCCTCCCTAGCAGTTGTTACGACCTTTAAAAGTCAGCCTTCGCGTGGCTACGAGGCTGTCCCTCGGCATTTTTGACCCCCCCCCCTTTTTGTAACGCTTTCGTGACGTAGGGCCCTCTTCTTTGACACGTAAAAACAAAATGGCGTAACGCTCTCCTTGCCCCCCTCCTGAAGCGTTACGCAATTTAGGAACTGCCCCTCTTCTAACGAAAAAAAGCACAAGGACATTTATTTGAGCGAACGACGGCCAAAATGCTTACATTGCAGGGGGAGGAGGCTGGATTCGATTTTCTTGCGTCTCGGCGTCTTTCTCACGATGCGGATTCTCACCGGGGGGGGGGGGGGGGTGTCGGTCGGTCGGGGAGACAAAGGGGGAAGGAGGGGGTGAAAATATCATAAACTGAAATCTTACAAGTTCACGGATTGCGCCCAACGTGGCGAGTGGCCAAAGGAAACAAAGAATCCTTTTAAGTGATTTCTCCCCCGTCCCCACACGGTGTGACCCCCTCGGCCCCCCCTCCCCGGCTGCGGTATCATCGCCCGCGTATCGGTCATATCTGCAAATGCACATCCCTCGCAGGAATTCTTGGATACAGGCGTCATTGTCAAATTGCCGTGCGGAAACGCGAGAAGCGAGCTTTTCAAGGTCGTATTCATAGTCGAATGGTTCGTATTATGATTAAGGGAGGTTCCAAGGAGATCCTCACTGGAAAAAAAACACATTGGATCTAGAGTCCAGACTCTTAAAAACATCGACAAGAGAAAGTACTCTTGATTCAATCAGAATCTAACTTAAATCAAGAACCAAGCCTCTTAATTTAAGCGGATTTCGTTTTGATTCAAGCAAAAATCCGATTAAATCAATAATATTTTTTCTTGTCAATGTTTTTAAGAGTCTGGCGACCCTAGATCCAATGTGTTTTTTTTTCCAGTCCTGAACATAGCAACAGAAGAAGGACGGAAGGCATCTTGCAAACTTCAGCTAGAGCAAAAAGAAGTGTTATTTCTTGTAGAAATTGGCTCAAAAATCACAACGAGCGCATCAGGAAAGTCGGTCTTCACTCTTAACATCACAATTTGCGTAAAAAATATATGTTCTTTTAAGCTTTTCGCTTCAAAAACGATACTACGGCACGGATGAACATTTGGTTAGAGGAGTCGTTGGCCAAGAAGGAAGTGGAAGCCAAGTTGAACACTGTGTAGCACCCCAGTGCACAACGGATGGATGGAACGACTCCTCTCACGAAATATCCACCTGTGCCGTAGTATCGTTTTCGAGGCGGGAGGCTTAAAAAACGCATATTTCTTCCGCAGACTGTGAAGCTATGAGTGTATTCCAAGCTTTCCTAATGCGCTCATCGTGATTTTTGAGCCATTTTCTGTTCGGATCAACTGCTCTTTTTGCTCTGGCTGAAGTTTGCAACAGGCCAATTTTGAAGTTTTCTCTGGATTTTAATATCATTATCAAGATATGAATTGATACTCTCAGACCCCTGGATTCCTATTATACAGGGTGATTTAAAAGTCACGCACCACCCCTATATACTGTCGAGTGTCACGCTTATAAGGAAAAACGCCGTATGAGCCTTCAAACGTTGCCAAATTTCCTTCAGTAAAAACCGAATTTACTGGAAAAATTATTGTGAATATTTTTTCCAAACATTTCAGACAATTTTATGCGCAATTTTATCTGAAATATCTAAAGATTTCAAAGAAAAAATATACATAAATTTCGTCAAAAATACGTGTTTTATGAAGGGACATGTGGCAACTTTCGAATCTTCATACGGCGGTCTTCCATTGCACGGCAGTATAACTAGGTAAGCCAGAGTTGGTCACTGAAACACTACTTTTTATCAGCGATAGGTTCGGCCAATCGAAGAGTAAAAAATGTGAGATTCCTACAATTTTGGCAGCGAGTCGGAAGAAATTTGAGGAAAAGTCGAGCGCAGAGAGAGGGTGTTATTTCAGCCCGTCAGACTTTTGATATAATTCCTGTGTGACCACAAACTGTGTACGAAGCAGTAGAAAAAACAAAAGGGAAGATGCACGAACCGAGGGAGGGGGGTTGCGGGAGGGAGGGCAAAAAACTTTCCTGTCGACTGAGTTCGCAACCCCTTCCAAAGACGCGGTTTTGAGAAAATTCCAAGACAGACGCGATGTCTGCGGGAGACCGAAGCCGGCGTTGAGGTCGGACCCGCAGCTGTCGGACTGAGAGAAAAAACCTCCCGATTTCGGGTGATAATCACTCCGATTGGCTGATCATCGGAATTTCATCGGCCCCTTATCGAATGACACTGATCAGGAAAGCCATACTGCCGTGCTGAGTGAAAACGCCGTAAGAGCATTCGAATGTTGCCAGATTTCCTCTCTGAAAATCTTTATTTTTGAAGAAAGTCATGAATATGCACTGAAAAAAAATTCTCGGCGTTCTTACCAAGGTCCGTTGGTACCCTTACCATCTCACTTTTTTACCAATTATTGGTAATTTTACCAAGACAGACTGGTAAGCTTACCTAAAAACCTGTATTTTTACTGTTTTTTTTCAGGTAAGAATACCACTTTTATTGGTAATCGATTCTCGGTAACTTTGCCATTTTATCTCGGTAATTCTACCACAGTCGATAAAAACTATTGGCGTTTTTACCAAGGCCCAGTAAAATTACCGAGAAAGTTCAATAATTTTACCGAGATTTCTCGGTAAAATTACCAATTCCATTAATGGTAATTTTACCAAGAAAAAACTGGGATCAAATAGAACCCTGAATTCTTGGTAATTTTACCCTTTTCTTAGTAAATACACCGAGATTTTTTTTTCAGTGAGTAGAAACGCCGTAAGAGCATTCAAATGTTGCCAGATCTCCTCTCTGAAAACCTTTACTTTTGAAGAGAGTTATGAATATGCTTATTTGAAATTTTCAGAATATTTAGATCGAACTGAGAACGAGTTCCTCTGAAAAATCAGAGATGAAACATCCACAAATTTTACTGAAAATTCATGATTTGCCGAAGGAAATTTGGCAACGCCTGATGGCTTATACGGTGTTCTTACGTTGCACGGCGGCATGTTCTTCATTTTATCCCTGTTTTTCATGCCTTAAGGCATGAAGGACAGGGATATGAATTCATGTCATTGGAGAAGTTGTCGATCAAGTTTCAGCGCGCAGCCCTTCAGGCGCTCCCAAGGCGATTTAACCGAGTTACAGTCGCAAGAACTTTCGATTTAATTCAAAGGTAAACAGTGAGGGTGCAGGAGTTGTCTTTTGTCTTCAGTTCTGCTTTATCCAGCAAACTTAAAAACCTCGCGATTTTTTCTTCAAATATAGCAGTCTTGCAAAATAAAAATAAGGGGAGCGAGAAAATAAAACTTAGTTCCACACCGATACTCTTCATATAAGTAAGGATGGGCATTGTCGGGGTTTACCAGCAGTTAAATGTCTTAGAAATTTAATGCTTATGAGCTTATCTTTGAAAACTAATAATTCTGAATCATTGCTATGAACTCTCAACTCTCCAATCTTTGATTTTGTGTCATGCTTAATAAGCGGTCACTGAAAAAAGGAGTCTCCTGAGTCTGAAAATCTCCTGAAAATCTGCTTAACTTAAGAAGCTTGGCTCTCGATTAAAGCAAAAATCCGTTGGAATCAAGAGTATTCTTTCTCGTCTATTGGTGTATTTTTTTTTTTTTTTTTTTAGTCTGAACTGGGGGCTCCAGAGACATTCTTTTCAGTGTGTGAAGGGTGCCTGAGCGATTGTTTCAACGACAGAATCCGCTGTTTTTACAGAAAAAAAAAAAAAAAAAACAAACTCACGGATGTCACAGTGACAGGGATTTCAAAGGCTGACTTCTCCCACAGAATTAAGATAAAGCGAGGAAAACTCGGTTACCAACCTGCGAACAAACAGAAAAAATTTAAAATTATTAGTATTAAAGCACAAAGAACGTATGAACTGTTTAAAATAATATTCCGCTCCCACCTTGAAAATGAGGTCGAGTCAACTTTACTTTTACTTGAGAGTCAAAGTTGACTCTACTTCAATTACTTTGACGCTAATTAACTCAATGTGACTAATGAACTAGTATGTTTTAAATGTTTTTTTTATTTTATGTTAGTTCTTATTTTAACTGGAAAAACGCATCTCGCGTGCTGTTATGATAAAGTTTTTTATTTTTTAAAAGTTTTTATTTTATATAATATTTAATTATTTTCCTCTTCCGAGGGTGCACTAACAAGATTGGCCCATAATTTTTCTAAACGGAAAACCTCGTTGAGTTCAATGCTGACACGTGCAGGGAGCTATTTTCAAAGTTTATATTGATTTCAGAAGGATTTTGGCGCGAAAATATGGGCTTTCCATCATTTCGGCGACAAACTTCACTTTCTATTTCACCCATTCCTACTTCATTTCATGCATTAAAATTATTTTTCCTCAAAGGCTCTTCTCAGTCATGAATTATGATCATTTCTGGAGCATCATATTTTTGAAATCAGAAGGGAAACAGGGATGCGTCGCCAGGAAATGCGCGTAGGAAAATGACGGCCAAGAATGTATCCATCATTTCAGCGACGCACCCCTTTGCCTAACTCCTAAAAAATAAAAAGAGGCGAAAAAACTTTTGGCCCTTGAGCTAAAAACGACCCATACTTGGTTTCGAACTTTGGCTATAGTTATGAGACAGTACAGTCTGAGTCGCATCACATTTCGGAAAAGACAATTTTCAATTGTCCATTGATACAGGGTTGCCACAGAATTTGGAAAATTGAAGTCCCTGACTTTTCCCTGATTACCCTGACACATTTCGGTGAAATTCTCTGCCAATAAATTGAACAAATGCAAGATTTATAAAAAGAAATATAGATAAAGTTTTCAGGCATTTGTTGTTCGGAACGTCAACCCCACTTGAGTCAGCAAATGAAGGTGATTTGACGATTTTTCCCCGACATTTTCTTCATTTTTTCAGACATTTACTTCATTTTCCCTAAAATTTCCCTGACATTTCCAGGTTTTCCCTGACTTCATAAAATTGTCTCCCATTTGCTTAATTTTTTCGGATATTTTCTTCAGTTTCCCTGAAATTTCCCTGACATTTCCATGTTTTCCCTGACTTCATAAAATTGTCTCCCATTTGCTTAATTTTTTCAGATATTTTCTTCATTTTCCCTGAAATTTCCCTGACGTTTCCAGGTATTCCCTGACTTCATAAAATTTCCTCCCATTTTCTTAATTTTTTCTGGCATTTTCTTCATTTTCCCTGACATTTCCAGGTTTTCCCTGACTTCATAAAATTGCTTCCCATTTTCTTCATTTTTTCAGACATTTACTTCATTTTCCCTGACATTTCCAGGTTTTCCCTGACTTCATAAAATTTCCTCCCATTTTCTTAATTTTTTCTGGCATTTTCTTCATTTTCCCTGACATTTCCAGGTTTTCCCTGACTTCATAAAATTGCCTCCCATTTGCTTAATTTTTCCAGACATTTTCTTCATTTTCCCTGAGATTTCCCTGACATTTCCAGGTTTTCCCTGGCTGAGGCAACCCTGTTGATATGGTGTTTTTCCTTACCACGCCTCGGCAGTTAACAAAATCATCGGTTTCTCGCAGGATCCGGCAACGGTGCATAACGTCATTTCACCCCACCGCAAATAGAGCGTAAATAAAATTTCAAGATGATCCCTCCCGTCCGTTTATCTCCGCGCTTTCCGCGGCTCGTCGGAAACTCTAGTTACGCTCCCACGCCGGTCGAACGACGATAAAACGCAGCCCGCGCAGACAAAAACGAGACGCCACCGTAGATTTACCGGGCCGTGAACCGTGAAAGAAGATTATCAGTTATCAGTCATGCCCCCGCCCCCCTCCCCCCGCCCCGGCCATCCACCAATTTCAGTTGCACTCCGCTCTTACCGAGTGAGAACGGAGCTCTGACTCCTAGTTTAACACATGTTTCGATTGTGATGCGATCGCGTAATTGCTAGATTGTGCTGAAAATCGGCGTTTTTTCCTATTCGGCCCGCGTTTAGCCAAAAAGGAACCGACTCACATCAGCAATAGCCAAATTTAATGGGACAATTTATTTTTGTACGTAAAAACGGCTGTGCGGATTATTCGGCAAATTTCAGTGAATTTTCTGCATGATACGAGGCAAATTCCTAAAAAGTTTCAGAGGAATTCGCACAACCGTTTTCATGTAAAAAATTAAATTGCCCGGTTAAATTTGGCAATGGCTGATGTGGCTTGGTTCCTTTCTGCTGGACGCGGTCCACTTAAACTCATCGAGGGCTGAGGAACAATACAGCCAAACTGACAATTTTGGCAAAATGAAGCCAACAATTTTGCCGCATTCTACAGTATAAATGGACGTATTTCTGTCAAACATAGCTATGTGCATTAAGACATGAGCCCTGAGATCCATGAGAATATATGCATAACAGGGCTCACGTCATACTTTACATAGTTCCGTTTGACAGAAATACGTCCAAATAACGCACGCTGATGATTTTAGTTTTCTTACATTCTGTAGGATAACGCTGCAACGACGCTGTAATGTATGAAAAAATTGCAAATCTAAACTTTAATTGTCGCCCCTCTGACAAAAGGGCATACCTCGATTTGAGAATGAGTCCCAGAAAGCATGGACTCATATGTAAAACAGGGCTCACGTGGAAATTGAGATACGCTCTTAAGTTAGAGGGGCGATGAAAATTACAAAAATGGCGAAGTTTTCCCTTCGTTCTGCAAAATCGTCAGTATGCAGATAGGCGGTAATGATCGTTAGCCATCGCCATGTAAAGTATCCAAATTTTATCGCACAATCTGACAACTGTCTGCGATTATCACATGTCACTGCGGGCCTTTCGCTCCCGCGTTAGTGCGTTCAGGACTTCAGGAAGCTTTTCGTTCCCATGAATTTTTGCGTTTAGAGCGCTTCCGGAACTATGACGACTTCATTTTCGTGCGCATTATTGCAAATCAACTTCAGTAAGTATTTTGAATTGAAAGATTTAGGCGCGGTTCCTCACCTCTACGTCGTTTAACCCCTCGGTATAATCTGCCGCAACCCCTCGGTAAAGCAATTCAAATACTGTTCGGGGGTGGGATTGAATACGAAAACCGAAATCCGAATGTCGATTTTGGCGTGGGAGGAACGTTTTGGAGCGATAAAGCTTAAATTCTGGTTAAAATGCAAACCGACGTTCTCAAATTACGCAAGTCGAAGGCTTTCAGAATTTTTTAACGACCCCTCAAACAAAAATGATCGAGTACACAGGGCTGCAGAAAGCTCTAAACCTTCCCTTAAATCCAACTGATTTGCTCTCATTTCGTCGTTTCCCGGGCGAAAGAACGTGACTTCATGCCAAAGATATAAAACCGATTCAAACAATTCTATTTTTTAGAAGCATGTACCTGCTTTGCGTCCAAAATTGTTCTGATTTTTGCATGAAATCAAAGGAAAAATCTGTGAAATTTTCTGTTAAAAATGCCTGATATTCTCTCGGTGAAAATATGCAATTATAGCGAGGGGAAATTTGGCAACATTAAAATGTAGTTCCTTTGTAGATGAGAGGAAAACGATTATTGACAAAAATTTATGATCATTTTCCTCCGGAGACTACAATATTATTGTTTTGTTTCTTTTCCCAAAAAACGACTCAGTAAAAAACAACAACATACCGTCGAGTTCATCGTTCTACAAGATCGCTCTGTGCGCCGGAACGTTAAAACTCGAGACGCAAACGAAAATACGTCGACTGTGGGGGTGGATGGACATGTATTTATACGTACAGTCGACGAATTTGCGTCTACTTTTCAGTTTTTTTTTGTCTACGTTCGGAGTTTTAACTCCCGACATTCAAAACACTCTGGCGGAAAATTGAACTCGCCGAGAAATGTTACAAGTGGACCGCGTTAAGCAGAAAGGAACCAAGCCACGCATCAGCTACTGCAAACTTTAATTGGGAAATTTAATTTTTTACATGAAAACGGTTGTGCGGATTTTTATGCATACTTCAGTGAATTTTCTACATAGTGCGAAGCAAATTCCTTAAAATTTTCGAAAGAATCCGCACAAACGTTCTCTTGTAAAATTGAAACTGTCCGGTTAAGTTTGGCAATAGCTGATGTGGCTTGATTCATTTCTGTGTGTGCAAGTGAGGTCCCATTCGATGTTTTTACTTTTTTCTGAAGAATTTTGCAAACAGTCGGGAGGGAAATGAGCGGATCATATAAAATTCTAAAGATTCCGAATACATTTTGTCAATTTTCCAAGATTCAAGGATTCTCGAAGATTCAAAAATTCGAAAATAAAATCAAGTGAATTCAAGGATTTTTCGCAGCGTCACGAACCCTCCTCCGAGTGAAGCGAAAATGTTGCTGATTTCGCTGAGGCAGGCGTGCGGGAAAAATGCTCATGATCGTCGGCATGGAGACAACGCGATGGCGCGGCGTCTCGAGTAGCGCGCACAGGGTCCATGCCGTTGGAGGAGGTCGGCCATGTTTTCGACAAAATGTATACATTTTGAGCTTCATTTCGTCACGATTTACATTTCTACAGACAAAGTTGCCACAAAATTTAGAAAATGAAATTCCCTGATATTTTCCTGATTTTTCTGATACATTTGAGTGAAATTATTAGATGGTTAAAAATACACAATTCGAAATAGTCACACAAAAAAATAGATGGTGCTGACGACTGAGCTTTCTGTTCACAGGGCTCCTGCCGTTTCATCGTTACACTTACAGAATTTTTCTGTTGTAAAAACAGAACTTTGGTCATTGGAACAGAGTACTCTGTCCTCATAACGGAAGTTTCTGTGACTGTTAGAAAAGAAAAGCCGGAGCCCTGTGAACAGGACTATTTTCTTCAGTGTATTCACGCAAAATTTGTTGTTACAGATGTCAGATCCATTCTAGAACGGAATTAAAGGTAAATTAACAATTTTTCCCTGACACTTTCATCATTTTCGCGGACATTTCCAGGTTTTCCCTGATTTTTCAGGATTCCCTGACATTTCTCGGGTTTCCCGGTAATCCCTGACCGTGGCAACCCTGCATGCAAAGTTTTTAGAAGTAAATTCTACGATACAACCGAAGGGACCAATTTCAAAACAGCTACTTTTTGTAAGGACTCTATGTGTTTTATTGTAGAAATATAAGCTTTAATATTTATAAACTTTAATATTTATATTTATTATAATATTTATAAGCTGTTAACGTTTCAACATTTTTTTCGACTTCTCCCGTTTACTCGTTCCATTGTGCGGGTAGGACGCGATGCGACAAGGAGGCACGTATTGCTTCAAGTTCGTGGAACCGCGAGCATCGTCGCGCGTGGATGCTGATAAAGATGCAAAGATGCTCCACGAGATGCTCCACGTTCTTCTCGTAACTCCCCTCCCCTCCTCCGAGGCAAATAGGAGACTGGAGAGTCAGAGGGTGATATTCGGTTCACAAAAGGAAAAACTTCGGTGTCCGATTTCAAGGACAGGATCCAGATTCGGTGTTGTGGAAGTCATAAATATAGGCTTCGTACACTTGAAAAAAAACACATTGGATCTAGAATCCAGATTCTTGAAAACATTGACAAGAAAAAATACTCATGATTCAATCAGATTTTTGCTTAAATCAAAAGGAAATCCGCTTAAATTAAGAGGCTTGGTTCTTGATTTAAGCAAAAATCCGATTTAATGAAGAGTATTTTTTCTTGTCGATGTTTTTAAGAGTCTGGACTCTAGATCCAATGTGGTTTTTTTCCGGTGTATGCTATACAGCTCGGGCTAAATATTTGTATAGGGCCGTCCATAAACACGGTAAAAAGTGTTAGGGGTTATCCCCTAAAATTGTAATGCTACCCCAATTTGTTGGATGATATTCCAATTAATGTTAGTAAACTGAAAAAAAAAATAACGGGATATAACGACGTACCGTCTGTTTCGGGTGCTGAAGCCGTACCTTTGACTGATCCGGGTGCTACGCCCGGAACTTTTGGCCTCTGAGCCCGGAACGCGGACGGTATGTCTACATAGCCAGTAACTTTTTTTCGGTGTACCATAATTAAGAGGGGGGGGGGGTGTCTCTAAAAGTCGGTCAAGAGGTCTAACGTGATACTTGATCGGCCTCTAATTTCTGATGGAACTAAAAGCCATTCGCGAGGATGCGGATCGTCTTCAATCGCAACAATAGAGGCAACGATTACACTATTTTCACGAAGGTGTTAATGGATTTCGGCATTCGTCAGCTCAAGACCAGAGCTCTGAGAGTCTGGAGTCGGCAGAAACAATAACGAGTCCGGAACCGCACTCAGAAAATTATGCAGCCCAATTTGAACGAAAACAATTTCCTTGGTCTCGACTTCGAGGCTCGGGACTTGACCTTAAGGCCTTCTGCCGCACTAAGGAAGAACGCCGTATGAGCCTCCAGACGTTGCCAAGTTTCCTCCGATAAAAACCGAATTTACTTCTAAAATTGCGAATATTATTTCCCAAAATTTTCAGACAATTTTGTGCGCAATGTAATCTAAAATATCTGAAAATTTCAAGGAAAAATATGCATGAATGCTGTCATAAAAACATGTTTTACCAAGGGAAATTTGGCGACTCTCGAATGTTCATACGATGTTCTTCCTTAGCACGGCAGAGTTGCTAGTTTTGTAAGCTTACACTATGCAATGTAGATTAATGCCCTCCCTTCTGATTTTAGGTACCTCAACCTCCAGTGGCGATCGTTGAGAGTTTCCAGTAATGTCCTCCAAGTAAGTCCTGAAAATAATCATGATAAAAATACAGATATCTCCCTAAACGTTGTGTATCTACTGATACGCTTAAGAAAAGGAGCGCTTTCTAAAGTTTATTTTTGAAAGAAGCACAAAGCCCTCATTTTCCTCGACAGTTATTAATATCAGAAGTTCTCATTTCCATACCTTGCGTTGTCGGTAATCCGGACAACGCTATTAATCTAAAAAAACTACGGGATAAATAAGTAGAATTCCATATAAAATCATCTCTCCAGTCAACGCTAGCTAATTATATCCCGTATTTAAAATTCTCAGGATTCTACTGATGGTGACAAATTCTCCGTGCGTCGGGGCGTCCACCGTTTCGCAAATTGAAACTGAAGGACCCTTGGCCTCTTCCCCGGCCGCACTGTTACGTGGACTGCGCCTCCTTTCTGGGCGTGAAATATTCGATGTAGCATGACGAATAAAACGATATTTCACGCTTTGATGACACGGGCTAGATTCTTCACGCGAATTTTTTCCCACCGAACGGAGAGCATCGACCTTGAACAGGCAACGCAACACGGATCATTGACCATCGCGTTGCCGCTTGAAAGTGAAAAATAATTAAAATAATCCGCGGCACTGTTATGAATTTTAAAATTTCGTTACGTGAGCCGTTCAAGTATTACGTAACGTGCATTTTCCGATTTTTTCACCGCGCAGCGCGCCAGTCTAATAGTGGAGAGGGTAAACAATGAGCATTGGGTACACAATTAATCTTCCAAAATATAAGACGAAATGAGTAGAAATGCGACCTAATTTTTTTGAGGATGGAGTGTTGGAATTTTTTAGGGTGGGAAACGACGTAGCACGGTTTAGAGGAAAGACACAGAGTGGTGTGTTTAAAAATACAAATAAAACACAAGAATCTTTAAAAATAACAAAAATAAAATCAGTATAAAGGATTTTGGCTCTCCTAAGTTTGGCGCCAACCGCAAAAAAGGACATTTTGTGCACTAAGAAAAAAAACTCCGGCTGTGGAAGCCTTGCCTACGGGCTATGTAGACATACCGTCCGTTTCGGGCTCAGAGGCCGAAAGTTCAGGGCGCAGCACCCGGAGGAATCGAAGCTACGGCTCCAGCACCCGAAACTTACGACCTCTGAGCCCGGAACGGGTGGTATTCCCATACAGCTCGTAACTTTTTTTTCAGTGCATACCTTACGTACCGTGGCTGCGTTGATTTAAGTAGTAACGCTGCTTAATTATCCAATTAAAAAAAAAGATTATAAATACGTCGAGAGATTTACAACGTCGCAAATTGAGTTGTACGGTATTCTATTTTCACAGTCTATACGCAAAAGGTAATAATTAAAGCCCTTTGTCGGAGTTGCTGGGAGAGGGATAATCCGAACATTTCTGTCCGATATGACGATAAGGCCCCCACGTTACATGACTGTGCACAGTTTGCATGCGAAAAGTGGAAGCTTGAGCCGGGGCGTTTTGATGGGTGATAACCGTGATAAATATCCACCGATGCCGAATTTATTTCGAGCTCCGTAAGCAATAGGCTTCGAACTGTTATATTTTCGGTCAAAATGGCAACATCGCGGGGTGGCGACATGAATTACGACGGCCGGCGATTTCCACCACTTGTAGCTTTTCATGTCTCACTTACGACAGGATCGCAGATTTACGGAGCACGACGACCTGATCGTCCTTCGTGACAGTTTGAAACCCCCTTGATTAGCCCCGGGGTTGCCCGTCGAAGCCGGCAGGTGGCGCTGTCAAACCTTCGGTGACACGCATCTCACTTCACAGGTGAGCAAAGCAGGGACACAGATTCGAAGCCTCAACTGAAAGCGTTCAGCAGAAAAGAACCGAGCCACATTAGATATGCCAAATTTGATTGGAAAATTCAATTTCTTACATGGAAACGGTTGTGCAGATTTGTGTGCAAATTTCAGTGAATTTTCCGCGTAGTAAGAAGCAAACTCCTTAAAATTTTCAAGGGAATCCGCACGAACGTTCTCTCGTAAAAAATTGAACTGCCCAGTTGAATTTGACAATAGCTGATGTGGCGTGGTTCTTTTCTGCTAAACGCGGTCCAAATGTTACTCAAACTTTGCCTTCCCCCTTAATTTCATCAAAAATATATCGTAACTTGCAGCATTGCAGCAACTGCAGCACAGATCACGTCATGAGAATTGTTTACAGCGTGCGAAACGAAGAAGAGCTTTAAACTCGAGCGTTGCCCTTCGGTGCCGATGACGCACAGTGGATCGAGTCAATTAGAGATGTCGGACATGAAATTTTTTTATTAAAACTGGAAATTTTAATGTTTATTTCGTCACATTTTAAAATTGAAGGTGTGCCATACGAAGAAAATTTCACGAGGAACCCAGTGGAACCAATGGTTTCGTACATAGTTATGAGCGTTTAAAATTTCCAAATTTTGTCCGATCTCTTCTATTGACTCGATCCGTTGTGCGCCGGTGCGATGACAGAAAAGAATGCGGGGGACGGACGCGGAGGAAGCTTGTAGGAGGCTACGGGGAGGGGGGCTGGCTAGTGAAGGGGGGGGGGGCGTCACTGTCCGAGTAAACGCGTCTAGACATCTATGCGTCTGGTGAGTCACGTGAGTCACGGTTTCTATCCTCGTCTTCGCCAAAAAGGTGAAGACAACCTGCGCCTGCGCAAAGTGGACACAGGTCGCAACTCGCGAGAGGCAGGAAACGAGCGTTGCCGTACTGGGAAAACTGAAAAAAACCAAGAGGAACGGAAGAACATGGTTGCCTGATAAATCCACAGGTTTGTAATTTCGTCACAGAGACAAGAGAACCTCTACTGGCCTCTTGGCGACAAGTGGAAGTTTTTACTTTCGGGGATTCAACACTTACTTATCGAAAATTAAAAGGAAGAAAGAGTCATCACTCTTTCTTCGGCTGTTGACCTACCTACTTGGTGGATGATGAGCTTCAGGTGACGTCATGAGCCAAACACGTTTCCTAAACTTCGGATTGTTCGCAGAATGAAACTCCCAACACGTTGTTAACCATCAAACAAGTAGGTGGGTCAACAGTTGAATTTTAGTAAAAGTAAGTAAGTAGCTAAGTAGCGAAAGTAAAAGCTTCCACCATTGCCAAGATACTGCCAGCTTGCAAAATCGCCACTGTCGTGAGGCGTGCAGCGTGTATTTCAGTTTCCGCGCAATGCATTCTGGCTACGATCGATATGCTCCAACTAACCAAGGAGCAGATTATTTTGCAGAAATCGAAACTTTTGTTTATGAATCAATCAAGGAATGCTCATGCTAGATACCATCTTCCGAAATTTTCAAAAAGTCAAAAGTACTGTTTCCATATAATTGTCGATATAGATTCATTGGAATCGGTCACAAAATAGGAACGGTACTTTTGACTTTATTTTAGGATGATTTCCGGCACAAACATTCTCTAATGGTCGATCTATCGACTGAAATTCCGTTTTCCCTGAAATATATCACTTACAGGTCAAAATTTGAAGTATAACCAAATAACCGTTGATGTTCTCCTCACTCGACAGAGGGAATCTGCAAAAAATCCTTTCCGAGCACGATTTGGCAGGACGGCCATCAGGAAACCAGAACCCGAGGGAGGGGGCCAGCACCGGGTCCGCGCGGGCAAAAACGGGGATAAAACAAGCGAAAAAACGCAACAGACAATGAGATCGTTCCCATTCGACGACGAATTTCGAGCCCATGTCAAATGCACTTAAAAGGCTAGCGCGGCGGGGGGCGGCGCAGGAGGGAGGGGGCGATGAATAAAAAATCGAGATCGTAACTCATGATTTATTTCCGCGCTCGCGGCTCGGTCCTGATACAATGGAGCACCTGATCCGATTCTTTGTTGAATTGTTGCACTCATCGCGGGGACGACCGCCCGACCAACGCGACCGCACAACGGAGCCGATTCCTTCCATTTTCGGGCATTTCGGTGGGTGGAAACCGAGCACAGCTCGTGAAAGCACCGTCGTTTGTGAATATGTTATTTTTTTGGGAGGGTGGGAAGTTTTGGTAAACATAAACACCTTCGTAGACTCGTAGATGAAAACGGAGAATAGGGAGCCGTAATGTTCTTAAAATTCTGCCAGTGGATTTCAGGTTCTGCCCGGTAGGACAGTTTCTTCGAGACAGTTTTAAATGGACAGTTCTAAAGTTTCAACAGTTGACATTTGACCTGCTGAAGTCCCAAGATCTCTACTCCTCCTTCTCCTCTTAGAGTTAAGTATCTAGAATTAACACATTCTGTCAAAATATTCCTTCAAAATTTAATCTATTGCTAAAAAAGTTAAATAAGTTTGTCAACATTAGACATTTGACCTGCTGAAGTCCCAAGATCTCTACTCCTCCTTCTCCCCTTAGAGTTAAGCATCTAGAATTAACACATTCTGTCAAAATGTTCCTTCAAATTTAATCAATTGCTAAAAATATTAAATCTGTTTGTCAACGAGGTACAAGCATTGTGATTTGTCTGGAGAGGAAGAAATTTTAATATGTAGGATATGGGAACGGTCATATTTGCATCCAAGCCGTTTTTTTTTAACTTAGAGTATTTAGTGCTCGAGCGCCCAGCTGTTTGAATAATAAATCAGGCGCCAATAATTCTTGTCTAAGTAACTGGACCGCGTTTAGCAGAAAAGAATCAAGCCACATCAGCTATTGCCTTTAACTACGCAATTTAACTTTTCACAAGAAAACGTTTGTGCGGGTTCCTTGGAAATTTTAAAGAATTGGCTTCGTACTAAGCAGAAAAGTCACTTAAATTCGCACAAAAGTCGGCACGTAAAAAATTAAATTGCCCAATTGAATTTGGAATGGCTTGGTTCCTTCCTGCTTAACGCGGTCCTAATAAAGGTGAAAATATTTGAAAATTGGTCGATTTATTTAGAATCGAATTCCAGCGAAACTCTCATCACCTAACTTGGTGTAAAGTACATGCAAAACGGCGAACAAACCGCGATGTGTAAATCTCATCTCCCAAACAAACATCGCGGTCTTTCCGTAATAATTGTGTGATACAACTATTCGGCCTCGCAAGTAGGTGAAATTGCCTAACCACCGAATTGAAGGAAAACTCAGTTTCCTGCCTGAGTTTCCAGAGGTTAGACATCACAAATTTTGTGGTACGGATTAATTCAGCCCCGGTAAGAAAGCAACCTGACACAGCCGACGATAGATGAGACGTAATCGGGCCTCATTTTTAACTTCTCCCTCGAATCAGAGCGAGGCAGTAATGGCACATGGAGCGAAGCATTGCGAGTTCACGCCTCGCGCCATAGCGCCTTCAATTTTGCAGATGCAACACGGACATCCATCAAGTACGAATAGTTGCATCTCTGCGCCGTCATCAACGCGCGACCTTTTCATTGCTCTACGCCCATGTTGTGTCGATTCCGTTTGAAACATTCCACTCTCTACGAATACACCAGAGAGCTTTTGGATACTTAAATTGTCTTTCACCTGAGGTAGCGGGACACTCAAAATAATTGACCCAAGTTGAAGAAAATTAAAATTTCTGTATCCCTGTTGTGACGTTAGTTAAATATAGTTTTGAGAAAACGGGCTCAGAAGCGTCTGATCGGACAATTTTATCGAAAGAAGCCTCCGTTCTTTCTCAAATTGCCACCAATCATCCAAAAGACTCATCGAAATCGTTTGGATGATTAAAAATCGGCCGATTTCATTTAAATTACACAAAAAGGGTATTACTCATTTTCATGTTAGGCTTGTATTAGACAAGACGGCGTAAGTGCTATCTTCTGCATGCTTTCGTGTTTGCGGTTTGGACACAGAACAAACACATTTTAAGGTTAGAAATAGGCAGAAGAGGGCGGCACTGTACTTGAGAGCACTGTTTTCATTGGCTCTCTGGAAGAATAATGTCACTTACGACTGTTTTTCCTGATACTACGTCATTTCTGGCGTATTTGCAGCTATCTCATGTCTCGTTTTCGCACAATTAGGGTGAATTTTGCTGTTTTAGCTATATCAGCGATTTTATCCAAAAAATTAGACGAATTTCGAAGGAAACTCGATTTCGAAAATGTGGCTCTTACTGCTCTCTTCGCTAGCACGGCAATACACTGAAAAAGCAATCTCGGTGTATTTACTAAGAAAAGGGTAAAATTACCAAGAATTCAGGGTTCTATTTGATCCCAGTTTTTCTTGGTAAAATTACCATTTTTGGAAGTGGTAATTTCACCGAGAAATCTCGGTAAAATTATTGAACTTTCTCGGTAATTTTACTGGACCTTGGTAAAAACGCCAATATTTTTTATCGACTGTGGTAGAATTACCGAGATAAAATGGCAAAGTTACCGGGAATTGATAACCAATAAAAGTGGTATTCTTACCTGAAAAAAACAGGAAAAATACCGGTTTTTAGGTAAGCTAACCAGTCTGTCTTGGTAAAATTACCAATATTTGGTAAAAAAGTGAGATGGTAAAGGTACCAACGGACCTTGGTAAAAACGCCGAGAATTTTTTTTTCAGTGTCTTCCCAGCTCCGATGCCACTGTGCGGAGTGGTGAATGGCTGCGGATTGCGTAAACAAAAACTGTCTTTTCCAGGTTTCTGGATCAGCCGTGGCTGTGCGGATAAAAGCGTGCTTCCCTCGCTGCTCCGGGTAAGTGATGCAGGAACGATGAGTCACTAGAACGGCTCCTGACACATTTTAAGATAAACGCTCGCGTCGCATCGCGTCGCCGCAGCCTTCAAGAGGAGAGCGCATTTCGGTGACGCTGACGCCGCGCCGGGACCTCCGTTCCGCGTTGCGTTGCCGAGAACGTATCAATCAACATCAATCTCTGGATGAGCAAGATGGGAGCCGCGCGATTATTCTTCTCAGATTATGCAAGTTTTGGCCTACGAAGCTGCTCGAAACTACCCACAAAACTATCCATCTCCAGACTGAGAGGAGAGGAAACATAGTTCAGCCTCATGGTCAATTTAGGATCACGCAAGCAAGATTTGGCTCGTGTGGCGCTGCTCTTAAGTACCTACCAAACTATCCACCTCTACCCTGAGGGCTGATTTATGGATCATATTCACTGAAAAAAAAAAAAAAAAAACATTGTATCTAGAGTCCAGACTCTTAAAAACATCGACAAGAAAAAGTACGCTTGATTCAATCAGATTTAAGCTTAAATCAAGAACCAAGCCTCTTAATTTAAGCGGATTTCCTTTTGATTTAAGCTTAAATCTGATTGAATCATGAGTCCTTTTTATTGTCAATGTTTTCAAGAGTCTGGACTCTATCTCTAATGTGTTTTTTCTCCAATGTTCGATAAATCAGTTAAGTGAGATTGTGTCGATATCGATTTGTCAACATGTAAAGATAACCTCAAAGTTCAATTGAGTAATCTGCAAGTATGGATTTGATTTTTTGAGTATAAAATGACAATGAAAAGTGAAATTGTTAGGTATTTTCTCATTTTCAGCTTTTCCTACTTAAATCATAAAATGTTCGTGTGAGGTTCCTTTGCGTCCTATAGTTTTGAACCCAACGATACATCGGACCACTATCGAATACGATCCAAGCGATAGACAAAGCGATGGACAAATCGTCGTCTTATTCCGGACGTAGGAACTCCACTCCAAGATTGCAGAATTGACTCGTATGAAAAATTTCACAAGAAAACATACTCTTGATTCAATCGGATTTTTACTTAAATCGAATTGAAATCCGATAAATTAAGACGCTTGGCTCTCGAATCTAGCAAGAATCCGATTTAGCCAAGCGTATTTTTTCTTGTCAAATTTTTTAAGAATCAGGACTGTGGATCTAAGAGCCTCTTTCCCAGTAAGGTCTCACTCGAACTTTTCTTGTAACGGCACAGTGGTCTCGTGAGAGAGGGTGCAACTTTGGAGGCCCGCGAAAAGTGAGCGAAAGTTGCCTGGCCTCGTGACGATAGCGTGAATCTTGACGGGTGACGGGGATCTGAGCCATTCCTACACGGCCGATGGGCGGCTTGCCAGAAAAGTTGCCCTTTCATTCCTTGGACCGTCACCTCCTCAGCGGACCGCCACGCCGAGACCCCATGGTCCATCTGCGTCGCTGACTCCTGCACCAGCTCTTTCGAACTGCGGGTCGATTCGTCGCTCGACCGACAAAAGAGCGTAAATACATTTTGAGATGAGTCAATGAGAAAGTCATTATTTCCCAACTTTCAGATAACAGCAAAAAAATGCACATTTAATTTCTTAATCGGACTGCATTTTTCGACTAACTACAATTTCCGGCTCACCAGTAAAAACACGTACAGCATAGAGAAACTGATGGTATATGCGTTGATTCTTCACTGAGCCAGATATTGCAGTTTCTAATTGCTAGATGTAGTCCTATTGAGCTACAGCTTGAATTAGAGCTTAGGATCAGTGAGATGCGACCTGGACTTGTCGAAAGTAAAAATTAATACATTTACGCGGATTTACTAAAAGGGAATAATGAATTCAACTACATTTTGCAATTAGGAATTACAATTTGAGGCTCATCCATAAAAGCACCTACCTGCATGGGGAATCTCATGGCATATCGTCGTCTCCCGCACGAAGGAACGTAACTCCAATCCAAGGTTGCCAAATTAACTCCAACAATTAATTTATTTTACAAAAATGTAAGTGTGCAATTTATATCCAAATTTGTCTGATTTTCGCATGAAATCGGAAGAAAAATCAGTGAGATTTTCAGTTGGAAATGCCCAATACTTTTCTGGTTAAAATGCAATTTACGAAAGGAAATTTGGCAACATTGAAATGTAGTTACGTTCTTTCGTGCGGAAAACGACGATATGTTTGCTGTTTTTAACATGAGCCAGAAATTATAATTCCTAATTTCAGAATGCGGTCCAATGCGTGACTTTTTCATTCTGACTTTCTTTCACTAGTATTTTATCCAAATTTTACTTTTGTCAATTTTTTCAATTAACTCATTCCAACCTCTTGCAAAGAAATCCTTGATTGTCAAAAGTCAGTTCGCTAAGTTATACTATCAAATTTAAAAAAAGGGTAGGTGATCTTTCCAAAATCAGTCACATGACAAAATTATTAACGGACAACATATATTTTAAATATATAACATTTATCAAGGCATGTAATTCTTCTAGGATTGTCGCGGGATGCAAGTTTTTAAGGAACATAAAATTGAAGCAGCTGAGCTATTCATAGCTCATCTCAAACAAAGAAGACTAATGCTGCCATTTCAAAACCATGTCCAGTGCTTACCAACGGTGATTCTGATGACAATTTTTTTAAATTTTAACTTCTTCACGGAAATGTCTAAGCGGATCAATTGCGAATAATTACAGAAAAGGCACTGCGCCTGCACATTTTGGACTTAAAAATAGAAACTTTTTGTCAAATGGGCAATTTTCTCGAAAGTTTCCGTTATACACACCTCGAAAGGAGAGATGAGGGATGCGCAAGGACGTGAGGTGAGTGGGTTGTTTTAGAAATTAATCGGAATGAGAGGGAGGGGCTGGAAAAATTTTGTGGAAGAGGAGGGGGGAGGCGAAACTCCGCTCCACTACCTGGAGCATATGTCTATTTTTTTTCACAACAAAGTGGGCATCCCAATTTTTTAGTCATTTACCTTTCTAAACCGGTGGATGTTAATGCGACATTCAAGGGGAATGATTCACATAGAGGGTCAAAGGGATCACATATGACGGTATCCACTGCTGATGAAAGAGAACCATTTCCCGGGAACATATCGCCCTGTAACGTAGCATTCGCGATACCTCCAGTAAGGTCATTATCCTCGATTGGATCGATGAATGGTCCAGTAATGTCACTTGGCACGATTGTACCAGTGGCGCCTTCAATAGAGCCATCAGGTCCAGGGAAAATATCTGTACCAAAGATTTTCCGGAGTGTTTCCGTAAAATCTGGTGATGATGAACCAGGTGTACCGTCACTAAGTCCCGGAATCCTTGGGTAGGGTTTGGCGGCGCATAATAAAAGCAACCCACTGACTGCGACGAAAGGGTAAAAAACCACACCGGTGATCTTCATTTAGACCAAAGGGGGACCCCTCTTCTCACATTAAAAGGAAAAGGGAAAACTGAAAATACAAGAAATTCGTCTTAACATGAGATCGTGAGGGTATTATGAATAAGAGAGTAGCCAAAGGCTGCCTACATAATTGGACCGCACTGAAAAAAAATTCTCGGCGTTTTTACCACGGTCCGTTGGTACCTTTACCATCTCACTTTTTTTACCAATTCTTGGTAATTTTACAAAGACAGACTGGTAAGCTTACCTAAAAACCGGTATTTGTACTGTTTTTTTCAGGTGAGAATACCACTTTTATTGGTATTCAATTCCCGGAAACTTTGCCATTTTATCTCGGTAATTCTACCACAGTCAATAAAAAATATTGGCGTTTTTACCAGGGTCCAGTAAAATTACCGAGAAAGTTCAATAATTTTACCGAGATTTCTCGGTAAAATTACCAATTCCATAAATGGTAATTTTACCAAGAAAAAACTGGGATCAAATAGAACCCTGAATTCTTGGTAATTTTACCCTTTTCTTAGTAAATACGCCGAGATTTTTTTTCAGTGTATGAATAAGAAAGTAGCCAAAGGCTGCCTAAATAATTGGACCGCCTTCAACAGAAAGGAACCAAGCAACATCAGCTACTGCCAGATCTAACTCGGCAATATTTTTTTTTTTTTTTTTTTTTTTTTTTTTTTTTTTTTTTTTTTACAATAAAACGTTCGTGCGAATTCTTTTAAACATTTTGAGGAATTTGCCTTACGCAGAGAATTCTTTGAAATTTGCGCAAAAATTCGAACAACCATTTCCGTGTAAAAAATTAAATTGTCCAATTAAAGTCAATAGCTGGTGTGGCTCGGTTCCTTTCTGCTTAACGCGGTCCAATGGGCCTGTTGCATGCAAGTGATACAGCCGCGCGAATAGACTTTATAGAGGTTAAATGACACGAAAATTACGATGGTCACATTGAAAAAGTCTGAAATACACTCCTTACTGCGCAATTTGCGTTGTTAGGAACGCGCTTTTTCAAATTTCCCGCGTCTGGGGGCAGTTTTCTAATCACCGGAAACGAGCAAACGGCGGGCTCGGTGATTTCCGGAAGATGCCGAGTCGTTGTTGTTGTTGTTATTTTTTCCTTCAGTTTGTTCACAAACCCAACGTGATCTCTTATAGTGGTCCATATACGCTTTATGCGATCACCAAATCGATCAACTTTTAAATATCCAAAGCAATCCTTCTACATTTCATTTCACGATATCACGAGCTCCGATTTTTAGGTTATGTTGTCAGTTTTAGTTGACCGGAAATAGCCGAGAGTTGCCGTTAATTGTTTCCGTAAGAAAACTGCCCCCTGACGCGGGAAATTTGAAAAAGCGCGCTCCCAACAACGCAAATTGCGCAGTAAGGAGTGTATTTCAGACTTTTTTAATGTGACCATCGTAATTTTCATGTCATTTAACCTCTTAAAAGTCTATTCGCACGGCTGTATCTCTTGCATGCAACAGGCCCATTATTATGAAAGGTTTCAGAAACTTTCACTAGACATTAATCAACCGATTCAGAACTTCCGGACGTTTTGCAATATTTAATGGTGTCGAAAAGTAGAATGACAACTCACATAGGGATAATTCAGATAAAAACTTTCGGTCTCGTATTATGGTTCCCAGTAGAAAATCTGGAAGATCAGTGACAAGAATAGAGCTGAGAAAAATTGCGGGTCGATCCGTTAGGTAGAGTTGTGCACAATTTAGGTACAATGAGATTATTTTTAGGGGGTGCGCGAAAAAACACCTGTTTTGCGCTATTCGCCACGAATTCAAGTTCGTATCTCGCTAGAAAAAATTTCTTTCCAGAGGCGTTTCATAAATTTTAAGAGAGAAAAATTTCGATATTTCTCAAAATGACGAGAATATAGAGGGTGATGGGCCGGCGAGAAATTGGAAAAGGTGTGACTTGACAGTAAATTGTAGTCAAAATGCAGCTGAAATCGAAAGACGCATATCATAGATCATCCAAATATTTCATGACTGGTGTACGTAGTAAGTATACTGAACATTTTTAATGGGTCATAGATGGGATGAGGACGAACACTATACGAACAGTCCTAAAATCACTACATAATTTCTTTTGCGGCTTCAGAGAAGCTTTCTGACACATTCTAACACTATCGTACGTTATTAAAAAGAAACATAATTTACCAAGCTAGAGAGAGTCACAAATGTTATGTCGCATGAAGGAAAGGCTTTGTGTCTAATTTTTGCGAAATCTGAAGAACAGGACAGAACTTACGTGAAAGTTGGAAGATTCGGAGCGTCTACTGACCTACTACAGAGAATTCGTACTTGCATCCCATTTTATACCCTGAGCACTGAAAGCTGCGTTTTTCCTCCCTATTGTCTGTAGTTGCACATCGTGCAAATTCCCAAGCCTTGGACTTCAGAGGAAAACACCAAAATTTGACGGACAGAAAATGTAGCCTGGACCCTGACATAAATTCCGTAACAATTACTCAAGTCAAAAGTGGAAGTATGAAAAATTATTGTTTCGTAGACGTCTGATAGTTAGGGCTATTTTTTTCTTTCTGAGGGTCAAAGACAATAAGCACATATTTTCCGATTGATAAGCTTGGAAGCATGTGATAGTTTTTCCGCCTGACAATACGATATACATTATCTGAGGCACTTGCTAAAAAGAATACTTAAGCAAAAATTAGGTAATAGCAATAATGGAAATGCGTTGTGAAACAATGTTTCCCACTAATATTTGACATCAGTTGTCCTTCATTTTATATTCATAAAGATCTTCCGCTTAATATTATTCCGCACGTCTTGGGGAGTAAAAAATTATGAGAGCATCTAGAAAGGGGGAAAACTGTGAAGTCACATGGCATATGCATGCTAAGCGCACAGCTTTTTCCGAAAGAAAATTGTGAAACACGCTCCCTTAAGTGAAGAAAATAGTTGAGAGCGTTCTTTCATGCGAAAGAAACAGTGAAGCACGCAGTTCCTATGTGAACACAGAGTGTCAATTTTTTTTCATTTTGAGAAATCCTGATTTTTCCTGATTTTTGACTGCTGAATTTAATTTAATAATTTATCCAAATCCTGATTTTTTGCGGAGAAAAATTAAAATTTCTGCATGAGTGTGCGCGAAAGCGGAACTCTAGAATTTCTCAAATCCTGATTTTACGACTGATTTTTCCTCAAATCCTGATAAAATCAGGAAAATGCTGATGCTAGACACCCTGGCCGGGACAGTAGGCTGCCTTCAAAAATATGAAGCCGAAGAACTTTCTATACCCCTGTTGCATGTTTCCAAAGGAACAATCTAATTTCAATCTCACCCACTTTTTTGCATCAGCTCTTGGATACCGTTCGACTGTAACTTTCATCACGGGCGGCAAAATTATTGGTAATATTAAAATGAATATTGACAATGCGAATTTTCACGGCACCGCGTATAATCTCCATCTTTTCACGGTAACATAAAAATTCATCCGGGAAAAATACTGAAAGATAAACCTCGCGATAACCGAGGTAAAAACTCGAGGTTAACTTGAACGACACCGGTGGTGCCTCGAGAGATGTTCCCGGAGCTAACGCGAGGCGAAGCTCGACCGAAGAATAGACGTAGCGAATTCATCGGTCGATTCCGTCCCTTTTCCCCGGCTCGCAATAAGGAGACCGTTAAAAATATCACCCAATACACTCTTATCGAAACCTCTCAATGCGCCGTCTTCCAACCGCTCCTCCGCCGGGAGAGCAAAGAAGAGCATTTACAAGCTGTCGGACGCCTGCCTTGCGGCGAGGGATGATTTTGATTGCACACCATGTTAACAGCGCCGAACGAACGCAAAACGACGTATAAACGCTCAGGTCTTGCCAAATTGCCCCCGATAAAATATCTTTGTTTGGGAAAAATAATGAATATTTTCCCTTGAAATTATCGCATACTTTAGATTAAATCGAATATTGAATCCTCTGAAAAATTGAGAGAAAAATATCTACAAATTTTCTTGAAAATGCATATTTTAACGGGAGAAATTTTGCAACGTCTGAAAGCTCGAACGCTGTTTTTCCTTGCCACGACAGAACAGTGATCCGATTTCTCGGTAAGACACACAAAGGGGTCGCTCAGAGAGAGAGATCGAAACGGCCCACAGAAGAAGGAGTTTTTCAGAGAAATTGGACATGATATTTCGCCACTCCTCTGACGTTAGGGCGTATTTCAATATTGACGCTTTGGCTCAGCTAAAACAAATTTTTTACACTTTGAACAATAAAGGGTAGGAAAGGAACAGTGCTCGGTTGAGAAGCCTGCCAAATCTGTTGTGAGGCGCGATTTGACTCACGTACAGAATTGCGTTTGACCGGGCAATTCAAACATTCCCATAACCAATGTAAAATTAAAACGTTAATATCTTAGTCAGGGGTTGATTTCAGGAATTTTTGATGCAAGAATCGTGTTCTACGTGAAATTATGGTTAAGAGATATGTATCAGAATGCTTCAATTCGTAAGTACCTTGTCGAGTGGTCCATTCCAGATTGGACTCCAGCATGCATAAGGGTGGTTTCACGATAACTGGAATAGTTTTGTCGCCGGAACAGACAACACATATTTCGGTCATATTTTTGGTTGAAATGATGATCACTCGAATGTTTTCGCATGATTCTTCAAAGGGTTGCATATTATAACGCTTCTCAAAGATTTATCGCTCTACTTTTCAATTTTAATATATAAATGACCGAAAATGTGCTGTCTGTTACGCTGACTTTTTGCCGCGTAGGAGACAGCACATTTTCGGAATTAATATAACATTAATTGAGAAGTAGAGCAAGATTTAAGCGCATAAATCTTTAAAGGGTTACGTATTATAACGCTTTCTAATGATTCATTGCTCTACTTCTCAATTAATGTTATGTTGATTCCGAAAATGTGCTGTCTCGTACGCGGCAAAAAGTCAGCGTAACAGACAGCGCATTTTCGGCCATTTATATATTAAAATTTAAAAGTAGAGCGATAAATCTTTGAGAAGCGTTATATTACGTAACCCTTTGAAGATCCATGCAAACAAATTTGAGTGATTATCATTTCTACTAAAAATATGACCGAAATATGTGTAGTAAGTTACGGCGACAAAACTATTCCAGTTATCGTGAAACCACCCATAAACGATGGAAAAGCTTTTCAAATTTTCCAATCCTGTCCGATTTCTCGGATCGACTCGCTCCACGGTGCGGCCGACGAGATATTTCCCGACTCGGTTCGTTTATGACGCGGCTGGAAAGCTCGGGCTCCCCCGATTCCAGAATTTAATGCACGGCAAGTGGAACTTTTAATCCAATCCCCTCCGTTTCCGCCGAGACTAGTCGCGAGGATTTAGTTCGCTCCGAGTTCTTTATTGGATGACGTCGATGTCGGGAATCTTGGGAGCTCCCGAGTTTTGTGACCCCGGTTCCCAGGAAGCTGCCTTCTTGGTCTTCGCGAAACTTTGGGCTTTCGCTGAACTTACGCGGAGCTCGGTTGAAGCGATTTAACCCATCAGACGTACGACCGTGTTTTGAAACAGTTGTGCGTCAATTAATTCGTCGCCCTCCTGACATAAGGACGTAATTACACTGGGCTATGAGCCCTATCGTCCATATAAATTAATGCTTTCCCGGGCCCATCTCTAAGTGCAGTTAGGCCCTTAAGTCAGCCAAGCGACGAATTGGACTGCATAAAGCAGAAAGGAACCGAGTCACATCAGCTATTGCCAAATTTAATTGGGCGATTTAATTAATTATATATAATAGGGAGTCTGGAATCTTCCCTGCGCCTGCGGGCCGATTATTGAAAATAGACAAGGCGATAAACAAAGAAGACGTAGGGAGTATGGAGCTATCCTATCGGTCGAAATGGGTGGTTCCTACGGACTGAGGGAGAAAATGATGGACATGGACCCTCGGGCCATGGACTATCGGGTCCCTCGTGGGTTGCCGTTACTTTGTCTATTACCTACCTCCTTGGTTGATTGCGCAGCCACCCTCTTCCACCGATAGAATCCCTCCATTTAGCTTTTATCTCCTATGTCTATAGCTTTGTCTATCAATTAAATAATCGGGACGCGGACCGAGTCACGCAGAGTCCATGCACTCTCTCTTTCTAAGTACTCCACCAGTGGAGGGTCTAGATCCGTCAGCACAGGTAAGCGTGAACGTGTCCCTTACTGAGCGGCAACCAAGGGGGTGGGGAGGGGGGGGGCAGGAAGCGGCTATCGCGGAATCCGCGGTGTCGAGTCGCGCCTCGGCTCGGAAAATGGTTCTCCAGATAAAAGTTTCTATGCGAGCATCCGGTGCGGCGCACGGTGGATCGAGACACTAGGAGAGGTCGGACAAAATTTGGAAACTTTAAAAGCTCAGAACGCCGTTTACACGAAACTTTGAGGTTCTAAAAGTGGTTCCATCAGTTTTGTTGTGAAATTTTCTCCAAGAACCACCCCTTGAAGTTCAAAATGTGACGAAATAAACATAAATATTTGCAGTTTTAGCCAAAAATTTCATGTCCGATCTCTCTGATTGACTCGGACCACTGTGCGGCGCGCGGCGCGCGGCGGGCGTTGAGCGGGAGGTGCGCCACTGGCTCGCGTCGTGGGAGCTTTTATCTCGGCCGCCGGCTCCGTGCTATGTCACCTCATCAGCGCCACCAGACGCCAATCAGATCCTGCGCAATCTCCACCACCGACCAGGGAAAACTTTCTTCGTTTCGGGTCGCGGAAAACTCGACCGGCAGAGCTGTCGTTGTGAAATTGCGCCTGTAGCAAACTTCAGCAAAACTGATAAGAATATTTGTGTACTTGTGTTACTTTCGGTCGATAGAAAGAGTGACACACAAACCAACACAAATTTAGACCGCGTTAAGTAGAAAGGAACCAAGTCACATCAGCTATTGCTAAAATTTGGGCAGTTTAATTTTTCACATAAAACGGACTTTTGTGCAAATTTCAGTGAATTTTCTGTATATTAGAAAGCAAATTCCTGGAAAGTTTCAAAGGAATCCGCACAAACATTCTCTTGTAAAAAATTAAATTGCCCAATTGAATTTGGCAGTATAGCTGATGTGGCTTGGGTTATTTCTGCTAGACGCGATCCATTTTGTGTTGATTTTGGTACAATTTTCGATAAGCAAAGAAAACAATGGAGTATTGTAGAGATTGGGAATTGGGGGGGGGGGGGAGAGGGACCTTTCGCAAGAATTGGACTCTTCTCACGAAACGTTCACCTGTGCTACGGGTATCTTTTGGAAGCGGGAGGCTAAAAAAAAACCGTACAATCCTTACGCAGATTTTGAAGTTAGGAGTGTGTTTGAGACTTTCCCGGGGCGCTCACCGTGATTTTTGAGCCATTTTCTACGAGGAGCAACTCTTCTTTTCGCTCCAGCTGAAGTTTGCACCAGGCCCAGACGGGAGTTGCTGCCCTCTTTCGCTGGTTATCACCATGTGGCACGGTCTCAGACAGAGAGTGAATCTTTTTAATTCTCGCGATTCCATAAGATTCATATGACCATTGAAAAGGGATTAAGCCGATGGCAATGCAGCGGTATTATCGTCTGAGTCTCAGATCCGCGACGCCACAGACGCCAATTAGAATGCTTGATCGACACTTGGGTGATCGCGAGTCGAGTTACTTCTGAATGCCCGGCGAAAACTGACGCCTCGCCGTAAAATGATCACCACGGGTCCATTATAATTTTTCAGATTTAATTATGATTTGCGACGTTATGACTGCGCTCAGCTTCGAAAGATTATATTTCAATTCACGTGCACCGTACTCGAAACAGCGAATATTTTATGCGTTCCAACGACCAGAACTCTTCACGCCGTCACCGTCCGGTCAAATTTTCACAAGCGCCATGCGACGTTTAAAAATTTCCAACGCCATTTTATTTCTTTACAGACAGACAGGGCCGGATTTAGGGGGTGGCCACATGGGCTGCGGCCCATTATGGCAAATTTAGGGGGCGGCAAATGTTGTAATTTTTTCAAATGTGGGTATCAAGAAAAAAATCTGATTCAGAAAAAAAATTACGAACGAGAAAAGGCGAAAAAATCTCTCATTACCTGAGAGTTAAAATATAATAATTTCTAATTTGTTCGTCTTTTGGTGATACAAGAGACAGCGCCTTTCATTAGTCTAGTTGAGAGAGGAACCAAACACGCAATTCGGCCTAGAGCGGCGCGGAGCAAGGAGCAATGATGACGAGGACTTGCGATGGAAATGAGAAGCCCTCGGCGTGCCGGTCAGCATAAAACACATATTAGCGCCTACAAGACTCCATAAATACTTCACGCACTGCGTCAAACGTAGTGCGGTCAGCAGCGGTCGGCGTGAAACGCATAGCGCCTGCAAGACTGTAGGGATACTTCACGCATTGCGCCAAACACATGCAGTGCGGTTGGCGCGGTGGTGGAAATTAAAATCATTAAACCACATTCATCTTTATTGTTTCATAATATTTTTCGTTCTCTTCTTAAAAATGAAAGGCCTCGTCCACACAAAGATATTTTTACGGAGCTTAATTTTCGCGCAAAGTTCCGTGAAATTTCGCTTGTGTTGACAAGGCTTTCACAAAAAATGTTCCCAACACGATTAAACGCGTTTATGCACCCTTCCTCCTCCGGCACGTTCACTTGATGGTTTGTACCGATGTTTCAAAACTAATGAAAAGGGGCGGCAAAATACAGGCGGCCCATGGGCGGCAAGTAGGTAAATTCGGCCCTGCAGACAGATTCAACCAACAATGTAAAAAAATAAAATGGCGGCGGAAATTTTGAAACGTCGCATGGCGCCTGTGATACATCGGCCGGAAAGAGACAAAATGGTGATCGTTTTGAGAACTAATTTGAAATCTCTGACTCTCGACTCTTCACGTACAATGGATTGCATTTTGCAAAAAGGAACCACTAGCATTGCAATGATGCTAAGATTGTGCAACTTCATCTTTTGCAATAGAATTGCGGAAATCGTGGAAAACTATGAAATTTAGATGGTAATTGTCTTAAATTTACAGTTTTTAGCGAGTAAAATAGAAGCTATTAATGGATAATCGGGTTTTTCCTCCAAGACAAAAGAAGTTGCACAATCTTAGCAACATTGCAATGCTAGTGGTTCCTTTTTGCATAATGCAATCCACATTTAACTCCTCGATTGGTTTTCGAATTTGTGAGCTTATTCAGGATCTGTTTTATTTTTCCAAATACTAGGGAAGCTCCCTCGACATCCCCCGTTGGATTTTGCCAGATGCCCCCTCGACCCCTCGGAATTCGCCACTGGAGCATGAGTGCAAGGCGGCTGCCAACCTGAGAGCTGCGTTGTCAAATAGGACATGATAATCATGGCCCTCGCTCGATTTCCCGACCGCGTCAGCCCACGATCTGGTGCGTGAGCCCACATGTGAGGCCAAAACATTTTCCAGCGATTTTCCACCTCATTGAGTCCACGTTTTGCATCTTCCAGACGTCAGGAGCGACCTGTCACCCTCCCGTTGCCAGATCATGAGTAAATTCGCGTTTTCAAAATCTCCGAGGCACTATGCTGCCCTCCTTAGGAAAAATGCTGTATGAGCCTTCAGGTGTAGCCAACTTGCCTTCGAATCAACAATAATTTATAGGGAAACTTATGGATATATTCTCCCTAATTTTACAGAATATATGATTCACAACTCTGCCGTCTTAAGGAAAAACTCCGTATGAACCATCAGGCGTTGCCAAATTTCCTTCTACGAATCACGAATTTTCAGGGAAATCTGTGAATATTTCTCCTCCAATTTTTCACAGGATTTCGTTCGTAGTTTGATATACAAAGTCTGAAAATTTCACGGAAAAATATTCATAACTTTCCTCATAAATAAACATTTTATCGAGGAAAAATTGGCAACTCTGAAGTGTTCATACGGCGTTCTTCCTTAGCACGGCAAAATTGGAGCGCTGGGTGCAAAAAGGGCATTTTTCGCTTGCGCAGTGTCTCAAGATCTCTGTTAACGGTTCATCCACGATAAAGAAAATGCGTGGAATTTGTCTAAACTTTTACTGAATTTTCTTCATGATTTAACAATGCTGAAAACTGAAAATTTCAGAAAATTCACCCAATAGTTTCCTCTCCAATGTATAAATTAGCAGTAGAGATTCTGAAACACCGCAACCAAGAAATGCCGTTTCTACAATCAACGCCTCGATTGGCCCTGCAGCGTCTGAAAATGTCAAAGAATAATATTTATGATGTTCCTTAAAAATATATGTTTCAAGGTGGGCAATTTAAACAACATCTGCATTTTGTGCGGAGTTTTTTCTCAGTACGGCGGCATGGAAAAACGGTGTGATTGCGAATAAAATAAAATATCTTAATCTTTACTATAAAATCATGAGAGTAACTCGAAGCGTACAACACCTGACGTGCGAAGCGCTTTAGGGGGTCGGACTGCGAAGCAGTCAGGGGGCGTGGTTACCCGGTATTCATAAAATATGAAATGACTGCACCTTGCCCTTTTAGTTGTTCAACTGACAATGAATGAAAAGCTATCACACGATTTATGATGACGCATTAACGACCATTAGAGCGGAATTAAATTCGTTTCAGGACGGAGGTGGACCGAATAATAAAACAAATAACCCCACACCACACCATTGGAAAAAGGCATAATGAAAAACAATTTACGTCCTATACTTCCAACTTTGTCATCAAGCATTTAATTCCATTCTTTAAATTCAGTCAGCGTTTTCCTACGTACGCGTTGTGCAGTTACCGACGAACCTCTAACTTCAGTTTTATTTCAGCTTTTGATAAAGGCGAGGTAACAAGAGTGAGCAGTTTTGAGAATAAAATTCCACGCATGATACCTTTTTCTAGCCTTAGTATGGGGAAAGGATTCGACAAAAGCAATATTTTTCTCTGCCACAGAATCACGCTGTAGAAGTATTTTATAAGGTGATAGATTTTCTTGGATTTTTCGTGTGGATGTGATAAGGAGGGCTCACGGAGCTCTTTGATAATTGGATTACATTTTGCAATAAGGAACAGCTATCTCTGGCTCTCCCATAAAAGCACGTATCTTCATAGGGAAATCAATGGCACATATGTTGTTCCTAGAATGAGCCAGAAATAGTGGTTCCTTATTGCAAAATGTAATCCAATTGCATAAGGATAAGTTTAGTAAACCTCGAGTGAAATTCAGCAGTATAACATGAAGAGATGAGGGTTGCATTTTGCAAGAAGGAGACAACTGCATTCCAATTTCACTAGAAAGGTGCAACTTGTTTTACACTGCAAATATAAACTGATTATCAAAACAAGTTTTATCTTAACTTATAATGAACTATGAACTGTGTAAATTACCTGTGTAAATTTAATTTTTTGCATGATTTCAGTAATTTTTTTGCAGAGAATGTAAGTTGTACAATCCTAGCAACCCTGGATTACTCCTGGTTCCTTTTTGCAAAATGCAATCCATGAGTCCTTCGATTGGTTCACAAACGGAGGAAATAAAGTACACTAGAAAAAAAAAACACATTATGGATCTAGAGTCCAGACTCTTGAAACCATTGACAAGAAAAAGGACTCTTGATTCAATCAGATTTTTGCTTAAATCAAAAGGAAATCCGCTCAAATTAAGAGGCTTGGTTCTTGGTTTAAGCTTAAATCTGATTGAATCAAGAGTATTTTTTCTTGTCAATGTTTTTAAGAGTCTGGACTCTAGATCCAATGTGTTTTTTTCCAGTGCTTTTTGCAAAATGCAATCCATGTGTCCTCCGATTGGTTCGAAGAATCGATAGTTTTTACAAACGGAGGAAATAAAGCATTGCAAACTTTTAAGAATCGCCACTGCATCATGTCCGCCCTCTCCCGTTGACTCAATCCAATATGTGGCACTGAAAATAACTAGCATAGCACCTTATCGGGGCATCGAAAGGGATTACCCGGAGGGCCGTTAGGCCGTTATGCGTTACGACGTTACGTCCGGCAAAGGGCGGGCGCGCCGCCCACGAGACGGGCAGGCCAGGTAGCCGGCCGGAACCGACACGCCACGGCTCGATCTTCGATAATTTCCCATTTAAAGCTATGGTAAAGAATCGATTATTAAGGTGTTAGTCGCGGACACCCCGTTTATCGATCCTTTTTCGTGAGTTTAAACGGCGGATGGATCGATATATCGCAAAGCGCGCGACGCCACTGACCAGTTCAACATGTTAATTAAACATTGAGGCGAGAGCCGCCGCGGAGCATTTACACGTTTAATCAACGAGTTTGCACGAGTTACGGGGTTTTCGAAAGCCTCCTTTGCAAAGGTCGAGTATTTAATCGGGAGAGCAATTTCGCTGCGACGTGTTGCGCCTCACCCGCGAGGCGTCGTGACCTTTCTGAGAGTGGGGGTTGGATTGTTGGAAATCAAAGCTACTTCCGGTCGCATAGTGAAAAAAAAGTATAATACGGATACTGCCGTCAACAGGAGAAAAGGCTTAAGTCCACTTTAGATTTTATTCGGAGGATTATTCACAAGGAAAACAATCTCTTAAACCGGAGTCCAGACAAGTAAAAAGTTCGAGGAAAAAAAAAATTCTTGATTCAATCAGATTTTTGCTTGAATCGAGAATTGTTGTATAGTATGTGGCGTCTTTAATTGGTGCTTCAGTCCACAGAGAGAAGAATTGAATCTGAACTTACCAAGAACGGAGCTCAAAGTAAGGAGAAAAACAGTGAAAGTAATACTTGTAGTACGAACCTGCAACAAAAAACGGTAAAAATTTAGAAAATCAGATACATAATTAAAAAAATAAAATTCCAGTTTAGAGATCGCAATTCTGTTGTTAGGAGACTAAAGAATTCACGCACCAATTTTGACATAATAAATTTCAAAATAATAAAGGCGTGATTGTTTTGGAGGAAAAATATCGCATTCGAGGGCAGTTTCGATATCAGTATCGAATGCGATAATTTTTCTCTAAGACAATCACGCCTTTATTACTTTGAATTTTATTATGTCAAAATTGGTGCGTGAATTCTTTAGTCTCCTGACAACAGAATTGCGATCTCAAAACTCGGAAAAAATTACGAGTAGCGAAAAAATGGAACCAATCGATGCGATATATCGCATGTCGTTCTGACACAAAATGTGCCATCCATCGAATCACCTTAGGCTGTGTCTATCAAAACGATAGCGACCACCCTCGGGCTTCGAGCATGATGGTGTATTGAGAAACTAGATATCATCCGATTTCCGTGATGCTAACTAAACCTGAACCGTAACGGCAAGGCGTGAATGATCGATTATAGACATTTCCCCGATATTTGAAGCTGTGATAAAGACTTTTACGGTGTTCGTCGCGAGCACCCTGTTTATTGATCCTTTTCCATAGGTTTAAATGGCAGATCGATCTATGAATCGCAAAGCACGCCGCGCCACTGATTCCGAAGCTCAAAGCCCGGACGGCAGGGTTGAAATTGACCGGAAAAGACGAGACAATGTTTTCCCCACGATTGAGAGGTTGGAGCCGGGACAGCATAGGACAGCAGGGACAGTGTAGGGACAGCGAGGGCAATGGGGACGTTGCAGCCACGACCTCGACCGCGGGACGAGGGGTCGTAGGTCAAACGATTGTGACATGATACTTATTCCGGGTAACACAAGAGTTCGCATTCGGGGCGACTCGTTGCAAAACTTGATAGATAAATCCGCCAATAGAAAACGAGGGATGGAGAATTTTTTTACCGGGGTGCTGAGGAGATTCCTATGAGTCAGTTATATAACTTAGGTGGATATAACTTCGGTGGGTATAATAAAATTATGGTGAAATTATTATAAATAAATGAATCTACTTGTATTGGGAATACCTAACTTTTTCATGTAAATTGGCACTATCAATAAACTTTTTCTAGAGGTAAATATTTAGATACGGTGGGAAGGCTAAGGGTCCGTCCATAGATGACGTCAGGCTTTTATTTTCGATTTCTTGGCATCTTCCCTATACCCCAAAGTCATATGCATTATACTCGTAGCGTCACTAAAATTACGTTGGAGATGCAAAATTTTGTAAGACTTTGTGGAATGAAATTTCATGAAATTTCTGTTAGGACGTCTGCAATGCTCAGTATGCCGTGGAATGCACAGAAACGATAAAATCTGTATTTTAAAATCGACACGAGTCCTATGTTGAGGCTCCTCGTCAAATTCTCGGATAAATGTTGCGAGTTGAATGCGTAGCCCCTGAAAAATCGTTGCTAATCACGGGAAATGAAATTTTACTTTACAGCACAATTAAATTTTCCGAGCGTTCACGACAGGGTGTTGACCGAGTGTCAACTCGGTTGATTTAACAGGGTGTCTAGTATTGTTAATTTTGAAAAATTTTGATATTTTCCTGATATTTTATAAAAAATTCCTGATTTTTTCATTTTGAAAATTCCTGATTTTTCTTTGAGAAATTATCAGAAAAAAGCAGTGAGACTTCTCCGCTGAGGAGATTCGCATAAGAAAAATTCCTGATAAAACGTTCGATTTTTCCGATTTTCCTGATATTTCCCTGAGTTTTTCCTGATCGGCCAAAATTCCTGATACTTTCCGGATTTTCCGGTTTTTCCTGATGCTAGACACCCTGTTTAAACGATTCGGGCCTTTCCACCCCTTCACCCACCGCTTTTGAGCGTAATCAAGGAGAATCCTCATCCCTGTGAACGTTCTCGCGTTCCTGGAATCCTGGTCGGCGACACAACGTCATGACGCATGACGTCCCGACACTCGGGGTTTCGCCCCCGGAGCGATTAAGACTGTCACGGCCCCGCCCGGGTCGGAATATGAGATCCCGGTTCCCCTCGCGGGTCGTCTCCGCGGATCCGAATCGGTGGCGACATCGCGAGGACGCGCGGGGCGGGGCGGGGGAGGGGACGAAATTTATGTCGACTTGAATTTCGAGACGAATGGGATCCCCGGGGAGCCGCTCTCGAGTCCCTGTCCTTCGCCCCGCGGATTCTTCCGAAATTCGGGAGCCCCGGCCGAGTCCTCTAGTGCTCGGGAAAAACGATGTATGAACATTCGGATGTTGCCAAATTTTTCTCGATTAAACTCAGAGATGCGAGACCCTCTACTGGTATCTTTGCAATGATGGAAGCTTTTACTTTCGGGATTTCAACATTCAACTGTTGACCTACCTACTGGGTCGATGGTTAAAAACACTGGAAAAAAATTCTCGGCGTTTTTACCAAGGTCCGTTGGTACCTTACCATCTCACATTTTTTACCAATTATTGGTAATTTTACCAAGACAGGCTGGTAAGCTAACCTAAAAACCGGTATTTTTACTGTTTTTTCCGGTAGGAATACCACTTTTATTGGTAATCAATTCCCAGTAACCTTGCCATTTTATCTCGGTAATTCTACCACAGTCTATAAAAAATATTGGCGTTTTTACCAAGGCTCAGTAAAATTAAAGTTCGATAATTCGATAAAGTTCGATAATTTTACCGAGAATTCTCGGTAAAATTACCAAATCCATAAATGGTAATTTTATCAAGAAAAAACTGGGATCAAATAGAACCCTGAATTCTTGGTAATTTTACTCTTCTCTTAGTAAATACACTGAGAGTTTTTTTTCAGTGAACGTGTTGGGAGTTTCGTTTTGCAAACAAACCAAAGTTCGGGAAACTTGTTTGGCTCATGACGTCACTCGAAGCTCATCATCCACCTAGTGGGTAGGTCAACGGCCGAAAAGGGAGTGATGACTGTTGCACCCTTATGATTGTCCAGAAGGAAGTGTTGAATCCCCGAAAGTAAAAGCTTCCACCTGTCGCCTAGAGGCCAGAGGATATAGGCACTCCAGTACGGACAAGTTGGTAATTTTGAAGTTAGGTCATGGAACTTTTAGGGTTTATTTATTCGTGATTTATCGTTTGTAAAGCATGTATTTGACCAGCCGAGTACTGCCAAGCTAAGGAAAAACAATTTTTGGCTTTCTTAGTTTGAAATTAGAATCTATTAACATGTTTTTTTTCTTCTTTTTTCTTTTTGAATATTCATTTATTTATTTTGAAAATGAGTCTATTCAAAATCTAGTTCTACCAAACAGTGATACAATATACAATGGTAAAAAAGTGCAAGTATTACATTTTGTCAAATATATTGATTTTGTATCATAGTCTAACCACATTAAACATAAATGATACGGGAAGGTTATGAATGTTGTAGATTAAAATGCGGACAAAATTGTCTGAACGCTTTGAAAAACAGTAATCACGATTTTCCCGGGAAATTTGTTTTTTATCGAAGGAAATTGGCAACTTCTGAAGGCCCATAGGACGTTCTTCCTTAACACGGCAGAGTGGAGTCACGACGAGGTAAGAGCACGCGGGATCCAGTGTCTTTTAAACCGAGGACGATTTATTACGGGCGCAAGCGAGGTTGTCTCGTCTCGTCGGGACGCCGGGTCGAGTTGCTCCCCCGATTTATCGCTCGTTAAAAAAAAATTCGGCGTTTTCCGACGAGAGAACGCGCGTGCTTTGTGAGAAGCAAGTTCTGGAACGCTCGATTTTCGGCTGAAAAATACACTTTCAGGGGCTGTCATAAATGACGTCAGGTAACTACGCTGGGGGAGGGAACTACCTGTCAAATTCCTTTAGGCCTTGGCTCCACGGGACGTTTCATGGGATTTGTCCCAGGGAAAAATCTCACTTGCGAAGTTGAGAAAAATATTGAGATAGTGAATACTCATCACAGTGCCAACTAAGAGTCCTTGTAGAGTCCCTGGAACGACTTCAAAAGAAGGAGAAGAAATTTTGCAGTATTTTTTAACGGGAAAAAAGTCCAGAAGTTTCATGCCTGCGATTCGAACTTGGGAAAAATCCCGTGAAACGTCCCGTTGAGACAAGGCGTTAGAAAAGGTTGGGAAGGGAAGAAAAGGCAGGGTGGCAAGAAACGTAAGATTGGAAATGTCAGTGAAGAAATATTTCATGAAATTTCACGATGCTATGAAATACTTCATATTTTTCAGGGGCTAGAGTATGCAACCCGCACTTTAACACACAAAAATAGAAGAAAGTCAGTGTTCTTACACTTTGCGAAACTTGAAAAGGAACTGTTAGTTTTCAATATATATGTATTTTATAAATTACTGAACCGTGAAATTTCAAGATTTTATTTTTCATGAAATTTTGCCGCCCTGAGAAAGGATCTGAAGGGTTTCGAGATGCGAAGATGCGATTTTTCCTAGTGGAAGATGACCAAAAAAGTTTTTAAAAGTAAAAACGAAGTCATTGTTTTTCAATTGAAAATTCCAGAGTTTGGCTTGAACAAAGCCTTTCAATTAAAAAGAATTTTCTTTAATGGGTAGTTTTTTCTTTACAGAAAAGAAAACTAGGCCAAAAATTGTATTCGTATCTAAGGTACTTTATTTTTCCCCCGATCAAAACAATTTTGAACCATTTTATTCATTGATAAGCCCGAATTTCCTCAACCTTGCAATCGAAGATTGAGAAAACCAAAGAACACCGCTCCGGGATTTCCGACATGCTCTTTTAATTTCGCGAGCTTTAGAGACAGACTTTGAACTTCATCCGAGAGAAAAAACTTTAAAAAAAAAGTTCCCGAGGATGTTAATCAAACTTGAGGGGAAAATACCACGCTCCTGTCAGGCGACACGCGGAGAGGCTGAAACTCTCCTTGTCAATCCCTGAAATATAAATTGTTTCCACTACATGCCGCACGAGGCTCGGCTCGGGAAAATTCAATTCCTCGAAAAAAACTGCAAAAATCCCTTCCGAGCCAACCCCTCAACCCCCCCCCCCCCCCCCCTCCGCTGGTAAGATTGAATCGAGGAGCTTCTTCCGCCGATTTCCGCTTCCGCTTAACCAATACCCCCCCCCCCCCAACCACCCCCTCGCTTGTACTTACACGTGTTCAGCCGTGCTAAGAAAAAACGACGTATGAACATTCGAGAGTTGCCAAATTCCCTTCACTGAAAAAAAAGTCTCGGTGTATTTACTAAGGAAATGGTAAAATTACCAAGAATTCAGGGTTCTATTTGATCCCAGTTTTTTCTTGGTAAAATTACCATTTATGGAATTAGTGATTTTACCGAGAAATCTCGGTAAAATTATTGGACTTTCTCGGTAATTTTACTGGACCTTGGTAAAAACGCCAATATTTCTTATCAACTGTGGTAGAGTTACCGAGATAAAATGGCAAAGTTACCGGAAATTGATTGCCAATAAAAGTGGTATTCTTACCTGGAAAAAATCAGTAAAAATACCGGTTTTTAGGTAAGCTTACCAGTTTGTCTTGGTAAAATTACCAATAATTGGTAAAAAAAAAAGTGAGATGGTAAAGGTACCAACAGACCTTGGTAATAACGCCGAGAATTTTTTTTCAGTGCTTCGACAAAATGATTACTTTTGAGGAAAGTTACGAATGTTTTCCCTTGAAACATTAAGGAACTTCAGGTGAAATTGCGAACAAAATTACCTGCAAAATGGGAAGGAGACTATTCGAAAGTTTACCAGGGAATTCGTGTTTCGTCAAAGGAAATTTGGCAACGGCTGAAGGTTCATACGATCCTTTGGCTTGGTACGGCAATGTCGCGAGAAGCCAAACGGCCCCTTGCGGAGAACTTTGTACCTTAACGAGCCGCTTCCTGAAATTGTCCCTCCTCGATGCGTAACCACCTTCCTTGTCGTCTGTGGCGTGTCGTGCTTTTCGATGAATCGATTCACCTGCCATTTAAACCTATAGAAAAGGATCGATTATCGGAGTCTTCGCAACGAACCTTAAAGATTGATTCTTTGCCGTAGCTTCAAATGGGAAAATATCAATAGATGATGATTCACGCTTCGCGAGTACTCGTCGTGGAAGGGGCCAAAGCAGAGCGTTCCAAGAAAGCGCCCTTTCATTCTGTTTTCTGGCTGTTTTTTTGAGCCGTCAGCAAGAGTTTAAAATTAGAAGACATTTTCCTTCCAGATCTTTGTGTTCTGTACCTCAGGCGCAATTTTTCGATTATCGGTTGCTGACGAACAAAAAACAACCTGGGGCTCATTCGCTGGGCTCGAGGCAATGAAAGGGGTAAAATTGTTTCAAGACTGTTTTGTCCGGAAGGGAAACATGTGATACCTGCAAAATTGAATTTCCGGGGTTCCTTTCAATTATTATCTGACCTTTTCAGCGCTCAACCAATAGGGAATTTTTTGTTATTTTAACCTGCTTCTAGAATTCTAGTAGACTAGAGTGGGAATGCGTTCGAATGGCGCACCAGCGCAACAACATGATGGTGGAGAGGGGCCTCGCATATTTAGAATAAAATAATCAATTATGCTCCCCTTTTAGGACAACAAAAATTCACAACAACTGTACATTTATACGGCATTTTTCCTTAGCACGGCACACTGGAAAAGAAAAACACATTGGATCTAGAGTCCAGACTCTTAAAAACATCGACAAGAAAAAATACTCTTGATTCAATCGGATTTTTGCTTGAATCCAAACGAAATCCGCTTAAATTATGAGGCTTGGTTCTTCATTTAAGATTGATTCTGATTGAATGAAGAGTACTTTTTCTTGTCGATGTTTTTAAGAGTCTGGACTCTAGATCCAATGTGTTTTTTTCCCAGTGTCCTCAGAGTGGGCCTCTTCCCTCCTGCCATTCCACACGATCGAGCCGATCGCGTGGTCGCAGGGTTTCTGCACCCCCACGCTTATCACCGCCAAAAAAGGGTGCATGGTGCATAAGACGAACGACAAGGGAGCTACGATGCTCCTGCAATTAGCGTGTCGAGAACAATGCGTCGGGCCGAGGAATTATCGGTGGCGATGAAGCAATATGCTCTATTAAAGCGTGATTTAAGTGCGAAGCTAAACTAGCTCGCTTCCGAGGAAACCACGCTCGAGCACTCTTAATAAATCCGTTCATGACGAATGGCTTCGCGTTACGTTCCGATAGAATTTATCCGGCATCGAGCATGGAGCCGCATTAAATTTGAATAACCAGCGCGAAACCGTGGAAAATTATTATTGATGTTGTCGCCCCGAGCATCGCTGCCGGATCGAGGGGAAAGACGTTCATTTCGGAAGCACGACTCCTGACTCGCCTCCCGGCTGATTCTTGAAATTAATAGACAAAGAGGACAAAAAGGATATGAAGGGATCCTACTGGTGGAAGCGGGTGGTTACAATGGATAAAGAAGAAAGGTAATAGAATAACTAACGGCAACCTACAAGAGAACCGACAGTTAGTACATCATAAAAAGTTAAAAATCCTATATAAGAACCACTCGTTTCAACCAATAGGATTGCTCCATACTCCTAATGCCTTAGACTGTCTATAGCTTTGTCTATCGATTTCAACAATCAGCCCCCTGCGGACTTATTGTTGAGATTGAGTAAGTTGGCTCCCTGGCAGGGTGGCAAAATTTCATTGAAAAATATTTTCACGAGAAATATATCGTGAAATTTTAGACATTTTTGGAAGAAATGAAAGATATTGAAAAATACCGGCTCCTTTTCATGTTTCGCAAAGTGTAAAAGTTGTGAGTTTCCTCTATTTTTATGTGTTGGAGTGCGGACTGCATACTCTACACTGAGAAAAAACTATGGCTTATAAACCTATTAGAGGTAAATATGGAACACCACTAATAGTAGTACCTCTACATATAATAATATCACATATACCTTAGTTATGGTACGGGGTATCTTAATTAGGTACAGAGACCTTAGTATGGTTCACAGACCGAGAATCATTAGTTTATTTACGACTATTATAGGTGTTCCATATTTACCTCTAATAGGTTTATAAACCATAGTTTTTTCTCAGTGTAGCCCCAGAAAAATATGAAATATTTTACACCCTCGTGAAATTTCATGAAATATTTCACTGAAAAGTCAAATCATCATTTCTTTCTTACGTTTAATACCACACTGGAAAAAAAAAACCGCTTGGATCTAGAGTCCAGACTCTTAAAAACATTGACAAGAAAAAATATTCTTGATTCAATCGGACTTTCTGCTTGAATCAAAAGGAAATCCGCCTAAATCAAGAGGCTCAGCTCTTCGATTCACGGAAACATCGGATTGAATCAAGAGTATTTTTTCCTGGCAATGTTTTTAAGAGTCTGGACTCTAGATCCAAGCGACTTTTTTTTTTTTGAGTGACTGTCCACTGGTTCTCTCAAGAATTTCTGCAAAATGGTGTTATTTTCTCATGTGACTTTCCTTTTCCTCGCTCTATGTGACAACAAGGGCCGGGAAAATATTCGCCTGACATCGACTTTGGCCGCTCGCGACTTGGAAGTGCATCTGCTTCAATGGACGAGCCTCCTAAATCATAACCCGTGCCAATACGGAAAACCAACAACAACGCCTCGATAGTAGCCGCGTCGCGTCGTTGTCGCAACGGGAAATGACACAATATTTTCCCAATGTTACGTTGACATTGTTCCAATATACAATTCACGGTTCCCAGTTCACATCCTCTTTTTCCATTCTTACGACTCGGGTTCGATTTACATGTGTCGGTCCATGTTACAACCCAACTATTCCATTTTCTAATGAGCCTCCGGGTACATGAGACTGCGCGGAGAAAAGTAGATGGCTGTCATGAGAAAAAGTATCCTTGTCGCAAAAGAGTAGAGCAAAATTGACTTCATTTTACAATAAGAAACACTCTTTTTGGCTGAAACATAAAATCACCTGTCTTCACAGGGAAACTAATGGCACATGCGTTTTAGTGTGTTTTCCGAAGGAAAAATACACTATTGTTCTCAAATGGACCATGAATGTTCGGTTCCTTTTTGCAAAATGTAATCCATATAGACACATCATAAAATAGCATTTCCCCCACGATCACTTTTCCTACCATGATGATAATTTTTTGTTGGGACACGGAGAAGAGTTCTTCAAATATTGTTTTCCTTGTCGTCACAAAATAATTTTTTATTGCATGACAAATTATTGTTGAGGTACTTCATGAAATTTTTTTACGGGTTCTTTTGTGACAAAAGACGATTTTACTTGTGACAAAGATTTATTTTTCTCCGTGTGTTTTGCCAGGAAATGTGTTCTTTCTCTTTTCTTCTCATCTCTCCTCTGTTCTTTTTTTTGTCAATTCTTCTTTTTCGATTGTTTTCTTCTTTCCTTTTGCTTTGCATCTTTGTCGTATGTAATAGTGTTAACCACAAAGTCGCCGACAGAATACGTCTGACGGTTATATTAGGGATGATACCACTCTTCGACCACGAGGGCGCTAGTGTTGCCTACACTAAAAATTGAAGGCGAACTGGCATGACGTTACATTAACCTCTTCCAGTAAGAAAATCTAAGTGCGGCTCAGTAAGAAAATCTAATTTGTGTGTGTCCCAAGAGAGGATGTCATTTCACGATGGTACCAGTATTCACAAGTAAATTCAAGGTTTGCTAACGGAAGTTCAGACACTTCCTATTTAATGTTCACGGTTGAATTTTACTCACTTATAAAGCAGTGGCGTGACTTGTTTTGCGATATATAGATTGATTCATCATTTAACAGGGTGTCGAGTATTTTTTAATTTTGAAAAATCCTGATATTTTCCTGATATTTTATAAAAAATTCCTAATTTTTTTCGTTTTGAAAATTCCTGACATTTTCCTGATTTTTCGACGAATCCTGGCACGGTAGGCAAAAAGCAGTTAGACTTCTCCGCTGAGGAAATTCGCGTAAGATAAATTCCTGATAAAACATCTGATTTTTCCGATTTACCTGATATTTTCCGGATCAGCCAAAATTCCTGATATTTTCCGGTTTTCCGGTACTCCCTGTTTAAACCTATAGAAAAGGATCGATGAACAGAGCGATCGCAACGAACACCTTAATGATCGTCACCAAGGTTTTAAATGTGGAAAATATCGATAATCGATCATTCACGTCCTAGAGCTTGTCATCCTGCGGATACTATAGTCTCTTTCATTAAAGGGTAATAAACTCCGTTGGGGAGAAACACTCTGAGGAAAACGGCAGCAAACCCGTGGTGAAGGGCTCAAATTTCGCTACTCATGTATTAAAAATGTAGTGTGTGCATTTGCGGAGAAAAACGAGCGAGTATGGCAGCCAGGATCGAGGCTCCGACTTATTGCCAAACCGCGCGACGAGATTTCTGCATGCAAATAAAGCCACGCTCACACGAACAGCCCGCGACGCGAAGTCGGTCGCGCATGATCAATCGCGCCGACGGGCTGGAATGATGAGTTACTAAACCTTGTGTTTTTTGTTTAATATTCTGAAATTACCAGGTGACTAGATTATGAGGTTGATTATTGAGTATTTTCGGAGTCAAAATGACGGACTAGCTCGCTTCCAGAGAGTCCAAAGATTCGAAGAAACTTCAAACGCGCCGCAAGGGCGGGAAAATGATGAGATATGATTGGCAGTCAAAACGTCTCCTCTCGTTTTTCACTGATGTTTGTTAAAATAAAACGTATTTCGAAGCGTATTTCGTAAAACGTCGAATCGTTGTTGGTTTACTATTGATAACATGGATGAGATTAGATTCTGTGATTCTGAAGATATAGTTTCGACAATTCTAAGACGTATAACCATGACGAAAGTCGTAAAGACACGTGCTCGCTTCAGGTCCAGTTACACGATCAATTTGATGGCTTTTGATCGTGTAACTGGACCATTCTATTGGTGCCGGATGCCATCATTCGGTTCGGCGGGAAACCGGGGCGTTTTAAATGCGCTTTTTGAACTGCGAATTTCTCGATTTCTGGGTTAATTTTTCGCGTTTCTAATCTGCGCATCGTGTCCTGCCTGCGCGTCATTCACCAGTATAAAAGTGGCTTAGCAAGTCAAAATTAAACCTGCACGCCATCACTGAAAAGGCAGGCGATTCGCGTCGCAAACGTCTGCGGCAATGGCAAAGTTTAAAATCGTTGCCCTGTTGACTTTGCGCCGCTCGCTGCCAGTGGAGCCGCGGCTCATATCCGCGAAATCTGGCCACGTTCGTCCAACTGCACACGATATTCTGTACGCACATGAACATGCACCACAACGCCATTCGGTCACTCGTCGCCGATGCATACATGAATCCAACCATGTTGCCAGACGATTCAGATATTGTTTTCAATTTTATATGGTTTCCGTCGACAGGTGAGGCGTACAAGTTCAACCCGGGAAGCGGCACACACTGAATCGAGTAAATGGGAGAGGTTGGACAAAATTTGGAAACTTTATACGCTTTTAACTACGTTCATACAAAACTTCGACTTTCTAAACGTGACGTTCTAAACGTTCGTCTTAGCGTTCTAAAACTGACGTTTTTGACGTTCTAGAGACTTCCATTGGTTTTCTGAAACTTGAATTAAAATGCACTGGAAAAAAATAACAAATTGTATCTAGAGTCCAGACTCTTAAAAACATCGACAAGAAAAAATACTCTTGATTCAATCGGATTTTTGCTTAAATCAAGAACCTAGCCTCTTAATTTGAGCGGATTTCCCTTCGATTTGAGGAAAAATCTAATTGAATCAAGAGTATTTTTTCTTGTCAATGTTTTCAAGAGTCTGCACTCTAGATCCAATGTGTTTTTTTTTCCAGTGGGGGAAATTCATCAACCCTCGAATGTTCATACGACGTTTTTCCTTAGCACGGCAGTATCGCGGTCCATTACAAATAGCAAGAGATTCGACGAAAAAGCTAATCCAAAGATATTTCAGCGCTAAAATTTCCCGAAGACGGCAGGACTCGAGAAACACAACAAATGCTGAATGAGGGAATGCGTGGGAGTGCAAAAATGCAAAACGCGGAGAAGTTTCAGGGGAGAGCGATTCCTTGGCTCGGAAGATTATGCCGTATTACAGCAAAGTACTACAAAGCATACCACGAAAGACTCCACTTTAAAAAGCGGAAAAAAAAGAGAGAGGAAAAATAGGAGAAAACTTTGAGGAAAGCGGGGATGTATTCTACGGAAGATTTCTTTACAGGCGGGAATGAAGTTAACTGCACTCCATTGGGGTTTCCCGGAGCGCTTTCGTTCATTCTTCGTAGCTTTCCCTTTATTTCGTGTTTCTTCCCCAGTTTGAAATGATAGGCATGAACCGTGCTGCCGATTCTCTCCAAATATTCCTGATTTCTCGACCGCGGCCGAGGCGAGCAGTGAAAAATTGGCAACACTGGAGAGGGAGCTCGTGGTGATTTTACGTTCAACGTTTTACGCGGTTCGGATCCTTTACAAAGTTACGCAGCGTTCCTTTAAATACTTGCATTTCCTTACGGTGGATGATACTTGCATTCCCTACAATCGAGACTAGCTCTGCCGTGCTAAGGAAAAACGCCCTATGAACCTTCAGGCGTTGCCAAATTTTCTTTGATACAGCACGAATTTCCTGGTTAACTTATGAATATTTCCCTTCCAATTTTTCAGATAGTTTCCTTTGCAATTTAATGTTCCTGAAAATTTCAAGGAAACATATTCATAACTTTTCTTAAAAATAAACATTTTACCGAAGGAAATTTGGCAACTCTCGAGTGTTCATACGGCGTTCTTCCTTAGCACGGCAGAGCTGCGGTAACAAGTTCCGAGGGGCTTATGGAGTTATGGACACTCATCGCAAAAAAGGCGAATATTCATGATGAACCATGGCCGGTTCAAATTTGACGCATTTAATATTAAAATGAACTATATGCATGTTAACACGAGCCTTGGCATTAATGTATTCATATGGATCTCAGGGCTTATGTCAGAATGGTATATAGTTCCATTCAATTTGAATACGCTCAATTGTAATTGTGGAGAACGGTTTTATTACATGTACGCACTTAAATCAAAAGGATCTATATCAAGTTTGACATGATCCCTGTCATGCATGTATTCGTATGGATTTCAGGGCTTATGACAGGATGGTATATAGTTCCTTTCGATTTAAATACATAATGATTCAACGGACACAAAAAACATCTCTTTACCAAACAGGAAGAGGAGACTTAACGCCATATCAATTCGCCTTCAATTCTCAGTGTAGGCAATGCGAGCTCCCCCGTGGTCGAATAGTGGTATCACCGCAAATGCCACGCCTACTTGGATCGCACGCAAAAAATAACTTTTTACCAAACAAGAATAGCCGAACGAGCACTGGAAAAAAACACATTGGATCTAGAGTCCAGACTCTTGAAAACATTGACAAGAAAAAATACTCTTGATTCAATCGGATTTTTGCTTGAATCAAAACGAAATCCGCTTTAATTAAGAGGCTTGCTTCTTGATTTAAGCTAAATTCTGATTGAATCAAGAGTACTTTTTCTTGTCGATGTTTTTAAGAGTTTGGACTCTAGATACAAAGTGTTTTTTTTTTTTCCCCCAGTGAGTACTGAATATTGAAGGAGAGTGTCTCTTCGTAAACGAAATTCCAATTAATTTTCAATATCCGGTCCGGCCTATATCGACTTTGGTTTTTTCGCAAGCGGAATTTTTTAATTTTCCGATTCTAATGTAAGATATGAAGGCAATTTCTCTCTTCTAGACTATTTCGAAGCGTTTTCAATACCATGTCGTTCAATATTATAGTGGCATGACCGTAATGCCCCGCCTCATCCCTCCCTTGAATCCGCCACTAGTCCAGTCGCCGTGTTTATATTTTATTTCGTTCTTTCTTTCATCAAGGGAAGATAATCCTGATGAAAAGGTCCAAAGTAAAATATTTCTCCCAAGTTGGTATGACATCCCCGTCTTGGGCCCACCTTTAACGTTCCGCGTTTTAATCCGCTCGTGTTCAAACGCCCTCAGCCCTCAAATTGAAAGCGGCTTTGATCACAGGGCGAGTCCATCATTCCGCGTCATTTTCAGGGCTCAAAGCAGTGTCAAACAAACATGAAATCAGCGCCAAACCGCACGGAGTGAACTCCGATCAATCTAACCCGCGCCTCCAGGCGCTCGCGAATAATCGAATTAGAATCGATGTATCCATCGATTGCACATTTCGAGGCAGGGAGGGGTGGAGAACAGATAATTCTGCCAGATAGTGCTAAATTTGCCCCATTCAATCCGTGTAAAATATCCGCATTTTAATACACAATCTGGCAATATTGAAAACAGACGTTGCGTTCCTTTGAAGCGAGCTCGCTAACGAATTTAAATTCCGCGTTGAGGGCTCGCGTCCCCCCGCTCCCCCCGGCCTTGATTAATGATGGGGGTCGAAATGCAGTGACAGTGTCGAGGCCCAGGTTCAATCCCTCCTCGTTTTTGGCCCCGGCGCGTACTTATCTGCAACCCCCCCCCCCCCCCCCCACGATGAATCAAACGAAGTTTTCTTTCAAAAGAGCTCATTCCACCGGGGAGAAATCAAAAAGTGTAAGCGCGCGTAACTTCATTTACCGCGAGTCTGTCGGAAATCGTGAGTGTTGCCAAAACAGACCGCAGGACAGGTTTCGAGTTGAGGCATTAAAATTTCACGTACAATGTATTGATCAAGTCACATGTATTGTTAACGCTCAGAAACAGTCTGGAACAGAGAAATCTACCTCATATTTTACATTAGAAGCGGAAAATTAAGAAATTGCGCTCACGAAAAAATCGAAGTCGATATGGGCCGGATCGCTGATTGAAAACTAATACAATTTCGGCAAATAACTGGAATTTCGTTTGTGAAAATACACTCTCCTTCAATATTCAGTACTCGTTTGGCTGTTCTTGTTTGGTAGAAAGTTATTTTTTGTGAGCGTTACAAGTAAGCATGGTATCCTAGGAGCTCAAAGAGAAAATATGGCATTCGAGTGCAGTTTCGATATCAGTATCGAATGCGATGTTTTCGCTCTAAAAAAAACCACGCCTTTACTACGTTGAATTTCTTTGTTAAAATTGGTAAGTGAGTGCTTTAGTCTCCTGACAACAGAATTGCGATCTCAAAATTGAAGAAAAATGACGAGAAGCTGAAAAAATGGAACCAATTGATGCGATATATCGCATACCGTTTTGACACAAAATATGGCGTCCATCGAATCACCTTAACGCACGCTGGCTAAAAAACACCAGCACGCCGTCTTACGACTCGTGCATCTACCGCAATCAGTTTGTGTAATCAGAAATGGATTCGCATTGTCTTCACTCTCAGTATAAAGGGACTCTTACCAAGTTGCAAAAACTAAACAAGCGTACTTTCTTGCCAATTCGGCAACCATACCGCGATCTGCGATCGCCACATCGCCAAAAAAGCCCCGTCCAAACACCGCGAAATCCGGGATTTCGCACCAAATCTGGCGAGCGCGGCACAATGGCAACCGGTTCGAGCGCCGGTCGCGACAGGCAGGCTGGCCGGCCGCACTTCTGGTCCGATCGGAGGTTGTCGAACTGCCGATCCTCGCGAACCGTTCCCGCTGGGGTCAATGAAAAAAGCGCGAAGAGCGCACAGTTTGACGCTGGCGATTCCGAAAGGTGGCCGAGGTGCCAGGTCGCCGAGAGCGGGGGGTCGCCGGGGGGACCCGGGGGTACGTGGGGAATTGTCGGTGGCGATTGGACAAGCCTGCTTGCGCAAAGGCACCTTCCACCTTCCCGCACGGCTCGTCCCGGCCCACGCGTTCCAGCCTGACCCAACCGCGCACGCCCGCCAGATGTCGGGCGATCCCTCTGCTCCCGTTCTAGCGGAACCGTCCGACCAGTTTCATTCACAAAAGAATTACTTATACAGGGCATCCGGAATTTAACGTACTTAAATTTCTCGACGAGTTGCTCCTCAGTCGTCATGAGGCGAAAAGTATCGTACATCTCCGAACTTTTCCTTTGCTACACCGAATTAAATTGTTTCGATTGTCTGTGCTGGGTCTTTAAAATAAATCGTCTCTGATAGATTCTTCGATTTTCCAAAAAAATTTTATAGTACAATTCAAATTTGAACTATAATGCACAACACCAAAGTTGAGGACTCACCTTAACCACAGAGATATACAGGGTGTCCGGAAATTGACGAGCTTAACTTTCAGGATCGATTTTTCGGTTCAAAATATGACGTTTTCCCCCTGTGCACAAATGCCCGAAAACGCTTCATATTTTTTGAGCTATGCGCTTCTTTTGCTATGAGCTATGCGCTATATGCTTTCTTACAGTCCTTGCAGTAAAATTTGCCTACCCAGCAAAAAGCTTCGACAATCTGAACTTTTTCAAAGCTCTGATGCGTCGAAATGACGCGTTTCTGGAAAATTTTGTGCAGTACCTTCTCCGCTTGATTTGCCCAGCAGATTCCACAAAATTGTTAACAAAAGTGGACCCCAATACGATTCCGATGAAATCAGAGTATCGGCGGGCCTCTTTTTAGAAGAGATATCTTGCTCGCGTCATTTTCTTCCTGAAAGTCCGGAGCTTCAACGAAGAAATAAGATTTTTTTAGAGGAATGAAAGTGTTTCTAAGGTTCCCCTCATCGTATGTTCCATACTATACCAATAATCAGTAAAAAAAACTCATCACTTACGAAAATAGTAGTGAGTTTGAACGCACTGCCGAGAGTATGGCCAGGATAATTCTTTATGACGTGAATGCGAGGACATCAATAAATTCTCTGCTTTCGTGATAAGGGCTTACGCCAAAATATAAAAAACCTTTTTTGCTTAACAGTCCTCAAACATCTAAGTCAGCTTACCTGAAACAAAATAAAAGAAAAACCGGTTAAAGATCCCGATGCAAAGAGAGAGTCAAAATCAGGGAAATAGTGAAGAATAGAAAAAGCAAGCTTCCACTTGTAGTGCTGAAAGTTCTGAGTTTTTTCAATTCAAATAGATTTGTTTTTCTTCCTTTATGTGACTTCCAGTGAAAATCCAGATTTTTAGGGGGCAATTTTTAGGGGCCACGTTGGCGCAGAGCCTTCATTTTTTAGGCGCCATGGCCGATTTTTTAGGCGTATTTGGCGCGTTGGCACCTGTGAATTTCAAACACTGGCTATCTCAACAGAGATACTCCCTTACGTCAGAGAGGCGACGATATAGAGGTACAACATCCATCGATGAGTCCAAACCGCACCATTGGCAAATCAGAGGCCCTGAGCCGGACTTAAAATCGGCCGAGATTCGTCCTAGGTAAGTATATTTAAATACCAACAAAAGTGGAAAGACCAACAAAATTCGGCCCTTGGATTTCCGGTCGTGTCAACTTGGCAAAGGAGCGAGGGATCGGCGTAAGAGGAGTCGTAAGTCGTAACCCGGGTCGGAGTCTCAGCCGACTTGGACCGGGGGGGGGGGGGGGGGGGGGGGGGGAGTCATCCGCGGATTCACCGTTTACGCCAAGATCGATGACCACGGATCCACCTGCTCTCCCCCTTCCCCCCCGGCACCACCCCCTCCCCCTCTGGAACACCATCCGGTCGGGAGCCCACTCCCCATCGCCGCGGCTCACAACCCACGTTCGTCGATGACACCCGTTGCCGTTCTCCACCGTCGAGTTCGTCGTCCATTCTTCGTCGGATGGAGGGACCCGATGGTCCTCAACTGGACCGTAACGTACCGTGACCAAGAGTACCTTTGTGGACTGAGTAAGCATGAGCCAGCTGCGAACTTCAGCTAGGGTGAAGAAAAGAATGGAGATGTTGCATGTGTGAGGAATTTGCGATTTGACTTTTGATTCCTATGTAAGAGTTTGCGAGAAACACGATGGTGCTACTGGTTTTTCCTGGAATCAACTCCCAAGCTCAAAAAAGCTCTCAAGTTGTGGCCAAAATGGAGGGGATATCCCAGGCTATCCTGAGAGTCCACGTCTACATCAAGACGAACTCTCCATGCAAAGATAGGGAGCAAATACATTAGCAGGGATACCGTGTTTTCAGTTTTAGAGTCCCAAAATAAAGTGGCAGCCCTGTCGATGTACTTGCTCCCTATCGTTGCATGGAGAGTTTGTCTTGATGTAGAGGTGGACTCTCAGGGTTGGGGTGGGATATTCCCTCCATTTTGGCCTCAACTTGAGAGCTTTTTTTGAGCTTGGGAGTTGATTTCAGAGAAAACCAGTGGCACCATCGTGTTTCTCGCGAACTTTTACATAATTATCAACAGTCAAATAGCAAATTCCTCACACATGCAACATCTCCATTGTCTCTCATGGAAAATGGCGCAAAAATCACGATGAGCGTATTGGGGGAGTCTGAAAAAGACTCCTAACTTCACAATCTCTGTACGACAGAGCAATGGTGAAACTGCAAAAATGCGTATCTCGGTTGCGGTGTCTCGAAATCTACGCTCCTATTATATATTTTAAAAAGAGATCGAAGCAACACCATGGCTTGAAGTTTTCCCAGAATATTCCTTGTGAAGAGAGGAAAAATCACTAAAATTGTAAAAAAAATGACGTAGAGTAGTTTATTTCGCGCCGGATCCATGCACTCAGAGTAGCAGGTGGTCAAAATGGCAACTGAGTAAGCGTGAATTTCGCGCCGGGATTTTTAACAGTGCATTTGTTCAAGCGAAGGATCGCAACAGGCCCATTCCTGTTTCGCGGCCTTAAGCTTTTCCGCGGGAAATCGATTCCTGCCAAACTTGACAACATCGCTGGCTGCGCCGTCGGTCATGAATCGAGGGCGGAATTTCGAGGGGTAAGCACTGCACTGTGCACCTTTGTTCCGCGACGCCCCCCCCCCCCTCCCCGGGACGCGGGGGGCGGTGATGAGGGGGAGGGGTGGCGGTTCTCTCGCCGTAACTTTCTCAAGAATCTCGTCTGCCGCCGCGGTTAATTGTTTCAAGTTGATTATTTATTAATTTCACCCTTTCGACCCCCTTTTCCTTTTTTGAGCGGGGACCCGGAAAAGGGCTTTTCCTCCGTCCCGTCGACCGAGTTCTGACGCTGTTAGGAAGCCATCGGCCAAACAACGCTTTTAATTACCGGATTGTTCTGCCGTGCTCAGGAAAAACGCCGTATGAGCCTTCAGGCGCAGCCAAGTTTCTTTCGATAAAACACGAATTCCTTGGTGAACTTGAGAATAATTTCCTTCCGATTTTTCAGATAATTTTGGTCGAAATGTCACCTAAAATTCCTGAAAATTTCAAGGAAAAATATTCATACCTTTCCTCAGAAAAAAACAATTTATCGCGGGAAATTTGGCAACTCTCGAATGTTCATACGGCGTTCTTCCTTAACACGGCAGTATTGAGCTCACTGGGAAAAAAACACATTAGATCTAGAGTCCAGACTCTTAAAAACATCGACAAGAAAAAGTACTCTTGATTCAATCAAAATCTAGCATAAATCAAGAACCAAGCATCTTAATTTAAGCGGATTTCATTTTGATGCAAGCAAAAATCCGATTGAACCAAAAGTTTTTTTTTATTGTCAATGTTTTCAAGAGTCTGGACTCTAGATCCAATGTGTTTTTTTCTTTTCCAGTGCTCCCTCGAAGAAACTTGGGATGAAATTCGACCGTTACGTAACGTAACGCTCGTCTTCCGGTCTGCTTAACCCATCTTCTGACCGGTGTGACTATCCGATGTAAAGTTGTCGTATTCAATGAATCAAAAAACCAAAATTCTACTGCCTTTCTTCGCTTGCATTCTTCCGGCAACATTCACTGATTATTCTCCTGATTACAGACAAACATAAGCGAAATTTTGGACAACAATCGCACCGTTATATTTGCGTAAAACAATTAAATTTTTTGAACCAATGTTGCAACTTTGGAATGGAAATACGTTGGAGAATCGACTATGTGTTAAAAACAAACTGACCGAGCGTGCAGATGAGCAATTTCAACCCCTGAGGACTCATTGTTAGGCTAAAGCCTGCAGTTCCTCCTATAGAGTTAACGTTCCTGTGTTCATACTTGAACGCTCAGCCCGCAGATGACAGGCTCTGCTCCCTGTCACGCACATCCAATTATTTAAAATTTCATCATCGAATCCCACCATGCGCGCAAGAAAAACCTAGGGGGTGGTAACGCGAGCTATTTTATTGATGCAACACACCCTCCTCTGATACAGAATGTCCTGGAGATAACGTGCTTAACGTTCAGGTTCGATGTTTCAGCTCAAAATATCACTTTTCTTCGTATTATATACACATATGCCCGAAAACGCTTCAGAGGTGAGGTATGCGCTTTCTTGAAGTCCGTACGGTAAAAATTGCCTATCCAGCGAAGAGCTTCGAAAATTTGAAACTTTTTCAAAGCTCTGTTGCATCGAAATGACGCGTTTCTGGAAGATTTTATACAATATCTTCTCCGCTTGATTCTAACCAGAGGCGGATCCAGCAATTCGGCAACACTGAATTCCTCCCTTTAAACCTGTGCTAAATAATCGATTCTTGTTGGAGCACTTGGCCCCTCCAAGAATCGATACATTTCCATAGGTTTAAATGGAGGAAATCCGGTGTTGCCAAATTGCTCGATTCGCCAATGATTCTAACCGCGGCAAACTATGGGCATTTCCGAACTTTCTGCACTCCCGAAAGCTTCCACTATTGCCAGGACTCTACTGGAAGGACCCGTCTGTCCGGCTCTGTGTGTGCTCGACTGACGACTTCCTTTGTCGCCGGCGGGTCGGGAGTGACCCGTTTCCCAGGCCGTGCGGTTCTGAAGCAGCATTGTCCGTTGAGCTGGGCGCGACATTGTCGTTGCTTAATCACTTAATCGTCGTTAGTGGGTCATTAATTGAAGCGCCCTAGCGTGGCGCATCGCGTCGCTCAGGTACTTAACGGCTGTGACGCTGACGGGTGGGAGCCCGCCGTCCGCCGTGCCAATTATTGACACGATGCAGCACAGTCTGATTGACACGACGGACCCACAGCACGGCCGCCGAGAGCCGATGCTTTTGCAAATTTCTTCGCACGGCTCCCGCGTGCCGTCCAACGTTCTACTGTAACAGGGGCGGATCCAGCAATTTGTCAACCCTGCATTGTCTCCGTTTAAACCTATGCTAAATAATCGATTCTTTTTGGAGCACGTGTCTCCTCCAAGAATCGATACAATTCCATAGGTTTAAACGGAGAAAAGACAAGACAATGTTGCCAATTTTCTGGATCCGCCAATGTTCTGTAAGCGAGAAAACACACTAAAAATGGCCCGAAATGTATGTAAGAAGGTAGCAAAATGGTGCTTAGTCAACACCATTTTGCGGAGAGGACAAAGCCAGCGAGTTTCAAAAACTTCAATTACCTAGAGTCAAAAAATTTTGAACCCAAATGCGTCTCAGTACAAGACTGAGGAGAGAAAGCGTATTCTCCTGTACTGTAAGCTTGTCAGCTTTCATAGAAGATATTTTTTAAAGCTCTGCACTGCTAATCTGCCTTGTAAGGAAAAACGCCGTATGAGCCATCAGACATTGCCGGATTTCCTTGGACAAATCAAGAATTTTTTAAGAAATATTTAAGTTTTTTCTTAAGCTTTCACAGAGAAAGTTCATAATTTCATAAAGTGTCTGAAAATTTAAAAAAAAAATATATATATATTCTTAACTTTCAAACTCTATTAGCCGTTCTGTGTGTTCATATCTGAGGTCCGCCGACTAAACGACTGAAGCGGACGATGCCACTATATCTTCTATGATCACGACTCCCGGACCCTCAATAAGGAATGTTTCCAAATTCACATGGTCATACGTCGATTTTTTACAATCGATAAGGATATCATTCCGAGATGCATGTTTAAAAGACTCCTCCTTTCCAAGCATTCGTGGGGGCGGAAGGAGATGGCATCCGCCCTTCAACCTCCCCCACCCCCCCCATTTCCACCGCACTCCCCTCTCTCCCTCTCCATCTCCGCCGAAATCAAGCTTCGAAGCATCCGTTCATAAAAGCTCGGCGAGTCAATCCGAGTCGGGAATCGGCCACTAATCCCGCTTTATCTGTCCGGTCATATCGCACTCGAGATACGATCCTGAAACCTGAGAAGTCGATTTCCTGATGAGCCTCGACCTCCGTAGGAAAACGTTATATTCTAGGGTTCATCAGATATTGTACAAATTCGGTTTTGGCGTCGGTTCGACTGCCGAGCCCCGTCCCGAGATGAATTCGAAGGAGGCGCGCCGAACGACCGGCTACTCCTACGGGGAACTCGATATCGATATCCTGTGGGTCCTCGTTCGCACGGGTCGTCACTCCCGTGCGCCGCTGTAAAACGCTCACGCACGCTTGGGGCTTGGCGCGCAACATCGTCGTCGTTTTGGCGTTTGGGTGGCCTCGGCTGTGAGCTTCCGTCCGGAGGATGGCCCCGGACACGGTCGCACGTCGCTTTTGCACCTGTGCCGGATTTTTGGGGCACTGTCGCGGCCTGCTGCGCGGCCACTGCCCCTCTTTCGTATACTGCCGTGCTAAGGAAGAACGCCGTAAGGACTTTCAGGCGTTGTCATATTTCCTTCGATGTAAAACGAATTGATTGGGAAAATAGTGAATATTCTTTTCAAAATTTTCAGGTAATTTTTCTCGCGATTTGATCTAAAATATCTGAAGATTTCAAAGAAAAATCTGCATAACTTTCCTCAAAAATACATGTTTTATCCGGGGAAATTTGGCAACTCTCGAATATTCATACGGCGTTTTTCCTTAGCAAGGCAGTATAACTCTCCGTTTTCCAAGGCTCATGTAGAAATAGAGAAACGATCGTACGTCGAAAGAGCGACGAATTGTCCAGGGGCCGGAAACAAAGTAAGTATGATAAGTACCAAATGAATTTCAAGACTGTGAGTGTGATTTAGGTATATTGAGGTTTATTGAGAATATTCAAGCGATTATCTCAAATTGAAGGATATAGACTTTAAAATTAAAAAAAAAATTGGGGTATACTCGAGACCTTTTCAAGGAGTCGCAAACATTAGGCGAATTTTCGCGAATGAATTTGGTCGACATTTCCAACCAGATTGGTGGATTTGCAAACCTCTGAAAAGAAGAACGCTCTGCTGAACTCGAGAACGAAACTCGGTTGCTTAATGAATTATGGCCACAGTTTGCATCCATCCACTTTTCGACCCACCTTTCGAGGTGAGTCGAGAATTTTGGATGTGGTCGTCAATGGGCCTGTTGCAAACTTTTGCTAGAGCAAAATTAAGAGTTGTTTCCTACAGATAATGCCTCAAAAATCACGATGAGCGCATCGGCAAAGTCTGAAATGCACTCATAACTTCACAATCTGCGTAAGAAATTTGCGGTTTTTTGAGCTTCCCGCTTCGAAAACGATACTACGGTACAGGTGAACATTTTGTTAGAGGAGTCGTTCCATTGGCGACAATATACTCATCATGGCCGACGCCAGTCCGCCAAAACACGTGTGATGGGACGAGATAACACTTGAACAGGATTAAACCATATAACAATCGGCGTGTTTACGTTCATATTTTCCTCGCCCGCCTTAATTGACCTTGAACTCTCCTCGAATTACGCGAGGAACTGCGCAAGCGTCGGGCATGATGAATATTGCCGACGATGGAGCGACTCCTCTAACAAAATGTTCACCTGTGCAGTAGTATCGTTTTCGAAGCGGGAAGCTCAAAATAACGCAAATTTCTTACGCAGATTGTGAAGTTATGAGTGCATTTCAGACTTTGCCGATGCGCTCATCGTGATTTTTGAGGCATTATCTATAGGAAACAACTCTTCATTCTGCTCTAGCAAAAGTTTGCAACAGGCCCATTCTGCCAGCATGAAAACTAAATTTTGTAGGCGCACCATCGCCCGGAGAGAATTTCCTTTTGTTGTCACAGAGGTTGGCAGTAAGTTAATTAAAAACTTAAACCAAATCCACTCTTGCCTATATATTCGAGTGAGGTTTTCGTTTCTGGTTCAAGTTCGCTTTGTTTTCTTCCAAAAAAGGAAAAAAGTCTTTCTTCAGATTTTGGTCACAACGACTGCTGATAAAGCATCGAAGCCATCGAAACTGAAGTTCGCTTGTAATGATTTCCCACCCGAAAGTATGACTCGACGTATTACTTTGAACGAAAGAGGCATCAATGCCGGGAGGTCGCCGTTTCATTGTCAACCATTGTGTAACGTATACACCTATTGAACGGAATGGAACGGAAGAGGAGGGCGGGAGGGGGAGGGGGGCAAAGCCGGGAGCCCTCCCCGCTCGGGCACCCGCCGGGTTCAAGGCGACTCGCCGAAGCGTGGAAAGGGGGCGGGGGGGGGGGGGGGGGGGGTCCGCCCCCGCCCCCGAAAACCGACGGCGCGAGCGAGGGACCGACTATGACTCTTCGTCAAAAATTATCCTAACAATGCTCCGAATTGGACAGAATGTGCCCGCGAACAGAGCCACGACCGGTCGGTCGACGGACGATGCCCCGGGTCGGCCGACCCCACGAGCCGAGGACACGTGTCTCGTCTTGGACGTTCCAGAATTGGACTGGGTACATTTTGCACAAAAAGGAAATAGATATTCAGGCTCATTTTAGAAACGATGTACGTGACATTTATTTCCTCGTGCAGATAAGTGATTATCCGGTTGGACCAGAGATATTAGTTTATTATTGCAAGAGTTGTCTGCTTTTGGAAGCATGGAGCTCAAAACTGCGGAAATTTCGAACTCAAGAAAAAGGATATCGACGGTGAAACTACCAAACCACGTATCTCGGTTTGCGACGTCGCAGACTTCCTGTCATACTTTATTTTTTAAATGAAAAACTACTTAACATCCAGTCTTGAAAATTTCTGTGATTTTCCCTCTTTGGGCGGAGAAAATATCGTGAAAATTTCAAGGAATGATATTGATTTGGTCTACTTAAAAAAAATAAAATGTGAGCGTAGATTTTTAAACACCGCAAACGAGATACGTGGTTTGGTAGTTTCACCGTCGATATGTGGCTCGCATCTTGAGCGTTTCAGAATTGGACTATATTTTGCAAAAAAGGAAAAAATGATTCGGGCTCATTCTAGAAACGACGTACATGCCGTTTGTTTCCTCGTGCGGATAGGTGATTATCCGGATGAATCAGAGATGTTGTTCCTTACTGCAAAATTTGTCTGCTTTTTGAAGCATGGAGCTCAAAACTGCGGAAAATTCGAACTCAGAGTAAGAAGTTACACTGGAAAAAAAACCTACGGCCGTGGAAGCCGTACTTACGGGCTACATAGACATAATGTCCGCGTTCCGGGTTCAGAGGTCGAAAGTTCCCGGCGTAGCACCCGGCGCAATCGAAGCTACAGCTCCAGCACCCGGATTTTTCAGCCTCTGAGCCCGAAACGGAAGGTACGTCGACAAAGCTAGTAACTTTATTTTCAGAGAACTTAAAAAAAAAAAAAAAAAATCTAAACTTAAGGAACCGAAGCTGTATCTTGTATCCACATTTAAATAAACTCACGTACAAAGTTACAAACGCTGCTCGCTTCCAGCACGGATTTCCAGCCGCGCCGGTCGTGTCATCTCGTAGCCTCCCGCTTGCCTGCGCTTCGTAGCGTACGCACGCTGAGGATGAGCTTGACCCAAAAACCGGATGATACATCACTCACTAGCCGTGACTGTTTGTATTTGTAAATTTCACAAGCACCATCGATGAGCGCATCGAACGCACTCGCACATACGCGCACCCGGACAAAGGGAGACGACAACGAGAGTCGGGTTCGTCACACAATGGATCGAGCCGAAAGGAGAGACTGGACATGAAATTTAAAAAAAAAAAAAAAAACTGAAATTTTGATGTGTAATTCGTCAAATTTTTAAGTTGAAGGGGTGTCTCTACAAGAAAATTTCACGAGGAAACCAAAAGAACCACCTTAAAGTTTTTTTATGAACGGAGTTATAAGCTTTTAAAAGTTTCCAAATTTTGTCCGACCTCTCCCATTGACTTGATCCAATGTGCGTCGTTGTGTCTGTTCGTGGCGTGCCTGCCACGAAATTCGAGAGCTGAGAGGAAAACCGCGAAGTAATCCGACGGGGCCGTGGTTCTATCGGTTCCCAGAGGCGTGGCGTGCTTTGCGATACATCGATTGATCTGCCATTTAAACCTACGGAAAAGGATCGATAAACAAGGTGTTTGCAACGAGCACTTTGATAATCGATTCTTTACCATAGCTTCAAATGGGAAAATATCGATAATCGATCATCACGCCTCGCCACTGTTGGTTGCGATCTTCGTTCTTCTCACGCAGTTCCAGTTACCACAGAATGCGTCAAGTGACGGAGGATTGAATGTATAATTATTCGCGGATTTTCTGGACTTGTCAGGGGAGGTCAAGCGGCTTTTAGGGTCTTTTTTGCCCTGAAATTGGTCAAAAATTCGGTCATGCAAAAAAAATTCTAAGAGGCAAGTTATACTTTTTAGTGATGACGTTACTTGGGGACTCTGGCTCAGTTCTAAACAGAAATGATAATGGGAATATTTAGTGCCCGACGTTGGATATCCCGGTGTTTTTTCATGAAGACAACTAAGAATGGCAAATTTTTCGAAGCTTTCCCTGAGTTTTCTTCTTGAAATCTTTTTTGCCTTTCTTTTATTCTGTTGTGTGCCTTTTCATTTTCTCTTTTTATTTCCTTCCTCACATACTCGTTAGACAAAAAGTCAAATACCTCGTCACGAAATCGACTTATGATTTTAATGAGATCATCGATATCGTCACCTTCCAGCCGAAGTATCACAAGCGTCGTGCGACGTTTAAAAATTTCCGGAGTCAGTTTATTTTCCTACAGAGAAATTTTTCAACAAAGCTGTCCGAAAATTTCACTGAACTTTCTTTGTGCTGCCGATACAATTCAGTGAAATTTTGAAACAGATTCAACCGAAAATTTGTCTGCAGAAAAATAAAAAGGCGGAGGATATTTTGAAACGTAGCCTGGCGCTTTTGATACTTTGGCCGGAAAGAGACTATACACTGGGAAAAAAACACATTGGATCTAGAGTCGACACCCTTAAAAACATCGACAAAAAAAAAAAAAAAAAAAAAAAAAAAAAAAAAATGACTCTCGATTCAATCAGATTTAAGCTTAAATCAAGTACCAAGCCTCTTAATTGGAGCGGATTTCCTTTTGATTTAAGCTTAAATCTGACTGAATCAAGAGTCCTTTTTTTTACAATGTTTTCAAGAGTCTGGACTCTAGATCCAATGTGTTTATTTTTCCAGTGTATGATAAGATTCATATGACTGACACTGACAATGCGAGAAAATGACTAAATTTAAGAGAAGGGATATCGCGAGCACGCTGCTGACACTGGAAAACCACATAAGCTACACAGAAGTCACTCGTCTGTCGAGGACATGGATTTTGAATGCCGACCACGCCGAGGGTGGGAGGGGGGTTGTGGGGGAGGGGGGGGGGGGAGTGGCACGCGCTTCACGCGGTCGGATATTCGACTGCTTCGTTGTGAGCGGGCGGGCGGGAAGCGGACTCCCCCGCCGAAACTCGAACTTGTCATTCGCTCAACGCCAATTGCCCGCTTTCCGCTGTCATCGGTGTCATCACCTGCCACGGCGACGAAAAAAGACATCGGACAACGAGACCAATTTGTCTCTCGTTTCGCGACTAGGATACGACGATTGCCCCGAGCGACCCAATCCAATAGAAGCGGGGCAGGCGTGCAGGAAGTGCTGAATCATGCGTCCGCACTAGAAAAAAAAACACATTGGATCTAGAGTCCAGACTCTTAAAAACATCGACAAGAAAAAATACTCTTGATTTAATCGGATTTTTGCTTAAATCAAGAACCAAGCCGCTTAATTTGAGCGGATTTCCTTTTGATTCAAGCAAAAATTCGATTGAATCAAGAGTATTTTTTCTTGTCGATGTTTTTAAGAGTCTGGACTCTAGATCCAATGTGTTTTTTTTTTTTTTGTTTTTTCCAGTGTAGCCCCTGAAAACTTAACAGCATTTCACGACCTCGTGAGATTTCATGAGGTATTTCACTGAAATTTCCAATCTTTCATTCCTTTCTTACGTTACCACCCATTGGAAAAAAAACACATTGGATTTAGAGTCCAGACTCTTGAAAACATTGACAAGAAAATGGACTCTTGATTCAATCAGATTTTTTCTTAAATCAAAAGGAAATCCGCTCAAATTAAGAGGCTTGTTTCTTGATTTAAGCTTAAATCTGATTGAATCAAGAGTATTTTTTCTTGTCCATGTTCTTAAGAGTCTGGACTCTAGATCCAATGTGTTTTTTTTTTTTCAGTGCCCTGTCCTGCGCTAATGAAAACGAGGTCAAAAAGGTCTTAAACCTGCCTGAGGGAACTCTACTACGAACCCACAACAGGGCTCGAGGCGTACAGCGACGACGTCACCTCGACCTCGTCCTGTGCTCTGCTCCGCTAGAGCGCAGACAGAGTGCATAGAGCCCTAACCTGCTCGGCAAAAACCGCAATACACCAATAAGAAACTCTTCGTGCATGCGCGGTTTTTACTAAGCACAGAAATGCTGCAGAACTGACCGCTGCTGGTCCAGTCGCCTCGCGTAAACGTCGTCCGGAGAGCACACGCTGCTGGGAATCGCTTCGAGTCACGTTTTTGCCCCACACTCGTGTCGGGACCCCGTCGTACAATTTACCAACACCCCCCCCCCCCCCAAGCACCCTGCCCGGAAGATATTCGACTGCCGGGAAATTGAAACGGAACATCTCGCTCAAAAAGGTTTAATAACGACCAAAGGTGAAGGGAGGGTATATGGCGGTGGATTCGGAGAATCTGGAGTCAGAGATGCGAGTTTGTTGAGGTTTCAAATTTTCCGGATTTTTGATAGCTTTTCCGGCAAAATTACGTACTAAAAAGATTGAAAATCCGGCGATTTTCCTAATTTTTCGAGAAATCTGAGGGAGAGTTGCAAGTTTGGTACAATTTCGAATATTCCTCATTTTCCCTGATTTTCCAGACGAAGTTCTTTACAAAATTCCTAAAATTTTCCTAATTTCTCGAGTAGTCTAAGGCCACAGTAACGAGTTTGGTAAAGTGTTTAATAGGGTTCCGAGTCTGGTAAAATTTCGAATTTCCTCATTTTTCCTGCCTCTTCCAGCAAATTGCCGTACAACTAAGAATGACAAATGAGAAAGAACTGCAATGGACAAAGGAGGTAGGTAATGGACTAACCTACGGCAACTCATGAGAGCCCCTGTAATTAGTCCATCATTTTCTCCCTTAGTCTACAAGAACCCCCAATATTAACCAATAGGATCGCTCCATACTCCAAGGAGTACTTATGTGCTCGCAAGGTGTACATAAGTGCACAAGTGTCCTCTTTGTTCATCAATTTCAACCATCACCCCGCAGATTTATAAATGATCAATGCAGAAGCCACGTTTCCTTGAGCAATTTTCATTGAGTAAACTGATTACATACAACTTATTCAAAGTATCTACAAAGGTCGCTATGCTTTTGAATTGCTAGAACGGACGCATTTTCCAACGCGAGGAAAGAGGCCTGTCTTCCATACGAGGCTTGGTCTATCAGATCCCTTCAGCCGGAAAAATAAAAGCGAAAGAATGGAAAATCTGAGCGGCCGGCAGGTTTCCGAGCAGAAAAATTACTCCTTCCGCACTCCGCTCTCGTTTTCATCTGATACAAGGTTGCCAGGTTGTACGTTGAAATGTGGATAAGTTACATGAGTTTAAAAGGGGAAATGTGCTGATTTTCTTAACACTATCTGGCAACAGTCTGCTAAGTTCCCCGTTTTAAGCTGCGTCGTGCACCGGAGCTGCAATGGCTGTGCGATGCATTCAGAATATGCATCGCAGTGACCACAAGATTGCCGGATTTTCGTGGTGAAAAAATTAATGAAACTTAACATTTTAACAAACCGAATAAACCTTGAATGCAGAGCGATTTTCCTCCAGTTTCAGCGACCGGCATGCCCTGAAGAAATTCATTCCGCAATTCCAAGATTCCGCCGAAATTTTTTTTCACCGAATTTTCTAAACCAAAGATTTGGTCGATTTGAAGCAGGAAAAACTAACACAACAGAATAATAAACGCCGTTACTTTGTGTTTTTTTTTCTTATATCAACTCAAAATTAAAAAGGGCAACTTCGAAGGATGTACGGAAGTTAACTTTCAGGATCGATTTTTCGGCTCAAAATATGGCTTTTTCTCCTGTACACGTATGCCCGACTACACTCCGTAAGTGAGCCATGCGCTATGCTTTCTAACAGTCCTTGCAGTAAATATTGCCAACTCAGTCATGACCTTCGAAAATCTGAAACTTTTTCAAAGCTCTGTTGCATTAAAATGACGCGTTTTTGGAAAGTTTTTTACAAATTGCCTATTTCGCCCAACTTTTCGCGCTTTTACACGTGTCATATCGTAATCCAGACGTCATCCACCGTAAAAGTTATCGCAATTCTACAATTCGGGAACGCTCATAACGTCAAGTTTCAGCTACTTACAACAAAATAACGAGGAGTTACATCAATTTGACAGAAAGAAATGGCAACTTTGGAAGCGCATAGCTCACTTATAAAGCGTTCTCGGGCACATGTGTAGAGGGAAAAGAAGTCGTATTTTGAGCCGGAAAATCGATCCTGAAAGTTAAGTACGATAACTTGCAGACATCCTGTATAAAAGCTTATAAATCGTGTAACAACGAGTAACCCCACGATGACGTCATCGTATACAAAGCAGTTCCGGGTAGGGATATCCCCCGGGAGGCGGAGAAATTCAATGCAGCGCCTAGCCCGAGCTTTCGCAGGGATGCAGTTCAGCGCATCCCTCCAAGCAGTCCCGTTCGCCGGGAGAGCGGTCAAGTAGGGGGCGGGAGGGCCTGCAGAGAAAGTTTAAAATTATATCGGCGATAGAAACACCGCCGCGCCGAGGTAAAACGCCGCATGTGCCTTCAGACGTTGCCAAATCTCGTTCGTTTCGATACGAAGTTCCCCGGAAACCTGTGGGTAGTTTCCCTCCGATTTTTCAGAGAATTACACTCGCGATCGGCTCTAAATCATCTGAAAATTTCAAGAGATAATATTTGATGAAAACAAATTAAAATAAACATTTTACTGGAGGAAATTTGGCAACGTGTGGATGCTTATTCGGCGTTTTTTCCTTGGCGCGGTGGAACTCCTGAGAGGGAAACTGGCGAAATGCAGGGACTCGCCGATGCGAAGCGAGAAAAGCGGAGGAGAGCTCGCTCACCTGTGGGGATCCCGGAGGGTCGAAGGAGGGACGATTTACGCTGTGACTTGAGCCCTGGAGAACATAGAGTTGAACGGGAGATAAGGATCATTTCGTCGTGTAGATACGCTGTTTCTTCGACAGAGCGACGAATTGAAAGAGGGCGGCCGGGTCAAAATAAAAAAATGACCGCTCCGTTCGTTCACAGTTTTTCCAACTTTCTCCACCCCCCTCACCCCCTCCCCCGCGATGTCATTGAGGTTCCATCCTGCTCTCGCGCCCTCCAGGGGTAAAACTTTTTTATCGGGAAGCGAACGAAGCAATCGTTTTGGCATGAGATCGAGGATAGGATTGGGTATGGTCAGGGTTGCCAGGGTGTGGTTGTCGGAAGCGGATTTGACGCAAAATTGTGTTAAGTTTGGGGCGATTTTACACAAAATTGTGTTGAGTTTGGGGCGATTTGGCACAAAATTGTGTTGAGTTGGGGTCGATTTGACACAAAATTGTGTTGAGTGGCCAAGTCATTTGGGTTGATCCGACGCAAAAAATAGTGCGACAGAATAACACTAAACACGAAAATGTATAACTGTGTATATTCAAAGCCCTGTAATCAACCGAGAGCTACAATTATCACGCGGCCCGCCAAATAACACGTCCCACGAGCCACCCATTATTTTGTGACCCCTCGAGTCGAGTCGGGTCGGGTGTTTTTTCGCCGCTGCGACGACAATGAGCGCACCTTACGGCGCAGCCGCTCCGCTTCGTCCCCTAATAAATACGTCACGACGCGGAACGTGGGCGGGGGGTGGGGGGGACGTTGACAAACAAACGAATCTGTTACACCTCACTTATGGCGGCTCGCGGGTTTCGGCGGGGTGCGGTGCGGCGCACAGTAGATCGAGTCAATGAGAGAGGTCGGACATGAAATTTTTGACTAAAACTGCAAATTTTGACGTTTAATTCGTCACATTTCAAATTTGAAGGGGTGGTTCTGGAAGAAAATTTCACTAGAAAACCTATGGAACCATTTTCAGAACCCCAAAGTTTTGGATGAACGGAGTTATGAGCGTTTTAAGTTTCCAATTTTTGTCCGACCTCCCCCAATGACTCGGTCCACTGTGCGGCGTTGGTGGGGGTGGGGTCACGGAGTGCGAGCGTGTATGCTAAGTAAACCGTGTTGACAAATGATATTTTCCTTTTCCGAGCCGGGCAGGATATTTGCTCTCTTCCGTATACCGCCAAAGCTCCGGCTTTTCACCCCCGCCCCCACCCCACAAGTTTCCCCCTTCCGAGGAACGCTCTGCGTCGCTGCCTGCTCGCGTCTCGGGGAGGCTCGTCGTCGGTTCCGGGGTGGGTTGGACTACACCCTGCGAAAAGGAACTACGATTTCCGGCTCAGTTTAAAAACAACGTATGTACCATTAGTTTTTCTACAGATATATGTGTTTTTAAAGATAAGTGCACTGAAAAAAAAAAAACACATTGGATCTAGAGTCCATTGGCTCTTGAAAACATTGACAAGAGAAAGGACTCTTGATTCGATCAGATTTAAGCTTAAATCAAAAGGAAATCCGCTCAAATTAAGAGGCTTGGTTCATGATTTAAGCAAAAATCCGATTGAATCAAGAGTATTTTTTCTTGTCAATGTTTTTAAGAGTCTGGACTCTGGATCCAATGTGTTTTTCTTTTCCAGTGCGCTGCCTGCAATTTTGCAAAAAGAAATTGAAATTTCTGGCTCAGTTTAAAAACTACGAAAGTACCATGATATTCCCAACGGACACATGTGTTTTTACGGATGAGCCAGAAATTGTGGTTCCTAATCGCAAAATGAAGTTCAATTTTCCGTGCGAGTGCTATGAAATGAGTTTACTATAAACGCACCAAGTAGCATTAGGTTTAAAACGAGAAAAGGTGGTAGTATACTTCCGTGTCGCTAAGTAAAAACGCCGTATGAGCCTTTAGACGTTACCAAAGATCCTTAAACAAATCGAAAATTTTCGGAAAATTTTATGAACAGTTTTCTCCCGGATCATTTCCCCCCTAATTTTTCTTAAATTTAATGAATAATTTTTCACAAAATTTGGTGTCTAAAAAGCTCTGAGAGAGCTATTCAAAACTTTCCCAAGAATTCATTTTTTCCAAGGGGAAATTTAGCAACTCTCGCGTGTTCATACGACGTTCTTCCTTAGCACGTCAGATTTCTCCACAAAACTTGATGTTACGGACTAAGTTCGACGAATATTTTCACGTTCAATATAATGCCTTCTCACCTTTGAATTTTAGGCAGGAGTAAATTTGTGATCAGCTTAATTCAAAACATCTCTAAACTTATTTTTTTCCAGCGACTTGTTCCTTGTTCAAGAACTGAAAAATACACACACCTGAAACAGACAAAAAATAACAAGAAAATTAGTTTTAAATTTGGAAAAGCAGAGAAAGCATATATTCCACTTTGAATAGGCATAGAAAGTTAGAACACTAGATATTTTAAATCGCAGAATTGCTGTGAGCATGAAAAATGAATATTTGCAACCGCACACCTTTTAGGAGGCGTGAACATTGATAATTAGTCAGTTCGGAGACTTCGAGATTTGCACTTCAAAGAGATTTCACGGGGGAAAATTCCCCCGGGAATTACTCGTAAATTGAGTATACCCTGTTGTTATCGGGAACAACTTGACTTTCGATTCGATCTATTTTGAGTTTCTCTAAAGAACAATGTCACGATAAACAAAAAAAAATAAAAAGGGAAAAAATTAAATACAAAAATTAAAAAATAAAATAAACGCTGGGAATGAACAATAAAATAGGAAGACTCTAGGGTCCGGGGTGTCCCTTCAATCTTACGTATGCACTTTCATCAAGTTGACGCGTAAAATTTTAACTGCCAGTGCCCGTAAATGTTGGTGGTTTTGATTTCTGGAAAGAATAAAAAAAATAAAAAAAAATACGGAGAATCATTGTTTAAATCTACTGTTCTTAGGTTCGGATGGAACATGGTTTTCTCTTCTCCTTTTTTTTCGGCGACGCATAATAATCCTGTGTTTTCAAGCACCACTTGGTAAAATTACTTCTTACCCACACCCACACGACCTGACGTTCCGTTGCGCGCTGCCTTTAAGCAGCCGGGCCGCGGCGGGGGGGAGAGGGGACACTAAGTTCCAGATGATCGCTGATGCGACCCCATAGCGATTTAAGCCTAATCTTAAAATACTGCCCACTTTCCCCTTCCTTCTTGCCATGTCCTTATGACAAATGCACCATTAATATCTCACTATGCTAGCATAAAACCTTCGTGCACAAAAAAGTACGCTGACAGTGGCGAGATCGGTGTAGCGACAAAACAAAGGTAAAATTCGAAAGGGATAAAACAATTGAGGGGCTTGGAGGACAAGGCACATACGCGTAGTATTTTCTACTTCCAGATATACGTGTTCGAAGTTTCAAAATTACATGGATCTTTATGGCGGAGAGAAAGTTCAAACTGACTTTTTGATGCTTGAAAATTGGAGTTCGGGAGCGAATTTTTCACAGAATATGCATTGAGACTAGTTTTACTTGAAATCATTAATACCTATCTCAATTTTTTCAAAAACTGCATTTTATGCGCCTTGTTCTACAAGCTCCTCAATTCCGACCATAAAGCAGGCATAGAACCTCCTGCAGCGGTTCGTATTTTATGAACGACCCCTTACCATAAGTAGATCTAAAACGAGTGGACAAGAGAAAATTACTTATAATAAATGGACTTAGTTTAGCAGAAAGGAACCAAGCCACATCAGCTATTGTTGAGTAGTATGACTGGGCAATTTAATTTTTTACAAGAGAACTTTGGTGCGGATTCCTTTGAAAATTTTAAGGAATTTGCTTCGTACTTACTATGGAGAAAATTCACTGAAATTTGCAAAAAAATCCGCACTATCGTTATCACGTAAAAAATAAAATTGCCCGATTCAAATTGGCAGGAACTGATGACGCTTGATTCCTTTCTGCTTAACGCAGTTCAAATGTATTGGAATAATGTGGACTCAGTTTATTCTACCATAACGTGTTGTTAACACTGTTTTCTCTCCATTTAAACCCATGGTAACAAATCGATTTTTGGAGTGGCTGGGGGCTCCAACAAGAATCGATTCTTGACCATAGATTTAAACGGAGAGGAAACAGTTGTACCAACTTCCTGAATCTGCCTCTGCCCTTACACTTGATTCCACGCACTGAGGAAGTAAAAGGGTTCAGTGAGGTTTGTGCGCGAGCGATTATTGCTTGATAGCACATCACAAATAATTTAATACATTACCTCGCGAACAGACAACGGAGTAGCGGAATTGATAACCCAGCTCAGTTAAAAACTCACCTTGATCTCGCTTATTCATTTTATCAAACGGTCGTGGAGCAAAATCGATGTTTTCGAAAAGCAGCATCTCATCGTTTTGAGCTACCGACACATAATGCAAGCGTTGAACGATATAGCCGTTATTTATCACTATTTTTACATTGATTCCTTCCTGATTGGCCTCTGAACCGAATTTCTTTCTTAAATCTAGACTTCTATATATTCTACATTCTTGTTTAAATTATTTCTTGATTAAAACGCACTCCCTGTCGACCTCGGCATCAAAAGACAAGACGGACCTTTTGAAATTACCGGATTCCTCTGAGGTACTTACTTCTCCCTGAAGGCTCCGCATTTTGTCATTTCGTGATTTGTCCGCTCTAAACGTTCATTTTTAAAAACAATTTACGCTTTGACCAACGGGTGTGAGGTCAAATCGGCATGTGACTGGCCACATCGCGATTTGACGAGCCGAAAGCCGAATTTCTTAAGGAATGGACCACTAGACAGGGAACGAATTTCAGCATTTTGATACATGTTTCGTGACAAAAATTTCACGTAGAACACGATGCGCACAACAAAAATTGCCGACATTAACTCCTTACGAAGATATTAAATGATTCCTGATGCGTGAATTCAAACCACCCGCTCATGAAAACTCAATGCTTAACGTGATTCACATCGCGCGCTAAACGTTATCATGACAGTCTCTGCGATATAAAAATTTGGCAACCTCAATCTTGACGTTTTGGCTCAGCTATAGCAAATTGCTTATAGTTTGAAAAATACATGGCGGGAAATGAACATTGCTCGGTTAAGAAGCTTGCTGACATCGTTGTGGTGCGCAATTTGACTCACGTCTAGAGCTTTGAGTTTCTTGTGAGCGGGCAGTTAAATTATTCCTCGTAACCAATGTGAAATAAAAACGATAATATTTTCGTTAGGAGTTGGTTTCAGTAATTCTCGTTGTGTGAATCATGTTCTACGTGAAATTCTGGTTAAGAAACATGTATCAGATTACTTAAATTCGTACCTTGTCTAGTGGTCCATTACAGATTTGACCAAAAGGCCTTTTAAGTTGTCACTTCACGATTGGACCGGATTTCGTGTTTTGACTACAACACAGATACTATCTCAGCCATAGAATGCCTGTTCATACTGTCCATACGTTAACTCCCCCCAACCCCCCGCCCCCGCACAACGTCCAAAAATTCCGAATTTCATTCTCGTCCTGGCAACATTGGCTGCGGATCCCACGCATTGCTTTCAATTCCAGCGGTTGATTTAATTTTTTTTACCTCATACATACAATTCAACCGAGGGCGGAGCGCTTCGGAATCATTATATTTTATCCGCCCTGATAAATGACACCGATAGCTTCCTTCCTTTTTTGCAACGGGCGGGCGACTTTTAATTGGGTAACCAAAACGGAGGCGATAAAACACTTGATAAAAGTATTGTATTGTACGACTTCTTTCTTTTTTCCCTCTAGAATTGAACACGGTAACCAGAGAAGAATTAGCTTTCGAATCGGAGGAATTTTTAAGTATCCCACGCACACGCGAGCCCGTTTGCCCGGCAAAAATATTAAGTAAATGCGAGCATCTCCCTTTTTCTCTTAGCGTGTTTTATTCCAAAACTCGCATACATTTCCCTCTAGAGACAATTAAAATAACGACTACTCGATGGTCGTAAAAAAATATTTTCATTCAAAACGTAAAATTAATGGCATACTTTCCAACCCTTTGTCGATTGCGATCTAAAAAAGACGTAAATTTTTTTTCGATTTGATTATTTTTTCTTCGATGTTTTCCACCGGAATATTCTCCTTTGAACCATCGTGGGTTTCATTGGGCAGAACTTTTCATGACATTATTAACACTCTGTTCAGCGAAACTAATTTAAAAGTAGATGTTCCCAGGTTATTTCTAATTTTCTCTTATTCGCGACAATTAAATTAGACCCTATTTTAACGACTATCAATCGGCGAGACCAAATAGACCGGAATGGCACTGATTGAATGATTGTCTGGTTCCATCAATGTTCTAGCTAATGAAAAAACTCTGAGCTGTTATGTTTGATGTCTGAAAACAAACATTTTTTACTCAATGGCTCAAAGCATTTTATGAAGAAAAACCGTGCAATAAATCCAAATTCTTCTCAGCTCCACTTCAGGGTTTGACTGCAGCCATAAATATTTTCAAATAACGGCGCGTCGCCATAGTTCTGAGAGGCGTACTTTTACTATCTCAGTTTTGCCTTCAATTTTACGCGTTCCAGATTTGTCTTATCATTTTTTGTGGTTCAATAAAACACTTCACGATGGTTTCTTCTTTTTTCTTTTTTCCTATTAGACGCGATCCAACCATGCTTGAAGTCTCTCAGGAAAACGGGGGAAAATGAGGGGAGGTAGTACTGACGTGCTAAGGAAAAACACTGTAAAAGCACTCAAATGTTGCCAAAGTCCCTCTTAGAAAATATCGGTTTTTGAACAAAGTTATGAATATTTTCCCTTGAAATTTTCAATCACTTCAGATCAGATTGCGACCAAAATTCTCTGAAAAACGGAAAGAAAATTATTCCCAAATTTCTCTGAAAATCTGGGATTTTTCAAAGGAAATTTGGAAACTTCTGAAGGCTCACGTGGCGTTCTTCCTCAGAGTGGCAGAGTAAAAATAGTAGCATACATTTGTTTTAAAGAGGTGTCTTAGCGAGGCCAGGGTGTCTACTAAAACAGGCTAGTCAAAAATAAGTACTTTTACAGTACTTTTTCAGTACATTCTCGAGAAATTCAGTACCTCCTCCAACAGAAAAATTCCTTACTTTTTCCGTACCTCCATTTGACGAAATTAGAAAAATTTCAAAAATTTGAAATTGCGACAAAAATGACAAAGAATTGAAAAAAATTCGGACCTTTATGCGGAATTTCCGCACTTTTTCAGTACTTCCGGACCGCCCTTAAAGAATCAGTACTATTTACGGACTTTCCGGAAATTCCGGACTTGTAGACATCCTGTAGCGAGCGAAATTAAAGATAAAATAGGTGAAAAAAAGGAATAGAAGAGAGAAAACCCCGTAAAGCAAATACTTAAAAAAAATAAAAAATTGAAAGACAAAACAACCGATTAGCACTGTCACTGAACTCTCGGATAAAGTGTGAAAATCCCTTCTCAACACATGATGGGGGCCTCGAAAGCATGCTCTCGGGCTGCGAACCCGGAAACCCGAAGAGCTTTTCAACAGCACAAGTATCGGGAAGCCAAGAGCCGGGGACGGATTGATGCGGGGACTATTGACACTTGAAGACCTATAAATTGAAGCCGGGATTTCGCGCCCGGCCGTGTTGCCGCACTTCCTACAAAAACAGCGTATTACGTACAAATTTGGCTGGTAAAATACAGGAAAATCCGAGATTTGGCGGCCACGCAGAGCATGCCGGCACGCGACGAACATGCGTCCTCGCTGATTCCATTTCTGCTGTCCACAGCAAAAATCCCGTAACTTTATTCTAGATTTTAAAAGATTTCAAGCAAAACGCTTCGTTACGAGAAAACCAAGTCGATATATTCATCATGCATGTCTTCCTAAAGAGATGACAGTTATTGCAGAGGCGAATTCAGCAATTTGGCAACACCCGATTTCCCCCATTTAAACCTCTGTAAATAATCGATTCTTGTCGGAGCACCTTGCCCCTCCAAGAATCGATACATTCCCATACGTTTAAATGGAGGAAAGACAAAGTTGCAAATTTTCTGGATCTGCCAATGTAAGACTGCAATGTATGAATGTTTGTAGCTTTTCTTGTGTTGGAACATTTTGTCCGAGATAATGTGGAAAATCTGGAATGGAGATGCGTCATTTTCACCCTGACCTTCGACCAAAATATCAACTTACTTCTTTCTTTAAATACGCTGACTTTCACCAAACCTTGTCAAGAGACTGTTTTTTCAAGCGGCACTTTCGGTTTCTCAGGATTTGGTCGTATTCGAACTATAAGAATTCGAATCTATTAATTTTTCCCCTGATACCCCTCAAAGTTGATCATAACGATTTACTAACTGGGGAGTCCTAGAACACAGCCTAAAAATCCGGTACATGGACAATGGAAATGTACAGACTAAATATCCACCCATTTTTGTCTTTAAATACGCTGACTTCACTAGACCTCGTCAAAAGACTTTTTTTTTAGAATTTGGTTGGTTTCGAGCTTTAAGAGTCCGAATCTATTAATTTTTCCCCTGATACCCCTCGAAGTTGATCATAATTTTTTTCACTATGTGTAAGTCCGAGAACACAGCGAAAAAATCCGGTGCATGGACACAGAACAAAACTTCCGCGCGAGGCCATGCAGAACAAGGATGCGGTAACAATCGGAACGGGAGATAAAGCACCAGCGTCCAGGGTGAATAATGAATAAATGTTCCAGAAAAACCCCTGCACGAGGATTACGGGGATAATTTATTCATCTTGTGCATGCAGGCTGGCGGCCGAAGGTGGGGATTAAAACACATTTTGGCCAACGGTAGAACTTCCCGGCTCGATGCCCGGCGCCCGTGTAAGACAAGACCGATTGCGCCGCCGGAAAACAAGTTAACAAGGTCGCGAATTAAAAATAAAAAAGGCGAGAAAACAAACGCCGGCCTTTAATGGGCACGGAGTGTAGCCTGGAATTAGTTGCATCGCTTTTCCTTGCCAGACTCCGACCGAATCGGCTTTCCACGCTCTTCATGCCACCGCCTGTGTTATTTTGCCATACGTTGACTGCAGAGGTTAACAGAACTTCGGGGAACCTCTGAAAGTCTAGCGAGAACTTCGGGCAGGATTGTCGGCGGTCTGGAAATCCGAGAAAGTCGGGGAATTTGCAGGGAATTTGTGGGAATAGTTAGGGAGTTTCTGACACACCTACTAAGTAATCATTAAAACGTACCACTGATCTGCCAACAATAGGAACTACGTCATCCGTAAAAACAGGTATGTATACAGGGAATTAAAACAGGGTGTCTAGTATTTTTTAATTTTGAAACATCCTGATATTTTCCTGATTTTTCCTGATATTTTACAAATAATTCCTAATTTTTTCATTTCGAAAATTCCTGATATTTTCCTGATTTTTCGACGACTCCTGGCACGGAATAGGCAAAAAGCAGTTAGACTTCTCCGCTGAGGAAATTCGCGTAAGATGAATTCCTGATAAAACGTCTGATTTTTCCGATTTACCTGATATTTTCCTGATTTTTTCCTGATCGGCCAAAATTCCTGATATTTTCCGGTTTTTCTTGATGCTAGACACCCTGTAAAATGATGGTGAAAAAATCTAAAAATAACTCAGCTGATATGAGACGTTTTAATTTTTGCTTTGAGGGCATTACCATAACAACACTTTCTATATAGGCGCGTTTTTAAGTTCACCGAAAAAGATGAGCATCGATGAGAAAAGAACTCGCCTCAATGAAAAGAGCCTTGTTAAAAATGGGTCGAAATTCGCCCCTTTTTAGGCCCTCGATTTTGCAAACGGGAATTGTGCCAAATTGTTGCATATGATGCCCTAAGTCTCTGGTAAAAATTTCAGCTTGAGTTGAAAAGTGGTTTCGGAGATACGGGGGGGTGAAGTGGGGGAGTTGAGCGGCTGGCGTGCGCTATTTCCGCGGCTGTTCCTCGCTAAATCTTCGTTTTGATGTCACCCGTTACATGTTTTTCTATGTAATTTTTTGCGTACTTTCCGTTTCTGACCTTAAAAATTACTTAAAACCACTTTTCAAGGGGCTACGGATTTTTTTCGCAGTTTTTATTTATTTTTTTAGTTCTTTTAATTTATTTTGTATTATTTCCTGAGATCTATTCGTGCCGTATATTTTCACGTTTTCTCAGTGTACCTCACACGTCGTACGAGAATATACGCATGATTTCATCCGTACATACATGTTTACACGCCAAAATGACATGGCAAATATGGGGAAAAATCTGAGATATGCCCCGGGCAGTACACTAATCTGATTAATAAAAAATCTGTCCTCTACTTCGTTACTTATTTATTTAAAAGCAGACATTACCAGCCTACACGCCGTATTTAAGGATATTATGACCACAGATACATTTACACGTTCACGCTGAAAGACCAATTGACACCCTTATTAAGTCAAGGGAAGTATAAAAAATTAAGAGCTGTAGCAAGTTATCGATTTAAAAATGTGCCTTCCCCCCTCATGAAAGCTTTAAAGCTTTACTTCATGATTCTGCCATTATTCTACCGTCTCCCTTCTACGAACACTCGTCTATGCATATCATTTAGGCGTGTAAACATTTATGTACGGATGAAATCGTGCGTATATTCTCGTACGACGTGTGAGGTACACTGAGAAAACGTGAAAATATACGGCACGAATAGATCTCAGGAAATAATACAAAATAAATTAAAAGAACTAAAAAAATAAAAAAAAAACTGAGAAAAAAATCTGTAGCCCCTTGAAAAGTGGTTTCAAGTAATTTTTAATGCCAGAAATGGAAAGTACGCGAAAAATTACACAGGAAATCATGTAATGGATGACATCGAAACGAAGATTTGGCGAGGAACAACCGCGGAAAGAGCGCGCCGCCAACCGCTCAACCCCCACTTTCACCCCCTAGCGCCTTAAAAACTGGTTGTAAGTAATTTTTAAGGTCAGAAACGGAAAGTACGCGAAAAGTTACATAGGAAAACATGTGATGGGTGACATCAAAACGAAGATTTGGCGAGGAACAGCCAAGGAAAGAGCGCGCCGCTGGCCGTTCAACCTCTATTTTCCCCCCCTAGCGCCTCGAAAAGTGGTTGTAAGTAATTTTTAAGGCCAGAAATGGAAAGTACGCAAAAAATTACATAGAAAAACATGTAACGGGTGACATCAAAACGAAGATTTAGCGAGGAACAGCCGCGGAAATAGCGCACGCCAGCCGCTCAACTCCCCCACTTCACCCCCCCGTATCTCCGAAACCACTTTTCAACTCAAGCTGAAATTTTTACCAGAGACTTAGGGCATCATATGCAACAATTTGGCACAATTCCCGTTTGCAAAATCGAGGGCCTAAAAAGGGGCGAATTTCGACCCATTTTTAACAAGGCTCTTTCAAAGGAGAAAACTACCCTAACGTTAGACCAATGAATTATAGAAAAACGATTATCGTCCTCCGTGGTTCGATATCAGAAGCATTAAATGAAGGTATCGCAGATTAATGTATTCTTAATATTTGAGGCCCCTGTCCGGTGAGATCCGAATGAGCTGGTTTGATAACGTTGCCACTAGTGTACTAGAATTCTAGAGGCAGGTTGAAATCAATAAACGCTCCCTATCGACTGAACGCTTAAAAGGAGGCTAAGGCAGAGGCTTAGCAAATCTCACAGGGGAGGTTTTAATATCACATATAAAAAAATCGACAATACAGAAATTGAACCAAACCTACTTTTTATCCACGCCCAATTTCCCCTGTCACCCCAATTTCACGGGGCTGCCCGGCCCGACCTTGATTCCGAGCCTGGATTTCAGGGATTCCAGTCGATTGCACAGCGATCAATCCAGACGACCCTTCCACCCCGAACTTTTCAGATCCAGACTCGGGGCCATCTGTCAGGAACACAGCCGTACTAAAAACGACGTAAGAGCCTTCCGGAGATGCCAAATTTCCCCTAGTAAAACATAAATTTTTGATGGAAGTCATGCGTATTTTCCCTTGAAATGTTCACATACTTTAGATTAAATTTCGAATGAAATTCTCTAAAAAATTGGAAGAAAACTACCCACAAATTTCCTAGAAAATTCGTGTTTTATCGAAGGGAATTTGGCAACGCCTGAAGGCTCATACGGCGTTTATCCTTTGCACGGCAGTACGGGGATTCGCTTTCCCCCGAATTGGAGCCCGGAAGTGTTCTTAGCATGAGCATTCCGGAGGAGCCTAATTTTCCTTAATAAAACATTAATTTTTGATGTAAGTCATGCGTATTTTGCCTTGAAATTTTCACATACTTCAGATCATATTTCGAATGAAATCCTCTGAGAAATTGGAAGAAAAATACCCACAAATTTCCTAGAAAATTCGTGTTTTATCGAAGGGAATTTGGCAACGCCTGAAGGCTCTTACGGCGTTTATCCTTTGCTAGGGAGTACGGGGATTCGTTTTTCCCCCGAATTGGAGCCCGGAAGTGTTCTTAGCAGGGCTGCGGGGGAGGGGAGGGGGTTTGAGGCCAGGAATAGAGCCGTCGCGGCCGGGGACTGGCGAGGTGATCTTGAGAAACTTATAGCCGGCCCATTAGTCGGGGAATCTTCCCGAGTCAACGCTCGGGAGGGGCGCTATCGAGGACTCCGTTCCGGGACGACATAAGCTCCGTCGGGAAAACTTTCGCCTTTGTTGTCGAGTCTCGCCCGCCGCGGTTTCCTTTCTCTGTATTCGTCGTGGCTTAATTGTGTCCCAGGAAAGGGACCAGTACTGCCGTGCTAAGGAAAAACGCCGTATGAACATTCAAGAGTTGCCATATTTTCTTCGATAAAATGTTCGTTTCCGAGGAAACTTATGAATATTTTCCTTTAAAATTTTCAGGACTTTCCGGTGAAATTACGAATAAAATTATCTGAAAAATTGGAAGAAAAATATCCATAAGTTTACCGAGGAATTCGGGTTTTATCGCAGGAAATTTGGCAACGCCTAAAGGTTCATACGGCGTTTTTCCTTAGCACGGCAGAGTAGACAAGGTATTATACCGCCGTGCTAAGGAAGAACGCCGTATGAACCTTCAGACGTTGCCAAGTTTCCTCCAATGAAAAGCGAATTTACTGGGAAGATTGTAAATATTATTCTCCAAAATTTTCAGACAATTTGGTACGCAATTTGATCTAAAATATCTAAAAATTTCAAGGAAAAATACGCATGAATGTTGTCCAAAATAATTGTTTTGTCAAGGGAAATTTGGCAACTCTCGAAAGTTCATACGGCGTTCTTCCTTAGCACGGCAGAATAGCGCATCGGCATACTCAAGGTTTGAATTGAATCAGTGAGTTCGAAAACACACCAACTCGGGTTTTTTTTTCGATTTTCACTTTTTTACGGTTTAGTAACACTTATGGATAGAAGCATCTGCACGCAAAAGGAAATTTCGAAATTGCAATCGGAAGTGCTCGAAACAGCGACGGGAAAAGGGAAGAATCGAAGTATTTCATTGGAAATACCACTTTTTGGCCATTTCAAGGGAAACGGGTGACCATCCGATTCTGCGGTTTTCTTTTTTCGGTTCAGTATACATAGTACCAACAAATTATATAAATATTCAAGCGTTATTCAAGTCCGCACCGCCACGCGCCGGCAGACCGTGAAAAATCAGTATCTAAAAGTCGGTGAGAACGAAAACACACCAACTCGGAAATTTTTAAACGCTTAATTCTCTGTCATCAAACATGGTGTATCGATTTCAACTTGGTGCTTTACAAAGTCTCTGAAGGCTTGTCCTTTGGCACCAAAAAGGTTTTTCTGAAACGAACTTCTTCGCCCGCTGCGCCGTTTTAGGTGTTTCCTGAACATTTTCGCCGTACCGTTCCCAAAGAAAACTTTATTGACTAACGACAGCGGGAGCTGCGGGAATCCATCGTTTAACATGACCTGCTTAGGTCAAATTAGGTCATACCACTATTTCGACTCCTAGGAGCTCGGGTCGCATACCTAGCAAAATTGAAGGCGTACCAGTTTAGGTTGTGTTGGGTCATACCACTATTTCGACTCCTAGGAGCTCGGGTCGCATACCTAGCAAAATTGAAGGCGCACCAGTTTAGGTTGTGTTGGGTCATACCACTATTTCGACTCCTAGGAGCTCGGGGTCGCATACCTAGCAAAATTGAAGGCGCACCGGCTAAGGTTGTGTTGGGTCGTCTGAACATTTTTTCCGAGTTGGTGTGTTTTCAAACTCACTGATTCAAGTGGCAATGCTTTTTAAAGTACGGTCTCAGCTTGGAGCGCCATCATTTTTTCGTGATTCTCTACGCTTTGTCACGCAGTTAGTTTGGTTGCATACCCGACGTTAACAAGGTCACTAATTTCACAACGCGTAATTGCGAGTGTGCCAGTTGCGACGATGTATCCATGATTCCTTCAGTTTTCATTTCCCTGACTTTTTTTACTTTTTCCGACTCCAAACTTTCAAAATTCCCTGACTTGTACCTAAATTTTCCTTGACCTTCGAATGAACCTTCCACTTCACACGTTTTTCTTTTATTATTAATTACGTTTACTTTCACTAAACTTTGGTCAAAACTCCTTCTTTGGAGATTCAAATTCGAACTTTCGACTGGAAGAAAATTTACGTTTTTCCGTAATCACGGATCAGCAGAAACACCGACGATTTCTGGGAGCACAGGTTTTCCTTTTCAAAATAGTGACTCGCCATCCCGTTTCATCAACCCCTTCAATTATCTCCTACCGTCAACCCCTTCTACCTCGAGTTCATGAATTTTTTTGCAAGTAATGTTTCCTCCCCTCCAATAGCCACGACCATCGATCTTGTTTGACTCGCTTTGTGAGAGTAAACGCGAATTGAAGCGATACAAAAGGGGAAAAGGGAGTGACTACAGGAGTAAAAATTTCCCGGGGATTCCTTGATTATAAAATGTTCTTCACAGCTTCATTTTGACGGCATTTTTAACTAGTATTCAAGGCTCGCTTTAGAAACAAAATAAGTGCGATGAGTTTCTCCGTACAGATGGATGCTTCCACGGACGGGCCAGAAATAGTTATTTCTTACTGCAGTATGTGGTCCCTTTAATGCTCGATACTGCCATGCATCAGAACTTCTATAGGAATTCTAAAAATTGACCTGCGAATTCCAATTCTGCGGGGCATAAAGTGCAATCCTTGTGGTGATAGTCGGTAAAACGCAACAGAATCAGATAAACAGCAAACGGAAAGCACTCGGGTCACGATATTTCATAGTTTCTCTAGATTCCTCCTGACATTCCCGCATTTTCTTTCACATTTTCCAGTTAAGTACATCCTCACTTTTCTCAATATTTATACCGATATGACCCTGCCTCACTTGATAGTTATCCGTTATATCTGAATAGAGAATTTGCACACAAAAACGTATTGCTTCATCCAAAAGTGCATAAAGTGTTGAATTCGCAGTATTTGTATGATTTCTTTTTATGATGAGGGACATTGTAGAAACATTGATTTAAAAGTGATAGAATATACTGCTTTTTGCAGCCACCATGCTGCATTTCTTATTTAAAAAATGCATTTCACAACCGGAATTTGTGAAGGTGGAAGGTACCGGAAAGGTGATTGTTATCTGATACACCCGATAAAGGAGGAAAAAGAAACATAGTCCGCACATGCACAACCGTTTTCATTTAAAAAATTAAATTTTTCGATTAAATTTGACAATAACTGACGTGGCTTGGTTCCTTTCTACTTAATGCGGTCCACGTAAAAATGAAATCCATCAAAAATCGGACACCTGCTTATTCTACGTTTGGGTAAACCAATTTTCCCTCAATTCGACCAGTGATCCAGGTTTTCCAGCTCTACTAACTAACATCCTACGAAAAATAAAAACATAGAATAATAACTAGCTATTTATTATTCTACGACCAAAAGGAAGAAACAAAAAAACCGCGAAATCTCAAGCGTCAGCGACAAAAACAGCGCGACAATAGATAGAACCTCATTGGCAACAAGGTTTATTAGCGGCCGGTCCTTCCGCGAACGGAGATTTCGACGAGGAGTAGTCGGAGGGGCCGCGGGGCGCGACGAGACAAGGTCAACAGAGCGGAGGGGGTGGCGAAGGCGAGGGGGATGAGGAAGGGCGAGGGACAGCCACCCTCCCCGATAATGACTCATCGATAGACTGAGAGAGGCCCTCGTGTTTTGATCCTGCTCCCGAACCCGAACCCGAAACTTCCACCAGCCTGCCAGATAGTCGCCCCGGCTTCAAGCACGTAGAGTCCCTTTATACTGAGAGATGGGCCGATCAAAGATTACGAAAAACGTTCAATTTCTGTAATCTTTAAACTACAAAAACCCTCAAAAACATTTTCGGGCAAAAAATCCGGTCGAGGAAATTGACGTGTTACATCTTATTAACCAAAAACATTCCCTTTCACCCCTCCAAGAAGGTTGATAAAACTAAGTAAGTAACTATGAGATGACAAAAACCTCTCTTAAATTCTCAGGGTCCACCAAGGCCACATATGTCCAAAAACTTACTCCTTATGGTTTAAAAAAAAGAAACAAAAAATAATCCCTCAACAATAAGAAAATTTTAAAAAAACCGATTTTGTGGTTCACGGATATGTACATAAATCCTTCGAATGAACTTGAAATAAAAAAATCGGTCGGGAAAATTTAAATGAATTTTCTCCTTCAATTATGAGTTCCGCAACAAGCACGACTCGCTTGAGGCTTTCCATACACGAGCCGCAAGAAACTAATTTCTTCTTTCTTACCTACTGAATGTGAGGAGAGCGGGAACATTTACTTTTTCCTTCATTTACAGGATGCAACAAGCATGACTCTTGCGTTTGCAGAAACCCTTTCATTAAGGAGATCGCGAGAGCCTTTACCGCGTTCATTTCCAAAAGGGATTACTCCAGAATTTCACATTTTAATAATTTAAACGATTCATCTGTTCTTCTCTTCTCTCCTTCTGTCCATTGACAGAAATACAAAATTTTTCCGACTCACTGACGCGACCGGCTCGATGCTCTCAGTGAAACGGTGCCTTTTTATCCCTGACGCCAGCTTCAGTTTTACCAGTGGACCCATTTTACCACATAGGTACATTTCAGACTCTTTCGATTAACTTCGCTGAATCTAAATCATGGTTGCTTTTACTGTAAGCTTACCATATGATTTGGATGGTGAGAAGGCTAAGAGTTTTCGTTTACTTTTCCTTTTTTTCATTTTCACGAAATGGGTCCCATTTGACAAGAGGAGTTATTTAAAAAAATTGAATTAAGTTTCGATATAAGAAAACTCACACCCATGCTGTGATTTAAGTGTTATTCTTTTTTTTTTTTTTTTTTTTTTTTTTTTTTTTTTTTTTTATATACTTTAGAGGTAATCCACACTTGTTTACGCATCGAGCCGGTCGCGTCAGTGAGTCGGAAAAATTTTGTATTTCTGTCAATGGACAGAAGGAGAGAAGAGAAGAACAGATGAATCGTTTAAATTATTAAAATGTGAAATTCTGGAGTAATCCCTTTTGGAAATGAACGCGGTAAAGGCTCTCGCGATCTCCTTAATGAAAGGGTTTCTGCAAACGCAAGAGTCATGCTTGTTGCATCCTGTAAATGAAGGAAAAAGTAAATGTTCCCGCTCTCCTCACATTCAGTAGGTAAGAAAGAAGAAATTAGTTTCTTGCGGCTCGTGTATGGAAAGCTTCAAGCGAGTCGTGCTTGTTGCGGAACTCATAATTGAAGGAGAAAATTCATTTAAATTTTCCCGACCGATTTTTTTATTTCAAGTTCATTCGAAGGATTTATGTACATATCTGTGAACCACAAAATCGGTTTTTTTAAAATTTTCTTATTGTTGAGGGATTATTTTTTGTTTCTTTTTTTTTAAACCATAAGGAGTAAGTTTTTGGACATATGTGGCCTTGGTGGACCCTGAGAATTTAAGAGAGGTTTTTGTCATCTCATAGTTACTTACTTAGTTTTATCAACCTTCTTGGAGGGGTGAAAGGGAATGTTTTTGGTTAATAAGATGTAACACGTCAATTTCCTCGACCGGATTTTTTGCCCGAAAATGTTTTTGAGGGTTTTTGTAGTTTATATCAGCTCGTTTTTGAATGGAGAAAGGTGTGGCCATAAAATATTAAGTAGGTACTATTGGCTATTTGAAAATCCTGAATGAATGGAAAGTAAACAACAACATCTGCTAAAGCACTAACACATTCAGCGGAAATTTTAATAGCACCCACTGACTTGTGATCAGTCTGGAAATAGGTAGTTGAAAGTAGTGGGGCTACCTAAGGTAGTCAAATGTATCTGTACCTATTGGAAAGGCTCACAGGAAAAGGGTGACAGGGGAGGGGGAGGGGTTAAATAGCTATAGAGTTGTCATTTACCTGCGTGAGAAAATTAATGGAAAAAGAGTATAACTTATTGTCATAGGCATTACACTGTAAGCTTATTCCAAGTTATAAAATAATTTTGCTCATTTGTTTCAACTACGCACATCATCCCTCTTAAGCGCACCTATGTTTGTATTAATGCTAGCGGCAAGTTTTTCGATACTGAATTTCATCACTCAGCAACCTATCAGATGATTATGGAAATTCATGAGAGCGTTGCCTTATAAATCATAGGTACTCCGTATGGAATGATGAATTATTCATGAAACAACCAGTGAATGAAGTAGTAGAGCACAAATTTTACCAAAATGAGGCTATTTGGTGTGGCATGACTTTAAACTAGCTAGGTATTTTCATGACTTTTGGGATTATTATTCTTTAGAGCATCCAAACATCCAAACTTTGTTCCTACAAACTCTAGGTGCACCATACTCTAAGGAGCATTGTAAAAGAAAAATTGTCGATGATTGCAATGAAATGAGAAATATTTTCATCTCCCCCGAATACTTAATTTCTCTTTGAAAATTTGGCAACAGGCATACTTATCGCATAAGATGATCTTCCTAACTTGAGGGTGCCAGCAGCCTGATTGTTGAAAATTTGTGTTTGAAAGGTAGACACAGATGACATTGGTTAAAAGGTGGAGCGTTATTGATCAACTATGTCTTATCGCAGCTTTATTGTGCCTTTGTCTGGTGGAATGGACAACATACTGTCAGAAACTTAAGAGATGCCTTTAGCTTGTCTAGGGTTCCACCCATCAGAGGCACGACAAAACAGCGACAAGACATAGCGCCGACCAATCACGTACTGCCTTTTGACCTATGTCATCTATGTCTACCCGAGAAACACACAATTTCGACAATCAGGCTGCAGGTTCTGACAATGAATACCTATTAAGAGAATTTCTCACTGACCTTATTAAGTATCGGCCATTGCAAAAAAATACCTGCGCATGCAATGAAATAGCTTACCTTTCTCTTGGATTAATTTCGAATAATATCGCTTCACCATAAAATTTGTCAAATCATATACTTGCCCACATAGGTAGTGCCTTAAGTTATTTTAAAAAATGCAAAAGCCACGGAGAAAGTATTTGGTCGTAATACAGGCATTTTAAGGATAAAATATTGAAAAATTTACCTCTTACTTTCCTTGAGTTTTCAAGGTTCACTGACAGACATCAACCGAAACGGCAATCTCTTGATAAGAGCATTTAGTTAATATATGTAAGGTGATATGCGAGCTTTCCATTTCTTCTCATAAATGATACCAATTGATCTAATCACATTCAGCCTTGGACGATTAGCGGTGCAGAAACTAGGTAGGTCAATACTGAACTCCGCACACCTGATATTTTACGTGCACTGTTTCACTGGAGTAATTACATGCTGGGAGCTGAGCTTAGAAAGCACTCGCTAGGTCAAAATGGAATAATACTTCAGTAACACATCTATCTAGCAATAAGTATAAATAGCAATAAGTGGGTGCAAACATAACCTTATGACTCGATGTAAACAAACACTCAATACGTGAATGACACAGAGCGTGCACAGAGGCTCCCTCTAGCAAACTGGTCCTCATTTAAAACAGAGAACTGAGATTAAATATCCATTAAAAGGGTGGAGATTATCCCTTACATAAGCAGCAAGAAAGAGGGGCGGCGATTTAAACAAAGCTTTCCATTCCGATTTAGGTGGGTATATCCTCTCACTTACTGGGGCTGATGCGATCAGGCAAGGCTCATAGACAAAGTAAGGATCATGAAGACATACTTCTGGCTGGATAAAAAGATAATTGTTAATATAATTGTACTCAGCCTTGATTGACACAATCGCACTTATTCCAATGGAACTGGGTAGGAACTGGCACCTACGTATATTACTACTGTAGTCCTCTTGACAGATAAGCAATTTATTCTGTTACGCTTTTGTATGGAGGAAGAATGGGCGCACCCATTTCACACGGTAATCGATACAAGAAAATGAAGCCTTCATTGTGTTTTCATCATCAACTTATGAAATTATGAGAATAATACGAGTACATACCTTTCATTAAAGACCTTGTTACTATTGTTGGGCAAAATGATGTTTCTAACAACTCCTGACGCAAAATCAAAGAGACTCGGAAGAAACCAATTTGAGCAAATGCTCACAGTCAAAGATCTTTGATTGTGTGACATTAAGTTGATCTATGATTGAACTGTTCCGAAAAGGGATGGAATTGTGCCTCACATACTCAGGTTCGCAAGCCACGCGTAACAAGAACGGTAGAAGAGATAGGAGGATTCCAAGATAAATCATGAAGGAAACATGTTCTTAATGTAAATAACATACACTTCAGAGAAACATAATCACTCCAGAGCACATAGGTTGATGGCAAGATGTAGAGCGAATAAATTTCGGTCGAAGTTCAGTGACAGTCGCATGTGAAGGCCGAGGCTCATATTCCAGTAATTTTTAGACTTTAGTCACGAGCATGCATTCTGTGATGTAAATGCTGCTTACTCTTTAGAGTTTGGCACAATTTCGGTGTAATTTCGTTAACGTAATTTACCTGAATTACATCTATCGCTTAGGTCAGGTACTGACATAAACATGACGACATAACCTCACTTAAAAATTTGTCACATATTCGTTCAATAAAATAAAGATACCACTTGAACATTTCAAGAGAAACTAAGGTAATAGTATATCGGGCTCCAGTAGAACACGTGAGACGTAATAATATGAATATGTAAATATAGTAGTTAGCATCTACAAAGAATTAAACTCTTATCCAAATTAGGTATAAATCTATTCACAACTAGTTGGAGGCTGGTAACGACCGACCAGGGGAATTTCATTTCGTTCCCGAAACTCGAGCTGAACTGGCAGAACTGAACGGAATCAACCAATAGCATTGAACCACTAGTGAACCACTACCGGTTTTTCTCTAAATTCAAAAGATACAGCTAAAATTGTGAAAGATATTAGCTGATGCTGAATTATCCGTGCGATGAAGCCCTATTAAATGTGGTAGAAATGAAATCCTCATATCCTCAACCTTGATCCTTTGTAGGTTTCACTGGAATCGGCCAACGTGTAAGCGAGAAATCTGCTGTGAAAGGTGGTCTTGACGGGGAGGTCGGCAGTCAGTTTAGTCGTTTTTACGTAATTTCTCTTCTAAAACATTTGGAATGTTAAAATAAAGTCAAAAGCGGCACACACGGTAACATGGCGATTCTTTAGGTACCCACTTTTATGGGTCTAAGGTTTACCGTTATCGCGGAGTTTGAGTGACTTTCTCAGGACCCTGGATTCTTGAAATTCAAATTTCCCGGCAAAGTAAAAAGTAAAATTTTCCTTGTTTTGGGTCATTAAGTGCTTATAAGTTTTTGAAAACTCAATGGATCTTAATGAAACCCTTAAACGCCATCCGGCTAACTTAGCTGCGTCCATAGACACCAAGATCGTTGGAATCCGTGCCGCCGTTTGCTCTGAATTCCATTCTAAATCGAATCAATTTTCAGATTAAGGGAGTTGCCTGTGACTAAGAGTGTCGGCCACCCGTTTGTTATCGGGACTTTAGTAGGACGTCATTTTCCTCGACCGGGGGTGGCTACCGCCACTCTTGATTCCCGTTTGTGACATCCATGAGCCGAATTGTCTTGACTCTCAGTATAAAGGGACTCTACAAGCACGTAACCTCCACACTGCCGTACTAAGGAAAAACGCCGTATGAACCCTCAGGCGTTGCCAAATTTCCTTGGACAAAACACTAATTTTCAAGAAAATTTGTAAATATTTTTCCTCGAATTTCTCAGATAATTTTGCTTGTAATTTGATCTAAAAATTCTAAAATTTCAAGGAAAAATTTCGGGAATTGTCCTCAAAAATAAACATTTTATCGGAGAAAATTTGGCAACTCTCGAATGTTCATACGGCGTTCTTCCTATTAGCACGGCAGCACAGGGCACTCGAGTTTTTTGGGGTCTGGTTTACCGCGCACAACTACACATGACTTGACGCAAATTGAAATTTTTCCAAAACCGATTATAAATGACTTACATTTATTTTATACAGAAGATGGCCGTTCCAGGCGGGCCGCCAATCTTCAGAAATGGCCAAAATGGGAAAAGGCCATCGTGTAAAAAATAAAAGTGAGTCATTTATAATCGGTTTAGGGAAAAGTTTCACTTCGCATCGAGTCGTGTGATCATAGTGTCGATAAAGTTTTAAAAAATAGTGCGTTATGTTACAACATGGTTGTTATCGCACAAGTTGGACCGAGTTCATTAGAAAGGAACCGACCCACATTAAATTGAACCTGAAAAAAAGAAGTTTAAAGTTTCATTCCTGCATAAGGCCCGATGCAGAAGATAAACTTTAACCCCTCCCTTCACGAATTCGTTTCTCTTTTTTGACTTTCAGTTTTTGGCAGGAGAAGATAAACGGCCGGTGGAACTCAAAAACATTCTTAACTCGGTTTTTTTCGAAAAAGTGAGTTGCTTCCTTTCAGATAACTCGGTCCAATTGTCTTTAGCTTTGTCCGTAGATTTCAGTGATAAGCTCGATGTCTTGGTTCAAATGGATTGCCGCGAGAAACGAACGAACGAATCACGCGTGAATATTTGGATCCATCGTAAATGTTTATTCATCCATCACATTTCATTTCTTCCGAAGAGCTTGACTTCGTAGGCAGGGATGACTCGGGAGAAATCATGTTACATACAACTCCGCGAGACTTGGCAACAACGGTTCGCCAACCTGTCGAGTCCCGATGTTGAATGGAACCGCGTCCGAATCTGAAACGGGGAATCAACACCGATGAACAGGGAAGGGCCGCTGATAAAAATCGATGAAGGTGGTGTTTTTGACGGTGGCCGCGGAGATGGATGTTGCTGCACCATTCAACACCTGTGTTTAACGATGCCTCGTCGGCAACTGCGTCGGGGCACTCGTGGTGCTTCCCCAAATCCCGGCCGTGTCTTCTTTGTTCTCTGTTTGCTTACCACTTCTGTTGCATGTCACGTCGAGGTTGTCACGTTGTCCCTCAAGAAAAAAATCATTTTTTCCACTCCACGTAAGCAGCAGATACACATGCAAGTTACAAGCGCTTGTTGAAAGTGAAACACCAATAGGAAATCAGGATTTCGGTCGCTCAAGATCGAGCTATCGAAATCCTCCTTGCCTATTGGTGTTCTACTTTCAACAAGCGCTTGTAACTCGCAGGTGTGTCTGGCCCTTGAGCGATTGGAAATTAGGGGCATTTTTTGGGGCAAGGAGATAAGAGCCTTGCAACTCCGCCTGTCGCAACCTGAACTTTCCTCCCATTACGGGGTACTCAGCGAGGGCAGCACCCTGCCCCTTCAATGTCCACTATTTATTCAACGAAATGTGACCGGGGGATCTTTACTGTTCTACTTGGAAGCACTTAAATCAAAATAAACGATATCCATACTGACGTGAGTCCTGAGGTCCATAAAAATACATGCTGCATAGGGTTCATTTCAATATGTATAAGGACACTTCAAGAGCTTGTCACTTTGGAGATTTTGAATTTTGAGTTGGGCACTCTTCAAAACGAACTCCTTAAAATCCAATCTAGAGCCCCTTTATACTGAGAGTAAAGACAATAAGAATCCAATTATGATTGGTTCCTGTGTCACAAACGGGAATAAAGATTAAATTTTCACCAATTGCAAAGATCATAAACTGGAATGGACCGGGGAATTGGGGGCACAGCAAGGAACAAACGGAATGAGAGAGGGAACGGAGACAGCACTGGAAAAAAACACATTTGGATCTGGTGTCCAGACTCTTGAAAAAGTTGACAAGAAAAGGGACTCTTGATTCAATCAGATTTAAGCTTAAAACAAAAAGAAATCCGCTCAAATTAAGAGGCTTGGTTCTTGATTTAAGCTTAAATCTGATTAAATCAAGAGTATTTTTCTTGTCGATGTTTTTAAGAGTCTGGACTCTAGATCCATAAGTTTTTTTTTTCCCCAGTGAGGAATTCGGGAATGAGTCAAGTTTACGAAAAACATTCAATTTGCGTAATCCTCATTCTCGTTTGTGACATCCATGAGCCGCGTTGTCTCGACTCTCCACATATAGAGGAACTCTGATCAAATCCAACGCGTGCGAAATTTTTTTCAGAACGAAAACGAAACGCGCAGGAAACGAATTGGCGGCAGGGCGATTAGGGTTTCCACGGCTCGCCGCACCTCGACGACGTCACTCGGCGTAAACGTAACGTCTAATTAGATGCCGAACTTGGGACTCCATTCCTCATCCGCCAACTCGGGGGCCTCCCCCCCCCCCCCCGGGCGGTGAGTTTTGGGGGATCGCGGGCGGGGCGGGGAGGGCGGTACCGCACCCGTGGTAGCTACAATATTAGCTTATGCAAATGACGTCATCACGCTTCGCCTCCGTCGCTCCTCGAGACGAGTTCTGACGTGCTAAGGAAAAACGCCGTATGAGCCTTCAGACGTTGCCAAGTTTCCATCGATAAAAACTGAATTAACTGGGAAAATTGGGAAGATTTTTACTCAAATTTTTCAGTCATTTTTGTTCACGATTTAATCTAATGTATCTGAGAATTTCGAGGAAAAATATGCATAACTTATTTCGTAAATACATGTTTTAATCGGGGAAATTTGGCAACTCTCTAATGTTCATACGGCATTTTTCCTTGGCGAGGCAGCGTTGCTCCTCGAGACGAGTTCGACTCGAGGAATCGGTCTGTTGCACACGAAAGATGCGGATAAATGGACGTATTTCTGTCAAACGGAACTATGTGCATTAAGACATGAGCTTTGAAACCTATAAGAATATATGCAAAACAGGGCTCACGCCATAATGCAAATAGTTCCGTTTGATAGAAATACGTCCGAGTGAATGAGTATGTGGAAGGTACGACCGCCTAAAAATCACTATAAGCGAGTTACAACAAAAAGAAAACATAGTAGGAAATGGAATGACGTATCATTTATTTCATGCGAAATTAATCCGGGCAATTAAATTTTTTACAAGAGAGCGTTCGTGCGGATTCTTTTGAAATTTTCAGAAATTCGCTTTGTGCGATGCAGAAAATTCACTGAAATTTGCACAAAAATCCGCAGAACCGTTTCCGTGTAAAAATGCAATGGAGAATTTGCAGGCACATTTTTTGCGCTTCACCTGAAAGTGCTTAAAAAGCTGATTTTACAGTATTTGTTATAATTTTTTTCTAATATGGGAAATAGTATAAAAATATATTTAAGGGTGAGAAAATGGATCGCCTAGTGACGTTATCTGGCGGCATTTCCCATTTAAACACATCTCTTGTTCAGTTCACTCAGTAGATTCCACTTAAACACGAAATTCATCAAATTTCAGACACCTGCAAATTCTGCCCAATTAAAATTGGCAATAGCATGTGGCATACAGTTCATTTCTGCTTAAAGCGGTCCAAATAAGGGTGGCTAGACCGTTTTTCCCTGACATTTCCAGGTTTCCCTGACTTTCTAAAATTCCCTGAAATTTTCCAGTTTTCCCGGTATTCCCTGCCTGTGGCAACCCTGTCTCTCGGATCTAGAGTAGAGTACTCTTAAGAAATTGGACAAGAAAGAATAATCTTTATGTAATCGGATTTTTGCCTGAATCGTAAGAAAATGCGCTTAAATTAAGAGGCTTGGTTCTCGATTAAACAAAAAATCCGATTGAATCTTTATTAGTGCCTTTTTAGAGTTTTTATTCTTATCAAATTTTTTCAGAGTCTGGACTCACGATCCAAGAGACTCTTTTTCCAGTGTTTACTTTGAGGAGGAATTTCTGAAGTCAGGTGGTGGAGAACGAGGCTTTCCTTTAGCCATTTTTTTATTTTATTTATTCATTCCTCAGCACGGCAGCGATGGTTTCGGACCAAAACTGGCATCATGCGAGGCGGGGGCGCAAGAAGGCGAAAGGCGGTGGCTGCGGCGGCGGGGTTCCACCCGTCGGAGGGAAAATTACGAGTCTGTCTTTGATGCGGCATCGGGCGGCGGCCGCTGGCCCTCGATCCGCGAAAATTAATTTCGGATCTCTGGAGCGTCAGTAACGAGTCCAGACGTTCCGACTGTCGTTAACAGCGGATTTCCATCGGGTTTTCCTTCGGGTTACGCGTTTTCCGCCTCTCGCGCCTAGCGCCGCGCAGTGACCGGAATCAGGACTCGCTCGGGCGAGCGGCCCTTACGGCAGCCCTCTCCTCGTGCTCCACCACCTGACCTCAGAAATTCCTCCTCAAAAGCGGACACTGGAGAAAAGTCTCTTGAATAGGAGTCTAGACTTTTAAAAAATGTGATGAGAAAAAATACTCGTTATCAGTGGCGCGGCGTGAATTGCGGTGTATCAATTGTGATGCCATTTAAACTTATGGTAAAGAATCGATTATTTATGTGTTCGCTACGAACACCCTGTTTATCGAACTTTTTCCATAGGTTTACAAGGTATAACAATCGATACATCGCAATTCGTGTCAATCAGATATTTGCTTAAATCGAAAGCCAGCCAAAGGGCTAAATCCCCCATTGAATTGTAAAACGGCAGACCCGGGCTCCCTCAAACTGTTAAATGAGCATCATTTAGACTGTAACCTCTAATATTGTACTTTGAGCATTTCTTTGCAATAGGTAGTGCCTTTTCTAATGTTACAAATATGTTTGCTCCCTATCTCAAAGCCTCTTTTGTTTTCTTCGTTATAACTATGTCATCTTTGTGTGTGCTAAATCACGTTCTTAATTTCCGATCGTTCATGTCGATCGAATTCATACTCCACGACACAAACCTAGAGAAAAGGAATATGACAGGTCCACTTAATTTTTAATTGAGCCCTGAGGCGCCAATTGTTGGTAATTTTACCAAGACAGACTGGTAAGCTTACCTTAAAACCGGTATTTTTACTGTTTTTTCCAGGTAAGAATACCACTTTTATTGGTGATCAATTCCCGGTAGCTTTGCCATTTTATCTCGGTAATTCTACCAAAGTCGATAAAATATATTGGCCTTTTTCCCAAGATCCAGTAAAAGTACCGAGAAAGTTCAATAATTTTACCGAGATTTCTCGGTAAAATCACCAACTCCATAAATGATAATTTTACCAAGAAAAAACTGGGATCAAATAGGACTCTGAATTCTTGGTAATTTTACTCTTTTCTTAAGAAATACACCGAGATTTTTTTTTCAGTGTGGAGAAAAGGAATATCACAGGTCCACTTAATTTTTAATCGAGCCCCGAGGCGCCATTCGCGCTGACGAGACTCGGGTCTTAATTTTTCCGCCGAAACTGTCTATGACGAATTTCCGAGCGGACAAACGGCTCTGCCGAGCGAATAAAAGACCCGACGTTCGGTTCGTTTAACTCGCGCGGGACAAATTGCCCTTCGCGCCCGAGCCGGAGCCCCGCTCGCCGATGAATGTGCGAGCGGGGACCCGGAAAAATCCCCCGAACGGCCAACGGCCGGCACAAACGCCGGGAGATAACTACCTTGTTTGTTGTTCCGCGGGATGCACCGAATATAATAAATAAAGTGGCGATCGCTAGACAAAGCTTCCTCGCTCGGCCCCGAGTGCTTTTTGAGCCACCGAACGTGACCCCCAACCCCCCGCCCCCCCTTCGAGGCCTCTCTCACTCCGCGCTGCGATATTCTCCACTTTCGCATCTCCGAAATTCCCAGGGTGCAGGGTTTTCATAATTTCTTCTCTGTCCGATTCCCAGACTTTTCTTAGTTTTTTATATTGCTTTACACTGACCCAAAAATTTTCAAATGGGCCAGTTGCGCTGCCAAAGGGCCCGTTCGAGTATTACGTAACGCACTTACAGGAAGAGGGTGGATGTGAGCCACCGTTACGGTGCGTTACAAGGGTGGTAGGGGGGAGATCAAGCCGAGCCGGTGGAGGGAGAAACGGGCAAAAAATTGAACATTCCGCCCTTGACAAAATTGTTGGCAAATTAAAAATTTTGTCTTCTTGGACATTCTTCTCCTTTTTTTTTATTTCAATATTATTTTTGCAATGGTAAACTTATTCAAAATTTTCTAAGTGCACTTTAAGGTTAAAATTGCGAATAAAACAAAACTAATCGTGTATTTTAACACCTTTGTTGATCCCTTCCCGTCATGTTGCAGCGAAATACCTCCCCAAAAAAACCCGAAACTTTTTCAAGCTGTTTTCTCAGCGTTTTCTTGATTTTTTTGGAGATTGGGAGGGGGATGGCGTACGGGCCAGCATTATGTGATTCAAAGGGGGGGGGGTGTAGGGCTGGCAATCAATCGGAAAAGTGTGTTACATAATACTACCGTGCTAAGGAAGAACGCCGTATGTACACTCGAGAGTTGTCACATTACCATCGATAAAATGTTCATTTTTGAGGAAAGAATATTTTCCCTTGACATTTTCAGGACTTTTCGGTGAAATTGCGAGCAAAATTATCTGACAAATTGAGGAAAAAATCTTCATAAGTTAACCAGGAAATTCGTGTTTTATCAAGGGAAATTTGACAACGCCTGAAGGTTCATACGGCGTTCTTCCTCACAGCACGGCAGAATAGTTGAACAGCCCAACTCAACCCAAAACTTTTCCCAGCACATTTCTCTCGATAAGGTAGAGCCCCTCTTGAAACACCATTGCGATCGCCGGTAGATCGTGGGGGTCTAAGATGAGAAAGGAGCCCCGAAACTAAAAACCGAAAGAAGAAACTTTCCTCGGAGCTAATGAGTTAGGACGCCTTGCAGATTATCGGATACTCCATCCGGAGAGCTCGAGAGGTTTGTCCCGAGTGCCGGGCGCCTGAGAGCGCATTTCAAAACGACGCATCTGGGTTTTGAGCTGAGCCCTACTGCCCGTATAACTCCATGCTTGCCAAGGCTCAGATACACGCCGCGGCCGCTGCGTCGAAGGAACGAGGATTTTATGTTTGACATCTGAAATAGCTGGCGCTTGAGATTTGAGGGCTTGACGATGAGCAGACGAGGCGAGCGCTGCTGTGCTAAGAAAAAACGCCGTATGAGCCACCAGGCGTTGCCAAATTTCCTTCGACAAATCACGAATTTCCAGAGAAATCTCCCATTTTTCACCAGATTTCATTCGTAATCAGGATTGCCACGGAATTCGGAAGATGAAATTCCCTGACATTTCTCTGATTTTCCTGGCTAATTTTGGTGAAATTCCCTGACAATTGAAGATGTGACGGTGGTTAAGAAGGCATAATTGAAAATAGTTTTAAAGCAAAATTTCTTGTTCAACAAATTTTCCCTGACATTTTCGTTATTTTCCCTGACATTTCCCGGTTTCCCCTGACTGTGGCAACCCTAATAATCAGGATTGCCATACAATTTGGAAGATGAAATTCCTTGACATTTCTCTGATTTCCCTGACAAGTTGAGTGAAATACCCGGACAATTGAAGATATGTCGGATAGCTAAAAAGACAGAATTTGTTATAGTTTTCGGGCAAAATCTGTTGTTCAACATGTCAAACCCATTCTAAAAAGCAAATAAAGGTGAATTAACACCTGCCCCGGATACTTTCATCATTTCCCTTGACATTTCCGGGTAATCCCTGATTGTGGCAACCCTGGTAATTGAATGCAAGAAGTCTGAAAAGCCCGTATCCCACGATCAAATGAACTCGTCAAATTCAAGATAGCGGAGATGCGTCCTGGATTTCGCGCAATGACGCAATTAACCCTCCAACTTGCATTTGATGAGTTCATTTGATCCTGGGACACAGGCTTGAATTACAAGGAAAAATATTCATAAATTCTTCAAAAATAAAAATTTTCAGTGATACAATTTGGCAGCATTCGAATGCCGATACGGCGTTTTAACGTAGCTTGGCGGAGCGGATAAGACCCCTCCTCGCGATAGCACTTTAGAGATGAAGGATGGTGGAGATTGAAATCACTTGGTCCGAGAGCGGATCGATGGATCATTGTTCCGATTCCGATGCTCCAAACAATGAATGCATCATTGATGCTTCGCTTCGCCAACAAACTTCAGGAATCGTCGTCCTCTTTGATGGTCACGAGGAGGATTTCGATGGTAAACCGCGGAGTTTTCGCCGCGCTGTGCTGGCTTAAAAGCGGAGGGTGGACCGATTATTAAAAGAAAGGAGGATTGCTACTATACTGCCGCGCTTCACTGGAAAAAAAAACACATTGGATCTAGAGTCCAGACTCTTAAAAACATCGACAAGAAAAAATGCTCTTGATTCAATCAGAATCTAGCTTAAATCAAGAACCAAGCCTCTTAATTTAAGCGGATTTCGTTTTGATTCAAGCAAAAAACCGATTGAATCAAGAGTATTATTTCTTGTCAATGTTTTCAAGAGTCTGGACTCTAGATCCAATGTGTTTTTTTTCCAGGGCATGAGAATAAATACGCTAAACTGTTAGACACTAGAATGCCAAATTTGGCTGGCTTTGCCATCAAACAAGGAAAATACGATGATAAACATCGAGCTGCAAGCCAATAATAATAAATGCAATATTATTCAACTACATGATGTTACAAGGATGCAATTGGAACACTGGAAAAAAAAACACATTGGATCTAGAGTCCAGACTCTTAAAAACATCGACCAGTAAAAGTACTCTTGATTCAATCAGAATCTAGCTTAAATCAAGAACCAAGCCTCTTAATTTGAGCGGATTTCCTTTTGATTTAAGCGAAAATCTGATTGAAACAAGAGTATTTCTTCTTGTCGATGTTTTCAAGAGTCTGGACTCAAGATCCAATGTGTTTTTTTTTCCAGTGTACTGCCACGCTAAGGAGGAACGCCGTGCGAGTCTTCAAACGTCGCCAGATTTCCTTCGAGAAAAACGAATATAGCTGGAAAATTTTTAAAATTTTGCAGTGCTCCCATTTCCCGGGACTAGTTCCGAATTTCGGCACTTTTGAGATTTTCCTGAATTTTCCGGTAACTTTCGCAAATCCCGATATGTTCCGGATCTTTTGCATTTTTCGGAACTTTTGACGATCGTTCTACGATGAAAACAACACCACGTCCTAATATAATAAATGAAACTATTATACTATGTAGTTTCAGGGTGATCACAAACCTTTTGCCGCATAGTCCTCTACTGAAATTCCAAGGATAAAAAAGCCACAAACCTGTAACAAACCAAAAAAGAACATTACGTCGGTACATTAGCAAAATTCAAGAAAAAACAAATAAATGAAGGAGAGAGAGATCACGCAATTTAACTTTAAAATATGCTACAGGGTGACTTGATGCTTCATCTCAATGCCTTTTAAGTATTGCATCTTATTGCATCTGATTCCGCTCTCTCAATCTGCGGAGCTTATTTAACTAAGATACTCGGGAAAAGTTGTAAAACTCTCAATGTGTAAAAAACGAGAAGACCACGATAAATTAGAAGGTCTTATCTTAAATGTTTTGTAAATTTTCCCGATAATTTGGCGAATTTTGATGTATTTTTGTGCCATCATTTTGAAAAATTCATTTCGGCGTTTTTACGAAAAATCGGGTCGTACGCTAATTTGCGAGGAATTTCCCCTAAACATCGCGTTCTTAGACGAGTCTTTGAAACTTCGCACTAGGGGTCTGAAAGAACCTGGAACAATTTTGGGTTATTGGGTACTTGATTCACGCAGAATTTTCCCTTTATTTCAACGTATCTTTAACTTAGGCGACCGAGAGAAACAAAACTTTGAGTCATGTACTTCAATAATTAGGGGGAAGTTTTCCTGGTCTCCGCAAAATTTTTACGAAGTTCCAGTTCCGAATCTTCAGAGCACTTTAGAGGGGGATGGGAAACCTAGATTGCCTGCTTGCACCCTGGAAGACGGCCGAAGGCGCGATTTGACGGCTGCATGAAATTCCCGCACACTTTGGTATTTTTTCAATCACTGGAAAAAAAACACATTGGATCTAGAGTCCTGACTCTTAAAAACATCGACAAGAAAAAGTACTCTTCATTCAATCAGAATATACCTTACTTAAATCAAGAACCAAGCCTCTTAATTTGAGCGGATTTCGTTTTGATTCAAGCAAAAATCCGATTGAATCAAGAGTATTTTTTCTTGTCAATGTTTTCAAGAGTCTGGACTCTAGATCCAATGTGTTTTTTTTTTTTCCCAGTGATTCCCGCACATGTTTAAATTTCTTTGGATTTTTCTGTCTATCTATGTATCATTTTCTACAGCGCTGCCGAATCATTGTATACGAATCGAGATTTTCCTAAAACTGTGCGGAAATGGAAATTTCAAAAACGTGTGCGGAAATGGAAAAAATACAATGGTTTGCAGGAATGTAAGCCTGCCAATTTGACAACCGTGGAAAGCGGAAACCGAGCGCGGGAAAAGCGAAACTTTTCTCAACGCAAGCACATAAACGGTAATTTAGTTAGAAAATGATGTATCTCGTGTCTGCATGCATAAACTTCGACTGACGCTAAACGCTCGCCCCCTCCCGGGCAGGACCGCAATCCGTAGTTTATCAGCGGCCGACCATGAAAGCACACACCCCCGGCCACCCCCCCCCCCCCGGGCCGCGTAGCCACCCTTAACAGCGCCGATTTCACCTCAGTACGACTCAATTTAAGCCACCGGCTGCCCGCTTAGACCTACGGTTCCACAGGCAGCTCTCGACGCGGAGCCAACACTGGAAAAAAAAAACACATTGGATCTAGAGTCCAGACTCTTGAAAACATTGACAAGAAAAAATACTCTTGATTCAATCGGATTTTTGCTTAAATCAAACGGAAATCCGCTCAAATTAAGAGGCTTGGTTCTGCGGAACACTGGAAAAAAAAAACACATTGGATCTAGAGTCCAGACTCTTGAAAACATTGACAAGAAAAAATACTCTTGATTCAATCGGATTTTTGCTTAAATCAAACGGAAATCCGCTCAAATTAAGAGGCTTGGTTCTTGATTTAAGCTAGATTCTGATCGAATCAAGAGTATTTTTTCTTGTCGATATTTTTAAGAGTCTGGACTCTACGACCCGTCGTTTTAGAATGTTATTCTAAACGTGAAACCTTCAAACCCATCACTGGTAAAAAAAAAAAAAAAACCACATTGGATCTAGAGTTCAGACTCTTAAAAACATCGACAAGAAAAAATACTCTTGATTCAAACGGATTTAAGCTTAAATCAAGAACCAAGCCTCTTAATTTGAGCGGATTTTTGTTTATTTAAGCTTAAATCTGATTGAATCAAGAGTCCTTTTCCTTGTCAATGTTTTCAAGAGTCTGGACTCTAGATCCAAAGTGTTTTTTTTTTCCAGTGCTGCACGAAACTGACTTTGCGCGGCCTACCACGTGTCGCGCGCCTCCGATGGAACCGTGGCTTTAACCCGACCGCTGCTTCCGATACTTATGACTAATTGAATCAAGGCTGGAATCCGCGCTCGTCCCTCACAAACGACTGCTTGCTTTTCGCCGGCTTCACCGGGAAAGATCGACTATCGATTTTTACCCATTTGAAGCCATGGTAAAGAATCGATTATTAAGGTGTTCGTTGCGAATCCCCCGTTTATCGATCCTTTTCCATGGGTTTAAATGGCAGATCAATCGATATATCGCAAAGCACGCCACGCTCCTGAGCTTCACACATGCTCCAAGATATTAGAAGGGCCCTTTGAAAATGCTTATCACTCGGTTTGGTCCGCTCTTCGACCGAATGTTCCGTTCACCGTTTTTGAGTTGCGTTTTGAATCGGACCCGGATGTTTTTTCGAGGGATGAAATTGTAAGCTTAACTAACGATTGTGTTACGATTCGAGATTAAATTTGAGTCAAAGGATGAAAATTCAAAAATCATAAAACGAATATTTTTGTACGAGTTCCTTCACCGGAAATCAGGGTTGCCATAGAATGTGGATATTTAAATTCCCTGACATTTCCCTGACAATTGAGAAAATGCCAGAGTTTTAAAAAGATATAGATAGAAATAGTTTTCAGGCAACACTTGTTGTTCGGAACATCAAACCCCACTCGAAAGAGGAAATGAAGGCAATTTGAAGATTTTTCCCTGACATTTTCGTCATTTCCGGGTTCCCACTGACATTTTCCGTCTTCCCGGTTTCCCAGACTGTGGCAACCCTGGAACTAGACATAGATACAGACATAAGGCCATCCTCCATGATCATTGAGACATAGAACTGAGTTCTGAGCAAGCGACTGAACTGTTGCTTCTGGGTTCAAACTAAGGAGGTCTGACATCATAAAGATATCAATTATAATAGGTACGAGATGATGTATATTTCTAGATGACGCATTTCTCCTTTGACTCAGCGTTGTTTTGGGAGTCGGTACATTTATTTAAATTGAGACATAAGGTCAACGGGGGATGGCGAGGGGCCGGGATATTTTCTGTCCCGCGACGGAAAGAGTGGGCCGAAACGATCCCGGAAAGTTTAAAGGGCAGACAATGGTCGCAGGAATGAAGGGCCCGGACCCCCCACACGCCTCAGGAGCCACTTATCAGTGAATTAATTGGCCATACTTCAGAGCAGTTAAGTCATATTTAGAACTTGAGGAGCCCCCCCCCCCTCCCCCTTCCCGGCGGGGGTAGAGGACCTCATAGTCTGCGCCCTTAACCAGTAAATCTTTCATTCAACCGAGCGACTGGTACGAGACTTGATGTCACTTAAGTCAAGTACACACAAATCGTCGCTCCTCGGACGGAAGCGCGTATCTCTGTTTCAACGTGAGCTCCGGAGAGCATAGAGATATACGGAGAACAGGGCTCACGTAGAAATCTAGATACGTCTTTTTCTCGGAGTAGGAACGAAATGAATGAATTCTGCTTTGTAACCATCGGAAATCTCATTCCCTTTTTTTATTTCATTTGGCTTTCGAACCGTAGTCCGGAACCCCATTATTTTACGATCACACTGGAAAAAAAAACACATTGGATCTAGAGTCCAGACTCTTAAAAACATCGACAAGAAAAAGTACTCTTGATTCGATCATGAATCTAGCTTAAATCAAGAACCAAGCCTCTTAATTTAAGCGGATTTCGTTTTGATTCAAGCAAAAATCCGATTGAATCAAGAGTATTTTCTCTTGTCAATGTTTTCAAGAGTCTGGACTCGAGATCCAATGTGTTTTTTCCAGTGCAGAGGCACATACCAGTAAGTTGCCAACACTGTTTTTTTCCGTTTGCACTCGTTATAAAAAATTGATTCTAGGTGAGCCAGCCAAATTCGATTATTTTACAAGGGTTTCGACGATCCAGTTCGATAGTTTGGTAAACGGGGAAAAAGGTGTTAGGGGCCCCGAGAATTGTGGTACTTACTGCCCCAATTTGTTGGATGATACGGACGTTTCCAATTATTTTTCGTAGTGTCGCGACACAAGTTGCGATAGTACCGCAACATTTTGGTTAGGAACCTAATCTATTGGGGTATTACCACAATTAATGAGAAAAGTCCGAGTTGGGACTTAACCCCTACCTTTTTTCCGTGTAAGAATTATGGGTATCACCATTGCTTGAAGTGAACCACTTGGCAAAGTGATTATAAAACTAAACATCGCAATCTAGAATCTCGCATCAGAATTCAGTGTAGAATGCGGTAAAAATTCGGTCAGCTCATATACGAGGAAGAAACTTTTTCTCTGAAAATTTAAAGTTTCTAGCTTAAGAGTAAACTTAAGTTCTAAAATTTAAAATTAAAGTTCTGGGACGAATTAAAATGCTTTACGACGTCATGATTTGGCCGTGTGCTAAATTTTTCTTGACAAGTTCAAGATTCTGTGAAAGGAATAGGACAGATTGTTAAATCAGACACTATTTGTCGAGTCGATAACATCATCAGTGGCGTGGCGTCCATAGGTTCGCAGTGTTCGCCGAACACCCTAAAATATTTTGAACCAATTGATAAATTATGGCTAAGAATGTGGGAAGCAATACAGAATACAGAATAGTAGATCACAAATAAGTATCGGGCGCTTGGCTTCCGACAGCGGCATGTGGCGCGGCGGAGAGAGAAAATCCTGTGACACGCGGTCCGCACCGGCTACCGAACCTGGATTATCTGCGTACGGTGAGGAGAGAGAACCTGGGTGCAATGATGAAGGGGCTAAGGGTACACCAGAGAGGAGAGGCACCGGCGCGCGGCGCAGAGCGGAGCGTGAGCATTAGGTTCGGAGACGAGTGCGGACCGCGCTCGCGGTGGGAACACAGCAGAGAGAAAAGGGAGGGGAAAAGAACGAGAGAGGAGAGCCGCTCATCAGTCCAGCTGTTTCCAATAGCAGTGGTCCGCAGGGGTTTGCGAACCGCCGAATTTACTCTATGCCGCGATACGCCCTCCGCTTCCCCCCCTGCGCATGCGGGCCGCATCTCCCAGTTTCACAGTCTCCCTCTCCCACCTCTCTCTGCAGGTGCGTGTGGCGAAAATACGTTATCATTTAACAAAATAAATTACAGGAAAACGATCGGTAAAAAGAACAAAATTTCAATGACAATTTACCGGCACAATTTTCATCAGAAAGGGTTAAAATCGTGTTCTTGCGGCTTCATTTTTTTAAAAGTTTCCGGGGGAGGCCCCCCGAACCCCCCTTTAGGGAGGGGATTGAACCTTTCTGACCCCCCTCCCCCCTAAAGTTAACACTCCTACCGAACGCCTACCAGATATAGTCACGCCACGCCACTGAACATCATATTTCACTCTACTGGACCGACGTAGATTTGGGCTTTTTCGCGACTGAGCAGTTTAAATTGACTGATCCTGCTGTAAACTTAATACTTAAAAACGTTATTCTTTCAAAAACGATTCAACGCGGCAACACGGCACTTAAAACTGGGCTATGACTGCACTGATACGGATGAGTCAAGCACCCGACTGCACACACACGACAAGGAGCAATGACTCAATTCGGTTCAATTAACAGAGCCAGATTTAAGCTCTTAACTTCAACATCGATGCCAAACTTATCAATAATTGGAATATAGTCAAAACCATTCAAATTTTTGACAATCTTCGACCGATTTAATTCCTTATACTCTACACTGAAAAAAAAAATTACGGGCTATGTAGACATACCGTCCATTTCGGGCTCAGACGCTGGAAGTTCCGGGTGCTCCGGCTGTTACGTCCGGAGCTTTCGGCCTTTGAGCGCGGAGCGCGGACGGTATGTCTATAAAGCCCGTAAATACAGCTTCCACGACCGGATTTTTTTTTTCAGTGTACTTTCCAAACTGTTCTAAAATAACTGTTCATGAATAAAAAAAATCTGAACCTTTTTACAGAATTTCCGTATTTTTTTAGTACTTCAGGGCCGCCTTCAAAAAATCAGTACTATTGCAAGACTCTCCGGATTTTCCTCCGCACTGGAAAAAAAAAACACATTGGATCTAGAGTCCAGACTCTTGAAAACATTGACAAGAAAGAATACTCTTGATTCAATCGGATTTTTGCTTAAATCAAGGACCAAGCCTCTTAATTTGAGCGGATTTCCTTTTGATCTAAGCTTAAATCTGATTGAATCAAGAGTATTTTTTCTTGTCGATGTTTTTAAGAGTCTGGACTCTAGATCCAATTTGTTTTTTTTTCCCAGTGCGTGAACCACCAATGGACTTTCTTAATTACCAAAGAAAACCGAATTTTCCGATGGACGGAGCTGTATACTGCCGTGCTGCGGCAGAACGCCGTATGAGCCTTCAGGCTTTGCCAAATTTCCATTTATAAAACACAAATTTCCTGGTAAATTTATGAATATTTTTCTTCCGATTTTTCTGATAATATTGTTCCCAATTTCAACTAGAGTCCATGAAAATTTCAAGGAAAAATATTCTTAGGTTTACTCAAAAATAATCATTTTATTGAAGGAAATCTGGCAACTCTCGAAGGTTCATACGGCGCTCTTCCTTAGGACGGTAGTATAGTGTAGTGTGCACCGTTTTCAAGGGAGGAACGTATTCATGGCCTCTCACAAGCTGCGAGATCCATTCCGTGGAGATGAGATGGCTGCCTTTAAATTAGCACTTAGCACGGGATTAAGCGCTCGTTTTGGTCGTCTTTGATCGGGCGCGGGTCCGCCAAAAACCAAATGAAGCATCGTCGCGGGTCGTTTGACTGGCCCCGGCCCGCGATGATTAAGCGGGGACATCAGGGCCAGACAAGAGTAATTAGGGCTCAATTGACTCCTCACTCCTCCGTCTCCTTCTCTTGACTTCCAGTTTCGGACTCGGGGAAAGGGATTCGGGTTAATGGCTTCTCTTCAATTTTCGAAAACTTCATCGTGACGCTTAAGTAACTATGTTCTATAATGCCGTGCTCAGGAAAAACGCCGTAAAAATGTGTCAAATTTCCATAATGAATCACAAATTTTTTGAGTATTTGGTACACATTTTTCTGTCAATTTTTCGGCGAATGTTTTTCGAAATTTGATCCGATGAATCTAAAAATTGCAAGGAAAAATACATATTTTTCGATATTCACGTGACATGTTTTTAGATTTGAGTCAAATCATTTGACGGGGAAAACTTCTCTCTGCGTCACCCACAAGTTCATTAACTCCCATGCCTAAAATTACAGGTCGAAGCAGAGACCTAGAAATTTTGCCCGTAAATGGGGGGGGGGGGGGGGGAGGAGGAGGTTCTGACAATGCGTCCGTGTTAAAGAAGAATGCCGTAGGAGCCTTTAAAAGTTGCCACAGTTCCTGCAATAAAAAAGCGAATTTACTGGGAAGATTGTGAAAAATGTTCCTCAATTTCAGACAATTTTGTGCGCAATTTAATCTGAAAAATCTGAAAATTTCAAGGATAATACCTATGACAGTCTTTAAAAAAATATTTTTCGACGGGAAATTTGGCAACATTCGAATGTTTACACGGCGTTCTTTCTTTGCACGGCAGCCCAAAGCTTCATACTTCCTTTTTTTATGTAATTTTGTTTTCAATTTCTTCTAAAGCTCCTCAAAATATCAAGGAGAAAAATTCATTACTCATTCATTTTCCACAAAAATGAACATTTTACAGGATGGAATTTGGCAACTCTCGAATGTTCATACGGCGTTTTTCCGTAGCACGGCAGTACGTGGAGCAACGAATTCGGACTCAGAGGATGTGGCTGTCGAGGTGGCTGCGATCGGGAAAGACGAAACTGGGGCAGACGGAAAAACGTCGAGTGCAAAACCGCATAACAGTCAGTGAAAACCTGTGGAGATACGAGGTTTTTGCGGAGCGGCGTGGCGCGTTGGGCGTAGCGCCGGATGAATGGACAGACATCCGTGCCGTGTGGTCCGCCTCCTGGCCCCGGCCCGGTTAATTAAAACTGGAAAATGAGATTCGCTGTAATTATTTCTTCGGCTCTCCGCTGTTCAGTTCACCCTCCGACCTGATTGAATCGGCTTGAGCCATCGCGAATTTCCGATTTTAAGTTAATACCGCCAAAATTAGATTGATCAGATTATTTTTCGTTTTGTTGAGGGCCAAATTTTTTTTTTTTTTTTTTTTTGGTACCTAGGTTTCAAAAGGTTCTGGGGCAAAAAAAGGTTCTTTTTACACTGGAAAAAAAAGTCTCTTGGATCTTTAGACTCTAAGAAAGTTTAACAAGGGAGAGTACTCTTAATTAAATCTGATTTTTGCTTGAATCGAAAGAAAATCTGCTCAAGTTAAAAGGCAACCTGGTTGAATCGGCTTGAGCCATCGCGAATTTCCGATTTTAAGTTAATACCGCCAAAATTAGATTGATCAAATTATTTTTCGTTTTGTTGAGGGCCATAATTTTTTTTTTTTTTTTTTTTTTTTTTTTTTTTTTTTTTTTTTTGGTACCTAGGTTTCAAAAGGTTCTGGAGCAAAAAAAGGTTCTTTTTACACTGGAAAAAAAAGTCTCTTGGATCTTTAGACTCTAAGAAAGTTTAACAAGGGAGAGTACTCTTAATTAAATCTGATTTTTGCTTGAATCGAAAGAAAATCTGCTCAAGTTAAAAGGCAACCTGGTTGAATCGGCTTGAGCCATCGCGAATTTCCAATGTTAAATTAATGCCGCCAAAATTGGATTTATTTTTACGTTTTTGTTGAGGACCATAATTTTTTCCGGTGGATTTCAAAACTTTTCTGGAGCAAAAAAGGGTTCTTTCTACTGGAAAAAGTCTCTTGGATCCTGAGTCCACACTCCAAAAAAATTTGACCGACTGAAATTGGACTGACAAAAAAAGTATTCTTGATTCAATCCAATTTTTGCTTGAATCAAAAGGAAATCTGCCTAAGTCAAGAGGCTTGGGCCCTTAATTCAAAGAAAATTTCGCGTGAGCCAAGAGTATGTTTTCCTTGTCGAATTTTTTTAGAGTCTAGACTCTGGGTCAAAGATACTTTTTTTCCAGTATAGTGAAAATCGCTAAAGTTCACCTAGAGTCTATTGGCACGGTCTTAAATTTACTCCAAGACCTCTCTTTAACCTCGTGGAAATAGTGGCAACTTACGAAGCTCCAGGGGTACAGAAAGTTCAGGGTCTTCCCATTTTTTAAACTGGCCTTTTAACTTCCTTTGGCTTTCATTCACAATTTGCCGCGATTTGTGAGAAAAAATCCTAGTGCGCAAGGGTTGGATGGAACGACTCCTTTTGCGAAACATTCACCTGTGTCGTAGAGTATTTTTTTTTACTGAAGTGGAAAGCTTGGAAGCTTGGAAGCGTGGAAGCTTGGAAGCTGGAAACCCCATATTTCGTGCGCAGATTGTTAAGTGAGGAGCAGGGAGGCAAAATTTCTTGAAAAGATAAAATCTTGAAATTTCACGTGAAATATTCCATGAAAATTCAGAAATTTACGGAAGGTATTGAAAAATAGCGGTTCATTTTCATGTTTCGCAAAAAGTAAAAATTGTGATTTCCCTCTATTTTTGTGTGTTTGGGTGCAGGTTGCATACTCTAGCCCATGGAAAATTTGAAATATTTAACGGAAGTTTCCAATCTTTCATTTCTTCCTTACGTTTCATGCCACCCTGGTTAGGAGTGCATTTCAGACTTACTCGATGCGCTAATCGTGATTTTTGAGTCATTTCCTGGAAAAATTAACTTTTATAAGTATTGCTGTACACTGGAAAAAAAACAGATTGGATCCTCCAGACACATTGAAGTCCAGACTCTTGAAAACATTGACGAGAAAATATACTCTTGATTCAATCAGACTTAAGCTTAAATCAAAAGGAAATCCGCTCAAATTAAGAGGCTTGGTTCTCAGGCCCGCCACATCCCATCTCGGGCCCTGGTACCAATTTTCTGGCCCGGGCCCCCTAGCACAAGGGGGGGGGGGTCCGGGGGGCCTCCCTTGGGATATTTTTGGAATTTTAAATCTATTTGGACGCATAATGAAGCTCTTATGATGGAGATTTTCCATCAATTTCTGCAGAATAATTACGCTTTTTTGTTTACTTTCAGCACCAAAAACTTTCGAATTGTTGCATTCAAAACATCTGTAAATTTTTTTTTTGAGGGGGCAGATGATAATTTTCAATTCTATGGGGAGCCGGGCCCCCTGGACTCCCCTTTCGTACGTATATGGCAAGGGAGTTAAGCCATTGAAGTCGAGGATGCCCAGAAAGGAGCCTCTTAGCATCCGACAACGGAAGAAAATGAAACACAGTTACTAAAAATATCATTCTACATATACTCAAAATCTTGAAAATCTCTAAGAAAGTAAGAAAAATTTTATAGTGCCCTAGCGTGTTTTTGAAACTTTATTCACCTTTTGCGGAATTTTTAGGGTAATTTTTTCACTTTTCCCTACGAGACAAGGGTTACACATGAATTCGTAGTGGTTTGTCACCTGCGTCACGGGCCCCTTCAGGGCCCGGGCCCCGGTACCAGGGACCCAGTATCCCCCCCCTTGTGGCGGGCCTGTTGGTTCTTGATTTAAGCAAAAATCCGACTGAGTCAAGAGTATTTTTTCTTGTCGATGTTTTTAAGAGTCTGGACTCAAGATCCAATGTGTGTGTGGTTTTTTTCCATTGTAGCTGAAATTTTGCAATGAGAAAATTGCTCTTAAAAAATTAAGACTTAAAATTCGTGAGGGAATGGGAGAATTTCCTTTCCCTGGCCTCTCCAATATACGACTCTGACGAACTCTGTTTCCCTTGTGGAGGTCCAGAACGGCGAGAATCCTGACCCCTGGACGACAGAACACGAGGAAGAAAAGCGGCGTCGTTGAGATGCAAGCTGCGAGCTGAGAAAAACGAGGAGCGGGAACGAAATAGAAAGCTGGCGCTGGGGGGGGGGGGGGGGGTGGACCCCAGGAACAGAGGGAATAAAAAATGATGCCGGAACCGTGGTGACCTGCAACGAGGGGGCCGCGGCCGTCGGGGTGATGAAACTCGCCAATAGAGAGTGAGACGGGCATCAAAACTAATGAGGTGGCACGAGGCGAGGATGGAGATGAAACAAGGGCAGCGTTTATCCCTTGATTTGTTTCCCGGCAAACACCTTCTGTAGCACTCGCCAGCACTTCACAGCGCCTTCAAATGCTCCGGCCTTCTTCCAGCCGGGCAGCGCTGCATCGCCTGGCCCGTAACGTTCTCCACGCCCAGCGGCGCGACGAACTTCACGGAAATCTTGAACATTGCGAATTCTCGACTCAACGTAGTCAGGGTTGCCATAGAATTTAGAAAATGAAATTCCCTAACATTTCCCTGATTTTCCTGACATATTTTGGTTAGATTCTCTGACAATTGAAGATGTGACGGATGGTTAAGAAGGCATACTGGAAAAAAGAAAGAAATTGGATCTAGAGTCCAGACTCTTAAAAACATTGACAAGAAAAAATACTCTTGATTCAATCGGATTTTTGCTGAAATCAAGAACCAAGTCTCTTAATATGAGCGCATTTCTTTTTGATTTAAGCAAAAATCTGATTGAATCAAGAGTATTTCTTCTTGTCAATGTTTTCAAGGGTCTGGACTCTAGATCTAATGTGTTTTTTTTCCAGTGCATAGTTTAAAATAGTTTTTAGGCAAAATTCCTTGTTCAAAATCTTAAACCCATTCTTGAAAGCAAATGAAGGTGATTTAACAAATTTTCCTGATATTTTCGTCATTTTCCCGTCCACATTTCCCGGTTTTCCCTGACTGTGGCAACTCTGCTTAGTTACTTGTGTCTATCGTAGACAATTCGCCGTTTCCATTGCGAAAGCACTAAACTATATTTCAAGGTTGCCCAATTCCTACTCACAAATTACATTTCTGACTGAATATTTCACAGATTTGTATTCTGGTCTCATGCAAAAATCGGACAAATTTTCGAAGAAAATTGCACAAATACTTATGCATATTGCACTTACGGAATTCTCATACGTCTCGTTTTTAAACAATTAAGATGAATTTTGCTGTTTTGGCTATTTCAGTGCTTTCATCTAAAAGAGATTAGACGAATTTTGAAGGATACTAAATCTCGAAAATTTGAAACTTACTGCTCTCTTCGTTATCACGGCAGTGCTATCAAAACTAATATTTTCCGAAACTTACTGCTCTCTTCGTTATCCCGGCAGTGCTATCAAAACTAATATTTTCCCTGAGTTTTGCGCGCACTGGCACGGTGCAAGAATTTGATAGATTTCGAAGTTGAAGCTGAGGAATTAGGAGCATATTGAGATGTTGAGGATTTTGTGAGTTGTGGATAGAGACCTCGTTGAGGCAGCTGCCAGGCGGGACGACATAATTTCTTGGGAGTGCCACAAGGTGACGGAATGAAAAGTTCGGAAGTGTGCGTCTGACTCGAGACGCAGGCGGGAGGATTCTCTACTTGCGTCGAGCAAGCCTGAGAGTTTGAGCGGAAGGACTAATTCGACCGCGACTAAGCAGATCATTGTTGCCAATTTCAGATGATAACCATCTTTTCTGCCTAATTACGCGAGTGCAAATACATAGAAACTGGTTTTCGAAACTGGGGAATGCTTCAGTAAAGCTACAAAAAATAGTCGAAACAAAAATGGGAATTCGAAGAAAAATTGCGTACAAGGCAAGGCTCCTGCAGGAGAGATTTTCTACCTGGATATTTTCTTTAATTTGCCTCAACTCACAGAAAATATCAAGGAGAATTACGCGATTATAAATGCATAAAAACTGGCTTTCGATACTGAAGAATGCTTGAAGAGCCCAGAACGGACGGTTTGTCTATATAGCCCTAACTTTTTTTTTCAGTGTAAAAGACCGTCTTATTTGTTAAAAGCTTGAATTGGGTCCGTTGTAAACTTCAGCTGGAGCAAATTGAAGAGATGTTTCTTGCAATAAATGGCTCAAAAATCACGATGAGAGTATTGGTGAAGTCTCAGATAGACACCTAACTTCAGGATTTGCGTTAGATGTATGCGTTTTTTAAGCTTCCCGCTTCAAAAGCGCCCGGAAATTTCCACCTTTGAGTTCGGAACGGACGGTATGACTATAAAACCCGTAGGTAACTTTTTTATTCAGTGTGAAGATTTCCAGAACAGAGTCAAATGAGTCCGTCCTTTGATAGCCTCACTGGAAAAAAAAAAAAAAAACACATTGGATCTCGAGTCCAGACTCTTAAAAACATCGACAAGAAAAAATAGTCTTGATTCAATCGGATTTTAGCTTAAATCAAGAACCAAGCCTCTTAATTTGAGCGGATTTCCTCTTGATTTAAGCAAAAATCTGATTGAATCAAGAGTCTGGACTCTAGATCTAATGTGGTTTTTTTTTTCCAGTGGCTCTTTAAACTTACTGTCCGGAAAAAGAAATCCGGTCTGGAGATTCTGATCGGAATTTTCAAGACGGAACACCCGGCAACCTGGGGTCGACCACTCAAGCGACCACCACGCGGCGCGCAGCAGATCTTACCGGCGACAAGCCCAATTTGTCAGCTCGGGGAACAAAGAGCCGCAGCCGGAGCAAAAAAATAAGCCCCGCTTCGAATTACTTGGGGCACCACGAAGAGACGCGGCCGGCCGAATCCCAGCTGGAGACCCGCGATGGGGTACGCGCCCCCTCTTCCGACCCCCCCCCCCCCCTCATCGCATCACCGGCGTGAAGAACTAATGAGACCGGCTCGTCTGAAGAAGGGTGCAAACGTTGCGAGGGCCCCGCGGCACTTGCACTTTTTTCGGATAAATTCGTCGTTTTACTGCATGATGGCGATATTTCCGCACAAAATAAGATAATGAACAATTTAAAAAAAAAAAAAAAAAAAACATTAAAACGCTCACTTGCCAGGGCCGGATTTACCTAAGTACTACTTATAGCCCATGGGCCGCTAGTATTTTGCCACCCCCTTCTCATTCGTTTTGAAACATCAATGAAACACACCAAATGAACGAGCCAGCGGGGGAGGGGCGCATACGACGCGTCTACTGGTGTTGAACACATTTTTTGGCAAAGCCTTGTCAACACTACTAGCAAAAGTTCACGGAACTTTGCGCGAAAGTTAAGTTTCGTTAACCTATCTCTGTGTGGACAAGGCCTTCCATTCATAAGAAATGAACGAAAAAATTATGAAAGAACAATCATAAATGTGGATTAATGATTTTAACGTCCGCCGCCGCGCCTCGCAGACCGCACTGTGTTCGACTCAATGCGTAAAGTATTCACGCAGTCTTGAAGGCGCTATGCGTCTCGCGCTGATCGCACTGTTTTTGCCGCAATGCGTGAGGTATTAATGCATTCTTGTAGGCGCTATCCGTTTCACGCTGTCCGCAATGACCGCACTGTGTTTGATGCAATGCGTGAAGTATTCGTGCAGTCTTGTAGGCGCTAATATGTGTTACATGCCAATCGCCGCGCCGAGGGCTTCTCCTTTTCACCTCAAGTCCTCGTCATCATTTCTCTCTAGGTTAGTCGCGCCGTTCCAGGCCAAATTGCGTGTTTGGTTTCTCTCTTAACTCGACTAATTAAAGGTGCTGTCTCTTATATCACTGAAAGACGACAAAAGTAGAGATTACTATACTCTTAGAAAATTAGAGATATTGTCGCCTTTTCTCGTTTGTAATTTTTTTCTCTAAATCCGAATTTTTTTTAAACCTACATTTAAAAAATTTGCAAAATTTGCCGCCCCCTATAGATTAGCCGCCATGAGCCGGGGCTCATGTGGCCACCCCCTTCATCCGGCCCTGTCACTTGCGACTTATTTTTACGGATTTTTTAGGGGCGATTTTTTGAAAGAATGTTGTTTCGCGCAAGGAGTCACGTCAGTCGCACCGTTAATGGGCCGCATGCCCGAAGTGCGCCTGCTCGTTAATTTAAAAATTTTCGCAAGTGAGTACCTATTTGAAAAAAATAATTAAATTGTTTTTACTTATTGTTTTAAATTAGTCGTTTCCCCCGCGAAAAAACGTAACTGCATTTCAACACTGCCGAATTTCTTCTCGCAAATTGCATTTTTACCATAAAAAATTTGGGCATGTCTGACTGAAAATTTCACTGATTTTCCTTATGATCTCATGCAAAAATCATAAAAATTCTGGACAAAAATCGCACAAGTATATTCTTGTAAAAACTTGTATTGTTTTAATCAATTCAGCAACCTTGGCATGGAGTTAAGTTCCTCCGTCCGGGGTACGACGAATTGGACCGCGTTTAGCAGAAAGGAACCAAGCCACATCAGCTTTTGCCAAATTTAACTGAGTAATTAGATTTTTTACATGAAAACGGCTGTGCGGATTTTTGTGCAAATAAGGGGGAGTTTTCTGCATTGTGCGAAGCAAGTTCTTTAAAATTTTCGAAGGAATCCGCACAAGCGTTCTCTAGTAGAAAATTAAATTGCCCAGTAGAATTTGGCAATAGCTTGTGTGGCTTGGTTCCTTTCTGCTAACCGCGGTCCAATTCAGGAGTGCCAGGATTAACCTGTTCGTGACGCAGGTGTGTTGGAGTCCTGATTGCATTTTCGGGGGCCGTTTTAATAACACCGTGGTTTATGAACGGAAGCGGGGGGTTGTTGTGTGGATACAGATGCACGGAAGTATCTCATCGATTGGGTTGCATGTAGCGAGCCACAAGGGTGCAGAAAATTACCAGTCTCGCGACCCTGGGATTTTTTAGAAATAGGTAATAACGTCTTCCCAACACCCCGTGATACTTTTAAGAGCTTGGAACCCTCTCTAGTTTGGGTTAACCTCGGAAGTCGCTACACGAACACCCACCGCTTTTGGTTAGTGCTCATCATTTGCAACCTTGGAATGGAATCACGCTCCTTCTGTCGTGCTAAGAAGAAACGTCATACGAACATTCGAGAGTTACCAAATTTCCTCCAATAAAATATTTATTTTTGGGGAGGGCTATGAATATTTTATCTTTGTATATTCAGAGGATTTAGATCTAATCACAAGGGAAATTCTCAGAAAAATTTAGCGTAAAATATTCACGAGTTTTCCTGGATTTCGTTTTTAATCTAAGGAAATTTGGCGACTGACGAGGTTTCATACGACCAGGGTGCCTACTCAAAACAGGCTGGCCAAAAATCAGTTTTCAGTACATTCCCAAGAAATTCAGTTTCTCTTCAACAGAAAAATTCAGTTCTTTTTCAGTACTGTAATACCCCGGTATCCGCGAGGGTTACTTTCCGCGAAAACCCCGCGGATACCGAATTCGCGGATACAGGGACATTGGTCTTATGGAAAATGAAGGGTTAGGGGACTTTTCGAATGAAAAAGGCTTACATTCACCTATGGTTTGCGAAAGAACGTCACTAGAGCTCCTCCAATTGACGAAATTTGAAAAATTTGATTTCCTCGTTCAAATCGCAACAAAAATGACAAAAAAATGTAAAAATTCCGGACCTCCTCGCGCGATTCACACACGCTTCATGCCACCCTGCCTTAACCCAGGATGTCTACTAAAAGAGGCTGGTCACTAATAAGTATTTTTACAGTACTTTTTCAGTACATTCTTAAAAAATTCAGTACCTCCACTGACAGAAAAATTCCGTACTTTTTCAATACCTCTATTTGACGAAATTCGAAAAAGTTCAAAATTTTGAAACTGCACCAAAAATGGAAAAAAAAAAATCGAAACAATTCCGGACCTTCTTGCGCGATTCCTGCACTTTTTCAGAACTTCCAGACCGCGCTTAAAAAATTAGTACTATTTCCGGACTTTCCGGACTTAGGGACACCCTGTGCGGTGTTTTCCCTTGGCACGGCAGCCTCCGTGCGGGAAATGACGAAATCCGGCAGGGACGCATCGCGGTGGCTTCCCATAAACTCAATTACTTAGTTGTTCAATCATAAACGTATATTTTTGCGGGGAGGAAAGCCAAAGGAAAGGCGAACTGCGAACAGTTTCAGCGACGACGAGCATATTTCACTCGTCTGAAGTTTGAGCCTAGACCCATTCATCACGAGCCACCGCCGCCGCCAAGATATAAAGAAGTGACTCCAAGTTCTTGGACCGTGTTGCGTCGTGCCAACTGCCGGTTACAACCGAGTGTCAGTGTGTGCCATGTGCATCCCTCAAGTAGGAGAGAGCTTCCCTTCAACTTCCCACTCTCCGGTCGCCGAGGATGCGCGTCCTCGGTTCCGGCTTTTCGAACTTCCCTGGAGCTCGAGAAGACACGAGGAACGACGTGAAAAACTAGCGACGAAATAAAAACACTTGAGTGTTCGGCCGAGCTCCTGAATACAACATGTCAGCAGGCTGTTTTTTCAGGGTGTCCAGTATTTTTAATTTTGAAAATTCCTGATATTTTCCTGATTTTTCTCGACTCCTGGCACGGTAGGCAAAAATCAGTAAGACTCTCCGCTGAGGAGATTCGCGTAAGAAAATTCCTGATAAAACGTCCGATTTTTCTGATCGGCCAAAATTCCTGATATTTTCCGATTTTTCCGGTTTTCCCGATGCTACACACCCTGTTTTTGTTTTTTCGTTCTTATAGGCAATATTTTTCCTTGAAATTTTCGGATATTGTACTTGGATAAAATTTCATGTTAAATTCTCTTTAAAAAATGGTACAAGATTAATCAGCAGTTTCTTCAATTATCGCATTTCATTGGGAGAAATTGGGAAAATTCTGAAGGCTCATACGGCGTTTTTTCTTGGCTTCAGTATTCCCGGCTCTCCCAGTAAAAACTCGTCGTAAAGCAAAAATCCGGAGGAATCGACAGAATTCGTCGCCCTTTTTTCCGATTGAAAGAACTGGCGATTGAGCGTGATGAAAGCAATGGCGTGGCGTGCTTTGCGATATATCGATTGTTATGCCGTTAAAACAATGGAAAAGGATCGATAAACAGGAAGTTCGCAACGAACACCTTAATAATCGATTCTTTACCATAGGTTTAAATGGTCTAACAATCGATACATCGCAATTCACGCTACGTCACTGGATAAAAGAACGCAAGAGTCTCTTATATGGAACGACTATATAATGATGGCCCTGAATCTCTGTTTCTTAAAGGAACCCGTATTATTAGGGAGAAATCATACAGATCAGCCAGCTATCTTGGTTTAATCTATAATCCTGTAAAACATGGAGCACAGGGGAGCGCGTGTGAGTAAAATAAAACTAACAAAAAAATAAAATAATAATTGTTAAATCCATTGACAACTTCCTTCCACCGGCGGGTCCATGCAGCATTCCGAAAGAAACGCGAAATCTCTTGTTATTCAGTTTAAAAAAACATCCATTCTCACGGTCTCTCTTCCGCGCCACCGTTCTCTGACATTCTTCGAAAAAGGGACAAGCGATCCCTCCCTCTGCCCTTTCTCCTCAATACGCTGATTCTTTGCACAATTTCTCGTTGGAGGGGGACATACAACTATGAAATGTTAAGAAGTATACAGTAGCTATGCTGCCAATTTTCATGGAGAGTTCATTCCAATCGTGAGAGCCGATTTAAGACAAAAACTAGTAGCATTATCGTGTCTCTTGGTTTTAATTTTGCAAGATTGATGAAATCGTTACCATTCTGAGTTTTGACCCATCTTCATTTGAATTTACCTCAATACTGCGGCAAATACGCAAATTTTCCAATTAGTATGTGAAAACATAGAAATGAAGTATGTGAAGAATTACGCGCTTTCCACCTCAATATAGCAGAAAATACACTGGAAAAAAACACATTAGATTTAGAGTCCATAGACTCTTGAAAACATTGACAAGAAAAAGGACTCTTGATTCAATCAAATTAAGAGGCTTGGTTCTTGATTTAAGCTTAAATCTGATTGAATCAAGAGTATTTTTTCTTGTCGATGTTTTTAAGAGTCTGGACTCTAGATCCGATGTGTTTTTTTTCCAGTGAATGCGATTTTCCAGTGGTTTGGTGATAACATAAAAAAATGTGTATTTTTCACATGATTACCGCAACATTAAAAAACGTCAGACGAAAAGCTATGATTCGCCTTCATTTTACAGTGATACCACATACCCACTCCGGAGTTGAAATAGTTGCGCGCTAATGTCCGCTTGAATCAGTGTTGAATCTTGAATCACAAAATTCATCCGACGCGAGAATACGGATTCACAAGCTCCACCCGTTCCGACGCGAGAATACGCTTCTGCGTTCCTTCTCAGTTTGCAAAAACTCAAACTCGCTTGGCAAAGTTTTTTTTTTTTTTTTTTTTTTTTTTTTTTTTTTTTTTTTTTTTTTTTTTTTTTTGTTCATGTAAATGTACATAGCAATTACACTTGAAATTTTCAGGGCAGACAGGTCTTTATAAAATTTTACATTAACTTATACCTAATAAAGTATAATACACACCACTTTTTAGAGTTAATAACAGAATTCAAATATTGGGAGGGGATAAAATTACAAAAGAGATAAAGATTAGATAACTGAAACTAAAGTTAAGAAAATAGGGACATCAAGGTGAGAGCTAACTATTGAAAGAAAGAAGAAAATAGGGACATCAAGGTGAGAGCTAACTATTGAAAGAAAGAAAGAAAATAGGGACATCAAGGTGAGAGCTAACTATTGAAAGAAAGAAACTTGGCAAAGTGTTATCCCTGAGAGTGATCAGTTATCAGCGCTTAGCAGAGCATTGAGAGCTCACGCTTCGTGTCATCGCGCCTTCAATTTTTCAGGTGCAACACGGACGTCCATCAAGTACGAATAGTTGTATCTCTGCGCCGTCGTTAACGCGCATCTTCTCCCTCGATTTATTTCCAAATTGTGTTTATTAGCGTTTGTCTTATTCGTGATGGTTTTTCAAACTGGTAGCACAGAGTATAGCATCGCGAGTTCACGACTCGCGCCATCGCGTCTCACATGATTGCCGCAACATTCATAAACGGCAGGCGAAAAGCTATGATTCGCCTTCATTTTAGAGTGATACCACATATACCCACTCCGGAGTTGGAATAGTTGCGCGCTAATGTCCGCTTGAATCAGTGTTGGATCGTAAAATCCATCCGACGCGAGAATACGCCTCTCCGTTTCTTCCAAAGACATAAAGACGGACCGCTAGAAGAAGAAAATGAAGCCACCTCTCCTTTTGGTTAGAGTAGCAGAAAAACTAACTTGATCTGAGATTTCTCCTTGTTACCAAACCAAAATAGGTTTATTATAAAAATTTAAAATCCTAAATTTATTGATTTGTTCGTTTTAGGCAAGTAAAACGAGATTAGAAGAAGAAATGTGGAAAATCAAGAGGACAAATTCAAATCAAGTTTCATTTCCCGCGCATGGATTCACAGCAACTTAATCTGAGATTCCTGTAAGATTCCTCCTTGTTCCAAACCAAAATAGGTTTATTATAAAAATTCAAAAGTCCAACTTTATTCATCGGTTCGTTTTAGGCATTTAAAATGAGATTCGAAGAAGAAATATGGAAAAATGGAGAGGACAAGTTCAAATCAAATCGTTTCCCGCGCATGGATTCACATCGCCAGAATGGCTTCACTTCTTCCCCGTGCTTTTAGATACGAGCACTCCGTCTTTATGTCTTTGGTTTCTTCTCAGTTTGCAAAAACTCGCTTGGCAAAGTGTTATCCCTTCGAGTGATCGGTCATCGGCAGGCAAAAAACAGCGTCGAACTCTGAACTAAACTCCCACCTCACTCGATTACACTGCTTATTTGCGGAGCCTCCTAAATAAATTGTCTCTACTGGCAACTCGCTGCGGCAAAGCGAGTCTTCGCGCGCGGAGACGGCATCGAGAAGCTTAAGCGAGGCTCCCGAGAAAACTAACAGCTTAGCGAAACAATGCATCTTTCAATTCCGAAATTATAATGTGCTCATCCGCAAAGCCGGGATAAAGCGAACACTTAACTAATGAGTCAACAACTTCGAACTTCAATTAAACAAAAGACTAAAGAGCGCGAATAAGAACCTAGCTCGCGCGCAACTTTCCGGCCCAAGTTCCAAGTTCGTCGGTCGGCTGTCACCGTTAGGAACCTCCTCCTCCTCCCCCCCCCCCCCCGCCCTTCGGACCACCCTACCGTTCCGGGCCGGCTGCGAGATAAAAGAATCAAATATTTATCACAACAAAAAGTTATAATTGAAAAGCAAATCTCGGCTTGTAGCTTCTTCGGTTCGGATGGAGCGTTTTCCGCGGCTCGGAGCCGGAAAGTTGAGCGCGGAATGGCGGAACCAATTTCCGATGTGTCGAAATCCCTCGCGTTCGGTGAGTTTAAGGTGCGGTGGCAAACAAGGCTATTTCGGCTTCACGTGACACGGGTTCGGAAGCGACGAGGAAAAACTTCCCTCTGCGACACCCACGAGTTTCATTAACTCCCGTGCCTAAGATTACAGGTCTAAACAGAGACCTCGAAGTTTTGCCCGTGGAAAGGAGGAGGCGGTTCAGACCATGCGTCCGTGCTAAGGAAGAACGACGTATGAGCCTTTAGCCGTTGCCAAAGTTCCTTAAAAAAGCGAATTTACCGGGGAAAATCGGAACATTTTTCTTAAAATTTTTTAGACAATTTTGTGCGCATTTTAATTTGGAATATCTGAAAATTTCTAGAATAAATGTACATAACTTTCTCTAAAAATGACGTATTGTCGGGGGAGCTTCGGAAAGGTCTGGGGGCTAATGGAGAGTTGCATGACTGAGGAATTTGCGATTTGACAATTGATTCTTCTGTAAAGTTTGCGAGAAACACGATGGTCCCACTGGTTTTCTCTGAAATCAACTCCCAAGCTCAAAAAAGCTCTCAAATTGAGGCCAAAATGGAGGGATATCCCACGCTATCCTGAGAGTCCACCTCTACATCAAGACAAACTCTCCATGCAAAGATATGGAGCAAATACATTAGCAGGGTTGCCGTGATTTCAGTTTCAGAGTCCTCAAATAAAGTGGCAGCTCAGTCAATGTCTTGGCTCCCTATCTTTGCATGGAGAGTTTGTTTTGTTGTAGAGGTGGACTCTCAGGATAGCGTGGGATATCCTCTCCATTTTGGCCTCACCTTGCGAGCTTTTTTTGAGCTTGGGAGTTGATTTCAGAGAAAACCAGTGGCACCATCGTGTTTCTCATACACTTCTACATAAGAATCAACAGTCAAATCGCAAATTCCTCACACACGCAACATCTCCATACGGCGTTTTTCCTCAGGGCGGAATAGAATCCATTTCGATTTTGTTCCAATTTTTTAATCTCTTTTCCCGGTATCATTGCAAGAAGCCTTCCATCGAGGTAATTTTAATCACAACACACACAAGGTGCCGTGAATTCGTGCATCTAACACACAGTAGGTATTAAAAGTGCTCCATATCACAGTAGCTTTGACTACATAACAATCCGGTTGTCAATCAGGCAATTCGAAGAAAATCCGATTTAGTTTTTGGCCTGACTGATGGAATGAGACACAGGAAAGTAAAAAATACTAGAAACCCTTTGTGGAATGACCACGCCTTCTCCACCGGTGAATTTGCGAAAAAGTAATGCATATGGTACGAGAATATACATTAGCTTAGGTTACAGACTATGAGTTTGAGAATAAAATTGGAGTGGTAAACTTGAATCCTCAATGCAGGTATAAGTAGGTAAAACTCTTCAACATGGTAAAAATAGAGTTGTGGCACATGTCCTAAATATTTTGTACAATGACAAATCAAGTTGCCAAACGAGTATTTACTGTGCAAACGATGAGGTAATAAACAGTGCGAACATATTGAAATTCAACCAATATCGGAATGAGGTGAGATTCGCATTCCTATGGAATCAACGAGGAGTCAAGATTCGATCAGGAAAAAGCCTCCATTTTTATACAACATTGACAAGGCTTAGATGCATTCTTGTTTCAATGGTATAACTAGGTAAACTGGTTTCACATATCTGAAGGCACCATTGACGGTGCACCTAATATTGTCGAAATATTCAGATGTTAATTTGATAGTCACTCAAAATTTATTTAGTCCAGACAGCAAAACTTTCCGGGAATCTCCAGAAATTGTAACACAACATAAAACACACCGATGTTCATTTCATAAGCATACATAACTCCAGAGTATTTCCAGCGTTTTATCTCCCACGGCAGAAATATCCCAAAATGATGGTAGGAAAATCTTAGAAAGTTAAAAGCGAAGTGTATTGATGGCATCACTAATGCATTGAACCTATGGAGAGTAAGAATACTTAGGATATACATTTACTGATTCACAGTTAAAATGGCTCCAACACAGAAGTATGAGTGTGAAAATGTTGAATTCACGTAGGTTCTAAAATAACTGAAGTTCAATGGAATTCGCTGGCTACGACTTCGCGGTGTTGGAAAAACATGTACACCTAAACAGCAAATATGTAAACACCGCTTTTGAAACCTGCGTTTTAACAAAAAATAATAGTGCATTTTAGTGCTGTTTGGAGCTCACGCCATGATATTCAAGTGAATTGTAGAAGTTAAACCTGAAAAACATTCGTGATTATGGATCCCGTACCTGTAAGATCCGACGAGCAGAATCTGCTGGATCGGCTAACAAATCCTTCGTGGTGAGGTTATCCAATTATGAGAATCAACACAACACAATATCACACGTGTGCACATAAAAAAACACACTGCCTCGCGTAAAATATGATTGGCACCAAAACAAGCGAGATCAACGAACTTGGAAAACTTTTAATTAAGCACGCCTCATTTTGGGAAAGCGAAGCTAGTCGGCGGCGGAGACATGCCTCCTTCCCGGGACCGGTTATTCAACTCTTACCGAGAAAGGACAGAATCGTTTCCACGACGGGACAGGTTGCAACCACACTGAGCATTCACAGGAAAACACACACAGAGCACTCGATATTCAGCTTCGAACGGTATTATCTTGGCAAAAGGAATCGCGAAAACAGCAGTTGTTTACCTTTAATAATTTCACTTGAACTATTTCGCGAGAAACAAAGGGGCTCGCGGCTACGCGGGTTTCACTGACGCGAGAAGCGACGCGACCTTCTCCTGCCGATGCTGCGAGAGACTGAAGACATGACGTCACCGCACAACAAAACAGCCGGCTCCACGCCGCGCCGGGAGTGCATCGCGCGCTCCTGGCGGATGGTACTCGCACTGGATGCTTGCACTCCCGGTCCTAGTGGCATGCAGTGTTGCCGAGGCGCCGTTCTTTTCTTTTTTTAATGCTCTTGCTTCTCCTGAGGTACTATGCGTTTTTCAGGACTGTAAAACTGATTTGCTCTTTTGAATCAAGAGGATTAATTAATATTAATAATGTTTAAGAATATAATTCAAATTTGTTGTCTAATTTTTGAAAGATTACGTCCTCGTTCAGATTTCCGTTCTCTCGATGTCGATTTCATGTCCATTCGATTCGATCGACATGAATCGATCGAAGAATGAAGAAGTGAATCGATTGACACCGATTCGATCGGCAATGAATTTTTTTTTAAAAAAAAGGCGGTATCAATTCGATCGACATGGATCGATCGACAAAAACGTGAACCGATCGACGTGATTCGATTGATATGTTTGAATCGATCGACAACCCTATGAGGCGATCGAATTTTGTCGTTCGAGACACGCCGATCGGTTCCCGTGTTGGTTTTTCGATCGGTTCATGTCGATCGAATCCATACCGGGTTTTTTAATTGACTGTCGATCGATTCACGTTTTCATATTTCGATCGACTAAATCGATCGAAATCCATACCCTCCACTTTCGATTAGGTAACTATTCGCGCCCTACAGTAGGTATGTTGTCTGTGCAACAGAATTGAAGGCGAACATGAAGTGGGCAGGTGGGCACTACCAACTCACATGTTAACAACATCGTCTATCAGCTCAATCAAAGATGATTGAATAATGGGACGATGAAAATCTGTCTTTCGAATAGGTGACTATTCTCGCTCAACGTTATACTTACTACTTGCTACTACTTTCCTTGACTCTTGTCTGGTTAAAGGGGCGTAATGTGATATTTCCTGGTAGTGCATCTACCCTACGTGGAGAGGGGTTCAGAAAATTTTGGTAAATCAGCACAAGTTTACGCTATTTTCAGGTTCAAAGTTTACTAATCGTGCAGAGTAACAATTGCACAATTGAACGTTTTGAAGTAACCGACAGATTTCTAAAATTACAAAAAACATAAAAAATTAAAGCCCCCAGGCGCATCCAAGCACCATTATTTTCAAAAGAACCGAGCCAGTGCTGCGGTTTACACAAGCTTAAAACGTGGGTCTGCAAATCCATCCTAAACAAGAATCAGACAAGAACCTGTAAAAAGATGAAAGAACGAGTATCAACACGGCCGAAGACAGGAAACACGTATTCGGGCCTCTTTTTTAACTTTTCTCCCGACTCTGAGCGACACTTCATTGACAGCATGTAGCAGAGCATTGAGAGCTCGCGCTTCGTGTCATCGCGCCTTCAATTTTTCAGATGCAGCACGGACACGTCCATCAAGTACGAATAGCTGTATGTCTGCGCCGTCGTTAATGAGCATCATTTTCCTCTCTATATTTCCATGCAGTGTTTGTTTGCGTTTGTCTTATTCGTAATGGTTCTTCAAACTGGCAGCATAGAGCAGAGCATCTTGATTTCAGGACTTACGCCATCGCGTCTTACATTTTTCATACAGGGTTATCCAGAAGTCCGGGACCCCCCTTATAAGTTTTGAACAAAAAATGCTAGAGATTTGAAATTTGGGGAATGTTCCTAGGTCAAAGGGAACTACTTTTTGGCGTACCCAAAATTTTGGGGAGCGTCCCCCCTGAGGGGGGGCGGACCCTAACTTTTTTTTTTTCAAATGGGAACCCCTATCTTGTGATACATCATTCGAAAGGGCTTAAAAAAAAGAAAACTTTTGGCGCAAACCGATTGTCGATACCTCAATTTTTAACAAAATGGCGGCTCATTAAAAAGTCTGGGCCTCCGCTCATAACTCATGAACAAAAAATGCTAGGGATTCGAAATTTGGGGAATATTCCTATGTGAAAGGGAACTACTTTTTGGCGTACCCAAAATTTCGAAGGGCGGCCCCCCTGAGGGGGGGCGGACCCTAACCCTTCTTTTTTCAAATAGGAACCCCTATCTTGTGATACATCATTCGAAAGGGCTTGAAAAAAGAAAACTTTTTGCAAGGGTGAGTAATTTCAATTAACGCAACGCGTTAACGCGTTTTAGCGAACGCTATTAAAATGTGCCTCAGTGGTCGGGCAGAAGGGGAGGCACGGGTGGGACTCGACGCGTAGCCACCTCCCCGTGGTGAGTCTTGTGTAGTTGAAATGACAAATCAGGAAACACGATTTTCAACTGGCTGAGAGCAACGCACAGGAAATCTGACACATTCCGATTTAAACTTATTTTCTCGCCATTTTTCGGCCGCCATCTTGGAAAAGCTCGGGTATTTTGCAAATCCAATATCGTATTTGTTTTTTTCGTGCCCGAAAACCTGTGAAAACCAAGTTTCAAGCGAATCTGACGGTAAATAACCAAAAAACGCATTTCCGCCATTTTTCCGCCGCCATTTTGTTAAAAATTGAGGTATCGACAATCGGTTTGCGCCAAAAGTTTTCTTTTTCCAAGCCCTTTCGAATGATGTATCACAAGATAGGGGTTCCTATTTGAAAAAAATGGGTTAGGGTCCGCCCCCCCTCAGGGGGGCCGCCCCCCGAAATTTTGGGTACGCCAAAAAGTAGTTCCCATTTCACATAGGAATATTCCCCAAATTTCGAATCCCTAGCATTTTTTGTTCCTGAGTTATGAACGGAGGCCCAGACTTTTGAATGAGCCGCCATTTTTTGGCCGCCATTTTGTTAAAAATTAAGGTATCGACAATCGGTTTGCGCCAAAAGTTTTCTTTTTTTAAGCCCTTTCGAATGATGTATCACAAGATAGGGGTTCCCATTTGAAAAAAAAAAAAAGTTAGGGTCCGCCCCCCCTCAGGGGGGGCGCCCCCCAAAATTTTGGGTACGCCAAAAAGTAGTTCCCTTTGACCTAGGAACATTCCCCAAATTTCAAATCTCTAGCATTTTTTGTTCAAAAGTTATAAGGGGGGTCCCGGACTTCTGGATAACCCTGTATGGAATGTGGACATCCATCTTGCGCGAATAGTTGTATCGCGTTTACACTTTAGATGTCTCTTATTTTTTAATTTCGTGATAAATAAGTTTGATAATAGTTTCGAGTTAAGTTTGACCGAGATATGCTATGGTATGTCCAAATCAATAGTCATTTTGAAAAGGAAGAATAATGTTTGAAGGTCTCTCAGGAGGTCTATGAGGGGTGCGTATGTCTAAAAATCGAATCGACCATCGCTCCTAAGGGAGTTACACATAGCGAATGAAGGAGGGGGATGATAAAGCGCCTCTAAGTCAACAAAAAGGTTAAAATTTCACAGAAAAGTGTTTACGATTCAGAAAGTAGTTCTTGGACCTCTGTTCACCACTATCATATAGCACCTTTCTTTGGTCCTAACTCTCTCTTTTTCCGTTAATATAAGAAATTTTCTGCATATATTCTTGGTCGTAATTTTTTTTCTCTTCTTATTTTGCTATCTGTCAAAGGGGCGTATCTACCAATGGCAGATTGACCTTATGGCCAGTCCGAGCCTGCTTCTTGGTGTGTTTGAGGCTTATGCGGCAGGATGGAAAGCGAACCTCAAGTGGGTGATATCTGGCAGTAAGCTCTCATATTATGTATTGCTGCTAGCAAAGTCTATTCAAATGGATACGATTGAAATGAACCCTGTTTTATGTACCTCAGGGTTTTCTACCAGAATGTTTAGTTTTTCACGCAGCAATCTTTTTCTTGCATTTTTTAATCCTCGCCAGATCACCGGACCTCAACCCTGGTAAAAATTGGCGATAAGAGCTGCGTTTCAAAATACCATAGGAGTTCTTATAGCCTGCTAAAGAAGGCTACAGAAAATCATATAGCTGGCTGTAGAATGCGGAGAAAATCATACGGCCGGGCTATACGAAGCGATAAAAAATTATGCAGCCGGGCTATAGTTCCTGTAGCCGGGCTTTACACTTTATCGCCTGGCTGTTGCTTTTTCGCCATCGATTATAAAAGGCTGTAAGAAATTGTGTAGAAATTCGTGTGCTTTGGAAATCATTAAGTTTGATACGGAACCACCTTAATATTTACAAAACTCACGTTATATTTTCCTTTAATACATATTTTTTTTCATCAATGAAAACGAGATGAATGAATTGGTGTTTACTAGCATGAATAATAAAATTAGTTTGACTAATATAATATTTTTCTACTTTTATGATCTCTAGGCTTTTCGAGATTTATGATTATATTTTTTTTCATCAATTAAAACGAGAATAATCCATACAGGATGTGCAAACATTTCAAAATCATGAGTTGAATAACGCTGACTCCGCCAGATTAAATATTAGAGTCTAACACAAAGCGGAGCGGCGACGCACTGGCGCCTACAAACCTAGCAGGGATACTTCACGCATTGCGCAACGCGTGAAGTATCCCTGTTAGGTTTGTAGGCGCCAATGCGCGTTTCGCGCTGGCTGCCCGCCTGCCGCGCCGCAGCGTGCCACGGCGCTTGAAGCAACTATTTCACACCAGAGGTATTGAACAGTATCATACGAAACTGAAGGCGCTCTAATATATTAGGAATGGCAGGTATCCATCAAAAGTATGGAGCTTTTCTCGCAAATCAAGATACTTCGGCCCAAAAAGAGAGCAGTTGTCCAAAAACTCACTAAGTCCTAGCATCCGTAATTAGTAACGATTAGCATATACTTTATCGCCTGGCTGTGACTTAATCGCCATCGGCTATAAAAGGCAATAAGAAATTGTGTAGGCGGCTATAGAAGCTATTGTAAATCTTACAGCCGGCTGTAGGTCTATGGTATTTTGGAACACAGTTTCTACTGCCAATTTTTACCAAGAAAATAATATTTTTGCGCCTGGCTCAGTGAAGAAGAGGAATGGAGATGTTGCAAGTGTGAGGAATTTGCGCTTTGACTGTTAATTCTTAGGTAAAAGTTCGCGAGAAACACGATAGTCCCACTGGTTTTCTCTGAAATCAACTTCCAAGCTTAAAAAAAGCTCTCGAGTTGAGGCTAAAATGGAGGGGATATCCCACGCTATCCTGAGAGTCCACCTCTACATCAAGACAAACTCTCCATGCAAAGATAGGGAGCAAAAACATTAACAGGGCTGCCACCATATTTGGGGACTCTAAACCTGAAATCACGGCAGCCCTGTTAATGTTTTTGCTCCCTATCTTTGCATGGAGAGTTTGTCTTGATGTAGAGGTGCGGACTCTCAGGATAGCGTGGGATATCCCCTCCATTTCGGCCTCAACTTGAGAGTTTTTTTTGAGCTTGGGAGTTGATTTCAGAGAAAACCAGTGGGACCATCGTGTTTCTCGCGAACTTTTACATAAGAATCAACAGTCAAATCGCAAATTCCTCACACATGCAACATCTCCATTGCATCATTGGCCCATCGGAAAAAGAGAAAACCGAATCGGATGGACGCAAACGTAATTTGGACTGAAATCAACTTTTAATCCCCAGATGTTCCCGTACATCAAAGCGTTTATTTCCGTGGCTGGCGCTCGCCATACCGTCCGTGCATGCCGCGATAGAGGCGATCGGTGGCGTGGTGTGAATTGCGATGTATCGATTGCTATGCCATTTAAACCTATGAAAAAAGATCGATTATTAGGGTGTTCGCAGCGAACATCTTAGTAATCGATTCTTTACCATAGCTTCAAATGTCGAGATATCGATAATCGATTATTCACGCCACGCCACTGAGGCGATCGGTGGATCGGTGGATGGATTCATGATTTAATGAACGCCTCACAATAAGAACTGCGCCTCGAGCAGGCCGGGGATCCGGTGGAGGCTTGAAAACAAACAGACAGGAGAGAGTAATTCCCGAAATTAATCCGTTGAAAGCTCCACCTCTGGTTTTTCTTCAATTGGAAACTCTGATAATTAGAGACAAAATATTCCAAGACCGCCTGGCCGAACAGATGCTGAGGCATGATTGGTGAGTGGTTATCTACCATGCTACCCTGCTAAGGAGGAACGCCGCGCCGTATGAACATTCGAGAGTTGCCAAATTACCCCGGATAAAACAGATATTTATCAGAACAATTATGCGTATTTTTCCTTGAAATTTTCAGACATTTTAGACGAAATTGCAAAGAAAATCGTCTGAAACAATTGAAGGGAAAAATTCACGATTTTCCCAGTAAATTGAGGTTTTATTGAAGGAAACGTGGCAACGTCTGAAGGTTCATACGGCGTTCTTCCTTAGCACGGCAGCATAGGCGTGCCGCGCTTTCCGATAAATCGATTCATCTGCCATTTAAATCTATGGGAAAGGATCGATTATCGGGGTAACTTAAAAATCGATTCTTCACCGCAGCTTCAAATGCGGAATTATCGATTGCTGATGATTGACGCTCCGCCACTGATGCAGCTACTCTCATCAGATTAAGCAACAAATGGATTGCATTTCGCAAAAAGAAACCAAGAGCAGATTAAGCAACAAATGGATTGCATTTCGCAAAAAGAAACCAAGAGCAGATTAAGCAACAAATGGATTGCATTTCGCAAAAAGAAACCAAGAGCAGATTAAGCAACAAATGGATTGCATTTCGCAAAAAGAAACCAAGAGCAGATTAAGCAACAAATGGATTGCATTTCGCAAAAAGAAACCAAGAGCAGATTAAGCAACAAATGGATTGCATTTCGCAAAAAGAAACCAAGAGCAGATTAAGCAACAAATGGATTGCATTTCGCAAAAAGAAACCAAGAGCAGATTAAGCAACAAATGGATTGCATTTCGCGAAACCAAGAGCAGATTAAGCAACAAATGGATTGCATTTCGCAAAAAGAAACCAAGAGCAGATTAAGCAACAAATGGATTGCATTTCGCAAAAGAAACCAAGAGCAGATTAAGCAACAAATGGATTGCATTTCGCAAAAAGAAACCAAGAGCAGATTAAGCAACAAATGGATTGCATTTCGCAAAAGAAACCAAGAGCAGATTAGCAACAATGGATTGCATTTCGCAAAAAGAAACCAAGAGCAGATTAAGCAACAAATGGATTGCATTTAAAGAAAAGAGCAGATTAAGCAACAAATGGATTGCATTTCGCAAAAAGAAACCAAGAGCAGATTAAGCAACAAATGGATTGCATTTCGCAAAAAGAAATCAAGAGCATTCCAATATCGCTAAGATAATGCAACTTTTTCCGCCCTGCAAGTATAAACTGACCATCTAAACAAGTTTTATCCTTAGCCCCGATAAACTATAAATGCAAGACGAGAATTACCTCCGTAAAATTTTTTTGCATGATTTCAGTAATTTTATTGCAAAGAATGTAAGTTGCACAATCCTAGCAACATTAGAATGCTCTTGGTTCCTTTTTGCGAAATGCAATCCAGTCAGATTATCAACACGAAGATTTGGTCACCTCACTCCAAAGATTTGGTCGATTCGACACAGGAAAAACAGCACTAACGATCAATTTTTTATCAAATCATTTCTTCTCAAAAAATTTTTTCGCCTTTTCCTTACTTTATTTTTTAAAAGAAACATTCATCAACAGCTTGTGCGACTTCGTATTGGACTTCTCCATTTTTAAAATGTTTAAAATTTTGTTTACGGTTTCATACTGAGCAGTTCTTTTAAATTTCAAATCACCAGACGACAAATCTACCGTGCTAAAGAAGGACGCCGTAAGAACACTTGAGAGTTGCCAAATGTCCCCTGATAAAACATGTATTCTTGACATCATTCATGCATATTTTTCCTCAAAATTTTCAGATATTTTAGATTAAATTGCGTACAAAATTGTCCGAAAATGTTGGAAAATAATTTTCCCAATTTTCCCAGTAACTTCGGTTTGTATCGGAGAAAACTTGGCAATGTCTGAAGGCTAATACGGCATTCTTCCTTAGCACGGCAGAAATGTAGATACGACAATTTTTCGGATGAAAACCAAGAATTCCTCCGGAGCGTATCAAGAAGTTGTTCATGACGGTGTGAGAAGAGAACGAAGATGAAAACATGGTAATAAACACCATTCGACTCAATTCGTCTGCGGTCGTTAATCCGAAACGAGCGGCTGGTAACAGCAAATTCTCACCCCCCCCCTTTCCACCGCTAATAATGCTCATTTCCCTGCGACGCGACGCGCCGACAAAGCGCTTTTCGATCGGGAATGAAAAAAATTCTAATTTAAATCGGAGTGTAAACCTGAATGTTTACGCAACGCGGAGCGAGGCGCGTCTCGGATCCAGGACGGGAACAGTGGCGAATGAATGATCGATTATCGATATTTCCCCATTTAAAGCTATGGTAAAGGATCGATTACTAAGATTTACCCTATTCATCGATCCTTTTCCATAAGTTTAAATGGCACATAAATCGATATATCGCGAAGTACGCCACGCTACTGGACGGGAACAGCTCAAATTGAGTCGGTTCCTCAGCTTTGGCTCTGCGCAACTATAACGTGGAACGTCGCGACGCTGCCAATCATATAATTAGACATGTTTATGCTAAAAGGAACTATGTGCAAGTGGAAAGATGGAGTGTGCTCATGGAAGCTGCATAAGAAACAATGTTCTGAGAAAACGGGTTCAGGAGCGTCTGATCGGAAAATTTTATTCACAGAAGCTTTCGTTCTCTGTCAAATTGCCCCTAATCATCCAAAAGACTCTTAGAAATCGTTTCGATCATTAAAATTGACCGATTTTATTTCAATTACATAAAAAGGGTATTATTCATTTTAATGTTAGGCTAGTGTTAGGTAGATAGCCGTAAGTTCTATATTTTGCAAGCTTTCGGGGTTGCGCTTTGGACACACAACAAGGCAGAAAAGGGCGGCACTGTACAGTGAAAGCACTGTTATCATCGGCTGTCTGGAGGAATACGGCTGTTTTACCTGAAACTACGTCATTTCTGGTGCACTTACGGCTTTTTCATGTCTCGTTTTCATGAAAGTAAGACGAATTTTGCTGTTATAGCTATTGCAGTGATTTCATCTAAAAGAGATTAGACGAATTTTGAAGGAATCTCTATTTCGGAAATTTGACACTTACTGCTCTCTTCGCTATCACGGCAATGTTGGCCACCAACATTTGGCCAATTATTGCTCTATAGGAAGAGTATGTCTATTTTCTCATATGCCTCGTTTTTATATAATTAAGATGAATTTTGTTGTTCTAGCTGATTCAGTGATTTCATCGATTTGTGAAAAATATTAGACGAATTTTGAAGGAGACTCGATTCCGAAAATTTGGCACTTACTGCTCTCTTCGCTATCACGGTATCAATGCCTTTTACTTTTCCTTACTGTATGGAGTTTTTTCTGCGCCTATAGACGTATTCCTGCCAAACGCAACTATGTGCATCATCACTTGAGACCTGTTATGCATGTATCCTTATGGGCCTCAGGGCTCATGTCTCAATGCACATAGTTCCGTTTGGTAGAAATACGTCCATATGTATGACGGACCACGACAACGACGACGGCAACCCGGGCCCGATTCCATCCGAATCGGAAAGAGCGAAGTAACAATAAAAACGACTTTTCGTCGCTGTTCAGCTGTGCACACCCGTTGCAACCCCCGCCCCCCCCTCTTCGCGGTAGCCCCCCCCCCCCCCGACTGTGTTTTTGGCCGGGGATTTCCTTCGCTTCTGAGTCTGAGCCCGCTTTTAATCTATTTTTAATTAATGCGACATTATTTATTCACGAGATTTCTCGCCAACGCCAGCTCCGAGTCCTGAAACTTCGAGCTTTTGTGCCGTGCTGAAGAAGAACGTCGTATGAGCCTTCGGACGTTGCCAAATTTTCTCGGATAAATCACGAATTTCCTCGAAGATTTATGAATAGTTTACTTTCAAATTTGCAGCGAATTTTAATCGTAATTTGAACTAATATCTCGGAAAATTTCAAATGAGAACACTTACTTTTGTTCCTCGTAAATATATATTTTATCGCGGGAAATTTGGCAACATTTGAATGGTCATACGGCGTTTTTCCTCAGCATGGCAGGTTTGTTCTGGGTCACGGCGAATACGCTCCTGCAGGCGTTTAGCCTCGGGGCCTCGGGGGCAGGGGCTGTTGGCGGTTGCCGCGCCAAGGCGACAAATCGCCGCTCCCTCGTGTTAGAAAAATGAAAAAAGATAGTTTTTAAGACCGATCTGGCAACTCAGACGGTCGACCTCCCGACCTGCCGTGTTAAATGGCCAGCTTGCGGGGAAAGCGGAAAGCTGGCCTCCCTGGCCACAATTCCTGGAGTGTTGCCGTGCTCAAGGGATTTTATACTTGAAAAAAGTTTGGAGAAGACCCATCGATTTGCGAATTTTTTGATGGCGGAATGTAGGTAAACGAGATGTGCGAAGATACTACAGAAATGCACGGAGAGGGCGCCCATTGAGAGTATGGAGGGACGTGAATTGCAGTGGCGTGGCTTGCTTTGCGATCTATCGATATTTCCCCATTTGAAGCTGTGGTAAATAATCGATCATTAAAGTGTTCGCTGCGAGCATTCTGCTTATCAATACTTTTCCATAGGTTTAAATGGCCGATCAATCGATATATCGCAAAGCACGCCACGTCACTGGTGAATTGAAGCAGAACTGCGAAGGTGGTTGGTTCTCGATGTGTGGTTCGATAAGAGATGATGGTATTTAGGTGTCTTAGAGCGCTATAGGGAGTGCTGAAAAGTGGCTTGTATAATGTAAACGAAGGACTTTACATATCATCTACATCTACTATGTCATCATACAGGTATAGAAAAGAATTACGCAAAAAAATTTGAAGTGTCGACTTTATTTGGTTGAGCGTGTAGTATAGGTTCTAAGAGTGTCATTTGGCCCTAGGACGAGGAGGACATCAAAGCGGCAATTTTGGTTGATTTTGATTGATTTTCGGAAATTTTTCCAGGATTATTTGAAGTTTTGTCCTCTGACAAATATTACCTTTTTCTGATCAATTTTTGCCTCCATGAAATTTACCCAAAATGACACTATTGGTGGTAGAATTTGAACCTACTTGGACGGCGTTCAGGCGTTCTCTATATAGGATCAGCTGAGAGATAAGGACATTACTTTCATGATTGGTCAATATGTAACCTTTTATTCCTACCTACATTATATGAGGAGCTGGTCAGTTCTTTCCCTTAGAGGGTCCGATTCACTGACCCTATAGGCGATTCACTGACCCTACCTCATATTTTAAGATTGACGGAGCCACGAAATCAGTCTATGGTCGGAAATGGATGTGACACATCCACATCCTGCCAGAACGGAAATGATCCATTTCCAAACTCGGATTCTCTGGCACGGCGCGTGAATGTTTACGGCGTGTTCCGCGCCCTCGCGATGGAGGCCATAACCTGCACTGCCATGCTAAGAAAGAACGCCGTATGAGCCTTCAGACGTTGCCGAGTTTCCTTCGATAAATACCGAATTTTCCAGGAAAATTGTGAATATTTTCCCCCAAAATTTTCAGACTATTTTGTACGCAATTTAATCTAAAATATCTGAAGATTTCAAAGAAAAATGTGCGTAAATGTCGTCACAAATTCATGTTTCATCAAGGGAAATTTGGCAACTCTCGAATGTTCATACGGCGTTCTTCCTTAGCACGGCAGTGCAGGCCAGGCCGAAACGGAACGGGAGCAGGGAACAGAAAACAACAAAGCCCCATGATTGGAAACACGTGCAGGCGATGATTTAGTTGAGATGTTGCAGGAAATTATTCCGGAGTTCCCGCCACGCACGGCAAACCTCCGAAACCCCCGTAGAAATATTTTTCGTCCGGGGCCAGGAGGCAGGACGCCTCGTCCTCGTCCCCGACATTCTTGCCGGAATAAATATCATATTTTGGCAAATTCTCGGCTCTTCTCCGCACGAGAAGTTAATCTACTTCACTCTCATAAATGATATGAATTGCAGGTTACTTTGACTCACACCGAACGGGACATACTATGTCAAAAAATCTCGATGTGAAATAGAGATGTTGCATGCGTGAGGAATTTGCGATTTGAATGTTGTTTCTTATGTAAAAGTTCGCGAGAAACACGATGGTGCCCCTGGTTTTCTCTGAAATCAACTCCCATGCTCGAAAAAAGCTCTCAAGTTGAGGCCAAAATGAAGGGGATATCCCACGCTATCCTGAGAGTCCACCTGTACATCAAGACCAACTCTCCATGCGAAGATAGGGAGCAAATACATTAGCAGTGATGGCGTGTTTTCAGTCTTAGAGTTCCCGAATAAAGTGGCAGCCCTGTCAATGTATTTGCTCCCTATCTTTGCATGGGGAGTTTGTCTTGATGTAGAGGTGGACTCTCAGGGTAGGGTGAGTTGAAACCGAGAAAAAGAGGTTCGAAGTTTCATTCCTGCATTAGGTTCAATGTAGAAAATAAACTTTAACCCATCTTTTCACAAACTAATTTCGCTTTTTCGACGTTCAGATTTTTTCAAGAAAAATGAACAACTAGTGAACCTCAATTTTTTTCGAAATTGTGGGTTGATTCCCTTCTGATAAACTCGGTCCAATTCAGAATTCGCTATCGCTTTTTGGGGAGCCCTCTAGCCATTCCAAAATGCGTTCCAAGGAGACGCCCCTCCCGTCAATTGGACGTATTTCTGTCGAACGTAACAATGTGTGAAATGGCGTGTGCCCTGGTATGCATGTATTCTTATAGGTCTCAGGGCTCATGTCTTGATACACATAGTTCCGTTTGATAGAAATACGTCCTACTCGTGAAACAGAATCGTGCGTTTTTCGAGTAAGTGCGTGCAATTTTTCAGTCGGAGTGACCTATCCGTTTCTCCGACAACGACATGCTGCAGCGCTGTTTTGACGAATGGGCCCCTCGGAAATAGATTCGTGACTCGCGGATGACTTACGCGACGCATCTTTCAGCCGTCGCCATTAATCCACGACCGCACCGCGTCAAATTCAAAGAGACCACCCCCCCACTCCTCGACCCGCGGAAAAACCGCAGTACCGAAACAGGCGAATTAATTACTCAGGAATATTAATTAATTACCCGATGAACCCATTGTCTCCGTCGGTTTTTTCGGCGACTGGCGGGAGGTTGTCATTTTTAAGTCGTCGCGTGCGCCGGCCGTAATATATTTGTTTGCACCCGAGGAAGCCAACTTTAATCTCCATCAGCTCGTAATAAGGCTTTTCCATAATTAATGGATGCAACTTTTCTTTCGCTCCCGGAGGACGGTCCCGGAGGACGGGGGCGGAGTGACAGGAAGAAGGGGAGGGGGAGGAAGCCGGAATGAAATTAGAAGAGGTTTGAGTGGCTAAGTTTTTCTCCTGCGCACTTGGCTCTTCAAAGTTGGCCGCGGCTCACGAGGAGGACTGGCAAACAAACCTGTTTGAGAAGTGTTTCGTTTCGTTCCCGCGCAAATAAATATGAGACGGAGGCTGGAAAAATTACAGTATCCATCAACCGCGGGGCGCGGTATCGCCGGGGACTTTAATTCCTCGTTTCCTGCGTTGATAAGTTCCATGCGGGCCCCTTTAAATTATGCAACGCGCCGAGCGCCCCGGCCCGACCGGAGGAGAGCTCATTACCGGGCTCAGTCACTGGTCCCAACGTCGCACTGTGGATCAAGTCAATAGGAGAGATCGGACAAAATTTGGAAACTTTAAACGCTGATAACTCAGTTTATAAAAATTTTGAGGTTCTAAAAGTGGTTCCATTGGATTCCTCGTGAAATTTTCTGTTGTAAGTACTACTTAAAGTTTAAATTGTGACGAATTAACTCCAGAATTTGTAGTTTTAGTGACGAAGAGATGTTGCGGTGTCAGTTGCCCGATAACCTCTGGGAAGACAGGCATATGTGGCGTTTGGGTGTCGTAGAATGCCAGAGTGCGTTATAAAGCGACTTTATATGTATATATTTGTAGTTTTAGTCAAAAGTCCATGTCCGATCTCCCTAATTGACTCAATCCACTGTGCAGTGGTGCAATCTAGAGTGCTCATATAGGGGGAGTGCGGATATCCGGGATATCGCCACTTTCCGGCCAAAGTGTCACATATTTTGGTTGAATTTGTTAGAAAATTTCGCTGAATTTAATCGACAGCACAAAGAAACTTTAGTGAAATTTTCGGACAGCTTCGTTGAAAAATTGCTCAGTAAAAAATAAAATGGTGGCGGAAATTTTTAAACGTCGCAAAGTGGATCGAGTCAATATGAGAGATCGGATGAAATTTGGAAACTTTAAAAGCTTATAACTCCGTTTATAAAAAAATTTGAGGTTCTAAAAGTGGTTCCATTGGCATTCTCGCACAATCTTGCAATCTAGAGTACCCATATAAAGAGAGTGCGGGCATCGCCACCTTCCGGCCACAGTATCACAAGCGGCATGCGACGTTTCAAAATTTCCGCCGCCAATTTATATTTTTGCAGAGAAATTTTTGGTTGAATTTTTTAGAAAATTCATTAAATTTAATCGACATTCCAAAGAAAATTTAGTGACATTTTCGGATAGCTTCGTTGAACAATTGGATAGCATTTTGCAAAAAGGAACCACTAGCATTGCAATGTTGCTAAGATTGTGCAACTTCTTTTGTCTTGGAGGAAAAACCCGATTATCCATTAATAGTTTCTATTTACTCGCTAAAAACTGTAAATTTAGGACAAAAATTACCATCTAAATTTCATAGTTTTTCACGATTTCCGCAATTTTATTTCAAAAGATGAAGTTTCACAATCTTAGCATCATTGCAATGCTAGTGGTTCCTTTTTGCAAAATGCAATCCAATTGCTCCGTAAAAGTTAAAATAGTGGCGGAAATGTTTAAATGTCGCAAAGTGGATCGAGTGAATATGAGAAGTCGGACGAAATCTGGAAACTTTAAAAGCTTATACTCGTAACTCCGTTTATACAAAATTTTGAGGTTCTAAAAGTGGCTCCATTGGCTTCCTCGTGAGGTTTTTTTCGAGGAGCACCCCTTAAAATTTGAAATGTGTGTATTCTACATATCGACGGTGAAACTACCAAACCACGTATCTCGTTTTACTCACATTTTATTTTTTTGAAGTAGACCAAATCAATATCATTCCTTGAAATTTTCACCGAATTTTCTCCGCACGAAGAGGAAAAATCACAGAAATTTTCAAGAGTGGACGTTAAGTAGTTTTTCATTTAAAAAATAGAGTATGACAGGAAGTCTGCGACGTCGCAAACCGAGATACGTGGTTTGGTAGTTTCACCGTCGATATGTATTATAGTGCAGTCCATTGGGGGAGGTGGGACGCGATTTTTTTTTAATTAAGTCGCAAATTTTAATGTTCATTTTGTCACATTGTACATTTTATAACCTGTTCCTGAAGAAAATTTTACAAAGAATAAACACCAATAAACCGTTTTACAAGTCTACGCTTTGTACTAACCATAAGATATGAGATTATAAATTTTCAAATCATAACCGAACTTTCCGGTCCCACTGTGCGGCGGCGAGGGATGCCGGTGCCGGTTAACCTCCCAACTTGGAACTTTTCCATTGTGACTTGCCTTGCGAGTGTGCTTTTAAAAGTGGAATTCACTTAACCTAAAAATGAGCCACTTACTTAGCGTAAACTCAAAAGACATTGTAATGGAGCAGTCTGAGTACTGAGCATGATGCTGTGCTGTCGGCCTTTCTCAGGAATTAAGCTTCGCGTGCGTCCAGTCGTCGCTTGGTTGACGAAGGGGCTTAACTACACATGGAGATGAACCAGGGAAACCATTGAGTTAAGTGGACGACAGGGCTCATCGAAAACTGCAGTTACGCCTTTATGTCAGGAGCACTGGAAAAAAAACACATTGGATCTAGAGTCTAGACTCTTAAAAACATCGTCAAGAAAAAATACTCTTGATTCAATCGGATTTTTGCTTAAATCAAGATCCAAGCCTCTTAATTTGAGCGGATTTCCTTTTGATTTTAGCTTAAATCTGATTGAATCAAGAGTATTTTTTTTTGTCAATGTTTTCAAGAGTCTGTACTCTAGATCCAATGTGTTTTTTTTTCCAGCGAGGGCGACGCAGTGTCCACGAGTGGGACCATGGCCTTAAACTTCCAACAATTTTTCGTCAAACTTAAGTTTTGTCAAATTTTCTCGCAAAGCTTAGAGAGACTTCCTTCGGGAGGATGGGTTTTCTTTCATGATCAAATCGTCGCTCCTCTGGCGTAAGGGCGTTTCTCGATTTCGGTAAGGGATATTGGTGAAAAATGTAGCGTGGAGTTACGTTGTCCTTGCCTAGGACGGCAGGCATCGCGAAAGAGAGCCCTGCAATCCCGATAATCCGGGCTTTAGTTTTTTTGGCAGTTGCGCGCGAATCCGGCTGGATCCACCTGTGGCGGGTCGATTATCGAATCTATATCGAATGAACTCGATCGATAGATCCCTATCTTCGCAATGCTATATATCGATCAACGTCATTCGATAACGATACTCAATTGGACGTTCCTGTCAAACAGAACTATGTGCATTAAGACATGAGCCCTGCGACCCATAAGAATACACTCATAACAAGTCTCTCGTCATAATGCACATAGTTCCGTTTGACAGAAATACGTCCAATTCAAGCGCGGATATAGTCGCGTCGTGAGTACAACGAACACGATGTTCGTCACCAACACTGCCGTGCTAAGGAAAACCGCTGCATAAGCCTCTTGGCGCTGCCAAATTTCCTTCTGTAAATCACGAATATTCGGGAGAATTTGTAAGTATTTCCCTTCCAATGTTTCGGATAATTTTGTTCGCAGTTTGACCTAAAGATCCCGAAAATGTCAGGGGAAAACCTCCATAGGTTTCCTTAAAAATAAAATTTCATCGAGGGAAATTGGGCAACTCTCGGATGTTCATGCGGCGTTTTTCCTCAGCACGGAGGAACACAGTCGTGGGCAGACATTTATCGCGCTTTAATGGTTAGCGTCGTCATCTCCAGACTCAATCCCGTGATTAGCCCGGATTTCAGATGTCGCGACGCCCCCCCCCCCCCCCCCCCGTGAGGGAGGCGGGAGGGGGGGGCTCATTGCTCGTGGGACGAAGAAATTGCCGGCACACCGTCCCATTCATTACTTAACGTCATTACAGTCATAAGTGGGATTCCTTTACGCCCCCCCCCCCCCCCGGTCCCGCGACAGTGGCCCGCCAAATGTCTCCCTTTGCCCTCGTGGTTTCTTGAGCTTTGCTGCCAAACTGACGCACCGACGCGAACAGTGCCTGTTCTCCTTTAGAAAAAGGGGTTTTTTTTTTTGGGGGGGGAGGGGGGTTGCGTCATGTCCATGGTCGTTTCAAAAATGAATACGCTCATACCTCAGTCCACCGGGGTCTGGAACTATGGAACGCCGTCTATCTTCAGGGGGCTAAAAAGGGATTTCTCTCCAGTGAGAGCGACTTTAGTTGGGAGAGAAACAAATTCCCGAGGGGCGGCGCAGGGCCGGATTAAGGGGGTGGCCAAATGGGCCGCGGCCCATGGCGGCAAATTTAGGGGGCGGCAAATGTTGTAATTTTTTCAAACGTAGGTATCAAGAAAAAATCTGATTCAGAAGAAAAATTACAAACGAGAAAGGGGGCGAAATATCTCATTTCCTGAGAGTTGAAGTATAGTAATTTCTAATCTGTTCGTCTTTCGGTGATACAAGAGACAGAGCCGTCTATTAGTCTAGTTGAGAGAGGAACCAAACACGCAATTTGGCCTGGAGCGGCACGGCGCAGAGAGCAATGATGGCGAGAACTTGAGATGGAAAGGAAAAGCCCTATCGGCGCACCGGTCAGCATGAAACACATATTAGCGCCTACAAGACTCCATGAATACATTACGCATTGCGTCAAACGTAATGCGGTCAGCAGCGGTTGGCGTGAAACTCACAGTGCCTTCAAGACTGCATGAATACTTCACGCATTGCGTCAAAAACAGTGTGGTCACTTGGTCAGCAGCAGTTAGCGTGAAACGCATAGCGCCTACATGACTGTAGGGATACTTCACGCATTGCGCCAAACACAGTGCGGTTGGCGCGGTGGCGGAAATTAAGATCATTAGACCACATTTATGTTTATTCTTATTCATAATTTTTTCGTTCTTTTCTTATAAATGAAAGGCATCGTTCACACAGAGGTAGGTCTACGGAACTTAATTTTTGAGTAAAGTTCCGTGAACTTTTGCTAGTGCTGACAGGGCTTTCACAAAAAATGTGCCAAACGCGAGTAAACGCGTCTTATGTACCCCTCCTCCTCCGGCACGTTAACCTGATGGTTTCTATGGATGTTTCAAAACGAATGAGATGGGGTGGCAAGAAGGTAAATCCGGCCCTGGGGCGGCGAAACTTTTTCAGGTGTGAAGAAACTTTTTTAGGTGTGAAGCAATTTTTTTAGGGGTGGAGGAACTCTGAAACCCTTCCCACAGCGAGGCACGAGAGAAGAGGCGGATCCAGCGATTTGGCAACACCGGATTTACACCATTTAAACTTATGCTAAATAATCGATCCTTGTCGAGGAACTTGGCTCCTGCAAGAATCGATACATTTCAATAGGATTAAATGGAGAAAAGACAATGTTGTCAATTTGCTGGGTCCGTCAATGCACGAGAGGAAGCGGAAATAGAGAGAGGATTAAGGTGAAAGTTTTCTGTTTAAGAGGTTGGCTATATTTGAGCTGAGACTTGCGGAAAGGGCGGAGGTTCGATAAATCTAGTATCAAAAATATAAAAAAATATCGATGATCGCAGTGCGAAACCACGTATAGCCATTGCGACGTTTCAACATTTCTGCTTCTATTTTATTTTTCGATGATAAAAAGGCTAATTTTATTGCTTAATTTTTACAGGATATTCTGGTAGACCAGAAGGAAAATTAAAGGAGTTTTCAAGAAATTACGATGACTAGTCTTCAAAAGAAAAACTTGCGAATGACACACTGGAAAAAAAAAAACACATTGGATCTAGAGTCCAGACTCTTGAAAACATCGACAAGAAAAAGTACTCTTGACTCTATCAGAATCTAGCTTAAATCAAGAACCAAGCCTCTTAATTTAAGCGGATTTCGTTTTGATTCAAGCAAAAATCCGATTGAATCAAGAGTATTTTTTCTTGTCAATGTTTTCAAGAGTCTGGACTCTAGATCCAATGTGTTTTTTTTTCCAGTGCAGGAAGTTTACAACGTCGCAAGGGGAAATGTGTGGTTTTGCACTCTGGTCATCGATATGCGGAAGGTTTTAGAGGGCGTGATAATATGATTTGCAATCATGGCGATTAGTAAGGGTGGCAACGGGGGGTATCCTTTGCGACAGGACAGACGAAATTCCGGCGAAAGTCAGGATAATCACTTTGACCTTCCTGACACGTCTCATCAGTCATCTTATGACCGTCACGGCGCGGCCTCCGTCCTGTCTTGGGGCGGGGCGCGGAAGGTCGCGGCCACTGAAGCCCACTGATGAGCGAAATTCCGCTGAAGCTGAAAAGGTTCCTTTTCGACGAGCGTAAAGCACACCGGACTATGGATAGATTATCGATTGCTTGGCGACTCGAACATCGGGACACCAATATCGATTACCAAACCGCTATCCTCAGGAAAAACGCCGTATGAGTCGCTAGACGTTGCCAAGTCTCCCGTGATGAAATATTTATTGTTGGAGAAAGTTATGTTTATCAATCCTCGAAATTTTCAGATATTATATATTAACTTGCGAACAGAATCGTTTGAGAAAGCAGAGAGAAAATATTTAGAATTTCCCTGTGAATTCGGATTTTATCGTAGGAAATGCGGCGACGTCTGAGGGCTCATACGGTGCTTTTCCTTATCACGGCAGTTAAGAGGTTTATGTCAATTCGCATGCTGCATTTTGCATGAAAAATTCGAAAATGAACCATCATTGTGAGTCAGATGTCTTGAAGATGACAAACTCCACAAAAAATATTCAGATGTCGAGTTGTGAATTTTTTATTTTTGTCCACAGAGGGCCGCACTGTGCGTCGCACAGTGGGTTGAGTCAATCGGAGAGGTCGGATCTGAAATTTTTTACTAAAATTGCAAATGATGTTTAATTCTTCACATTTCAAAAAGGGGTGATTCTAAATAAAATTTCACGAGGAAACCAGTGGGACAACTTTTTTTGTCCGTAGAAACGGCGTTATAAGCGTTCAAAGTTTCCAAATTTTGTCCTGGCTTTTCCCATCGCCTCGATCCACTGTGCGTCGATCAGAGACGATCGATACGAGTCAACTTGGAACTTTGGAGATGACTCAAAACAGAATCATTCCTGCATTCCGAGTCTGGCTAAAAATAAGCAGCGCCGATGTAAATCTGCGCGTCTATGGAAAAAGCATTCCAAAGCGCAAACTGCAGATCCGCCTCCTCAGTCCTCGTCCTAGACTGTGTAAACACCAAACATAACCGCAGACGGAGGAGTCAAGAGGGTCTCCTGCTGTGGCTTATTTTTATCGGGCATCGTCGGGGCCGCCCGGGCGGATTAAAACCGGCTCCTCGCGCGAGGGGCCATCGATTAAAATCCGTTCGATTTACAGCCGCCTCGTCCGATAAATGCGCCTGCCCCGGCCCAAGATACCGCCGCCCGAGCAAATATGTCTCGCGGTTGGCATAACCCCCCGGAGAATACGCGCGACCCGCCCCCCGCCCGCCGCGCCCAGACAAATGTCATTAATCCCCCGCAATTAATTTGAATCCCCAGAACACAATCGCAATAGAACCGCGGCAGGGTTGTCGAATCTTGACGCCTCATCCCAATTTTCGTTACTTGCGGTTAGAGTGCCTGTATGAAAAGAGTAGTACGGGCATCATGCAAGTGCTCTTCACTGGAAAAAAAAAACACATTGGATCTAGAGTCCAGACTCTTGAAAACATTGACAAGAAAAAGGACTCTTGATTCAAGCAGATTTAAGCTTAAATCAAAAGGAACTCCGCTCAAATTAAGAGGCTTGGTTCTTGATTTAAGCTTAAATTTGATTGAATCAAGAGTGTTTTTTCTCGTCGATGTTTTTAAGAGTCTGGACTCTAGATCCAAGGTGTTTTTTTTCCAATGATTCTTCGGGACTCGGAACTTTCTTCTTTTTTTCTGCTGGTTTTGTGGTTTCGTGTCTAGCACCTTCAGCCAACTTTAGACTATGTTTATTGTCCGTAGTTATCGACGGATTAAGGCAAATCCATGCTCCGCAGGCTTTTCAAATTTTCAGGGCTTAGGGTCGAGTAGAATCTGTTTCAGCAGATCTACTCGTCAATGCCATGAAAATTAGACGCCACCACCGGGACTCGAACCCGGGACCTATTGACCTAGAGTCAGACGCGCTGGCCACTAGGCCAACTTGGCCGGCATTCGGAACTGTTTTGTTCCAATTTTTCCAATTCCATGACCGTCAAAAGCTCCGAGATTCTTTCCAGATTTTTCAAAAAGTTCCGGAAAATGCAAAAGATCTGGAACATTTCGGGAATTTGAAAATTTCCAGGAATAATTCAGGAAAATCTCGAAAGCTCCGAAATTCGGAACTACTTCCGGAAAGTGGAAGCACTGGATCTCCACCGCAAGAAACCTCAGAATCCGCAATAGTGTATTTTTCCTTCGGAAAATACACTAATAAATTACTCTTGATTCAATCAGATTAAAGCTTAAATCAAGAACCAAGCCTCTTAATTTGAGCGGACTTCCTTTTGATTTAAGCTTAAATCTGATTGAATCAAAAGTCCTTTTTCTTGTCAATGTTTTCAAGAGTCTGGACTCTAGATACAATGTGTTTTTTTTCCAGTGCCTCTCACTTGTCTCCAAGTCCCTAAAATCTCGTTCGGGAAATGGACAATTTTTCTCAGTGTGCTGTGGACGGCAAACATTCCCATGCACACTCGAAGCTTTTGTAGGAACCATTGCGGCTCAGAAGCTTTGGCATCGAGGCACAGAGGGCGCAGCTGTAATTTACAATGAATAACTTGAACTCCTGTTTATGTCGCACTATCATTGAGAGTTCATTCTGTTGCATTACGGCCGTAAATTTGCCTTTTCTTCGTCCGATATTCGGGATCCGGGTCCACGGGCGGCACTCGACGTACCTGCACTGTTTTCTGCATTCGCCGCACACCGGGCCGAACCAACAGGCGAAATCGGACCAAATCTCAAAACTTCGAAAGCTCATATTTTTCAAATTATGAAGCAAAAAGGTTTAAAAATGGTTTCAATGGTATTTTCGTGAAATTTCCTTTCAGAAACACCCCTTGAAATTGAATTTGTGACGAAATAAACATCGAAATTTGAGATTTTAGCCAAAAATTCCATGTCCGATCTCCTATATTGGCTCGTATCACTGTGCGCCGCCCTAGCTCTCTTGTTCCGGGCGCCCATTAAAATGAAACATATTACGCTCGCGAGCTGAGCAATGGAGACCTTAACAAGCCTCGGCTTTTTGTAGCGTCGAGAGTGGAAATTATCGCAACTTCCGCACTGGATCCGCCGGATTTTGAATTTCAATAATTACACGAGGGACTCCGCAGTTGAATTGGGCGTATTTCTCTCAAACGGAACTATGTGCATTAAGACATGAGCCCTGGAGCCCATAAGAATATGTGTGTAACACGGCTCACGTCATAATACACATAGTTCCGTTTGATAGAAATACGTCCAATTTACGTTCGACACCGTAACGTGGACCGGCTTTTCCAATGAGGCCCGCGATCCTTCCGTCTTCTTTTGTTCTCCCGAAGTTGAACTTTCGAACCGGGACGCGAGAGCTCCCGGAAATCGGGCGCTGGAAAGAATGGGAATATGTTAAGTTTGTCTCCGAGCTTTAGAATAATCACCGTCTCACTCTTTCCTCCGCGGGAAAAGTTTGGCGCTTTCCGATTGGTCGGCGAGCTTCAGAGTTTTCATAGTCACTGGTGGAAAATTCGCTTGGATCTAGAGTTCAGACTCGTGAAAAATTTGATAATACATGAAATACTATCGATTCAATTGGATTTTGGCGCGAATCGAGAGCCAAAACTCGTAATTTAAGTGGATTTTCTTTTTATAGGACAAAAATCAGATTAAAGCTCTCTGAACTCTAGACCCAAGAGACTTTTTTCCTAAAGTACCCTCTTTCCTCCTAATTTGGGATCCATAAACACGTAAACTGGCAACAGAGCTCTGAACGTAATACGTTTTTCGATTACCAACTTCTGATGTAAGCTTTGAACAAAGATGGCTGTGTATCTACTCTGGCTTGCATTTACAGTCGTTCCTTCAACAGTTCCTTTCCTTAAAAGGCTCCATACATTGTGATTCAGGTGGGTTCAAGGAAGCCCTCAAAAATAGCATAGAACGATATTTGCCAACATCGAGTACGGTTATCGATTCCTGTATCGAATGCGAGGTTTTTTTTTCAAACAGGATTCTGCTTTCTTTCTTTGAATTTTGCAATTTTTTGGTTTAAAATGATTCTTGAGGCTCCTGCGCGGGGGCTAATGTCCTTCTTTCGTCTAAAAAACAGAATCTGCCAAGATGCTTGACACTATCGATGCGATAAATCGCATACCACCAGTTCGACCACGTAAAAGAACTTGACGAATCATCTTAGAGAGCGACCATGAGGGCGACCCGCGACCCTTTATTCCGGACGGTGGAACTCTCCGCGGATATTCCCTCTTCCCTTCCGTGGTTATTCCTAGAGTTCCTTTATACTGAGAGTTAAGACACCCCCCCCCCCCCGTCCCTCATGGAATCACAAACGGGAATAAAGATTACACAAATTGGCAGTTTTTCGTAATCTTTGATCGCCCCATTCTCAAACTCCTATCTCCGTTCTTTCTCTCATTCCGCTTGATCCTTGCCGAGCTCGTAATTCCCCGGTCCATTCCAGATTATAATCTTTGCAATTGGTGAAATGTAATCTTTATTCCCGTTTGTGACACTGTGGAGGCCTGAAATACGGGAACCAATCAGAAATGGATTCACATCGTCTTAACTCTAAGTATAAAGGGCACTGGGAAAAAAAAAAAAAAAAAAAAAAAAGAGAAAAAAAACACATTGGATCTAGAGTCCAAACTCTTGAAAACATTATTCAATCAGATTTAAGCTTAAATCAAAAGGAAATCCGCTCAAATTAAGAGGCTTGGCTCTTGATTTAAGCTTAAATATGATTGAATCAGGAGTATTTTTTCTTGTCGATGTTTTTAAGAGTCTGGACTCCAGATCCAATATGCTTTTTTTCCAGTGGGACTCTGGTTATTCCTTATTTCTTCCCGCGAATCGTGGCGGTGGCTTGTCGCAGCCCGCAGCGCTGCTTCGTTGCATTGCCAACCTCGGGACTCGGGCCCCGGGACGGCTGCAGTCGCGACCAGTCGCGGATTTTGCAGTCGCCAGTGACCTTGAGACACTGCCAGGTGCTTTAGCATCCGCCAATGAGGCCGCGGGATGGCGAAGGGGGAGAGTGCAAGAGTTCATTCATGCACCCGTCTCCAAGCTAGAGCACCGTTCCGACGCGCTGAGTAAGAACCACCTTCAGCTCCGAGGATACCGTACGTAGATACGCGATTTTTACCGACGACAGCACCGTGCACCATTCCCGTAATAATGTAACCGCGGCGCCTCGCGCGGTGTTGCCTCCGTCGAATTGCACAAGGTTCCTTGAGGTTAAACCAAGAAAGAGGGAGAGACCCTCATGGAGATGTTGGAGGCTTTTGACAACGCTGTCCACACGTTTTGTCAGCCAAGATAAACGGGCTGTTGGGAAAAAATGCAGTCGTTTCGTATTCTGATTTGCCATGCTCCATAATGCAACAGGAGGCCTTCAGGTTTTACGTAATGCATTTTTTTCCTAGCTTATTATTACACCGGAAAAAAAACACATTGGATCTAGAGTCCAGACCCTTAAAAACATCGACAAGAAAAAATACTCTTGATTCAATCGGATTTTTGCTTAAATCAAGAACCAAGCCTCTTAATTTGAGCGGATTTCCTTTTGATTTAAGCAAAAAACTGATTGAATCGAGAGTATTTTTTCTTGTCAATGTTTTTAAGAGTCTGAATTCTAGCTCCAAGGTGTTTTTTTCCAATGATTCTCCGAGACTCGAAACTTTCTTCTTTTTTTCTGCTGGTTTTGTGGTTTCGTGTCTCGCACCTTCAGCCAACTTTGTCAATGTTTTCAAGAGTCTGGACTCTAGATCCAATGTGGTTTTTTTCCCAATGTTTCACTGCCGATGCCGTGCTGAGGAAGAGCGGCTTATGAACATTTGAATCGCAAAATTCTCTCCGATGAGATATTAATATTTTGAAAAAACTAGAAAAAAACCCCAAGAACCGTGGCCCGAACTGTATGCAACAAGGTATTTTCCAAAGCATCTGCCTGAGCTAAAAACTCCCCCCCCCCCATCTCGAACTGATACTCATAGGAATTCAAAATTTTTTACTTAAATTGAAATGTTTGAATTTTTAGCCCTTGATTTCCCCGCAAAATAGTATGGACACAGCGTGCTGATTGTTGGAACTTATAGACAAAGCGATAGACAGGGAAGACACAAGGAGTATGGAACGATCCTATTGGATGAAATGGGTGGTCCCTACAGGGCCGGATTCACCTACTTGCCGCCCATGGGCGGCCTGTATTTTGCCGCCCCCTTCTGATTCGTTTTGAAACTCGATAAAAACCATCAAGTGAACGTACCAGCGGGGGAGGTGTGCATAAGATACATTTACTCGTGTTGAACACATTTTTTGGCAGAGCCCTGTCAACACTACTAGCAAAAGTTCACGGAATTTTGCGCGATAGTTCAATTTCGTAAACCTATCTCTGTGTGGACAAGGCCTTCCATGTTTGGCGCAAAGCGTGAAGAATTCAGACAGGTTTGTAGGCGCTATGTGTTTCACGCCGACCGCTGCTGAACGCACCGTGTTGGACGCAATGCGTGAAGTATTCACGTAGTCTTGTAGGCGCTATGCGTTTCACGCTGACCGCACTGTGTTTGGCGCAATGCGTGAAGTATTCATGCTTTCTTGTAGGCGCTATCCATTTCTCGCTGACCGCAATGACCGCACTGTGATTGATGCAAAGCGAGAAGTATTCGTGCAGTCTTGTAGGCGCTAATATGTGTTACATGCCGATCGCCGCGCCGAGGGCTTCTCCTTTTGATCTCAAGTCCTCGTTATCATTTCTCTCTAAGTCGCGCCGTTCCAGGCCAAATTGCGTGTTTGGTTTCTCTCTTAACTCGACTAATTGAAGGCACTGTCTCTTGCATCACTAAGAGACGACAAAATTAGAAATTACTATACTCTCAGTAAATGAGCGATTTTGTCGCTTTTTCTCGTTTGTAATTTTTTTTGTGTAAATCCGATTTTTTTTAATACCTACACTTTAAAAAATTGCAAATTTTTGCCTTCCCTTAGATTTGCCGCCATGGGCCACGGCCCATGTGGCCACCCCCTTAATCCGGCCCTAGGTCCCTATAGACTAAAGGAAAAAATGATGGACTTTCTATCGGGTCTTTCGTGGGTTGCCGTCAGTAAGTCTATTACCTTGTCCCCTGTTTATATCCTTTGTCCATTTACCTCCCGCTCCCACCAATAGGATCCCTTCACATCCTTTTTGTCCTCTTTGTCTATAGCTTTGTCTACCAATTTGAACAATCATCCCGCAGCACTACTTTACGACCTTGCCTAGTTATTTGAGAATATTAATGAATATTTTTTCAGTTAAATTTTTACACATAGATTATCGCCAGAAAAATACGAAGAAAAAATGTCGTGAAAATTCGTATTTCCTCAGGAGGACACTGTTGATCGACATACGTTGTTTTTTCTTGGCACGCGAATGGAGGCACGACCCAAGATACGTAGGCACTCGAGACGGCGGTCTGGTTCGATGTTTTGATCCCTGCACCCTGGATTCTGGATCCTCCGTTATAAAAAAACGAGGCACACACGATCCTGAGGGACAAGTGCTTTCTAATTCGACGAATCGAGTGTTGAGGGGAGGGTGGGGGTTGGCGAAGGGTCGAAACGCGATGTTGACGAGACGCTGGTAGCCAGGACGTGACCCTCAATCCGAATGCGAAGATTAGTTCGCGACAAGTGCAGCTTGGCGCAGTGCCCCCTGCCCCTCCCCACCGGGGGGGGGGGGGAGGCGCTCGCTGCCCCCTGCTCTGTTGCCAAATGGTGAAAATTTTCAGGTATCCTTTGAGGCCCTCATTTTGGTGGCTTGTTTTCTGCCCGGTTCGCACAATTATTGGGCGTTTAGGTCTGTGTAACAGTTATTTTTTGATTGTGCAGATCAAAATGTTCATTACGTGAATTGAACATTTCGCTGTTCCATAAGAACCTCAGAATTTTTTTTCCCCTTCATTATAATGAAAATGTGTCTCTATATGGTGATTTCTATACCTCCTCGAGGTATTGAATCCTCACCTGGCGCCTGGCCCCTGTGACCCTACCTAGTCGTTGGATTAAGGATTAAGAATAATAAGGATTAAGGATCAAGGATCAAGAATTAAGGATTAAGAATAGAATAGATCGGAGCGCAAGATTACATTGACTCGCACAGGAAATCGGTAATTTCAGTGTATGTTTCAATGTAGTGATTTTCTTGGAGTACTCAACTTTAATTTATTCTATTTTTGACAACCTCATTAGTGCCATGCGCCAGAAGGGAGAGAAAATGTTTGAGGTCCAATTTCGTCAATATGCATTAAAATAAGTTTGTTCCCAATGTCCAATTTGACTATCGTCGATTTTGGTTTTTTTTTTCCTATTTTTTTCTGGTAGCGAGAAGTTGAAATTTACTGATTCGAATGGAAAAATAACGCTAATTTCTTACCCAGTAGTTTTTTTAGACATTTACAAAGTTTTCTACGTGTTCAACGTGGAATTTCAATGTGAAATTATGACTCGTGGGTGCCGTCTTTCTTAATCGATCATTACTGTTCCAGGAGACTTGGCACCAAAGGATCGTCCTGATTTGTTGCCCAGCGGTTTCCAGCCTGAACCAGACTGTCAATATACTTCCTGACAATAGATTCACACTTGACCACCCTATTCATAGTGTTGTTTGCGAGGTTGCTGTGGAAAAAATATACTTCAGTCGCCATCTCCTTTTACATGTGGCACCAAAGCTATGCACGTGTTTCGGTGCCATGTAAAATGCTTATTTCTTCGATGCAGAGTTTGTAAGTATCTGAAATGGTATGAATTTCATGCTTAAAAAGAAACTGCTGAGTACACTGAGAATGAAAATATCCTTCGTTTGTAAAATGTAGAATTATAACAAGATATATTACCAAATTACCTATAATCTGCACTGGAAAAAAAAAACACATTTGATCTAGAGTCCAGACTCTTGCAAACATTGACAAGAAAAAATACTCTTGATTCAATCGGATTTAAGCTCAAATCAAAAGGAAATCCGCTCAAATTAAGAGGCTTAGTTCTTGATTTAAGTTTAAATCTGATTGAATCAAGAGTATTTTTTCTTGTCGATGTTTTTAAGAGTCTGGACTCAAGATCCAATGTGTTTTTTTTTTTTTCCAGTAGGCTGAAATACATGTGTTTAAACGGAAAATTCTGCTAGATGACGTCACAAAGCGGCAAATTTTCTCACATTTAAAAGTATTTTTCTACAATTTCCCATATCAACTGAGGCAAAAATTATAAAAAATACGAAGAAAGCAGCTCATTAAGCTGTCAGATGCAGCAGTAAAAAAATTTCGCGCAAATTCTTTTTTTTTCTAAAGAACTTATGTAGGGAGAGTACGGACATGTCGGAATATGGAGCTCTTAAGGCGCAAAAGGGCAGCCAACCCTCCAACACAAAAAATATCACTGCCAATCTTCAGATTCTAAAATCAAACCAAGATGGCCAAGAATGTTGCAACATTGGAATGATCTTGATTCCTTTTTGCAAAATGCAATCCAATATCACATCACGCAGGATAATTTGAATTGATAGATTTGGTGCCCTTTAGGGCTCTCAAAGCTCCAAACCTCAAAATTACCGACATGTCTGCACCCTCCCTATTCTTTCCCTATTATTTTTCCTTTAAAAACCCGCAAATACATAACATTTCTCTCTGGCTCCATACTATGCCATTTTTTAAACGAATAGCAAGGAATGATACATTTATTTCCGCTCCCAATTTCTCGTTTGATTTATGTTTAGTTCCCAGCGTCGACGATGCCGTGACAACAACCCAACGTTCCTTGGCTAAAGTGTTGTCTGCAGGTTGTAAAACTGTCACTCCGACGACAGAGGAAATGCGTCGTTCGCTCCAGGTCGGAGCGTAACTCATTCAGAATTCATCCTCACACTTGAATTCAACATCTTTACAGTTTATATGAAACATTAACGGGCTGCCAACTGATTGTCGCGAGATTTGTCTTGCCTCCGAAGTACGAATAAACGAATCGGGTTTCGTGTGTGAGAAGTGGAATATTAATAGATTTATATCTTGAAGGAACAGTTATCCATGTATCAAAAATGACCCAGTTCTCGCGAGTTTGTTTCCGCGGTTCGGTACAGCGGTATGTTTCAGCTTTGGTAATCTTGGATTTTTAGATGATGCTTTTAAAATTATGTTAAAGGATGGAGAGTTAAACTAAGCTGAGCGCAATCTAGGAATAAATTAAGATTAATGAGGATGATTGTCATCAAGACAATTAGTAAAAATATCATCATTGAAGGAGAGACCAAGTGAATTCGAGTGGACCCTCTTTTTCTTCATCATAATTTTTTTTTAAGAACTTCCAATCATTGAAGAAGAAAAAAACTGAAATAGAAAAATCGGTAAGATAACTAAGACACTCTTGTGATTAAATGGTTTTAATCAGAGTCCGTCAAACTACAGTCAAAGTTTCCTAACTTTTTACATAAGTTCATTACGAGACAACTAAACAGTACCCTCAATATAAAATTTTTTGAATGCATTCTAAATACTCCATAGGAAATTCTTGGAAAGTTAAAAGGTGTTAGGTTACTCGGATCTTCTAAAAAAAAGGAGGGAATTAAACAACATAAATTGCAGTTACGTTACTTCTGATTTTGTCGAATCAGTGTTTACGATAGGTGTGCATTGAAAAAATAACTGAATAAAAATTAAACAAAAATAAATTTATAAAAATAATGAAAAACTAAAAACAAACCGGCAACCGTTTTGAGGCGAGTTTGCAAAAAAAGAGAAATATAGAGGAATTCGGGAGAAAAGGACGTTGAAATAGTGTTAAAACAAGGAAAACAAAAGTAGGATGGAGTTCGTATCTTCCGACAGAACACTCAAGACAGGATTGTTCTATTAACTGAACAAAGCGCTGCCGCATGATCCAAAGGCTGCAAGAGGAAGAGAATTGGATGCACCGACCAAGATAGTAAGAGAGAGTGGTAGAAACACTGCGAATGGAAAGAGACAAAGGGGGGAGGGGGCTGATTTTTTGGATGAGAGGATTTACGGGACAGTGACGGAGATGAATCGGTGAACCATCACTGGGAGATGAGAAAGAAAGAAACAGGTAGTTGATTGACTCATGAGAGCGAAAGAGAGAGACTGCGTTTCACTTAAGTTTGAACTACACATGGACCGCGTTAAGCAGAAAGGAACCAAGCCACATCAGATATTGCCAGATTTAATGGAGAAATTTAATTTTGAACATGAAAACAGTCGGGCAGAATTTTATGCAAATTGCAGTAAATTTTCTGAGTAGTACAATGCAAATTCCTTAAAATTTTCAGAGGAATCCGCACAAACGATCTCATGTAAAAAATTAATTTGCCCAGTTAAATTTGGGAATATCTTATGTGGCTCGGTTCCTCTCTGCTAACTCTATTCTTAAAAAAAAAAAAAAAAAAAAAAAAAAAAAAGTCGTGAAGAGTCGTGAACTCGCAATGCTCTGCTCTCTGCTAATAGTTTGAAGAATCATATTACGAATAAGACAAATACAAACAAAACAAACACAACGTGGAGCTAAAGCGAGGGAAAGGATGCACGTTAACGACGGCGCAGAGATACAACTATTCGTACTTGATGGACGTCCATGCTGCATCTGAAAAATTGAAGGCGCGATGGCGCGAAGCGTCCCAGATAAGACATAATATTTTTACAATATTGGGCAAATATTGTCAGTACTGTCGCAATATTTACTCAATACTGACAATATTTTGATAATATTATAATCAAAATTATTTTTTTAGAAAATATTTAAAGAATCATCATTTAGTATTTTTAAAAATAATATGTTTACCCAAAACATCATAAAAATATTTTCAAAATATTTGTATTTCAATACTGTAAAAATTTATATCGTGAGAGTATTTTTAAAATATCAGTACATATAATATTTATATTCAAAATATTTATTATATCTTTTAAAAACATTGTAAAAGACAGTAATGCATTGGTAAGTATTTTCAAATATTTTGAAAATATTTTAAACAATAATACTGCTATTCAAAATATTTTTAAAATATTTTCGATATCCTAATCGGTATAAGTCATCATACTAAATGCCTGCCCATAACGAAAAGTATTAAACATAATAAGGCTTAGATTTAAGACGTAGCTCAAATGTGTTCTTTCTGAACAATTATCCATTATTTTCAACCTTATTATTCATAAAGGTTATTGCAGTTGTGGTCAAATTTAATATAATATAATATAATATATATTTTTTTGCCTCCCAAGAAATTGTTGAATTTCCACCTCCTTGAGGTCATTTTCAATGTATTTGCGCGTGATCTCAGTTTATTTCTTTTTTTGTTTCGTTTGTAGTTCATGTACTGTTGTGAATATTATCATTGAATGAGAATGTTATCATTCATTCACATCTGGTTGTTTATTTTTTATTTTTCAAATTTCAAATGAAACATTTAAATTCAACTGAAGAAGAAATTCTTGATCTCGTGTGCTTATTGGTCTCCTGTAGAACTTGCACTTAGTAGCTGTGCAGCTGTGAGATTATGGCAATCGCACCTGCATAGTCTTTATGAGGAAGACATCAAACTGCAATCAAATGCAAAATGCATCTCAGAATGTCGATGAAAAATTTAAAGAGAAAAAAATAAATAAAATAATAGAATGGTGGAAATAATAGAATAACAGAGACAAAAGAAGAGAAATAAAATGAAGTAAATCAAATTAATGATAAAATGAAGTCAAAGACTAAACTGAAGTAAAACATTAGAGGGAGCAAGGAGATGAAGTAAAAAAACTGAGATGAAGAAAAAAATAAGTATAAGGGAAAAAACTAAATGAGGTTAAAGAATAGAATGAATTTAAAGAATTAACTGAAGTCAAAAAAATTATGATGAAGTATTAAAATAAATTACAGTAAAACAAAACAAAGTAAAGGAATAAGAAGTAAATAATTAAAGAAAAAAAATGAAGTGCTTGAAAAAAAAAAAAAATAGAGTGAAGAAAAAAATAGAGTCAGCAAGGAAATAAAACAAAGTAAAAAAATAAATTTAAAAAATATAGTAAAGTAAAAAGTAAAATAAATACACGGACAAATCCAGGCAGATGGAAAATATCCTAGTTGCCCGTCCAACTCGACGTTAAATAGCGGTTTTAAGTCACCTAAATGCATCGTCTAGTGAAGCTCAATCGGTAGGGTCGTCGGTTAGTGTTAGGTAGGTCCCGGGTTCAATCCCCAAGGTGGACGAAAAATTTCTAATCTGCAAAATCGATTCAATAACCTCCCAGTGGTTTCATTATTTTTATTTTTCATGGTTTCTAAAATTATTTCCACAATTAACCCTTTTCCACCATCCCCTAGCTGCGAACCCTTAAATTGATTCAATATTGGTGTAGTATTGTCTCAATATTGATATCCAAATACTTTCCCTTTGAAGTACTGGCACAGTATTCTCAGCCAAAGTATTGACACAGTATTTACGCCAAAAGGAAAGATGGTGTACGATTTTAACATTGGCTCAATATTTAACCAATATTGGCCCAATGTTTGCATAAATACCAAAACAATATTGTTTAAATATTGGCTAAATATTCCTGTCTTATCTGGGGTGAGTTCTCAATGCTCTGTTATATGCTGCCGACGAGGTGTTTCGGAAGAAAAGTTAAAAAAGAGGCCAGAATACGTCTGTCCTATCTTCGGCTGTGTTGATACCCGTTATCTTTCTTCTTTTTTCAGTTTCTTGTCTGATTCTTTTTCAGGATAGATTTGCAGACCCACGTCGTAAGCTCGTGTAAACCACATCACTGGCTCGGTTTTTTTAGAAATAACGGTGCTTGGATGCGTCTAGTGGCTTTAATTTTTTTATGTTTTCTTAATTTCAGAAGTCTGTCGGTTACTTCAATACGTTCAATTTTGCAATTTTTGCTCTGTACGATTAATAAACTTTGAGTCTGAAAATAGCGTAAACTTGTGCTGCTCTGCCAAAATTTTCTGAACCCCTCTCCACGTAGGGTAGATGCCCTACTAGGAAATATTACATTATGCCCCTTTAACCAGCTAAGGGTCTACGCCCTCAGATGCGAGCCAGTCCGACCCTGCCCGTATTTCAGGCCTTTACAGTGTCACAAACGGGAATAAAGATTATATTTTCACCAATGATGCAAAGATAATACCTGATATATAGATATGCAAGATGATTTTGCAAAGATTATAATCTGCAATGGACCGGGGAATTACGGGTTCGGCAAGAAACGAACGGAATGAGAGAAGGAACAAAGAAAGGAATTTGAGAATGAGCCGATCAAAGGTTTTGAAAAATTATCAATTTGTGTAATCTTTATTCCCGTTTGCACGGAGAAAAAAACCTCGTGCGTGGGACCCGAAGTTTTGGTCATTTGGATCTCTGAAGTTTTCAGATTGAGCATCCGAACACTTAAGGTCTATATAGCTGTTCAGGTTCGGATTTTACGTCTGAAGTACTTCGGTTTTCACATCCGAAAAACTTCGGTTCTCCCAGATGTAAGAACTGAAGTACTTCAGATGTCAGACCTGAACTTCGGCAGCTAGACCTTCAGTGTTCAGATGCTCAATCCGAAAACTTCAGAGATCCATGTGACCTAAACTTCGGGTCCCACGCACGAAGTTTTTTTCTCCGTGTGTGATTCCATAAGGGGGGGGGGGGTGTCCTAACTCTCAGTATAAAGGGACTCTAATTCTGTCCATGTAGTCCTCTCGGTTGTCTGTATATCTCGTGCGTAACATACCGATTTGTCTCTGGGCGGAACTGATGACATCACCCGCGAAAACCGGGTATGATCATTCGGCGACCCGCGTCACTAGGTCAATGAAGTTGGGCAGAGGGCGCCGCGCGCCGGCGACGCCCATGAATAATGAATGAGTACGACACGAGCTCGGCAACAATGCGCGAAGCCAGGAGCGCCACGCCGGCCGCGCCGCGCGCCGCCTGGTGGTGCTACACTTTTCAGAGGGTCCTCCTCTCGCTATCCTTCTCTCCTGCGTCCTGCCTCCGGCCGCGAGTCCCAAGTCCTGGTTCTGCTCCTTTTGTGCCGAGCCGCTCCCCCCCCCCCCCCCCCCCCCCCCCCCACCCGGACCCTCGGCCACCTTCTCCGCCAGGACTATTTTTATAGATGGTTTTTATAGAACATCTGCCCATCTGCCCTCCGCGCGCCGCGCACCGCCCCTCGTCGCGCTGTTGTCAAATCCCCGGACTGAGATTTGCAGCTTGTAGAGAAATGCCTGCGTCAAAGGAAAGTGCCAATATTAGTGGGGCCGATAACAGGAAAATACCGTAAGAATCGTGCACTTCTGGAGGAAATCACGAAATTTGCAGAGGTTCGTCACTGCCCTATCGACATTCAATGGAGATGTTGCATGTGTGAGGAATTTGCGATTTGACTGTTGATTTTTATGTGAAAGTTCGCGAGAAACACGATGGTGCTACTGGTTTCCTCTCAAATTAACTCCCAAGCTCAAAAAAAAGCTCTCAAGTTGAGGCCGAAATGGAGGGGATATCCCACGCTATCCTGAGAGTCCACTTCTACATCAAGACAAACTCTCCATGCAAATACGGGGAGCAAATACATTGACAGGGTTGCCGTGATTTCAGTTTTAGAGTCCCGAATTAGGTGGCAGCCCTCCTGTCAATGTATTTGTTCCCTGTCTTTGGTTCCCTATCTTTGGTGTTTTTTTTCCCAGTGTGCGAGCCCGATCCCCAGCCGGATTCTTTTATATTGAGGATACTTGGTTCTAAGTGCAACGGAGGTAGATTTCTGGAGGGGCTCGACAGAAATTTTTAAGAGGAAATCGGATCTATGATGATACAGTGCGTCAGATGATGGAAATCTAAAATGACATCGTATTCGCGAATACGATTTAGCCGAAATTTAGCCGTTTGGCCATGACGTCGCGACGTCATGGCCAAACGGCTTGTCTGTGGTATGGACATGTTAACAGGATCACAGGAGAAAGGCTGCAAAAGAGGATGCTTGATTGGGTTCTTCTTAGAGGGAGATGAAAGGGACGCCTAGTAAAAGGATGACTACAGGTGCTTTTGCAAAAAATGAGGGGGTGCCAACTCCCTGAGAGTCTGTGGGAGGACAGCGTATTTTGTCGGTTGGGTGTCGCAGAGCGCCAGAGAGCTTTGTGAAAGCTGTATGCATGTACATTGAGAGGGATACAATTCAAAATTTTAGCAACACCGACTGACGGCGTTTTACCAGGCGCTTACCCACTGATTTTGAATTTCCACTTTTCACACGTTTTCTCATTTAGTCAATCACAAGCGCCATGCGATGTTTTGTTGGTTGAATCTGTTTCAAAATTTCACTGAATTATTTCGGCAGCCAAAGGAAATCCAGTGAAATTTTCGGACAGCTTCGTTGAACAATTTTTCCGTAAAAAATAAAATAGCTGCGGAAATTTTGAAACGTTGCATGCCCCTTGTGATATTTTAGCCGGAGGGTGACGATATCCTCACAGCTTCCATTTTGAACGTGGAAACGAAACTCTAAGCCATCTCCACGACAATTTAAGCGGTGGCGCGGCGTGAATTGCGATGTATCGATTGTTAAGCCATTTAAATCTATGGTAAAGGATCGATTATTTAGGTGTTCGCTGCGAACATCCTATATATCGATCCTTTTCCATAGGTTTAAATGGCATAACAATCGATATATCGCAATTCACGCCACGCCACTGGAATTAAGGCTTTCAAAATTGGTGACCCGAGCTTGTACGGGTGGTCAGTGAAGGGACTGGTGGATGCAGTGCTTTTTTAAACTAACAACGTCAATATAATCGTGTGAAGATAAATTCGGAACCTATTTCGCTAGAGTCTCCACTAAATTGAGAGACGAACAATATACGCGAGTCCAGTAACTCGAGGGCAGTGTTCCCAGATGAAATGCCGGAGACCCTTTGAAAAAAAGCCGGAGTTTTTTACCGATATGCCGGAGATTTCCAAAAAAAAAATTCCGGAGATTCTAAAAAACACATTTTTTTTTTTGGAGAAATACCAGTGAAAATAGATGTTTTTGCTGACTGCATCGCCTCCAATAGTAGAAACCTATCGATAGTGTAACGGATCAAATGTTGGTATCGATCATAGAGATAAAAAAAGGTGGTGTTTGTACTTCGGACATCTTTAATTTCTTTGATGACGTAGGTCGTTACGGACGATTTTTATCATTGATTTTCTTGGAAATGGTGTAATTTATGGAAAAATTCTGTCCATTTAGAGTTTTTGAAATTATTTCAAGTGTTCATTTAAGCAAAAAAAAAATCGCACGTTATGGTCCGTTTTTAATATTACGAATTCCGGATTTTGCTGGAATATCGACGCCATGTTGTATCGACCTACGTCACGGGGTAAGCAATCTGCAGATAAATTTCTAGCTCCAATTGAAGAAGTAGCCGGAGTTTTTTTTATCAAAATGCCGGAAACTTCATGAAAATGCCGGAGATTCTGAAGAAAAAATTTTGCCGGAGTTTTTTCGAAAAAGCCGAAGATGTCGGAGACTGCCGGAGATTTTTCGAAAATGCCGGAGATCTCCGGCATCTGGGAACACTGCTCGAGGAACGTAAACTGTTGCTTTCATAAAACTAAAACTGACGAGTTTATTTGAGAGGCCAGATGTATACTTGCCGAGCGATGCCCTGGACCCCTATCCCTGTGCCAATTGAGCCTCATGAAAAAATCGTATATTTTGGTGAAAAAGCGGCAACACGGTGAGTATTCAACATTGCATCGGAATGGGCATCAGCAATGGGGGAGAATGCATACCAACAGTGTTGTCGGCTGGCCCCCTCAATTATCGCTCAACTCCTCGTCAAAATGAGTCGTCTGTGGTATTTCCGATGTTGTCAAACCATCAATATGTGAAAACACAAAGCAATACAGAGGTAAACTGAACCCTAGTCAAAATAAATTGTCCTGAGGAGGATTTCGTTCTTCCGCGGACAATTTTGACCTCAAAGGAGGTATTTTGTGTCCAGTGTTCGAAACTCACCTTTGAGTTTTAGGAGCCATGTGGCGCATCAAGCCCGATTTTTAGGCGCCATTGAAGATTTTTAGAGGCCAAATTGACTTTTTGCCTATATATTACGGCGCATTTAGTGAAAAGTTAGACGCAAGATGTTTTCGTAACAGAACTAGTAAGTAGCTGTAACATGGGGAAGACAAAAGCACTAAGAACGAAATCGTGAAGAATAGAAAAAGCTTACACTTGTTGTCCTGAAAATTCTGAGTTTTTTCAATTCAAATAGATTTGTTTTTCTTTCTTTATGTGACTTCCTGTGAAAATCCAGATTTTTAGGGGGCAGTTTTTAGGGGTCACGTTGGCGCAGAGCCTTCATTTTTTAGGTGCCATGGCCGATTTTTTTAGGCGCATTTAGCGCGTTGGCGCCTGTGAGTTTCGAACACTGCAGTGGATCGAGTCAATACGAGAGATCGAAACTTTAAAAGCTCATAACTCCATTCATACAGCAATTTGAGATTTTAAAAGTGGTTTCACTGATTTTCTTGTAAAATTTCCCTCCAGAAACAACCCGTCGTCAAAAAAATCCCTAGATCCCCGCATTTTCCGGAAAAATCCAAGTTTTAAGGAATTTTTAGGAGGGGGGGGAGAATAGGAGAGGAATCAGAAGCGGAAAGAGTAGAAGGAGAGGAGAAAAGAGTGGAGGAAGGTGAAGTGAAAAAAGAGGAGGGAGGATAAGTGAGATGAGAAGAAAATTAGGAACAAAGTTTGGAAGAAGGAAATAGAAAGCGTAAATAGAGGAGGAGGGAGGAAATCGAAAGGGAAAGGATAGAAAATAGGAAAGGAAGGAGAAGAGAAGAGAGAGAGAAAAGGAAGGAAAAAGGGAAGAAGACGAGGGAAAAATCTGGAGCTCCCTTTCCTCCCTTCAAGATAAAATAAAGGACAAGGTGACACCACCGCGCAGCAGACGACCGCTCTAGTTGACGAAAAGCAGAGTGCGGTAAGTCAGTCGCCAGGTGGTTGAAGTGTAGCGGTCTCGAGGGGGATGAAAAAACTGCACAAAAAATTAAATGGTAATTTATCTAATTGAAACGAGTGATAAAAGCAATAGAGTCGGCGCATAGGGGCGATTCATTCTCATTCCAACGAGGAGACGTCGGCTCGGCACTTAAGTCGTCACTTGGCTGACATAAGGGCATAACTACATTCAAAGATGAGCCAGGGAAAGCATTAAGTTATATGGACAACAGGGTTCATCTCGAAGTGTAGTTACGCCCTTATGCTAGGAAGACGACGAAGTGCGGATTAGGGCCCAACGAAGACGGGGCTCAAGACCGCGGTAATCGTCACCCATTCGCGGGTATAGGCCCATTCCCTGTCTCTTAACGCATTATAAAGGAGTTACTCTTCCCATTATATTTTTTGTTTTTTTATTCCCCCCTCCGAGCGTGTAGGACACGCGACCGCCACGAGAGTTTTAAAGTTTTAATGGTCCCGGAATTTTTAGCAGGCAGTGATTTGTCCTAAGCGAATTGCTCGTTAATTCGTCATCCTCCAGTCAAAGCATCACGAGCGCCATGCGACGTTTCAAAATTTCCGAGCATTTTCCGCGCATTGCACCTGACGCGCGATGCTTGTAGTATCTCTCTAGGTTTGAAGGCGCAACGTCGGCCACAAAGTTTGGCGCGATTATTCAAACTTGCGGAGTTGTGTTTTTTCAACGCAAAATTTTGGAGTGTTCGCAATCTGTATGCCATATTTCTTGTCATTGAAAGTGATAAAACATTAAATTAAGTTCAACTGGTTTTTTTCTCTTCATTTACATGTTTATAAACTGCCTTCGAGAGAAGCATTGAAAAGGCGTTGCTTTTAAGGGATATTTTAAAGCGCGTTTACTTTTGGCAATATTGATATTGTCACCTTCCGGCTATAGAATGACAAGCGCCATGCGACATTCAAAAATTTCCGCCGCCATTCTATTCTTTTACAGATATATTGTTCAATAAAGGTATCGGAAAATTTCGCTGAACTTTCTTTGTGCTGCCGAAATAATTCAGTGTTTTCAAACAGTTTCAACCAAGAAATTGTCTTTAAAAAAATAAAATAGCGGCGGAAATTTTGAAACTTTGCATGGCGCTTGCGATAATTTAACCGAAAGGTGACGAATTATTAAGAAGGATTTAAAGGTTTAACCCGAGCCCGTCCGTTAACTCGTCATGTAGGAATGGGTGCTAGTACTCCCAATGGTGAAATAATTTAAAAACAATTAATATGAGTAAAGAAAAAAAATACTTGACTAATAAAATGCTGTATTATTCTTATAACAATCCTGTAACATTTTGCTGATACAAACTACCTTGGATGGGTCATTAGAGACATCATAGGCGTGATAGACATTGAAATGAAGAGAAATAGAAGTGGAAAAAAAGGAGATGAGATAGAAGAAGTAACCGAAGAGGGGCCAGAAGGATAGGAGGTAGAAAAGATGAAGAACAAAATAATCAAAAGAGGAAAAAGAAGGAGCGTAAGGAAAAGAAGAAAACAAAAATTAACTAATTTGAAAAATGAATCTCCTTAAATTGTGATTTCCGGTCGCAAAATTGGCACCTCTCTAAAAGTACATGTTGGTAGCTATATAATTTAAGACTATGAACATAAGAATGACATGAATTCTGTGCAGTCTGCATGGTAGTGTTGTGTATAACCCAATGTAAGTAGAGCATAAGTGTTTTCTTTTTGCACTAGGCCTCACGGATTTTATACCCATTTTCGCAGAGATTCTATAAACTACTAACACTACGAATACTTATCGATGAAACTACAATAGGTTAAAAGCAAAGATGTATTTTCAAAATATGAAAAAATGATGACGACTAATGGCAGTGTAAATTATTAACTACCCCGTAAAAATTGAGGTGCTTGGAGGAAAAGGCGCATAGGTACAATTTTTGAAGAAATTGAGATATTAATAATTTCACAAGTATCACTGGTGTTAACGCATACTCGGTGAAAACTTCGCTCCAAAATTCCAATTTTTAAGCATCAAAAAATCAGTTTGAACTTTTTTTCCGCTATAAGGATCCATGCAATAATTTCGAAACTTCAATCACGTATTTCTCGAGATTGCAGAAACTGCACTTACGCGCCTTTTCCTCCAAGCCCCCCAATTGTAAACCGCCATGCTTGGTATTCGGGTTATTCTTTCGCTCATAATCTTTGTAGCAGAATCCATCGAAGAGCCAACGTCTCAGCTTTTACCAGGCCAGATCGATCAGAATCTTCATCTTGTCACTCCTGATTCGCGTTGACGACTGTAAAGGAGCAAATAATTAAAATCCGGGGAACCACAACAGACTCTCATTCACGCAAAGTGCGAATGGACACACCAGGCAGCACCCGAAAACGATGATTCCTAAGGCAAGTGGGAGCGCCTTCATTGACAGATGATACTGTCCCTCAGTACTCACGCGTCGCACACTGGACGCTGCTTGTTAAAAATTGAGCATATTTCAGTTTCAGTGATCAGCGCGTTTGGTGAAGAAGCCTCTATTAACCGCAGAGACAATTTTTTTTTTTTTTACAAAACATAATTCAGATCCTTTTTCAGTGCTTCATGTAGCCAATTCTTCTTTTAAGTTCAGCCTTTTTTTACACGAAGTGTTCTTTTTCTGATGATACGTAAAAGAAGTCTGTATGGGCTATCCTCAGGACAGAAGCTTTTTAAGGAACGACTAAGAGTCCAACCCTGACTAACACTGGAAAAAAAACACATTGGATCTAGAGTCCAGACTCTTAAAAACATCGACAAGAAGAAATACTATTGATTCAATCGGATTTTTGCTTAAATCAAGAACCAAGCCCCTTAATTTGAGCGGATTTCCTTTTGATTTAAGCAAAAATCTGATTGAATCAAGAGTATGTTTTCTTTTTAATGTTTTCAAGAGTCTGGACTCTAGATCCAATGTGTTTTTTTTTTTTCCAGTGAACGCTTTATTTCATAAAGCAAAGCATCCTTGAGCCGCATTTATCAGTGAATTGAAGGTGCCATTCATTCTTATGTACCGACCTAATCAATGCAATGGTGAAAGTGCAGACTGCAGAAGTGCGTATCTCGGAATACACGATTTCCTAGGAGAGTAAAAAACTGTCTACATTCCTCTTTATTGTTAGTAGAAGGGTTATAATTCTTGAGGATAGCGAGAATAATGTGATTTTCCAGACTTTATCCGCATTTTGAATAATTTCTCGGATTGTTAGAAAATACAGCAGAAATTGCCGAGATTCGCGTTTTCGGCATCATTAAGAACGAGATACGCATTTTTGCAATTGGTATTTTAAACCTGTTGTTGGCGGATTTGGATCATTAAAAGACTGAAAAATGAGTCTCACGCTTACACAGTTCACAGTTCATCGTCGAAACCTCATTTTATCCGTGCGATACTTATTGAATTCGCAACCGCTTTTGAGCAAGTTGCGATCCTGTAAACGACGACTCTCTCAATTTTGCATCGCATGATAACCAAATCAAGACGACTTAAAAATCACAATCAGAACCGTTCGTTTGGACTCCCCTTTCTCAGATAAGACTCGCCGACAAAAAAAATCATTGAACGTAAAATAATGTTCATCGGCATTTTTCAAAATTACGGCTCGATTGAAGACTCCAAAATGATGAACATTTTTGGGGAACGTCATTATGCAATACCACTCACAAAGAATACAAAAGAGCGCCTTCAACCCAGTGAGTAATCTTTATGCAAAATTCTGATACCACTATTCGTGCGTCATAGCAGTCATTTTGCTTAGCTAGCTAATTGAAGGCAAATCATTGCCCTAAACTACAGGGTACGAATTTCAACAACGTTATACGTGTTTTTTCGGGTGTAAAACCTCAAGGAGTGACAAACCTGGCATCCAATAAGCCCAGCCTCCGGGGCTGACCCACCTGGCATCGAAGAAGTCCAACCCCCGGGGGCTGCCCCCCTTGGCATTCAAGGAACCCAACCCTCGAGGCTGCCCCACCTGTCATCCACTGAACCCAACTCACCCGAAAAATGTCCTGCGGTTTTAGACGACTTACCGATTTTGTTCGTCGATCTCTTGCTGGCAGCTAGACGACATCTTCAACAACCCGTTCATGCAGCTGACTCAAAACTGTCAAAAATCGAGGTACGCGCTTTTGCATTTACACCATCGTAATCCTTTAATGTTAAACAGAATCGCGTATACAGTTCATTGGGCAAGTACAACAGACAATTTTTCTGAGGGAGGCAAAACTAACAGGAAAGGTCGACTATCTTCAGTGATCGAGAAATAATATCAGCCCCTTGCTTTTCGGTCTTCAGCTCGCTTTTTGAGTCGATTTTTCGTGAGCGAATGAAAGATGATCCTTTCAGAGATTTTTGAAACAATTGGTCAATTTCGCTAATCAGAAAATCGTGTTTTGATGCTTGATTCTTGTAGATCAGCTAAAATTAATAAAATCCGTCCAAACAGCAACTTTCTGCGTCCATTATTAAGTGAGACATCGCTCTTTGAAAAGTCGGGTTTTGACGTCATGTACCGCAATAGTGACACCCTTGGTTTCTTCTCTTACTTTCATCCGAATTTCGCGTTAAATAATCAGTGCAAATGTGCGTCACACCGACTCACAGAAGGCCGAGTCAATCAGAGAGGTCGGAAATGAAATTTTTGACTAGAACTGCAAAATTTGATGCTTTTTTCGTGAAATTTTAAATTTTAAGGGGTGTTTCAAAAGGGAGAATACACGAGACAACCAATGAAACCAATTTTGGAACCTTAAAGTTTGTATAAACGTTGTTAGAAGAAGCGTTAAAAGTTGACACATTTTCCCCCAACTCTCCTACTGACTCGATCCACTGTGCGACTGATGAAAACAAGGTGGAAGAAACCAAAGGTGTCACTACCGCAATGGATGACGTCAAAACCTGACTTTTCAAAGGGCGCGAAAGTCTCGGTTAGCATTGAACGTAGAAAGTTGGTGCTTGGGCAGATCTTATTATTTTTGGCTAATCTACAAGAATCAAGCATCAAAATACGATTCGCTGACCGGCAAAATTGACCCATATTGATATTTCGATGACATTTTTCTCTTATTTTGATCGACTCGCCCCATGTGCGTCTCACGAATGAGCTTGGGACTAGTTAAGGGTGTAACGAGCTTTCAGCACCGCCTCCATTCATCGTCTCACTCCAAATTTAAAATTTTTATATTCTTTAATTGCACTTCATTTGTACATCCCTGCGCCCTTTCACCCTCTCTCATCTCCCCTCACCCCACAACCTCTCCCCCCCCCCCCCCCGGCCGCCAGACGCAAACTTCATTTGTCGGCCTCGTATTTGCTAGTTTAATTACGAGCTTTTACAGATTACGTTAATTACTCTTGGCATATTCCCCTACTCTTGTATCTCTGCGGTGCTGAGGAAAAACGCTGTATGAGCTTTTAGACGTTGCCTGATTTTCTGCAAGAGCGACTCAATTTACTGGGGTAATTGGGAATATATTTTGTCGAATTTTTCAGACGATTTTGTCTGCAATTTTATCTAAAATATCTGAAAATTTCAAGAAGAAAATTTGAATAACTTTCCTCACAAATACATGTTTTATGCGGAGGAATTTGGCAACTCTCGAGTGTTCATGCGGCGTTTTTCCTTAGCACGGCCGATCTCCCCCTTTCCGTTCCTCTAACCTCTGAGCCGTCACGAAATCAAGCCGTAACATCTCATTTTCAGGGTGTCTGATTTCCACTTTATAAAAAATAATAATAATTATAATAAGTTCTTAAAATCAATTTCTCAGCATTCTCAACTCATATCAGACCAATTCACAAAATTAAAACGTGTAAAATGATGTAAAATTGCGATGTTCCCAAACGGTCTCCATTTCAAGCATTACGATTAATGTAGCTTAACCTTGGTGATCGGGCGAACAACTCTGCACTAGACGTCAACTTTCAACCGCGAAGTAATGAGATCCTTTGTTCAGCAGCACGCAAGCGCCGCCGCCAATGACGAGTCAGCGCGCAAGCGCAGTATCCACCGCAGCCAATCACAAGTCACCGCGGCGCACGAGATTTGAACTTCGCTACAACAGAGCCCGCGCAATACAAATTCAGTGGCCAGCGGCAGCTTTCCCGCCCAATTCACTCTTGCTTCGCCAACCGACCAATCACAAGCAAGTTGGTTTCCCGCATTCGCACACAAAGGAAATCTGCATATAAATATACCCGCAAGTCGCTAATCAATTCACTCTGAATGCAGCAGTCGACCAAGAAGCACCTCACTCTCAAGCTCTCAACAAGGATCAAGTCAAATCAAGCCAAGCAAGCAGCTGAAGAAACATCCTAAGGAGCTCAGCAAGAAATTGGCGTTTTTTGGATCAAGACCGAAGTTCAGTTTCCCGTTATATTGGCACCAAGGTCAAGCATTAGCGGTCATCATTACACAGAACGAAGCAAATTCATCTTTTCAAGCATTCAAAATTATTCACATTCAAGTCATCTCTATTTCGGACTCATACAGTTTGTATACCACCTCCAATTTGGAGAAGCCAATTCTTCGGAATCTGGAATTAATAATAAGTGCAATAGCACATAGCTCTCAATATTCAAACCCTTCTGGTTTTCCTGCTCATTGCAGAAGCCGGTGTACTATACGCCTGGTAACCCTTCAGGTTTCCTATCCAAGGATAGTAGCCGATTCACTCTGAGTCTGGTAAAAATAAAAACTCCAAGCAGGATCTCTTTCAGATCATTAAATCAATTTTGCAGTCACCTCAAATCTTTCTCTTCTCACTCTCATTTTCCGAGCCAAGGCAAATTGGGGGGTCGCTACGGCTCTTCACTTGTCTCACTTCACAACCTCATATCCTATTCCATCTTTTCTGTCTTTCCTATCATTTCTACAATTGGTCCCTCGGTAAAATTCACTTTCAACCTTTAGGTCTATTGTTGTTTTTTCATCATTTTTTGAGCCGTCACTCTTCACAGGGTATTCGCAACATTAGTGCGTTTAAAAAAAAAAACTCTTTTTTGAAACACCCTATTGCAACATTAATTTAGTTCAATTTCATTTGACCTCCTTACTCCGAAATATTTGAACGGGTTTTCAATCACACTAACTACCGCTAACGTCATTTAAAAAGATTCCTCTTCCAATACTGATCGAACATTCAGGATCGTGAAAATTCCAGAGGATTGAAAATGAATCGAGTTTGTGATACGCATGGAATTTTTCACATTCGAAAATACTCTCAAAATGAAAGCATGTAGAGTGTGGATCGCCGATTCGATAGTGCTCCACCTGCCATTAAAAAAGAACGCCGTGTGGACAGTCGCTGCCAAATTTCCCCTCTTAATACATTAATTTTTGAGAAACTCTTTGAATTTTCTCCTTAAAATGTTCATATAACTGAGCTCACATTAAGAGTAATAGGATAAGCTCAGTCGTGAAGAAAATTCTTTGGAAAATAGGAAGTAATATTAACAATTTTCCCAGTAGATTCATTAACCAGCGAATGAAATATGGCAACGCCAAAAGGCTCATCCTGCGTTTTTCCTCAGCACACCAGCATTTTCCTTCTGATAATTGGAATAATTTAAATTAAAAGGAACTATATACATTGTGACATGAGCCCACTCATGCATATACTCTTATATCTCAGAGCTCATGTCAGAGTAGATATAGGCCCATTTGATTTAATTACGTCCAGTTTCTTGGAAGCTGACTTGGGATGTTTCCAGGAGCGATCCTTGCAAGTGGAAAACAAAGAGAATCTCCCGTAAAAATTGGCGATAAGAGCTGCGTTTCAAAATGCCATAGGAATTCTTATTGCCCGCTAGAGAAGGCTACAGAAAATCATATAGCTGGCTGTAGAATGCGGAGAAAATCATAAGGCCGGGCTATACGGAGCGATAAAAAATTATGCAGCCGGGCTGTAGTTCCTATCGCCGGGCTTTACACTTTATCGCCTGGCTGTTGCTTTTTCGCCATCGATTATAAACGGCTGTAAGAAATTGTGTAGAAATTCGTGTGCTTTGGAAATCATTAAGTTTGATACGGAACCACCTTAATATTTACAAAACACACGTTATATTTTCCTCTAATACATATTTTTTTTCATCAATTAAAACGAGAATAATCCATACAGGATGTGCAAATATTTCAAAATCATGAGTTGAATAACGCTGACTCCGCCAGATTAAATATTAGAGCCTAACACAAAGCGGAGCGGCGACGAACTGGCGCCTACAAACCTAACAAGGATACTTCACGCATTGCGCAACGCGTGAAGTATCCCTGTTAGGTTTGTAGGCGCCGCGTTCCACGCTGGCTGCCGCACCGCAGCGTGCTACTGCGCCTGAAGCAACTATTTCACACCAGAGGTATTGCCCAGTATCATACGAAACTGAAGGCGCTCTAATATATTAGGAATGGCAGGAATCCATCACAAGTACGGAGCTTTCCTTGCAAAATAAATCAAGATACTACGGCCCATAAAGAGAGCAGTGGTCCAAAAACTCACCAAGTCCTAGCATCCGTAATTAGTTAGTTTAGCATACATTTTATCGTCTGGCTGCGAGTTGCTTAGTAGCCTTCGGCTATAAAAGGCTATAAGAAATTGTTCAGCCGGCTATGGAAGCTATTGGAAATCTTACAGCCGGCGCGGCCGTAGGTCTATGGTATTTTGGAACACAGATTCTACTGCCAATTTTTTACCAGGGATGTAAAAGCAGCCCGAAACGGAAACGACAATTGAAAACAACGGAAAATTCGGAAACAAGGCTAAAATACAAAATACAAAGGCAGGACGTTTCGGTACCTTACGGTACCATTATCAAATGCTAAAATAGAATTAGAAATAAAAAAGAAATTAAAATAAAAACCAGCAAACGGCGTTACATGGTGAAATTGGTATTGAAATAAGACCTTATCATAATAACCTTACTTCAATACCAATTTCACCATGTAACGCCGTTTGCTGGTTTTTATTTTAATTTCTTTTTTATTTTTAATTCTATTTTAGCAGTTGAAAATGGTACCGTAAGATACCGAAACGTACTGCCTTTGTATTTTGTATTTTAGCCTTGTTTCCGCATTTTCCTGTGTTTTCGATTGTTGATCCTTGCAAGTTGGCAACACAGTTTTTTTCCATTTAAATCTATGCTAAACAATCGATTCTAGGTAAGACAGCCTGACAGCTTGCCTCACCTTGAATCGATATATTCAACGGATTTAAATGGAGTATTAACAGTGTTGTTAACTTGTTGGCATCGCTACTGCATGCTTCCGTGCTCTAAAGGCTCTGCGCGAGTTAAGAATCATCCGAATGGTCTTGCGTTACTTCCAGACGGATTAAGGCCCACCATGAAAGGGGATAAAATACGGCTCGGCTTTTCGCCATCTCGAAATTACGTCGCTATGTTTCACTGGCGTCTCCTTTTGAAGACCTTTGAGGGTGACCTCACCTCAACCTTCGCGAATCGTCTCGCTTTTGAATAATTTGGTGACATTTTACGAGATGAGCTGCAGGTTGCCGTATCGGTCAAAATATCCCGCATACGTCGCGGGAGTCCCTTGGAGTTTGGCACCGTCGCGGAGTCGCTTAAAAGCGTCTGGGGCGTAGGAAATCGAGCAAAAAACGGTGCGTTAATAAGGAACTTGGAACCGTGGCGACAAAGGCGCTAGCAGTCGATGCTTTTTGCTCATTTACCGGGCCTTTATCCCGGGACGCTTTGAGACGAGCCGCAAAAACAACGTATTTGAGCGAAGTTCGTGTGCACGTTGCGCGGTTTTCGATTGGCGAGCGGAAATGAAAACGAACCACCCCATAGCATCCCCGCGAAGCGCACGGCGAAACATGCTGTGAGAGTTGGAGTGGGGGAACCAGTGGCGAGGCGTGATATCGATATTTCCCCATTAGAATGTATGAAAAAGAATCGATTATTACGAACACCCTGTTTATCGATCCTTTTCCGTAGGTTTAAATGGCAGATCAATCGATATATCGCAAAGCACGCCACGCCACTGGAGGGAACCTTAGGCCTTGTCTCCACGGGACGTTTTCATGGGATTTTTCCCAAGTTCGAATCGCAGGAATGAAACTTCTGGGATTTTTCCCAGTTACCGTCTCCACGGGACGGGGCTCTTTGCAGTCCTGCGACTAATTTGCGCGGGAAGATAAATTAGTTAAAGTCGGGTATTTGACCGGGATTAAAATAATAATTGCACTCAATTGACAATTAGACACATTTTTTAACTAAACAAACATGAACAATGTAGTAATGAATAAAATATCGCACAATTCGTTTTCACTTCTTCTTCTTCTCTCGGTGGGTCCTAGGGGTACAAGTACCATACTTGGTACTGGGAAAAATATTGATTAACTCAATACCTATTTTTCCCAACTTCGTAAGTGGGATTTTTCCCTGGGACAAATCTCGCGAAACGGCTCGTGGAGACAAGGCCTTAAGAAGAGAGGAGGAAATGTACCCTCGCTTTGATGCAGCTACGACTGAAGTTATTTAGTGCATCCTCGGTCAGGTTGGGTTTATCTATTCAAGGACTGCATGAATAAATAGCAGCGGCGGGCGTGCTTTGCGATGTATCGATAGATCTGCCATTTAAACAAATGGCAAAGGATCGATGAACAAGGTGTTCGCAGCGGACATCTTATTGATCGATTCTTTGCCACAGTTTCAAGTGGGGAAATATCGATAATCGATCATTCGAGGCCTTGAACTGCACACCTATGCTGCATTGCTGCCGTGCTGAGGAATAACGCCGTATAAGCCATCAGGCGTTACCAAATTTTCTCCGACAAATCACGAATTTTCAGGAAAATTTGTGAATGATTCTCCTCTGATCTTTCACGGGATTTCGTCCGTAATTTGATCTAAAAAGTCTGAAAATTTCAAGGATAATAATGGACCACTAGACACGGTACGAATTTCAGCATTATGATACTTGTTTCGTAATTGAAATTTCACGCAGAACACGATGCGCACAACAAAAATTACCGAAATCAACCACTTACGAAGATATTCAATAATGGGCCTGTTGCATGCAAGAGATACAGCCGCGCGAATAGACTTTTTAAGAGGTTAAATGACACGAAAATTACGATGGTCACATTAAAAAAGTCTGAAATACACTCCTTATTGCGCAATTTGCGTTGTTAGGAACGCGCTTTTTCAAATTTCCCGCGTCTGGGGGCAGTTTTCTAATCACCGGAAACGAGCAAACGGCGGGCTCGGTGATTTCCGGAAGATGTCGAGTCGTTGTTGTTGTTGTTGTTATTTTTTCCTTCAGTTTGTTTACAAACCCAACGTGATCTCTTATAGTGGTCCATATACGCTTTATGCAGTAACCAAATCGATCAACTTTTAAATATCCAACGCAATCCTTCTACATTTCATTTCACGATACCACGAGCTCCGATTTTTAGGTTATGTTGTCAGTTTTAGTTGACCGGAAATAGCCGCGAGTTGCCGTTAATAATTGTTTCCGTTAGAAAACTGCCCCCAGACGCGGGCAATTTGAAAAAGCGCGTTTCTGACAACGCAAATTGCGCAGTAAGGAGTGTATTTCAGACTTTTTTAATGTGAGCATCGTAATTTTCGTGTCATTTAACCACTAAAAAGTCTATTCGCACCAAGGTAAGTGAAACGAAGGTATGCTCCTTTAACACAGCACAGTCAAAATCGACAAAACGCTCGGTCTTCTCCGCGCCACTTCGGCGTTGGCGCGAACATTTGAAAAATGCCGATTTTCGATTCCTCCATATGAGCCAATGTAATCTGGGGGAAAACAAACTTCCGACCTCTGCACTGCGGTAATTTGCAATATTTGCATCCAGTTATCGCAGTTTCTCCTTTGCTTTACTCAAAACTTATGCTGGTGCTTCAAGTAATTAAATTGATTTAAATAATAGTTTATTTCAAGTTCGTCTCGTCATTATCATTTATTTACTAAACATAACCTCTGATCTCTAATTTCGGGATGTTCCTGGACGTTGTTTCTGGATCCTGGTGTGTTAATATCCTCGGTTCTACACTTCTACAATGTGTTTCTGTCTGTTTTCTTTTCGTGCTTTTATCATCAAATTTAACATGGACCTAAAAAAACTTTGGATCAATACGTGTTTCTTTCTCAACTTGCCATATCTCAATGAGTCTTCACCGGAGACCCAATTGGAAATGAACCTCAACTGATGAGGCCTCTTGCATCCCTCACTGTTTTGATTGTTTCCTTTTCTGGTACTTTTCATTTGAAACAAACCATGTGTGATTCTGCTTAAAGGAACGAAAATTTCTCATATTTTGCCTAAAGACTGTGCACCCATGTTACTCTTCAGTGCAGCTCAATTGGAGTGACGCTATCAATTTAAATTATTGAGTTTCATATCTGAAGATATCGTCTACCCAAGGAGTCTCGCAGTTCTCTTATCAGTTATTGAGTCTGTGCTTTCTTGCTGAATCATCATGTCAGTTGCATAATCAGCACTTACACCCACCAATTGTGTAATACTTGTGCTCAGTATGGACAGCAGGTTTACGGACGTTTTCAGATCTTTCCTCAGTTCAAGATGATTTAAAGCTATGAGACTTTGTAGCAGCCAAGAGCCTGACTCGGGAAAGATCTGCTGACAGTCTTAATGTTGTACAGCTCCTATGAAACAAGCGAATACGAAATTCCAGAATTGTTTGATATACCACCCATCACCAAAGGACCTTTAAAATTCTCGACGATGCCTCCCAGTGGCGGTAAAAACAATAAACAGGTGTCTCATTAATTGGTGATGTACAAATATTCTTTTAGTTTCTTTTTCTCCTTTAATGATTTACCCTTGATTGAGATGAAGTACCACAATTCAATAAGGAGACATTAATTTATGCTGTGTTGGAAGAAGACTGGTGATTTAAATGTTCCTGAAATAATAGATGGACAGTAGAGGTTCACGCAAAATTTTCCATTTGAGTAGCCTTTAATTAAGAAGCCAAAGAGTGAGAGAATGCTCCTAGAAATGCTAAACATATTTTAATTAGATAAATAATTTTCGTCTAATCATCAGGAGATGTAGGTGTAATTCTTCTTGACTACTTTTTCGAGATTCATTTGAGGAAACCAGTGTGTGTGACGTTTAGTTGCAGTTCCGTCATTTTCATTTTGTTAATTTTAAACAATTATTTGCAAAACAATACAAGGAAACTTTCACCGGACAGTTCCAAAATTAGCTTAGAGTTGCTTCATCCTTCGCTTTGATTTAAAAAAACTTTGTTCATACACAAAAGGATGACGAATAAATGAACATAATATTAAAAGTTATTATAAAAGTGGGGCTACAAATTTAAATAGAGATATGATGCTTCATTGCTAAGATTGAGCTAGTATTAGCCTTTTCTGTTATTTTGGCCACCTGAACTTCGAAAGTTCAGCAATGCGGCAAATATTTGTAACAAATTTTTAGCACAGTTTTTGGTGCGGTTCTGTGCGATTTGCGATTCAGAAACAGAGAAACGATTGTAGCTGAATTGTCCAAGTGTCTCAAGATTCTCAGCCCTTCCTAAAAAAGGTGAAGGTGACAAAAGAACTCAATGAAAAACTGGAGAGCTTTTAGATTTTATTCATGTATTTAATCAATAAATTTAAAATTGAAATCACTTCAGAACATTGAAAACAAAAAATCAATTTAGATGACAAAAAATAAGAAAAAGATAGCACCTTGAAAACCACTGTTGTCCCTTGGTTTGCTTTTAGTCAACACAAGCAAGTCAATATGCCTTCCTTTTGTCTTACAAGGCGACACGTTGCCAGAAAACTTTATTTTACTTACAGGTACATCAGACGGACTGTGAGGGTGGTCACTGTAGATGTCTGAGAAGCAAAATATCTAGGGATAACGACGCTAGATTCTAATTTAAATTGGAGTCCACATACAGAAATATCAAACATAAAATTACAATTATGTACAATGACTTGCCGTCTGAGCTCAAAATCCCTTTTGTTTTTGGACTTATTTTTCATTCATACATTTTATTTAAAAAATATATCTTGGAAAAATTTCAGCCTCTGTCAGTAAACAGTAATCTCACAAATGATGTCTCATGAAGAATATTTTTTTAAAGCCTTATGCATCCCAAACATAAGTCATTTCATTTTCATTACATTTAACTTTTTAAAAAAAATTTCTCAAACACTTGGCAGAAAAATAACCAAAATATACTTTCTCTTGCGTTATAATTTACCATTCAATAAATAAGTACCTACTTAAATAAAAAATCATTTCACCAGACAGTACAATAACCTTGCGGAAGCCGACCATCAAGCTGAAAAAACTTCTCATGGTGTATCATTTACTATTTATGTTCAATGTTTGCTATTGCATTGAAAAAAGGAGCAAATGCAATAAGAAGACACCACGACGAGTGTTCATGTTACAAAAAAATTCTTAAGGCAACGTTTAATTTTACAGATAAGAGGTCATGTAAGGACATTTTTCATGGTCTTGGACTGGGACTTGCATGTATGTACTGAGCAAATGAATGAACACACCCTAAGAGCTGCATTAATCATAATAGATAGGAACTCATCAAATTTAACCATAATGGATAGGAACTTCAGTACGGTAGAAATTGGTAAAGATTAAGATTAGATTATGTAAATCACTACTTTTAGTGGCTGTCATCCGTTATGAGACTACCTATGCTAACACTGCTGCCCCTACATGATGGTCTCATTTCACTATCCTCCGCATTTTTTTGGCAGTTTTCCTATCGACTGTGGATTTTCTTTTCCTTCCTTTCCGGTCAACAACTTTTTTCTCTGAAGATTTGTCACTAGCTGTTTTGGCTTCATTTCCCTTCTCAGAATTTTGTTGAGTTGTGGAAGACAGATCAGTTTTTTCTTTTAGCTCTTTTTCTTTTAGCTCTTTCTCTTTTCGCTCTTTCTCTGCTAATGCTGCTTTTTCCTCTTTCTTTCTCAAAAGTATCTGCACTCTTCGGAAGTTAAGAAACCTTATTCTAATGAAAATTCTAGTCGAACAAAAAGCTTTTATGAGCACAGGGTCAATGTCAATATTTTTATTCCTTATTTTGGATGTTACATAAGCTGTGGTTTTTTCTGTGATATTTTTCTTGAACTTGAAAGTTTCATTATGTAATTTACGAAAATATTTCTCCATGGATAATACCTCTGAGTACCACTGATCAGAGGGCTCAATTAAGCCTCCAAAGGATAAATGGCTAATCCATGAAGGTAAACAATAACTGTGCTCTTGGAACGGAACCTCTAAATCTTTCGTATATTTTCCAAGATAAGGAAAAAGCACTTTGTGTTTCCTTGCTACAGCACCTGCAAGATAAATGAGACCGTCCCTCTCTACAAAAGTCATGTTCTCAGATATTGATACAGTCGTAGCTGAACCGTTGAGACTTTCGATGTCTTCGGATATGATGAGCTCTTCCTCAGGTCTCTCACCAATTGTATCTTCTGGCAATGTCAAGCGTGCCTGATGAAAAGTTTCTCTAACAAGAAAGTCACACTGTACCTCCTCGGGGATGATAACATTGGCACTTTCTTGAATCATACCTGGGTTCTTGCACAGAAGAAGTCTCCTCAGTCTGTAAATAAGTGTCATGGGTGAGGGATGATCGTTTAGTCCACCATCATTTCTCAGTTGGGAAAAAAGATTTTCTAATAGGTCTTGATTCAAGCGGTGGGTGAGGATGAAAACAGTTTGAAATTTTTTTTTCAAGTCTTCATAAAGGCCTTTGAGTGAATTAGCAGAAAGTATTATCATTTTTTGAAAGACCTGAAGACAGGTTTTGCCAATACATAACATATTTTGAACTGTGCGAACCATTTCATCAAGAGTCTGTAACTGCGACTCTAGCAAAACACCAAAAGGTTTCTTAGAGGGAACTTTAGCAGTGAGAGAATAAGAGTTGAACAAATCAAACCACCTGTTGACTAATGTTATGAATTCACCAACTAGTCTTGCAAGCTCTTTATCATCCCCAGGAAGGTACTGCTTTAATGCTGTTCCTACAGAACGTGAAAAAAGTTCTGCAGCTAATCTCACATTCTGTCTTTTGGTTTTACTACACTTCACATGTAATTCAGACAGCTTAAACATGGAACTAACTTCGGTTTCATTCTTTTTGATCATCGTTTCGAGAGGACTCTTACAAATATCCTTACCATCTATCTTAAACCCAGTGTCGAGGAACCAATTTCTCAGAAGTTTTAAAAGATGGGGGGCATCGGCAAAAAGATAAACTTTCTCTTGTGTTACAGGATGAAGGAAATAAGGCTTGTCAGAACTGATACTGAACTCTTTCCAGACTCCTTGGTTTCCACCACCACAGTCACTGGCAACCGCGACAATACTGTACCCAATATTATGCAATTCCGTGATTGTTTTAAGAAGTAAATCTTTGGTCATTTTAAGATCAAAATCTAGAAAAACAGGCTGCTTCCAGTTATCAAAAAGGCCCCTAACCATAACCACTTGAGCATAATTGTGAGGCCCAATGATTTCATCATCTATTTTAGAATATTCATAGAAACGAGCCACTTTCATTTCATCAAATGTTAAGACTGCAATTTTATCAAAAGCTGACTTTGTTTCACCAGAAATTTTCATAACATTTAAAACATCCCAGAGGATGCCGTGCCGTAAATTTATCTTAGAAGCCCATCTTCTTAATGTACTGAGCCCAGGAAGTGGATAATTTAATTTATTCTTTAAAAAAAGATAGCACCTTCGACTTAAGTATCTAATGGTTAAGGCAGTGGAATATTCTTCCGGAGTCCATTTTGCTCGATTTTTTTTCTTAAAAATGATATCTAACTGGTTAGGCGTCAAGACACTTGCAAGAACATTTTTGACTTTGTTATGAAATTTTGTTTGATTGGGATTTTTTGCAGCTTTCAAATTTTTACTCATTTTATTTAATTTAATCTTAAGTTCTGCACACTTTTGAAGATATTCTTTCTTCAATAATTTAGAGTGTTTATCTTTTTGCTGAGCCTTCAAGATTTTCAGCTGCCGCCGTCTGTTAGTTATTGACTGTCTTTCTCGAGTCATCTGGTGCTGTTGAAGAGCTGCCTTCAGTTGCCTACACTTGATTCCTAATTGGTTTGACAAACTACTGATTTTTTTCTCTTTCACATTTAATGTTTTGTTTAAACGTTTATTTTCCATTAGAAGCTCTTCTTCTTTTGATTTTAAAAAAGTTACATCTACGGACAATTTCTCCAGTCTGGAGTTGGCTTCGTTTAAGGCAATTTTCAGATCTTCCATTTCTGAAAATTGCTTCTGAAGCAACTGCTCGTCTCTTTCAAATCTCTCAGAAATTACAGTGACTTGTGTGTACTCGGTACATATCTGTTTAGGCCCATAATGACTAGATTGACTACTTGTTAAATTACTAGGTTCATGAAAAGGTCTAGATTGATTTAAAGCAGGAGTGGATTCAAGATGATGAACCCTTGTGATTTGATAAGATTGCAATGAACTGCAAGTAGAAAGTTTGGGTTCTCGTAATCTACTATGTTCCGCCTCATTAACCTCCGATAACACACTGCACTGTTCAGGAAACGTAATTGCTCCTGTAACCCTTTCTTCAACTTCTGAGCTTCCTTGAAATGGTGAACTCTGAGGAACATCTTCGGGTAAATCTGGAACAGCTGTGAAAAACAAAATGTTCTCTGTTAGATATGAGCACAAGGGGAGATACCCTTAAAACCCTCCCTTTTCTTGCATTCGAAAAGTTCTGCATCCTCGTTAAGATTAAAAAAGCAGTAGTGTATACCTCAACATTGAAGTTTTTGTGCCACTAATATTCAATTCCTAAAAACAACATAATGGAAAAATATTCAAAATTTAGATTCTCCATCATGAAACAAATTTCACAAAATCAGTTTGGATTGCTTCAATAAGGACACAGTAGGGAGAGAAGCATTATTTTATAATGAGGAGGTGCTTTGGTACATTTACAAGTGAAAAATGCAGTATCTACTAAATATACGTTTGGTGAATTTTTAATGCCAAAATCAACGTTTAATGTGTGATTGAACTAAAGTAGTTCGGTTTTTTGATGAGCGGTGCATTTGAATTTACAGACACACATAACATTAATGCCTCGTAAAAGAGTTAATTTATGGAATATTCATTGCTTCCTTTTTTTAAGCAAAATTTTGATGAAGAAACATGTATTATTATGCTTAAATGGGTCTTTTGCACACTTCAGATACAGCCAGATGAAAAGTCATTTCAAAGGTAAGTAGTATCCTACGAAAAACATGAGGAGCACATCAGAAAAGTCTAAAATCTGCTCCCTAATGCACAACTTGCGTAATCCAAACCATGCTTTTCGAATTTACCGCATCCGCGGGCACTTTATTCAGTTGCCAGCAACCAGATTTGCCAAGAAGGATACGTTAAAGAATCTAACGTAAATAAACAAACAATCTTGCTTTAAAACAATTCCAAGAGTTTTAAAGCGATTGTTTTTACCTTTTTCTCTGAATAAATAAATTTTAAAATTATTGAAGCATACGTAAGGAACATTGATGACAGTTAGCAAAATTATTTGTTGATTTAGGGTAGATTTTCTCACATCCTCTACATGGCAAAACTGGTTGTCGGCCACTGGAAAAAAAGCCCGTCGACGCGGTAAATTCGAAGATGCGTGGTTTGGATTACGCAAATTGTGCGTTAAAGAGTGGATTTTACACTTTCTGTATGTCCTCAATGTCTTTTTCGTGGGATATTACCTTTAGGATGACTTTTCATCTGGCTTTATCTGACATGTATAACAGACCCATTTAGACCCTATCTAATTGTCCATTGCACAAAAATACAAATTTGAGATCACTAAAGTGAGATTGTGCAAAACATTTCGTCAAATTTTGGACAACAAGATTACTACCTAATATTAGGCAAATATTAGGGATAAAAATTTTAGAGTCTCTTTTCTTGGCAGCCTCTTGAACGATGGAAATTACAAAATAATTGGCGCACTGAATAAAAGACTTCTGAGGTTTAGGACAGACAATTGTTTCCATAAATGAAAATTTAAGAAGGAGGATTTTCATTCATATTCGAGAGGATACATTAAATGTAAAACATGCATTAATATTTACCATCTTTCTTTAATCTAGCATTGCTTCTAAATTGCTTTGAACTGAAGTGGTTTTGACAGATCTTTGATCTGTCCGCATTAAATTTAGAGGGCCGGTTGCAAAATTGAATCCATGTTCTTTTCAAATTTTTCTCTTTTGGAAAATGGAAGAAAAGGAGCTGGCATTGTTCTGTAGTAAGCTTGCTTTGTCGGCACCCATTTACAGCGCATAACTCAATGCATTTCTGAAAAATGATAACAGATAATTAATTACTGCCATTCACATCAATTCAAAAATAGAATCTCACCTGGGTAAGCTGACTTCCCCTTGGAAAAAGCAGAATAATTCAGTTCAGGAAGAGGCTACTGCTTAAATCCTCTCGTCGCTTTGACAGATGTTTTATCGTGAAGCTTAATACCCTTTTCAAGTTGCAAGAGAAAATTTGAATGGAGCTCACTCCAAATTAGTCAGCTGACTTTTAAAATCCCACAGACTAATAGCCATCTTGATTCAACTTGCATTTACCTTTAATGAGAAAATGAAGCTAGCATTTCTTTGGTTGGATTTCAAAAGTCATTTGACTAATTTGTCATAAGCTCTATTCTGATATTTCCTATCTTAAACTATCCCCACTGTTGCTAAAATGCCCTCAGTCAATTGCCAAATTATTATTTAGGAATACCTGGATAATTTGTTTTAAATAGCCACTTCGCTGGACTGAAAATTGATCCATCTATTTTGATAGGTTCTACATTGCTGTAGCACTTGCCTCAAATTTCAGTTCATTAGGTGTGCCCTTCTTGATAAAATGTTGCTGCAATGAGGTAATTTTGAATTTTTGCGGTTTTTTTTATTAAACACTATAGGGAGGCAGAAATTATGAGTTAGTGCTAAGTCTCTGAAACTTGAGAAAAATTTTGGAGAACTTAAAAGCGGCAACACATACAAACGTATTATCAGATCAATGTTACCATCAGAAATGTAGTGCACAAAATAGACCATTGAACACATGCATTCAATAAGTCCACAAGCCATGCAATGAGCAAAGCTTTAGTGTTGTTCATAATGGTGTGTCAGAGAGACAGGAGCCTCCAATTTGGCTTTAAATGATCAACAATTTCACTTAACCGAGGCTTGATCACGATTGGATTTTTGTGGGTACTCTTCACAAAAATCTAGAATGGCACTTGAAATCTTAAAAAAGGACTTCACTTTATACCAATCAGGAGAATAAAATGTCGTCAGTTCAGTATTCTTCAGCATGAAATATTTCATATCTTTGTCCCTAATTATACTTCCTGTCCTAAACTTTTCTTTTTTCATTACATGCTTTATATTGCATTAAGTTTTTTAGCCTACTAATTTCTTTCCGCTGTTTCCTCTATGCTTTTTTTTTTTCAATTTTTATTTTATTTTCTTTTCTTTTTTGTTTGATATCAGATTTATTCAGAGATAGGAGAGATAAATTTACTGATATTCTGAAGAAACCTGCTTTTTGGTCAGAGAAAGCTGGAATTATTTTGATTCAGTAAAGTGGAGATTCAATGAGTGAATGCAAGGCTAATTCAGTAATAAGAAATTACCTTGGTACTTTTGTGGGATTCAGGAATGTCAACAGATGCAGTTAAAAGTAGGTTGGGAATAGCTGCAAAAAAAAACCCAAAAAATAATTAGTGAATTTAGTATAACTTTCAAAGCAGGAATAAAAACACAAAATTATAAATGAAGAAAGTGATGAGCCCAGATCTACTGATCATATCAAGTGGAATGCTGATGAAGCTTTTCATGAGGACTTGGAAGCATGAGGGCAGGGCAGTCAGAGCATTATTTCATTGCAGACCAGTCTGCTCAGTCGATTTGTTCACACCTTCTGCGCTAACAAGCATCTTTGCCCTTGTCTGTTATCAGCTGCACAGATTGATACAAACGCAGATCCTACAGAGAGGGACATTATAGTATTGAATTCAACTTGCTGTCTGCTTTTGTCCTGGTCCTACAATACACTTTTTCCTTGAGAATTAATCTCTTCGCATAAGGGCAAAATTTCAACCAATAAGTTAATTCCAGTCAGTATTTTTGCCACAAGATGGTCTGATGCTTTTGAAAGGGCAATTGTCGCCAAGGAAGCAGTAACAAACAGAAAGTAGGCGACTCTAATTTTCTTCTAGAATCTCTCGTAGACGATAGCCAAAAAATTCAGATAAAAAAAAGTATTAAGTGAGAATTGAAGTTTTTTGTAACATCTTTAAATGACATCATGAGGAGTTTTGGCAAAGAACGCATAATCTGACAGCAGTCAGTAATGAAAGTCCCTTTAGATGAGGCTATCATGTCGTTATTTGAACATGGATGTCTGCTTAGACATTTAAAATAATGGATCAGTAAAGAAGAAAAAATATGTTACCATTAATCTTTAAGCGCCGACCTCTGCTTGTCTTGAAGATTACAGGCTCTTCGAAGTCATCAGTCGAAAAATGATCACTGCAGATCCTTCCGTTGTCTCGACAGGCGGTTACGTTGCACTGGCTGAGCCAAATTTTCTGTATGGCAGGATCCTTGGGAAATCGAAAAAACGATTTTTCACAGCCGGAAATTTGAACGTTTTTGCAGTTCTTAAAACTGCACTGCTTAGGCATCTGTCAAACAAAATAAGAATGTTTTATAAGAATTCTCTGATATCTGAGGCAAGGTCATTTAATTGAAGAAAAGGTCTAAAAATTGTGCTTAGAGTTCTTCAGTTTATGATGATACATTCTACAAACGATAAGTAAATATTTGAGAATTTCAGGTGCATTTGTTTAATTTTGCTGGGAGAGAGCAGAGGATACGGTCGTAATGTACAAATACCCTAGTGAAAACGCATTTTTGAAATTGCAACGTCAATAAACAGTTCCAAACACAGGAAAAATATTTACAATTTGGCATGAGCCTTTAAACATTGAAGAAAAAACATTTATAGGGCTCATACTGAAACGTTGGTACTTAGTATTCTGTTACTTAGCACACTTCCAATAGATTTAATCAAGTTTAATACCTTAATCGACAGCTTTTAAAAAAAAGGGGACGGTAAAATTGGCCATCAGATTGGTTAACAATTGGTTCAGTAAGCAATTTCATTGCTATAAGGCTTAATGAATTTGTAATCTGAATGACTACTGAATAATTATTCACATAACTTTGATTTTTTAGAGCCATCATTCTGGCAATTTTTTCCGAAAATGCATTCATGGTATATCCATTCAAAATTTAGTAAAAAATACCATGATTCTTTATAATCCATGATTGATCTACCAATAGACAGATTCAAAATAAAAAGAATCTTCCGATAGCTACAAGGCTAAAGTAAACCTACCCAAATACAGTACACTTACGTATTCTTTCCTCACTACATTAGCTGTAAATTATGCAATGCACATTTGGAGATTAATTCATTTTCAGGCTTCGTACTTTCTCGCATTGACATGCATGTCATGAACCAACACTTGCGTAAGTTTTGGCTAATGACGTGCAAGTTAACATGAGGGAGTGCGAAGCCTGAAGATTGATTCATCTCCGAAATGCGCATCGCTTCATCTACAGCCAACTTATTCAGGAAGGATACTGCGTAAGTCTGATGAATCAAGTCATCTTGATAAAAATGAACCTTAATAACTACCCATATACATTTGGTGCTTGTGGTTACCTACTAAATGCAACCAAGCAGTCTTATTGTCCTTTGGTGAACATTGAGTGTTCAGTCAAACAATTTACTCCTGCCATGGAAATATGCAACTCATCAGCAAATTCGGATGGAAGTGAACATCGCAGTCTGTTCAGCATTGGTTACTTTTTTTCTATACAGCCACAAACGATTTTGTTTGACAATGCACCTAATTCTGCCATTAGTATTCATGTTTGAGCAGACTCATCGTATGCTAACAGAAATGTCTAACTTGGATTAGTTCTGAATTAACACCGGTCATCAGGTGAATAAATGCACCTTGCAGAACTTTTCATGACTGTTCATGTTGACAAGATTTAGCTTTTCTCTCAACAGACGATAGTTCTACTCTGTGAGTCATCAACAGAGGTGTCAATCGTCAATCTCAAATCCATCTGTCGGCTCAAGTCTTAACACTGATTCAATGATTAGGAATGATGAACTGATTCATCATACTGACTTGTTAACTCCATAATGTTTTTTCAGAAAAAATACAATCTTCACCACGTTGAGGGTTTCACTAAAACTAGAGAAAAATGATCAAACGAAGATTCTCACCTTTGAGGAAAATCAGATGATGCGCACGCCGCACAACAATCAAACAAATAAAAAAGCACAGCTCACTTACATAATTAAAACTGAAATACTAAAGACATTATTAAAACCAGAAAGATATTTAAAACAAAATTAAATTTTAAAAACTTATTCAAATTAATTCAAAACATTCAGTTGGATCATTTTCGCTTATCAACACTTGATGAAAGTCACGCAATCACGCTTTAGAACTTAGAAGGCCTATCCTATTTTGAGCCTGAGTTTGTTTTCCCCCAGATTACATTGGTTCTTATGGGAGAATCGAAAATCGGCATTTTTCAAATTTTCGCGCCAAGACCGAAATAGCGCGAACAAAACCGAGCGTTTCATCGGTTTTGGATGGTTGAATAGGGGAAGAGCATACCTTCGTTTCACTTACCTTGTATTCGCACGGCTGTATCTCTTGCATGCAACAGGCCCATTCTTGGTGCGTGAATTCAAACCACCCGCTCATGAAAACTCTATGCTCTACGTGATTCACATCGCGCACTAAACGTTTATCATGACAGTCTCTGCGATATGAAAATCCGGCAACCTCAATCTTGACGCTTTGGCTCAGCTACAGCAAATTGCTTATAGTTTGAGCAACACATGGTGGAAAATGAACATTGCTCGATTGAGAAGCACGCTGAAACCGTTGTAGTGCGCGATTTGACTCACGTAGAGCAATGAGTTTCTTGTGAGCGGGCAGTTCAAATTCCTCGTAACCAATGTGAAATAAAAACGTTAATATCTTCGTTAGGAGTTGGTTTCAGTCATTTTCGTTGCGCGAATCGTGGTTTGCGTGGAATTTTTGTTAAGAAACATGTATCAGAATCCTTTAAGACGTATCTTGTCTAGTGGTCCATTATTCCTAACTTTCTTCAAACATTTCAAAAATCTTTCTTCAAAGAAGCAATTTGCAACATTCGAATGCCTATACTGCGTTTTTACTTGTGTAACGTATTTATGTCAAACGGAACGGTGAATTAAGACATGAGCCTTGAGACCAGTAAGAATATATGCATAACAGGGCTCACGTCATTATGCACATAGTTCCGTTTGACAGAAATACATCCAAATGTAGGAAGATGAAATTGAGAGGAATTTGATGGCACGCAAGAGATACAGTCAATGAGAATAGACCTATTGTGAGTAAAATCGCATACACTGGAAAAAAAAGTCTCTTGGATCCAAAGTTCAGACTTTTGAAAAATTTGGCGAGAAAAAATACTCCTCATTCAATCGGACTTTTGCTTTAATCGAGAGCCAAGCCTCTTCATTTCAGCGGATTCTCTTTTGATACAAGAAAAAATCCGATTGAATCAAGAATATTTTTCCGTGTCACGTTCTAAGAAGTGTAGATTCTGGATCCAAGAGACTTTTTTCCAATGAACGTTGAAAGTCCTCATGAACTTCCTTTATCACAATGTTTACCATGCTGGACCTTCCTCAAGAAAGGAGTCATTTGGGAACCGATTATATGTAAGACCCTTGTTATGCACAGGAAAAAAAGTTTCTTGAATCCTGAGTCCAGACTCTTGGAAAAGGCAAGAAAAAATTAGCTTCATTCCATCGGAATCAAAAAGAAATCCACTTTAATTAGGAGTTTTGGCTCTTGATTCAAGCAAAATTCCGATGGAATCAAGAATATGTTTTACCGTCAAACTTTTTAGCAGTTTGGAATCTGGGTACAAAAGACTTTTTCCCAGTGAATTATTACGTTAATAATGTCAAAAAGGTTGATATTCACTACGTATTTACCGAGGAATCACTGTAGTTCGTAACACGCCCTTTCAAGTCTTTCATATCCGGTGGAAGTTTTCCCAGGAGCTGGAGATCAATTTTCTCCGAAGAGAGGTGTAAAAAACCTGACGTAAGTAAACGAACCATCTTGCATACTCTTACACATTGCCATGCGTATTATTTCGATTGATGAATTTTTTTTAATGTTTCTTTTTTGTAAAACAAAGAAATAAGGAGGAAAAACGCGTTTGAAAACGATTGAAATCATACCCGAGATTCAAGCTTGCTAGATTTTTTCTTTCTTGTGGTTAGGTTTCCTTATACCTCTTCTTAAGCAACCTGTCGCCGCTCAGTGGAACGGACCAATAGAAGAGGTAAGAGGTCGGGCATGAATCTTTTGGCTAAATTTCAAATTCTTATGTTTATTTTGTCACAAATTCAATTTTAAAGGGGTTTGCCGAGAGGAAAGAGCCTCCCAAAATTTCGCCCCTTTTTCGGTATTCGATTCGACCATCGAACGAAGGTTTAAGTTTAAGCAAGAAAAAGATGTTTCTTAAAACTCCATCAGCGGTTTTAATACTTTCTCGAACTGTTAGAAAATATATGAACGGCTGAAATGCCGAGATTTGCGTTTTTGGAAATCAACACTTCATTAGGAGATACGCATTCTTGCAATTAGTGTTTTAAACTTGTTGGTGAATTTGGATCATTTAAAGACTGAAAAATGGATCTCACACTTAAAATTCCTTATCAGATAAGATTTACTTGGTCATTGATGCTCCATCCATCCATGCTTTACGCTTGCCTAATGGAATAGTGGACACAGTACCATTTCTTCAAATTCGATTATTCACAGTTAATCAACGAAAGCTCATTTTATCCGTGCGAAACTTCTTAAATTCAAAACCGCTTTTGAGTGAGTTGCGATCTTGTAAACGGCAACTCTTTCAGTTTCGCTTCAGAATACGATGACCGAACCAAGGGACTTAAAATATACAATCTGATCCAGCCGCCTCCAGGCGCTCTCTTCTTTGAAATAAGACGGAGAGACCAAAAACAATCTCATTATTTTTTCGAATTATTATTCCTCCGCAATTTCCGAAAATGCGGCTCGATTTAATACCCAAAATAATGAAATTTTTGGTCAACATCATTGTAAAGGCCACTCACAATGGATACAGAAGAGCGCCTTCAAATCTATCCATAAACTTAATGCGAAATTCTGATACCACTATTCGTGCTTCATGACAGTCTTTTTGCATACCCGGCCATTTGAAGGCGAATCATTGACTACAGGATACGGGGTATGAAACACATCAGAGCCATCCAAAAGCCCAACACTCCGGGGGTCTCCCACCTGCAACCAAAGGAGCCAAAGCCGGGGGCGAGCCCCCTGAACCCTACAGAGCCGAACACGGGGGCGAGCCCCCTGAACCCTAAGGAGCCGAAGACGGGGGCGAGCCCCCTGAACTCTAAGGAGCCGAGGACGGGGCGAGCCCCCTGAACCCTAAGGAGCCGAACACAGGGGCGAGCCCCCTGAACCCTAAGTAGCCGAAGACGGGGGCGAGCCCCCTGAACCCTAAGTAGCCGAAGACGGGGGCGAGCCCCCTGAACCCTAAGGAGGCAAGCCGGGGGCGAGCCCCCTGAACCCTACGGAGCCGAACACGGGGGCGAGCCCCCTGAACCCTAAGGAGCCGAAGACGGGGCGAGCCTCCTGAACCCTAAGGAGCCGAAGACGGGGGCGAGCCCCCTGAACCCTAAGGAGCCGAAGACGGGGGCGAGCCCCCTGAACCCTAGGGAGGCAAAGGGGGGGCGAGTCCCCTGAACCCTAAGGAGCCGAAGACGGGGGCGAGCCCCCTGAACCCTAAGTAGCCGAAGACGGGGGCTAGCCCCCTGAACCCTGAGGTGGCAAAGGGGGGGCGAGCCCCCTGAACCCTAAGGAGCCAAAGACGGGGGCGAGCCCCCTGAACCCTAAGGAGACAAGGCCGGGGGCGAGCCCCCTGAACCCTAAGGAGCCGAAGACGGGGGCGAGCCCCCTGAACCCTAAGGAGCCGAGGACGGGGGCGAGCCCCCTGAACCCTACGGAGCCGAACACAGGGGCGAGCCCCCTAAACCCTAATTAGCCGAAGACGGGGGCGAGCCCCCTGAACCCTAAGTAGCCGAAGACGGGGGCGAGCCCCCTGAACCCTAAGGAGACAAGGCCGGGGGCGAGCCCCCTGAACCCTACGGAGCCGAACACGGGGGCGAGCCCCCTGAACCCTAAGGAGCCGAAGACGGGGGCGAGTCCTCTGAACCCTAAGGAGCCGAAGACGGGGGCGAGCCCCCTGAACCCTAAGGAGCCGAAAACGGGGGCAAGCCCCCTGAACCCTAAGGAGGCAAAGGGGGGGGCGAATCCCCTGAACCCTAAGTAGCCGAAGACGGAGGGGAGCCCCCTGAACCCTAAGGAGCCAAGGTCGGGGGCGAGCCCCCTGAACCCCAAGGAGCCAATGCCGGGGGCGAGCCCCCTGAGCCATAAGGAGCTGAAGACGGGGCCGAGCCCCCTTAACCCTAATTAGCCGAAGACGGGGGCGAGCCCCCTGAACCCTAAGTAGCCGAAGACGGGGGCGAGCCCCCTGAACCCTAAGGAGGCAAGGCCGGGGGCGAGCCCTCTGAACCTACGGAGCCGAAGCCGGGGCGAGCCCCCTGAACCCTAAGAAGCCGAAGACGGGGGCGAGCCCCCTGAACCCTAAGTAGCCGAAGACGGGGGCGAGCCCCCTGAACCCTAAGGAGGCAAGGCCGGGGGCGAGCCCCCTGAACCATAAGTAGCCGAAGACGGGGGGGGGGGGGAGGGGGCGCCGAGGAGGCTTTGGGATGCTGCAATTCGGATTCGTCGATATTAATTTCCATTATGTTCTCCGGTCACAAACTTGGTTCGACTTATCATAGGTGGGTTCAGCAAAGTGGCAACATTGTTCTGTATCCAAATAAACGTATGGAAATGTATCGATTCTTGGAGGGGCCAGGTGCTCAGAAAAGAATCGATTATTTAGCATACCTTTAAATGGAGGAAATCCTTGGTTGCCAAATTGATGGATCCGCCTCTGCTTAAAATAACTGAGAAAAAAGCCGTATGTGAGGAACTTCGGATTATCCTAAATATACTTTAATATTCCTGCTTCTGCTGGACAATCTCCCCGGGTCTTTCCGACTTGTCTTTAAAAATGAAAGCCCCAGAATATTTGATAAAATTCTGGAAAAGTCTCTATTGAACTGATCGCAATATTCCTTAAGAGAAGTTATGCAGAACCCATTACCCCACGAATTTGATCTCTAATTTGTTAAAACTAACTAATTTGTAAGTAACCGTTGCATTTAGTTGTATATTATTGAAAATGTATTACATAAATTATTGTTATTGACCTGCATTAAGCCTGAACTGAGGCTAATAAGTTGAAATAAAGTGAATTTTAATTTGAATTTGAGATTATTTTGCCGCAAAAGTTTTAATTCACACGTGCATCCGCATCCCCAGGTGGAATATTTCAACGGAAAAATCGCGATTTTTTGAAATTAAGATGCAATTTTTTTACGATTTCCGGCGATAAAGTCGCGAGGATCATCAACATCTGAGCGCGTATCCTCAATCTTGTCGCAATTTTATCTTTGTAAAATTTCAGTCGATAAAATCGGAATTTTATCTCAATTTATTTCGAATTTTTGTTCGATAATATTGCAATAAATCGTTGTCGATAAACTTGTGATTTTACAGCAAATTTATGCGATGAAATTGCAATTTATCGCAATATAAATCCAATTCTATATATTTTGAGGTTTATTGACATAATTCGGCTTAAAAAAAAATCGCGGTGCATTCTCCGTTCAAATCGCAACTTATCGCGACCACTGCTACTTGGGTCGTATTCTCTACTATCTTTAAAGTGATTTTCAATCAATGACACTTTGTAACTATTGAGTGGTGAGCCCTGCACATACAGGGTGATCCAAAAGTCCCTTCCACCCCCTCTAACTTTTTACCTAATTGAGGTAAAGATTTGAAACTTGAGGGACATTCCTAGGTCAAAGGGAGCTACTTTTTGGCCCCCCTAAAATTTTCAGGGGGGTCCCCCTTGGGGGGCAACGACCCCCAACCTTTTTATTTTCAAATGGGAAGACCCCCTTTGTGATAGCTCGTTCGAAAGAGCATAAAAAAAGAAAACTTTTCGCGCAAACCCGAAGTCAATATCTCAAACCGTTTCAAAATGGCGGCCGGTTAAAGTTCAAAATGGCCGAAAATTCACACCGGTTATTTGTCGATGGATTTGCGCGAAAATCGGTTCATAGGGGTATTTTGACACGAGAAAAACGAATTTGACGTTAGATTTTCAAAAAAACGGAAATTTCCAAAATGGCCGCCGGTTAAAGTTTTAAATGGCCGAAAATTGTCACCTCGGTTTTTTGCTGATGAATTTGCCTAAAACTTGAAATTTGAGAGTATTATGACATAAGACAAACAAATTTGAACTTAGATTTCTAAAAAAATCAATTTTTGGTCACTTTGAACTTTAACCGGCGGCCATTTTGGAAATTTCGGTTTGTTTGAAAATCTAACGTCAAATTCGTTTTTCTCGTGTCAAAATACCCCTACATACTGATTTTCGCACAAATCCATCGACAAATAACCGGTGTGAATTTTCGGCCATTTTGAACTTTAACCGGCCGCCATTTTGAAACGGTTTGAGATATTGACTTCGGGTTTGCGCGAAAAGTTTTCTTTTTTTATGCTCTTTCGAACGAGCTATCACAAAGGGGATCTTCCCATTTGAAAATTAAAAGTTGGGGTCCATTGCCCCCCCAAGGAGGGCCCCCCTGAAAATTTTAGGGGGGCCAAAAAGTAGCTCCATTTGACCTAAGAATATCCCCCAAGTTTCAAATCTTTACCTCAATTAGGTAAAAAGTTAGAGGGGGTGGAAGGGACTTTTGGATCACCCTGTATTTTTCTGAGAGGGAGCTCTTGAAATCCGATCTATATTTATATTCGTTGAATTTCAAGAGTGGATGAGTATTCATAGAATTTGGAGAGTGGATGAGCACTGTTCCGAAAGAGTCGGATAATCAGCTTCACGGGATGCAATGTATTCGAGAGAAGTCTTACACAACATAGTCACACGCATGGCTAGGTCCAGAAAATTGTGACGCATTTCACGTAGCTTCTCTTCCTGCAGAATGCATGACGCATGGTTTTGCTGTATGTAACGAGTATACTTAATCTTGTCCAATAATGGACTGCGTTTGATACATAGAAAGCAAGTCATAGGTGGCAATGGCGCTGGTTAAACGGCGAAAAAGAGGGTTGATGTTTTGAAGAATAATATTATTAAAAAATGCGTAAAATTTATCAGTATAACTTTGGGAATTAATTGGATTGCATTTTGCAAAAAGGAACCACGAGCGTTACAATGTTGCTAAGATGGTGCTACTTCTTTTGTCTTGGAAGAAAACCTGATTATCCTTTGACAGTATCTATTTTACTTGCTGAAAACTGTGAATCGAAGACAAACAAGCAGTTCCAACAACAAATTGCCTACGTGAAGGTGGTCCGGCAGCAACATACCCGCCGCTAGTCTCTGGAAAACAATAGAAAATAGTAGTTGCGTACGTTGCCAGCGAGCGCGCTGCGAGCGCATCTGTTTCAATTACCTAGCATCGAGTCGGGCCTCTAACTTTCTATTCTCTCTGACATAACCTTAAACCTTCAACCCAGAGCCGCAAACAGCTGACGCTTGACGATGCTGCGCCGAGAAAATGAACCAATCACAAAATAGCACAGTAATACGTCACTAAAATGAAGAGATCACGTGACTGTTCGTGATTTTTTCGAATCAATCTGATACTACAACCTCGAATATGAGGCATTTAAGCATAACGAAGCCCCAAAATAGTTTAACCAGGTAATACGCCCGTGCGAGATTGTTATGCTTAAAAGCAAAACATTTCACGAAAACTTTTACGAATACCAGATGCAGAAAAAAATCAAATTTTCCCGGGTGTACCAGAATGGCGTCATTACCCATAAGGCAAAAGGGCATGTAGTATAGTACATGTTACATCGGGGGAGTCGAACGGTTGGAAAGGGCGCATCTGGTACCCAGAAGCGCCCAAAATGACCATGTAAACTTCATCTTTTTTCATGATTTCAGTTAATTTACGGCAAAAGGATGAATTTGCCCAATCTTAGCATCATTTTAATGCTCGTGGTTCCTTTTTACAAAATGCAATCCAATTCTTGCAAGACATCCCAATGATTTGCTACTACAGAAAATGAAATTAAAAACGGAAGAAATAATTTTTCTAATTCTGACGAACTCGAAGGGAAGTGTAAACCTGCCTTGAAATTTACAAAACACTCAATTTATTTTCCTTTAAATGTTGTAATTTGTGTGGTGGTAAATCTTCGTAATCCCTTGGAAAGACCCATTTCCAAAGTTTAACTGCTGAATTATTTGACTAAAGATTTCCAAGAATTAGGATCTCATCCTTCAACTTCTCTTAATCACACCCTGGTAAAAATTGGCAGTAGAATCTGTGTTCCAAAATACTATAGGCCTACGGCCGGCTGTAAGATTTCCAATAGCTTCTATAGCCGGCTGCACAATTTTTTATACCCTTTTATAGCCGATGGCGATTAACCAACTCTCAGCCAGGCGATAAAGTGTATGCGAAACGTCACTAATTACGGATGCTAGGACATAGTGAGTTTTTGGACCACTGCTCTCTTTTTGGGCCGTAGTATCTTGATTTATTTTGCGAGGAAAGCTCCCTACTTTTGATGGATGCCTGCCATTCCTAATATATTAGAGGGCCTTCAGTTTCGTATGATACTGTGCAATACCTCTGGTGTGAAATAGTTGCTTCAACCGCCGTGGCACGCTGCGGTGCGGCAGGCGGGCAGCCAGCGCGAAACGAGCATTGGCGCCTACAAACCTAACAGGGATACTTCACGAGTTGCGCAATGCGTGAAGTATCCCTGTTAGGTTTGTAGGCGCCAGTGCGTCGCCGCTTCGCTTTGTGTTAGACTCTAATATTTAATCTGGCGGAGTCAGCGTTATTCAACTCATGATTTTGAAATGTTTGCACATCCTGTATGGATTATTCTCGTTTTAATCGATGAAAAAAAATATGTATTAGAGGAAAATATAACGTGTGTTTTGTAAATATTAAGGTGGTTCCGTATCAAACTTAATGATTTCCAATTAAAGCACACGAATTTCTACACAATTTCTCATAGCCTTTTATGATCGATGGCGAAAAAGCAACAGCCAGGCGATAAAGTGTAAAGCCCGACCATAGGAACTACAGCCCGGCTGTATACTTTTTTATCGCTTCGTATAGCCCGGCCGTATGATTTTCTCCGCATTCTACAGTCAGCTATATGATTTTCTGTAGCCTTCTCTAGCGGGCTATAAGAATTCCTATGGCATTTTGAAACACAGCTCTTATCGCCAATTTTTACCAGGGCAATATAAACCAAATAAGGTCGCTGAAGGAATGGTTGAAGATCTCTACGTGATAGGACATCATAAAAAGGGCAATTTTAGCAGTCCAATTCAGCAGAATAACTTTAGGAATGGGTGCGTGAAAAGATTCTTTATCATTTGTAACTTGGAAAAAGTACAAAATACGAAAGGAAAAGTATTCTGAGTTTTGTAAATTATAAGGTAGGTTCTCAAAGGCCTAGGCTGTAAAGTCAGTCAAAATCAAGGACTTTTTAGTTCTGTATTTTGTACTTTTTGCAGTGGCAAATGATTGTAATCCCGTTCAATGACTCTTTTTCAGGTCATACTGCTGAATTTCACTCACGGTTCGCAAAAATTGCCTTTTCATGATGCTATGTTTAGGATCGTTGAACTTCTCACGGAAAAAAAAGTGCCGATTCAACAATTCAATTGCTAAAAACAGTGAGTGCAATGTTTCAACGCAGATTTTACAACAAAAAAAATGCTACTTTAACTACATTGTAAACTAATTTAACCACGGGGGTGGTTAAAGTAGCATTTTTTTGTCGTAAAATCTACATTGAAACATTGCACTCACTGTTTTTAGCAATTGAATTGTTGAATCAGCAATTTTTTTTCCGTGAAACCATTTTGAGCCTCCTAAAAACCATTCTCTGTGTTGCCAGCTTGTACAAATCACCACCGTTTCAAGTACTGGCTCACGTTTCTTCAATACTTCAAGAAGCACTTTCTTACTCAGAATTGTGAATGTAGTAAGATTTGTAAAATTATTCTAGTATCTATGAGGATTAAGTCGTGTTTGAATCACTGTTCCTATCCTCGGAAACATGTCGATATGCAGTCTCAAGTGGGTGAAATTGCTCATGATTATTTGGAACACAGCACTTCACTGGAGCTACATAAAACCGTGAGAAAAGTTCATTTGAATCATCTGCAGAAACCATACGAAGCGTGCGGGTGTTATATTTATATTCTGGAGCGGTTTTGAAAAAATAAGTTTCATTTTTCAAGTAAGGTAAGTTAAAATTTTTATTTAAGCAAGAATTCTTAATTTTTCTCGCATATGTGATCGGCCCTATGGACCAAAACTACCAAATTTTTCCAATCAATGCCTACCAAAATTTCACGAGTTCAATCTAAAAAAGAATAGTTGGCTATTTGCTATTGTGTTTGACAAGATGCCTGATTTTACACCCACACATAATTTGATGATTTATTTCAGATGACTCGTTTAGCGGCGATCTTGATTGTGGCCACGCTCGTGGTTTCGGGAGTTTTTGGAAAACACAAGACGAACCTTGAAACTTGGCTGAGCTCCAAAATGCCGCTGTCGGAAAGCTTCCTCGAAAAAGTATTCGGAGAGTTCACTCTTGAGTACGGCAAAAAGTATGACCCGATCGAAAAGTCCGCGAGGTACTCTCAATTTGCGAAAAACATCCGGAAAATTCAAAAACTCAACGCTGAGGAGACAGGAACTGCCACTTACGGAATCAATGAAATGGCCGATTGGGCTCATGAAGAGTTCCTCGCAAAACGGGCCAACGCGAGACCGGAAACGTTTTTTGGGATTGAGACTCTGCCTGTGGCCAATGTTACAAAATCTCAGTTAGCACAGGTACAATATAATATCGTCATCTTCCGGCCAAAGTATCACAAGCGCCCATAGAGAAAAAAGAGGAGGTGTTTGGATCTTGAGGTTTGTTTACCAGCTGTGACGTAGGTCGGTACAACCTGACCAGCGAAATTCGGAATGGAGATGTTGCATGTGTGAGGGATTTGCGATTTGACCATTGATTCTTATGTAAAAGTTCGTGAGAAACACGATGGTGCCACTGGTTTTCTCTAAAATCATCTCCCAAGCTCAATTAAAGCTCTCAAGTTGAGGCCAAAATGGAGGGGATATCCCACCCTACCCTGAGAGTCCACCTCTACATCAAAACAAACTCTCCATGCAAAGATAGAGAGCAAATACAATAGCAGGGTTGCCACTTAATTTGGGGACTCTAAAATTGAAAACACGGCATCACTGCTAATGTATTTGCTCCCTATCTTTGCATGGAGAGTTTGTTTTGACGTAGAGGTGGACTCTCAGGGTAGGGGGGAATATCCCCTCCATTTTGGCCTCAACTCGAGAGCTTTTTTTGAGCTTGGGAGATGATTTCAGAGAAAACCAGTGGCACCATCGTTATTCTCGCGAACTTTTACATAAGAATCAATGGTCAAATCGCAAATCTCTCACACATGCAACATCTCCATTCGAAGTATGAAAAACGGACCATAATGTCCCATTTTTTTGCTTAAATCAACTCATGATATAATTTCAAGCACTTTTTATAGAATGACTTTGTTCCATAAATTACACCATTTCCAAGAAAATCGATGATAAAAGTCGCTGTGCCGACCTACGTCATCAAAACAATTCCAAGATGCCCGAGATACAAACACCTCCTTTTTTTTCTCGATGACAAGCTCCGTGCGACGCTTCAAAATTTCCGCCGCCATTATATTTAATAACACAAAACTTGTTGGTTGAATCTGTTTGAAAACTTCAGTGAATTTTATCGGCAGCCCGAAGAAAATTCAGTGAAATTTTTGGACAGCTTTGTTGAACTATTTCTCTGTAAAAAAATGAAATGGCGGCGGAAATTTTGAAACGTCGCATGGCGCTTGTGATACTTTGGCCGGAAGGTGACGATATACCAGTTCATTTGATGGGCTTCGAGGACAAGGCACATGAGAGGAGTTTTTGCTTGTTAAAGAAACAAGTGTTTGATGTTTCAAAATTACTTGACGTTTCATGGCGATAAGAAAGTTCAAACTCAATTTTTGATGCTTAAAAATTAGAATATATTTTAAGACAAGCTAATTTTTGGTTGTAATTGTTAATACCTCATTTTTTTCAAAAATTGCACTGACACGCCTAGTCCTTCAAGCCCCTTCCTTATTTATGATTCTGTAGACTTATGAAGATCTTACCTCGTTATCGTGGAACTCCAGAAAAAAATTTCCGTAAAAGTCGAGTGATCGATGGGGACGTGTTGGGATATTTAGACGTATTTCTATCAAACAGGACTATGTACATTGTGACGTGAGCCCTGTGATGCATATATTCTTTTGGGCCTCAGGGCTCATGTCTTAATGCACATCGTTCCCTTTGGCAGAAATACGTCCATTTCTCATTGAAGCAAAATAACTGAAATACCACATTCAAATGTGAATGTCAGTTTAGGAATATTTCTTTGGCCCATAGACGTCAGGGCCGGATTAAGGGGGTGGCCACATGGGCCCCGGCCCATGGCGGCAAAATGTAGGGGGCGGCAAATTTTACAATCTTTTTAATGTAGGTATCAAAAGAAGAGGGAAAAAATCGGATTCAGAACATACGTAACAAACGAGAAGAGGCGGCAAAATCTCTCATTTCTTGAGAGTAAAAGTATAGTAATTTCTAAATATGTCGTCTTTCGGTGATACAAGAGACAACACCTTTACTTAGTCGAGATAAGAGGGAAACCAAACACGCAATTTGACCTGGGAGGAGTGGCCCGGCGGTCGGCATGAAACGCATAGCGCCTACAAGACTGCATGAATACTTCACGCATTGCGTCAAACACACTGCGGTCGGCTTGAAACGCATAGCGCCTACAAGACTGCATGAATACTTCACGCATTGCGTCAAACACACTGCGGTCGGCTTGAAACGCATAGCGCCTACAAGACTGCATGAATACTTCACGCATTGCGCTAAACAGTATGGTCAGCAGCGGTCGGCGTGAATTGAATTGAACAGGAGAAAACTTTCAGTTATAGATACAATATTCATATTGTATCTATAACTGTAAGTTTTCTCCTGTTTTATTGTATTTTTTTCTATATGTTGAACCTTATGATGACACAATTTTGTATCTTATTTCAACGACTCGTTCTTAGATCCCGGTTAGCTTCGACTGGCGTTCACTGGGCAAGGTTTCCCCTGTCAAAGACCAGGGAATCTGTGGATCTTGTTGGGCTTTTGCAACCGTGTCCGTCATGGAAACGGCTAAGGCGATCAAATACGATGTCCTCCAGAACATGTCCGAGCAACAACTTCTGGATTGTGACAAAAAATCTAAAGGCTGCAGAGGAGGTACTTATCAACTTGATACACCCGGATAAAATGTTAATTTTTCCTCGTAGAATTTTCACACCATCTTACCTCTAAAAGAAGGCGATAATGCAGATGACACAGAATATGATGCAATATACTGTGTATGGATGTTCTTCAAATCAGGTGAAATGTGCGGTACCGGACTGGCTCGGATAAGCAAAAAATTCCCATAAAACGATGAGCCACGAACAATAAAATATGATTGATGAATTAGGGCTCATTCCTTCGGTGCTTTAAATAGACAAACTATACACATAATGAGCGGGACAAACATGGCGATAACCGTAATAGCACACCGCACAAGTTTGTTTTGAAAACGTATTTTATTAATTATTAAAAAAAAACACATGTATGGAAAATAATCGACAATTAGTTTTAGTTATTCTAGAAAATATCTCGGGCATTCTTAGTTCCGGTAAACCATTGCTGGATCTGATGAACAAATGTTTCTCGTGTTTAGTTTTTTATGAAATGAAAAAAAAAATGTTTGTAGAGAACTCATTTTCGAAAACACGTTTAAACTGTAAAAAAATTATTTTTATTTGCAGGAACAAATTTCAAAAATACCTCCATTTAATCGGTCGTTTTCAGAGTAATTTATAAAGCATATTGAAACGCATTCCAATGGTAGAACTGCAGAAAATCCTGTTTTTTGCAGACTTCCTGTCATACTTTATTTTCTTAGAGGAAAACTACTTATCGGTGTTTCTTGAAAAACTCTGGTGATTCGTTTTCTAAATGTGAAGAATGTTGTCCGAAAATTTCAAGCCATAATGCGCTAGTTAGGTTTCTTTTAAAAATTAAATAGTCGCGCAGATTTTGAAACCCCGTAACTGATGAGGCACGAATTTTTGCAATTTTACCGTCGAACTTTGAAACTCTTCAGTGTCTCAAAAGATTTTCTTATAACAACTTTTAAGCGCCATCGTGCTATCCTGCCCTGCTATGGAAAAACACCGCATGCACATTCGAGAGTTGTCGGATTTCCTCTGATAAAACGTTTATTTTGGGAGAAAGTTGTGCATATTCTTCCTTGAAATTTTCAGATATTTTAGATTAAATTGCAAAGACAATTGTCTAAAAATTTCGGAAAAAACCATTTACAATTTTTACAGAAAAGATTTTGTGCTAGAGGAAAAATAGCAACGTCTGGTGGCTCATACGACATTTTTCCATGGCACGGCAGAGTTGGGAAAGTGGCCATTGCTCTGAAGTCGAATAATTTATGTACTCTGACATTCCTTTAGGTTGGATGGAGTTCGCATTTCAGTCGATCAAAGACAAAGGCGGTTTGATGAGTGACGAAAAGTACCCATACGAGGGCAGGCAGTATCGCTGCAGAGTAAAACCTAAAAAAGTGGTGGCCAAGTTGGCGGAAGTCATGAGATTCGCGGACGGAGACACAAGTGAGATGACATACTGGATCGCTACCTCAGGCACCTGTTCCAACGCCATGAATTCTGAATCGCTCCAGTTTTATAAAAATGGCATAATTCGTAACGCAGGGTACGTATGCGATTGTATTTTGACGATTTCAAACTATAGCTCAGAAAAAATAACGAGTTACACTGGAAAAAAAAAACACATTGGATCTAGAGTCCAGACTCTTAAAAACATCGACAAGAAAAAATATTCTTGATTCAATCAGATTTAAGCTTAAATCAAGAACGAAGCCTCTTAATTTGAGCGGATTTTCTTTTGATTTAAGCTTAAATCTGATTGAATCAAGAGTCCTTTTTCTTGTCAATGTTATCCAATATGTTCTTTTTCCCAGTGTACTTCCAAACACCAAGTTTTAATGCCCAACATTAACGGAGGAATCGCCCCTTGTATGACGCTCCTCGGCGAATGACGTCATCCATCGCGATGGTGCATACCATGCTTTTATTCCACCTTGGCTTCACCTGTGATTTACGGGATGGAGAATTTCACATTTTTTTATTGCTTCATCTGAGAGTGCTTAAAGAACGGATTTTGCAATATTCTTTATACTGTTTTCCTGATAAGGGAAATAATTTTAAAATAAATTTAAAAGTGAGGAAATGCACCGCTTAGTGATGTCATCTGACGGTATCTCCCATTAAAACATACGTATTTTAGAAGATTCGGTTATTTTGTCATATCTTCTCCGGTAATTGTTTTAACCATGAACCAAGGGTATCCTGGTGTTCAGTTCACTCAGTAGTTTCCACTTAAACACGAGATTAATCAAATTTCAGGCACTTGCAATTTCTGTATTGGTGTTTGGTTATTATAACTCCTCCAATGCTCAATTTAGGAGGATAACAACGAGGATATCCTCGTGTTCAGATTACTCAGTAGTTTTAACTTAAACACGAAATTCATCACGATTCAGACACTTGCAACTTCTCAATTAAACTTCATTTTGTAATCATTAGGAACTACAATATCTGACTCATTTGTAAAAACACTTATCTGTGTACGGCAACTTATGGAACATACGTCATTTCTACAGTGAGCTGGAAATTGTAGTTTAAAATTTCAAAACGTAGTCCCATTGATGAATCCAACTTGGAAGAAACCATGGTAAACGCCATCACGATGGGTGGACGTCATACACCATGTTTTTCGAAGGGCGATGTCTTCGTTAATATTGGATGTAGAAACTAGGCGTTTCAATAGATCTTATTATTTTCTAATAATCTATATCAGTTCAAACCACTTCCTCAATGCTTCGAGTACTTACCTCAGCTTACAGAGTCACCACCAAGGAAAGGGTCTTTTTTATTATAATGCATTCAGTTTTTTTTCAGTCCGTTCAACTTGAACTAAATTTTTGTATCGGCAGGTGCAGGGGTCGAGTAAATCACGCCGTGGTTCTCGTAGGATACGGCACGGAAAACGGTCAAGATTTCTGGATCGTCAGGAATAGCTGGGGCAAGAAATGGGGTGAAGATGGTTACTTTAGAATCGCAAGAGGGGTGAACGCTTGTAGCATAGAACAGTACTCCTGGGGTGCCACTATCATGTGAGGATAGGAAATTTGTAAGTTTTTATACAATTCTTACCTCCAACTTCTTAGTTTATAGAACGAACTACGGTAAAGAGCCATTTAATAATCACAGCTTGCTCCAAGAAGAACAAATCGAAAAGCTCTTCGTCGCCGGATTGAAAAATTTATTTTACTTTTAAGTTGGTCCCTCTTAAAATTGCGACTTCAGATAGGTTATTTCGAGGCACCGATCTTTCTGCGCAAATAATCAGAAAAATCGTGACCGATAGTTGGGGCTATATGAAGTCGAAATTGATTTTTCGAATCAGCGAAGGATTAAAATTGGACTTCGTTTTGCAATACGGAACTATAATCTCTGGTTCATCTGTAAAAACACTTATGTGCACAGGGAAACTGATGGTGCATACGTTGTTTTTAAACTGAGGCTAGTTTTTAAGCTAGAAATCATAGTTTCAAATTGCAAAATGCAGTCCGATTGGCACTCTATTAACACATAACAACATTTTTATCAAATGTTGTCGAAATGTTGAAAACGTCGGCGGTATAAGGGCGTCGTTATGGGGACGCATTATCATTTTAATCTCAAAAATCGGAGAAACTTATCTAAGAAATAACTGATTTCTCGCTACCAATCATCTAATCCTATCGATTTTTTTTTTTTTAAATTTAATTTTATTATTATTAGATAAGATTAACGAGGCACTAATCCACATGTCCCCTGAAGAAATTTACACCATAATATTGAATCTGGCTTTTGAAATTTTCAGGTCTAATCACACTGGTCCAAAGCTGTAATTTAAGACTCAACCCAAAAATGTATCACTCTATAATAAAGGTCGGTACAGTGTTTTGCAGCTCTCGGAGCCCTGGAGAAAGTTACTTTTCGCCCTTTTGGTCCCACATGTAGACATACTTGAGAGCAAACAACCTCACTTAAGAGTCTACCTTTGATTTTTCATATCATTGTTAAATTTGGTGTGTGGATATAGTTCCGCGATGCTGGACGCCTAAAACCATAGACTGATACCATACCACCTGAACCATAGATAGTTTCACACAAAAAGGAGAGGATCATCGTCATACTTCGATGTTACGTGTGCAATATTCATGGCTACTGGCACAACTCTTTTGACAGAAAGGTCGACATTCAGTGCTGCAATCTTCATCGATCCATGGATTAAGACTCAAATTAAAATTTAATTTTATTATGATCGCGAAGCAGCTTCAAGGTTTTTAAATCAGTGACAATACTTGAGAGATATGATTAAATCTTTTATTTTCAGAACATTCTGGGATATATGAAAATGGACCAATGCGAAAATCTTCAATGCATAAGATATATACGGATGAAAGACGAGTCACTTTATAACATAATGTATAATCATACAGTATCATTTCTTACACTTTTGTTCATTCTTGTTAGTAACAAATGTACACCATCGTTAATACAACATACCGGGAAAATGAATGTAATGTGAAATAAAAGACCAATTACAAAATCAATTTTTTTGTTTCAATTTTTTACTACAAACGGAGGCCTTAAAAATAATATGCAGCTCATTATAGTGCTGTGAGACATACGTATTTTGTCAAAACAGATTTTATGGATGAATCCATTCTGTTCAATGAATTCAATATAATACTGTACCTCCTAAGTGTCATTCATAATTGGACCACGTTAAGCAGAAAGGAACCAAGCCACATCAGCTGTTGCCAAATTGAACAGGGCAATTCAATTTTCTACATTCAAACGGTTGTGCGGATTTTTGTGCAAACAGTGAATTTTCTGCATGGCACGAAGCGAATTCCTCAACATTTTTAAATGAATCCGTATAAACGTTTTCTAGTAAAAAATTAAATTGCCCAGTTAAATTTGGCAATAGCTGAAGTGGCTTGGTTCCTTTCTGTTTAACGCGGTCCAATTGCAAAAGTGTTATAACATTTTAACATTCGATACGAAAATAATCTCAATGTTAACGATGAGGAATGGCTAACTTGATCATTCAAAGAACGAGAAATTAACAAAATAGAATATCGGAAAATTAACGCTTGTAATAAGGAGAAAGATAGGAAGAAGAAAAGGTGGAAAATAGAAAAGGGAAGATATCCTCATTTAACGAGTGCAGGGTTTGACAACTCTTGCTCAGATACGGTGATCGACGATAAAGATTCCATCTGACCAACCATTGGCGCTCCTTCATTTACACAAGTAGGCAATTTCACGACTCTCACGCTCGATAAGTTATCCCTCGAGGTTTGAAGGATATCACGAAGATAATGACACTCACTTATTTACACTCAAAGCAAAGCTTCTTTCACGAAAACTCAAAATACTTTTTCGTTACATAAATAAATAAATAAATGAATAAATAATTTTACTTTATTTACATACTTTGGTGCCTTGGACATGATCATTATCTCACCTTGCAAACTGGAATTGAGATCCGTCGTGCTCATAAGAAGGGACAAAATGTTTAGCACTCATGCCTGAAAAGGAGGATAAAAAATTACATCAATTGCAAATTTTGGGTAGGTACCAGCCCTGCCAAGATGAGTGTCAAGTCCAGCACTGGCACCCGTAGCTAGTGCCTATCCAAAACTCGGAGATATCATTTCAGGACTCAGCTATTGAGTTGTTCTTTCGTGAAAGTACGTTCGTGAACTATGAGACATTGACCTAATACTGAAGGGTCATAAATCAAATTCTAAAACTTGAAAAAACATGGAAAATGCACAGAGGCCTCATTATGATTAAGGCAAATTTGAATTCCACTAACTGAAATTCTTCAGTTCAGGTTCCAAATACAAATTTTTGAATTGGCTTTGAGGAGAAACCTAGTTTAAAATCTTGTTTATGAGTATATCCCATTTTATAATTATTTTTCATGGACATATTACTTCTTGTAGCAAATTTTATTCACAATTGGACGTTTTTCTATCAAACGGAGCTATGTGCATTATGACGTGAGCCCTGTTACGCACATATTCTTATGGGTCTCGGGGCTCATGTCTTAATGCATATAGTTCCGTTTGATAGAAAATACATCCAATTTATTTTTTACAAATTTCAAGGCAATATAAACTTAATTTTCTTTTAATTGAAGTAGTTTCTCGGGAATACTTCGGTAAAATTCAAACGCTTCCATGATAAGGAAGTATGAGCTGGATCCCGTGAAAAATTGAACCTTTTCTCAAAAATAAATGTTTTATCTGAGGAAAGCTGGCAACTCTCGCATGTTAATACGGTGCAATTTCTTAGCACAGCAGCATTGAACGCAAAAATCAAAGCATTATACTGCAAAAATCGTAGGACAGGTTTGAATTTTACTCCTACGAGTTAATTTTATATTCATTGGACTACACTGGAAAAAAAAACACATTGGATCTAGAGTCTGGACTCTTGAAAGCATTGACAAGAAAAAATACTCTTGATTCAATCGGATTTTTGCTTGAATCAAAACGAAATCCGCTTAAATTAAGAGGCTTATTGGTTCTTGATTTAAGCTAGATTCTGATTGAATCAAGAATACTTTTTCTTGTCGATGTTTTTAAGAGTCTGGACTCTAGATCCAATGTGTTTTTTTCCGGTGTAGATTTTGCAATAAAGACGTAGTACATTATTTCTCACTCATTTCAGTGAAACTATACAATTGTCATTATTTTTTCTGAGCATACAGTTCCTTTGATGAATGAGCCAGAAATAGTAGTACCATATAGCAAAATGTGGTCCCATTACTTTCAGGATTATTACATGGTAAATCCTAAATACCTCTAGTTACGAGAGAGCTCTTTTATGATCCGATTCAGAGTCATATTCATGGATTTTCAAGAGTGGGCGAGCACGAGCACAAGCACCAGTGGCGTGGTGTGAATTGCGATGTATCGATTATTCTGCCTTTTAAACCTGTGGTAAAGGATCGATGAACAGGGTGTTCGCACCGGACACCTTAATGATCGATTCTTTACCATAGGTTTAAATGGCATAACAATCGATACATCGCTATTCACGCCACGCCACTGACGAGCACGTCTCTAATGGGGCCGGAATTTACTCATTGGGATTTATTAATTCACGAGAAAACACCTTCAAATTGTAGTCACATTCACCAGCAGGTGCAGAGAATCTCATTTATGCACAAGTATGCCCTTTAATTGGACATATGTATACTACTAGGAAATTCATATCAACGGACTTCATTTTGCGATAAGGAACTGCAAATACCATATTCCTAAGGGGGTCACCTAAAAATGTAGTGTTTAACCCTGGTAAAAATTGGCGATAAGAGCTGCGTTTCAAAATACCATAGAAATTCTTAAAGCCGGCTAAAGAAGGATACAGAAAATCATAAAGCTGGCTGTAGACTGCGGAGAAAATCGTACGGCCGGGCTATACGAAGCGATAAAAAATTATGCAGCCAGGCTATAGTTCCTATCGCCGGGCTTTACACTTTATCGCCTGGCTGTTGCTTTTTCGCCATCGATTATAAAGGCTATAAGAAATTGTGTAGAAATTCGTGTGCTTTGGAAATCATTAAGTTTGATACGGAACCACCTTAATATTTACAAAACACACGTTATATTTTCCTTTAATACATATTTTTTTTCATCAATTAAAACGAGAATAATCCATACAGGATGTGCAAACATTTCAAAATCATGAGTTGAATAACGCTGACTCCGCCAGATTAAATATTAGAGTCTAACACAAAGCGAAGCGGCGACGCACTGGCGCCTACAAACCTAACAGGGATACTTCACGCATTGCGCAACTCGTGAAGTATCCCTGTTAGGTTTGTAGGCGCCAATGCTCGTTTCGCGCTGGCTGCCCGCCTGCCGCACCGCAGCGTGCCACGGCGCTTGAAGCAACTATTTCAACCCAGGGGTATTGCACAGCATCATACGAAACTGAATGCGCTCTAATATATTAGGAATGGCAGGCATCCATCAAAAGTAGGGAGCTTTCCTCGCAAAATAAATCAAGATACTACGGCCCAAAAAGAGAGCAGTGGTCCAAAAACTCACTAAGTCCTAGCATCCGTAATTAGTGACGTTTAGCATACACTTTATCGCCTGGCTGTGAGTTGCATAATCGCCATCGGCTATAAAAGGATATAAGAAATTGTGTAGCCGGCTATTGAAGCTATTGGAAATCTTACAGCCGGCCGTAGGCCTATAGTATTTTGGAACACAGATTCTACTGCCAATTTGTACCAGGGAAAACATGTATCTGCAGGAAGTTAATTCCAATGACACTGCCGCCGCGAAACAATAATTCTCAAATGTAGTGTTATGACCCTTATTAGTTCCTAGAGCACGTATCTCTGAACTTCAATCATTTCTCCTGACGAATAAGAATATCATTCAAAATGCTGACAATGTCCTAAAAAGCATCTTTTCCATGCTATCTTCAAGAATTATTTCCCCTCTACGTTCAAAGGTGATAGATGGAAACAGTTTTCTCGCTTTCTTGAAAAATCGAGGCTCCAAGATACATGGTTACATACTAAGCAGAAAGGAACCGAGCCACATCAGCCATTGCCAAAAGTCAAGCAATAAAATTTTTTACATGTAAACGATTTTTCGAATTTTCGTGCAAATTTCAGGGAATTTTCTGCATAGTACGAAACAAATCCCTTAAAACTTTCAAAGGAATGTGCACCAACGTTCTCTTATAAAAAATCAAATTGCTCGGTTGAATTTGGCAAAAGCTGAGGTGGATTGGTTCCTTTCCTCTAAACGCGGTCCACATAAGCCATTGGTTTCCATAGATTAGAGCTGATAAGCACATCACAGAGAAACCAGAAATCCCAATTGCAAAATACAGTCCAGTCAGAGCCCCATGTAAGCAGAGGCAGATCCAGCGATTTGGCAACACCACATTTCCACCATTCAAACCCATGCTAAATAATCAATTCTTGTCGAACCACCTGGCCCCTCCAAGAATCGATACATTTCTATTTTTTCAAATGGAGAATAGACAATTTGACCATTTTGCTGGATCCGCCAATGCATGTAAGTGCATTATTCCTAGGCTTGCGATTTACGTTACTACGGGAAAAACTTTCTCCTGTCCGAAGAAAGGGAAAAGAGCGATCACTATTAAGTGCTCTTCAGATGACAGTTCCTCTAAATTGCCCGGAATGTTAAGTGCGATCTTCTGTTTGACGCATTTCGACAATTTTAACTACGACACACGTGCTACAACAACTCGTTTACGTCCGGAAGAAAGAATTTGAAGAAGTTGCGCTAGGAGTCAAGTACGTGAAACCAATATACGCAGATTTGGAGGGTCATCATGTCGGTTGCCGCATTTACGCTCAAACTCGTTGGATTTTTATACTTACAAGAGCAAGCTCAGAAATACGTTAAGAAGGTACTCTGGTTCTTGCAGTATTCATTTTATGAAAGAGAGCTATCTTAATGCAAAGCGGCTCCATCCAGTGGCGTAGCGTGCTTTGCGATGTATCGATTAATACGCCATTTAAACCTATGGAAAAGGATCGAGAAACAGGGTGTTCGCAACGAAAACCTTAATAATCGATTCTTTACCATAGCTCCAAATGGGGGATTAATCGAAAATCGATCATTCATCCCTCACCACTGGTTCCCTCCGAAGGATTTCATGAGGGATACTGAGACAAAAAAGTCGGGTTAGATGAACCGTGGAGAGTTGTTCAAAGTCGGTCAGATTATTCGGTCCTTCATACGCACTTCTCAGTTCATGGAACTGTGCTTTGGTTCATATGACCTACTTTTAAACTAAACCAAGCTGTGAATGTAGCACAATACTGCCTTGCAGAAAAACACCGCATGAGCCCTCAGGGGTTGCCAAATTTTCTTTGAAAAAAAACACGGATTTGCTGGTGAAGCTGAGAATATTTTTATTCTGATTTTTCGGATTTTTATTTTCGGGATCCTTTCTAAAGCTCCTGAAAGTAACAAGTAAAAATATTCATATTTTCCCTCAAATATAAACATTTTATGGGAGGCAAATTGGCAGCTCTGGAGTGTTCATACGGTGTTTTTCCCCAGCACGACAGAGTAGCAATAGCATGAACTATGTTAAAGAGCTCACAATCAGCTACATCACATGAGGATGTGGGTACCAGAATGCATGTGGGTGGGGCAATGCTACTATGCCAAAGAAGAACACAGAATGAGCATTCAGAGTATCCCAAGTTCCTCTCATAGAATGAGAATTTTCCGGGAAATACATGCATGTTCTCCAATTTATTCCTCAGACACTTTTGCTCATAAGTTCATCGAAAGTAACCAAAAGGCAGAAGAAAATGGGTAACTAAGGCTAAAAAATGACAAACAAAAAGCCTGGGACATTCCAGGGTTGTTTCAACCCCTTCTTCGACCAGAAACGGGGAGAGGGCATACGTCCCTTACAGCCCCCTCCCCCTCTCACTTAAGAGATCCTCCAATAGTCAAATATATATGGTTAAACCATGTTTCCCGCGAGAATTTCGGGATATACAAAACAGAGAGATTTCACAAACATTTTGGGGAAAACACGGTGGTACACTGAAAAAAAAATTCTCGGCGTTTATACCACGGTCCGTTGGTACCTTTACCATCTCACTTTTTTTACCAATTATTGGTAATTTTATCAGGACAGACTGGTAAGCTTACCTAAAAACCGGTATTTTTACTGTTTTTTCAGGTAAGAATACCACTTTTATTGGTAATAAATTCCCGGTAACTTTGTCATTTTATCTCGGGAATTCTACCACAGTCGATAGTAAATATTGGCGTTTTTACCAAGGTCCAAGTAAAATTACCGAGAAAGTTCAATAATTTTACCGAGATTTCTCGGTAAAATTACCAATTCCATAAATGGTAATTTTACCAAGAAAAAACTGGGATCAAATAGAACCCTGAATTCTTGGTAATTTTACCTTTTTCTTAGTAAATACACCGAGATTTTTTTTTCAGTGTACAATTCTTCTTCATCATCTTCTGATTCTTATTCCTCTACTTCATTTTCCTCAGATCCTTCTTTTTCCTCCACCTTCCCCCCGTCCTTCCCCCGTCCTTCCCCTAGTCCTCCCCCTCTCCCCTCCCCTTCCACCACTTCCCCCTCCTCTTTCTTTTTCTCCCTCTCCTTCTGATATTATAAATTTGCACGATTTGTTTGCCTGTGACTTTTTACACAAGTGGCTGACAAGTAGCACAAATTATATCGATGCCTCAATGACGTCATAACGACGGATGGGACGGCAATCCCGTTCATCAGTATTATTCCTTCCAACGTGAATTTTCGATTGCCACGAACTAGCTCACGTTTCTTCGACACCTCCAGCAGCACCCTTTACCGGGAACTGAACTAATCTAGTATCTATGAGGAAAGTAAGCCCCCTTCAAATCACTGTTGCCCAGGCGTGGCAAGAAGGATCGATTATCGATATATCGTCATTTGAAGCTATAGTAAAGAATCGATTACTAAGGTGTTCGCTGCGAACGCCCTGATAATCGATCTTTTTTCATAGGTTTGAATGGCGAATCAATCGACATATCGCAAAACACGCCACGCCACTGCTGTTGCCGTCGCCAGGAAGTGCTGATATTTACCCTCAAGTGGATGAAATTACTATGCTATGTTCGCAACATGGCACTTCAATTTGACTACATAAGGTCGTGAGTGCGCGGCAAAAAAATCATCTTTGAACTACCATTCGAAGTGTGCGGTTTATTCGGTGGACGTTTCGCTAAGAAAATCTCGAAGTCTCGCTCTGAAGGTTAGATAATTTTCCATCAAAACTAACTTATATGTTATTCGTCCTAGGTTCTTCGGTGCAATACAAGGTGGTGCGCGATTTATGACACCAATCGAACAAAAGATCTCTGCAGATTATGGCATTTCAGCCCAAAATAGAACGATAGCTTGTGCACGAGCCTGAAGAATCATTCTCAACAATAAAACTTGCTAAATTCGGAGAAATGAGTGAAAGATCTACGTTGAATGCAATGTGTTTTCGGTAGTTAAATCCTGCTTACATTTCTCAAATTTTGAAAATGTTGTCGTTGTTGAGGATAATTCTTTAGACTCGTGCATTGGGCTAGCGTTCTTCTTTCTTGGCTGTAAGTCAAAATCTGCCCAAATTTTCGACGTAATCGAGGCGACATATCTCGCACTCCAAAAGGACAACCCCAAGAACCCAGGGCAGAGTCCCCAAATAAACGGCTTATACAAAAAAATTAGTAAAATATTCCATGAAGGGAGGTTCAATAAAAGAACCGGTTCAAATTAAGCTGAAATTGGGCACATCGACGGTGAAACTACCAAACCACGTATCTCGGTTTGCGACGTCGCAGACTTCCTACCATACTTTATTTTTTAAATGGAAAACTACTTAACGTCCAGTCTTGAAAATTTCTGTGATTTTTCCTCTTTGTGCGGAGAAAATTCTGTGAAAATTTCAAGGAATGATATTGATTTGGTCTACTCCAAAAAAATAAAATGTGAGCGTAAATTTTTAAACACCGCAAACGAGATACGTGGTTTGGTAGTTTCACCGTCGACATGGCAATTCCGGTCTGCAGTCCACGCGCAAACTTTCCACTTTTGATAGGTGTTCACAAGGGACTAGCAGGGCTCGTAGATATTACATTGACCTTTTTTGAAATGTGCTTATTTCTGTTCCTTTGATTCAACTGACCGTTATCAAGTTTCAATTATTGGCTCAATGATTGTATTCATCTCCATTCATTGAGCTGATTTCAATAGCACTGATCTCAAACGCAACGGAAACCCATACATCAGCAGAGGCGGATTCAGCAATTTAGCAACACCGGATTTTCTCCATTTAAACCTATGCTAAATAATCGATTCTTGTCGGAGCACCTGGCCCCTCCAAGAATCGATACATTTCCATATGTTTAAATGGAGGAAAGACAATGTTGCCAAATTCCTGAATCCACCAATTTACATCAGTACCAATGGCGCCCGCGATAATATTTTTTCGGAAAATTTGTTTTCGTTCGGTCCTGAACTTTCAGTCTTTTGTGATAGCGGTCAATTTAAGCCGGTATACGATCTTCCAGTCGAACATTAGAAGAGGACCAGGGCACAAACATGTACGGTGACATTTTTCAAAACTTATATCCAAGTTTTCAACCAAAATCCTCAAAAATTGCTATACTGAAAATTTTGTGTCCATAAATTGGACGTATTTCTGCCAAACGGAACTATGTGCATTAAGACATGAGCCCTGAGACCCATAAGGATATATGCATAGCAGAGCTCACGTCATAATGCACATAGTTCCGTTTGACAGAATTACGTCCAATTAAGATCTTTTACCCCTTTAATTACGACGGTCTCTAAATGAATCAGTGAGAACGAAAACACACCAACTCGAATTTAAAAAATAAAAATAATCAAGACACACACAAAACTGCACAGTAGGTGAAAAAATTGATAGAAGAAAAAGATTTTAGGTGTCGAAAGACAAGTACATAAGGACACTTTAAAGGTCCGAGTTGGAACAGATGCGTTAACTTCAATGACCTTTTTGAAAATTGACTGTCTTAAATGAAAATTGAGCATTTTTGAGTTACCGATTTGGTGTGTTTTAGTTCTCACTGATTCAAAAAACGTAACGCCCTTTTTCGGCATGTTTGACCCCCCCCCCCTCTCTGCCCCCTTACAACGTTTTTGTGACGTATGTGTGTATCCTGTAACACGTAAAAACAAAATAGCGTAACGATCGCCTCGACCCCCCCCCCCGGATAGTTACGTAATTTAGGGACATAGAGTACATAGAGTCGTAATGTAAATGGGAGAGCTGGCGCCATGTTCTGCTCGACGAATTCCGAGCCCGGTGTGCGCCGAGTTCGGGTCGCTTTTTCGATACATTTTCGATCCAAAATGGCGGTGTGGAATACTTGGTAATTCCTATCTCCGTTGTTGTTGTTGTTGTCATCGGATGGCCGGGTACCCGTGTATCGCAAACAATCGATTATGTATCTCGAAAAAGTGACCCGGCGTCACACAGGAGTCTCGGAATTCGGGACATGGAAAATGCTTAAAAGTGGCGCCAGCTCTCCCAATTACATTACGACTCTATGTACTCTATATGTGTCTGTAAGGGACGGCCGCGGCCCCTTTTGACGTCACATATCACAAAAACGTTATACTCTGAATGTTTACAAAATGAACCTTTCAATGAGATGATCTTTCCATACCACCTTATTCCATCAATATATTCCGGGCTTTTTTTTTATTACAGATGGCTCTGTTAGCCGTGCCTCAATTACTTTTATTAACGCTCTTCAGCTCTGGAGTTTTCGGTGTTCCACGGGATCGAAGGAGTCAATCTCAGGTTCCTGCCGCGGAGGAGCTTTCAAATAGTGATGTGGCTATAGATTTCGAATTGTATTGTATTAAGTATAATAAAACATATGACCTAGTGGAAGCTTTGAGAAGGAAAGCAATTTTCTCGGAAAACCTTTTAAAAATCGCACAACTCAATGCTAACAAGGAAAATAACGTTGAGTATGGGATGAACGAAATGACTGATTTAACCTATCCGGAATTCATGGCAACCAGGGCAAACTTAAAGCCAGAGGCGCTGGCTTTCGTGCGTTCCTTGCCTGTAGTTGAGCCGGCATTTGCCACAGTGCAGGTAAGAGATCTAAATGATTTAATTCCTCACTTGGGATCGTCCATGAAACATTTAACCCTCTGATGCATGGAATTTTTTTGCGACGCCGATTTTGATGAAAAAAATATATGTTATGGTAAAATGAAATTAAAAAGACACGTCTTCGAGCTTTTTTGGAAATTTTAATTTTTTCTTTAACTTTTGAAGCTTGAAAAAGCTCGTTGCCATACGGCAACAACGTACAGTAATTTTTTGCCGGAGTATCCACTTGTTTCCATATGGCAACAACATTCAGTACAGGAGTGGAATAGTGACGGCAGGGCATAACTCTTGCGAGGGACTTTTGAAAAAAAAGCTATGAAAAAAAGTTTTTTTTTATTCTTATAACAATGCTAAATTCAAAAAGCGTCTGATGATGAATCGTAATCTCTATTTTCGAACAGCATGGCAACAGGAAAAATTTTGGGCCAGAAGTTAGCCGGTATGTTGCTGCCATATGGCATCTTGCCGTTTTTGAGTCGAAAATAATATTTCAATCATTTTTTTTCTCATCAGTCCAGGAAATTTTCAATCTGGATAGTGTAGGCAATGACTGTGATTTTTCTCCCGTTCCCTAAAATCCACACCGGTACAAATATGAGCATTCCTGAATTTCACGAGGGACCCTTAAACTCATACACTGTAGTTTTCATTTCTCACTGCATATATTGGGTTTTTCCAAAATGACGTTACCTATATTTTAAGTCATATTTACGATTATACCACATATCGACGGCGTAAGTTCGCAACTACGTATCTCCTTTGCGGTGTTTGAAAATCTCCGCCTCTATATTATGTTTTTAAAGGAGAACAAATTGGCATCATTCCTTGCAGTTTTTGCAGAATTTTCTTCGCAAAGAGAAGACGAATCATGCCAGTTTTTAAGAAGTGCCGTTGAGTAGTTTTCCGTTTAAGAAATAAAGTATGGCAGGAAGTCTGCGACGTCGCAAACCGAGACACGTGGTTGCAGACTTACACCGTCAATATATTATTTACTACCACCTGCAAATGTGCGATTATCATTATTTACACAAATTACTTTTTTTTAATAGACCTAAGAATGCGGAGTACTTCCAGTGCAGGCAGCGCAACTGATAGGCGTCCTGTCCTGATAGCGACCTGTTGCAAACTTTAGCTAGAGCAAAAAAAAAGAGTTGTTCTTTGAGGAATATGTCTCAAAAATCACGATGAGCGCATCGGCAAACTCTGAATGCACTCCTAACTTCACAGTCTACGTAAGAAATGTGCGGCTTTTTTAAGCTACCCACTTCATAAAGGACACTACAGCACAGGTAAACATCGAAGCTTTTGCGCGTAGGTTGAGGAGAGCACGAGGTCAATCAAGGCAGATATCTATTAACGCGAGAAAAATGTGAATGTAAACACGCCGATTGTTATCAAGTGGCTAGAATCCTCGTCCTGTCACATGTGTTTTGGCGCCGGCTATGTTGAATATTGCGTAGTATCCTTGTGAGCTCCCCTGTGAGCAGGAGAATAATGGAATGACTCGCCTCTAACGAAAAGTTCACCTGTCCCGTGGTATCGTTTTTGAAGCGGGAAGCTCGAAAAAACGCAAATCTCTTGCGCAAATTGTGAAGTAAGGAGTGCATTTCAGACTTTTACGATGCGCTCATCGTCATTTCTGAAGCACTTTCTATGATTAACAACTCTTATTTTTGCTCTAGCAAAAGTTTGCAACAGGCCCATTCAAAATAGTTTAATTTTGAAAAAAAAGATTTAAATTTAAAAAATGAGGGGCTTGGAGGATAAGGCGCATAAGTGCAGTTTTTGCAATCTCGGGAAAAACGTTTGAAGTTTCGAAATTACATGCGGGTCCTTATGGCGGAAAGAAAGTTTAAACTGACTTTTTGATGCTTAAAAATTGGAATTTGGAAGCGAACTTTTCGCAGAATATGCAAGACTAGTTTTACTTAAAATTATTAATACTGAATTTGTCAAAAACTGCACTTATGCGCCTTGCCCTCCAAACCCTTCTAATACTGTCTTAATTTTGAAAACTGAAGCATTCAGAAAAACTTGCTCATTCAATCCAGAGAAATACGTGTCTCTTGTCATCATACGACTTCTTCAAAGCTTGAAACCGCGTAAACCATTCAAAATGTAATCGCCAACAGTCCAATAAATCTCTGAGGACGGAGATTTGTTTCTGATGGGATTGAAATCCGCACGAAATCCATTTTAGAGGACTTGATGTCGGTCTTCCGCAATGACACGTGGATTGCATTTTGCAAAAAGGAACCACTAGCATTGCAATATTTCTAAGATTGTGCAACTTTTTTTGTCTTGAAGGAAAAACCCGATTATCCATTAATAGTTTGTAGCTAAAAACTGTAAATTTAAGACAAAAATTACCATCTAAATTTCATAGTTTTTCACGATTTCCGAAATTTTATTGCAAAGGATGAAGTTGCACAATTTTAGCATCATTGCAATACTGGTGGTTCCAGTTGCAAAATGCAATATACGTAATCTCACGACCAGACTTCACTGAGAGTGTTTTACTGGTTTTATGATAAATTTATTTTTGAAAATTTGTCCCACAGGCTTCTTCAAAAGACTGGCGCTCAGAGAACAAGGTGACGCCGATTAAAAATCAAGGAAGCTGCGGCTCTTGCTATACGTTCTCGACCTGTGTTGGGGTTGAGAGCGGTCACGCCATTAAACACGGCGACCTGACGAGTCTCTCCGAGCAGCAACTTCTAGACTGTGACCGTCAATCTTCTGGGTGTAATGGAGGTGTGCATAGTTTCTCATAGCCCTATTTTTAAAATTAACTCCGTAAAGAGCGACGCCAAAAACGACCGTTTTTTAGCACAATGGAGATGTTGCGTGTGTGAGGGATTTGCGATTTGACTGTTCATTCTAGTATAAAAGTTTGCGAGAAACACAATGGTGCCACTGGATTTCTCTGAAATCAACTCCCAAGCTCAAAAAAAGCTCTCAAAGTGAGGCCAAAATGGAGGGGATATCCCACCCTACCCTAAGAGTCCACCTCTACATCAAGACAAACTCTCCATGCAAAGATTGGGAGCAAATACAGAGCAAATACAAAATGTATATAGCAGGGTTGCCGTGTTTTCAGTTTTGGAGTCCCCAAATAAAGTGGCAGCCCTATCAATGTATTTGCTCCCTATCTTTGCATGGAGAGTTCGTCTTCATGTAGAGGTGGACTCTCAGGGTAGGGTGGGATATCCCCTCCATTTTGGCTTCAACTTGAGAGCTTTTTTTGAGCTTGGGAGTTGATTTCAGTGAAAACCAGCGGCACCATCTTGTTTCTCGTGAACTTTTACATGAGAATCAACAGTCAAATCGCAAATCCCTCACACATGCAACATCTCCATTTGGGTCAGCGGGGATTTTTCTGAAACCGGACCCAAACGATACCTCATGATACCCTAAAACTCTGGTAAAAATTTTAGCTTGAGTATACGCTTGAGTCCACGATTTCTCCCCATTTCGGACCACTGTGCGACCGAAATTTTTGAAACTGAACACAGTTATATGCTCGGGGGCCCAATAAGAACATTTACAGCCAAAAACCATCAAAGGTGTAACTTTTTTGTCCATTTTCCCCGTCTTTTTGCTGTCAAAATGCTGTCCAGAATGATGGCGATTTGGCAACTTTGCCACCTCATTTCTCAAAAAACCGTGCGTATACTCAAGCTAAAATTTTTACCATAGTTTTTAGGTACCATATAAGGTATCGTTTGGGCCCGGTTTCAAAAAAATCCCTGCTGACCCAAATTGTGCCATTCTTGGCGTCGCTCTTTTAACGCTTCCGCTGCAAATAGCATGGAGAGTTAAAGTAATTGGGAACTAAGACATATGATGGAGGTTTTAGCCAACGTGCGTTAAAAATTCAGCATAAAGCTGAAAATCTCAATACAGAGGGAAAAAGCTCATATGAGCACGGTTTTTCCCTCGAAGAGATATTCTGTTTGATGCAACATTAGTTACGTCCATTCAGGAAGGCACTGCAGATGCGTTTCGGCCTTGTTGGGCCAATCCTCAGTGCAGTGCAGCCTCCTGAATTTTCTGCTACCAAGCTCGAGAGCACCAAACAGCATATCTCTTTGAGGGAAATCTGTGCTCATATGAGCTTTTTCCCTCTGTATTGAGATTTTCAGCTTTATGCTGCATTTTTGAGGACGTTGGCAAAAACCTCCAACATACTGTCTTACGACTCGTGCGTCCACCGCAATCAGTTTGTAATTGGGAACTCTGTAAGTAGAATTAGAAAATGATCGGCTTTGCCAACTAGTCAGTTGCGCTAATCATAGAATCGTGTTTTGATGCTTTATTCTTGCAGATCAACCAAAAATAATAAGACCTGTCCAAACAGCAACTTTCTACGTTGAATATTAACCGAGATTTCGCTCCTTGAAAAATTTGATTTATGACCTCATCCACAGCGGTGGATGACGTCAAAAACCCGAATCTTCAAAGGACGATATCTCGATTAATATTGAGCGTAGAAAGTTGCTGTTTAGACAGATCTTCTTATTTTTAGCTGATCTACAAGACTCAGGCAACAAAACTCAAGCCTGATACCAGCGAAACTGGACCATTGTACGTACCTATGTGTATAATTTACCTTCCAAATGTAGATAGGGCCACAAAAGTTATATTAAATTTAATTGAAATTTAATTAAATTTAATTGAGCTTTTGGCCGCTTTGAAAATTGGTGCCTATTATCAGAGATGGAGAATGATCCACTTTATATAAATCTGAAGCTAATCAAAATTTAAAATATGCAAATTGCCTATTTTCTGTTTAATGAGACTCACTTGCCAGGGGTGCAGAAAGTTCCAAAACGCCAATCGTTAGCTGCGGTTCGGCCTGTATGCCTCAAGGCACATTCTCAATTTGCCTCTCAGCCTCGCGGTAAAATTTGCGATCCGTCCCACTATTTTTTAAACATGGAGCGAAAAAGAAAACAAGCGGGAAAGTTCTAATACTGTCGTATTAGAAAAGCGCTCAGGTGTTAGTCAATGTATTTAGTGAAGAAAGGAAGTATAAACTCCGTCGACTTGGCTGGGAAATGGAAATAAAACATCAGCTGATAGCAAACAAAGGTTACCAAGGAAACCGTAAACGCGTTTTTTCGTTCCCCGAAAATGATAGTCACCGTTGAGCTCATCAGGCGCGTTTTTTTAGGCTTCATTTAGTTCAACGATCAATTTCGATAAGAATTACTCTACCGCTAAGAAATTTTCTTATAGACAAACGATCGAAACTACCTGCGCATTACGTTAAAAGCATAAAATACAGTTTTCACAGCTTTATTTATTTTAAAAATGGACCCCCCCCCCCCAAAAAAAAAGCCTACACATCGATGAGCTGGTGCGCCATTTAAACGAATTAGCACTAGTATACTAGTACTCTAGAGGCAAGTCGAAATCAAAAAGCGCTGCCTACCGGTTGAGCGCTTAAAAGGGCTTTTAAAACTTGCCTCAAGGCCAAAGATTTGCTTCAGGTTTAGGACGATCCTACGGTTGCCAGATCGGAAATTTTCTGCACCCCTGTCACTTGTAATTCAAAGAAACTAGAGGACCACCCTCCTGTCCGCTACACTGCCCAACCCCCGAAGATGCTCCGCGGACGCTTGGTGGGTTAATTTAAATAGAGTGAACTCATTTAGCGGCTATATCCTATCAACAGAGAAAAGCGATTTTCCAAAATTCGAGAAGGGATGAAATATAAAGAAATTAATCATATATACTTGTAGAATTAATGATGAAGTCAATAATAATAAGAATACTTTACGATGAAAAAGAAAACATTTTTATAAAGAATGATTCACTGAGAATAATATGCTCAGGATCATTGAGGGAGTCAAAACCCCTAACTAATACTACCCTACTATACCCTATACTTTACCCTAAGAGAGAAACAAACAATTTTTTTAGAAAGTACTTCACGAATCTTTGAAAATATCACTGGAATATCACGATGAAGAGAAATAATGTAGAAATAACAAAATGAAAAAAACCTAGCTAAGCCTTACAAATCACGAGAAATGTGTCACAAAGTCGTTGGTCGGAAAATTGTAAATGATCCATAGACTTGGTGGCGAATTAAAACCGAAAGGAAAAGTGGGGTTGGAGTAAGCAGTGGCGTGGCGTGAATGATCGGGTATCGATATTTCCCCATATAAAGCTGTGGTAAAGAATCGATTATTCAGGTGTTCGTTGCGAACACCCTGTTAATCGATTTTTTTCCATAGGTTTAAACGACAGATCAATCGATGTATCGCAAAGCACACCACGCCACTGGGAGTAAGGTAGTTCCAACCCCAGCGTTAGGTTTCTCAAGCTTTACGCTCATTAAGCTCATGATTTTTTAAATATAGAGTAAGATAAGATTAGATAGTGTATTTTAATGATACAACTAGGGGCGGACTGGCAATGGGGGCGGGGAGGCGATCCCCTCCTAACAATTTGCCGCAATGACACAACTAGGGGCCGACTGGCAATGGGGGCGGGGAGGCGATCCCCTCCTAACAAATTGCCGCGGAAGTCCCGAAGGGGCCCCCGCGGCGAATGTTTTTCATGTCATCGTTTTTTCCCCCGTAATGTTGTAATTTTTTATCCTTTTCAGTCACTAAAAGGCCCCGAAATCCTTGAAAATTTGTCTCTAAGAAACATGAAAGGCCACCTAAAGCTTATGTGATGAAGGAACCCCCGAAGAATCCTGAGAATGGGTTATTTTGAAGTTCAAGTACTGTAGAATTTAACTCAGATAATGCTTAAAATTGCGATTAAAAAGTGTGTAATTTTCAAAATTTTCCGGGGGAGGGCCCTCTGATCTTCTTAGAGGGGCCCTCGAACGACAAGAGGGGCCCCCACATCTAGGTCGCCTCCTAACTTTTCGACTACCAGTCCGCCCCTGGATACAACTGAAATTGCCTCAGCTAATATTCATTTCTGCGTTGGTTTCTTCTTTCCTTTTGTCATGGGAACGGAGTTCCCCATGATATTAGAATCGTTCCGTTGCTTTCGCTATGGGATTCCCTATATCTCTGCGACCTTGAGCGTTTCGCCCAGTCTCCGATTTTTGGTTGATTTTCCGATGTATCAAAAACCGTTGTACTTTTTAGCCAATCATGTCTCTACGTCAAGTTGTGTTGATTGCTAAAATTCGCTTTCAGCGAGTTTTTTTCCACCTTGAGATGTCGTGTCTGACTGGTAAATCTGCGCAGAACCACGAAGTTCCGTTTTTAGGCAAATTCTTTTTTTTGGGAGGTTCTGATTGGTTATTTTTCGCCATCAGTTTTCTGTTCGTTGGTGCAAAAGATCGCCTACCTCGGTGTTCTTGAGATGCCGCCATTATCCCACCTCAAATTTGAAAAATAGAAGTAAAGAAATAATAACCATCGTACAAGGTGGAAAATTGTTCTGCAGGACTCGTTACGGATAAAGAAGTCAAAATCAGAGCTCGATTGATTGATTTAATTCATGGATACGCAAATATTGCCTTACCTCAACTGCCGCGATCGGAATGCATCCTGGGATGAACCTCGAGACGCATTAAAACAGTGCGAACCATGGCTCCTACAGCAATGCGCTTCATATTTCAAAAGCAGTCAAGGTCTCTTGTGATAAGTCCCGCACATTGCCCGAGTCTTTTAAATGCTATTTTTACTCTCGCTCCCGTGGATCCGTTATAGCCTAGTTGACTAAACCGCCTCGTCTTTTTGATTAGGTGCGGGCACCCGGCGATCGGGAGTTCGATACCCGACGATGTGAACTACTTTTTAATGGTTGTATTGAATGTTTTAGACTAATCATCAAAAAATAATTAATAGTAGATGATAAATGTACGAACATTTTCTCGTGAGTTAATATGTTAAACAAAAATACTGGAACATACCTCCTTCATATAATCAGCTACATGTTCCCCCAAATTAATGACGTTATTTTCTTTTTTCAATAAAGTTAATTTGCATTCAACGTTCGTAAGTTAAGCAAATAGTACCTATTGATACAAATAGAAAGACATGAAAATAGTATGTCTAACATTTCAGTTGTTTTTTTTTTTTATTTATTTTTTGTTTTTTTGTTTTTTCAATAAAACAAATTGACTGGGGCTAGAATCATCGTATCTCTGAAGACAAAAGCTAAGTTTTTTTATACAGAAATACTAATATATTCATCCTTTATATAATCAGGGAGATGTTGACCCAAATATTGATGTATATTTTCTCTGTTCGCCCAAATTAATGATGGTATTTTCTTTTTTCAATAAAATTAATTTACATTCCACGTTCTTAAACAATATTTTCTCCAAAATTCAGCAAAAAATAACAATTTATACCTACGCAAAAAGTAAATAAATAAATAAAGCAATGACATGAAAGTAGTATAGGAAGTACACGTCTTCGGTTACATCTATTTGAATGAAAAAAATGGCAACTTAGGAAGCACATAGGTCACTTATCGACGGTGAAACTACCAAACCACGTATCTCGGTTTGCGACGTCGCAGACTTTCTGTCATACTTTATTTTTTAAATGAAAAGCTACTTAACGTCCAGTCTTGAAAATTTCCGTGATTTTTCCTCTTCGTGCGGAGAAAATTCTGTGAAAATTTCAAAGAATGATATTGATTTGGTCTACTTCAAAAAAATAAAATGTGAGCGGAGATTTTTAAACACCGCAAACGAGATACGTGGTTTGGTAGTTTCACCGTCGTTATGATGCGTATTCGGGCATATGCGTAGAGTAAAAATATCATACTTTACGCCGAAAAAACGAAACTGAAAGTTAAATGCGTTAACTTCCAAAAACCATACATAATCCAACGAAAATAAATAATTGGTAAATAACAGCTTTCTTGTATGCAAAGAAAAAAAATTAAAAATGTTAAAAAAGAGATGTCGACACAAAATTACATAGCCCCTTCAATTCTGAAGATACTACAAACGAACTGTACCTTAAAATTTTCATATCCCAGAAGCAAAAATTCCCATGACGAATATTGCTATCGCTAGCGATTGCAAAAACCAACTTGTTTATCATTTCGTTTCTTTCTCTTTTTGTAGGCTGGATGCCGAATAGTCTTGATTCAATCAAGGCGAAAGGTGGTCTCATGAGTTCGAGCGCATACCCATATGAGGGGAAACAGCGCTCATGTAGATTTAAATCCGGATCTGGGGTGGCACAAGTCAGCGACTACCAGCAGTTTACTAGCAAAGCTGAGAATGCCATTGCCGACTCAGTGTTAGCATCTGGTCCCGTAATCAATGCCATCTGTGCTACTAGAGACTTCCAGTACTATAAAAGCGGCATCTACAAAAACACTGCGTACGTTGACTGCATTTTATCTTTCACCAGTAGATCACTAGACAAGATACAAAAAGTGTTGCGTGTTCCGCTACAAATTTTCACGCAGAACATAAGAAATTTTACTTAGCATTGGGATAAGTGGTTTGGAAGTTTAGCCGTCGATATATAAAGAGGCTTAATATTCTTTAACTTTAGGACCTTCATCCGGTTGTTACTGGCAACACCAAAATATAACCCCATATCGGCAATAATCATAGACCTTTAAGTGAGCGAGTTTTCTATACTGCCGTGCTGACGAAGAACGCCGCATGAACATTCGAGAGTAGCCAAATTTCCCCGGATAAAATGTGTTTTTTCGTGAAAAGTTATGCATATTTTTCCCGGAAATTTTCAGATATTTTGGCGTAAGTTGCGAACAAAATCGTCCGAAAAATTTGAAAAAAAAATATTCACAATTTTTCCAGTGAATTCGGGTTTTATTGAAGGAAATTCGGAAACGTCTAAAGGCTCATACGGCGTTCTTCCTTAGCACGGCAGTATAGTTCTGCCGTCAAAATCGGTCAGAAAATGAACGAATTTCACGATCTTCAATGGAGATGTTGCATGCGTGAGGAATTTGCGATTTGACCCTTGATTCTTAAGTCAAAGTTCAAGTAACACGATGGTGCCACTGGTTTTCCCTGAAATCAACTCTCAAGCTCCAAAAAAGCTCTCAAGTTTAGGCAAAAATGGAGGGGATATCCCACGCTATCCTGAGAGTCCATCCCTGATAAAAATTGACGATAAGAGCTGCGTTTCAAAATACCATAGGAATTCTTATAGCCGGCTAAAGAAGGCTACAGAAAATCATATACCTGGCTGTAGAATGCGGTAAAAATCATACGGCCGGGCTATACGGAGCGATAAAAAATTATGCAGCCGGCCTATAGTTCCTACAGCCGGGCTTTACACTTTATCGCCTGGCTGTTGCTTTTTCGCCATCGATTATAAAAGGCTATAAGAAATTGTGTAGAAATTCGTGTGCTTTGGAAATCATTAAGTTTGATACGGAACCACCTTAATATTTACAAAACACGCGTTATATTTTCCTTTAATACATATTTTTTTTCATCAATTAAAACGAGAATATTCCATACAGGACGTGTAAGCATTTCAAAATCATGAGTTGAGTAACGCTGACTCCGCCAGATTAAATATTAGAGCCTAACACAAAGCGGAGCGGCGACGAACTGGCGCGTACAAACCTAACAGGGATACTTCACGCATTGCGCAACGCGTGAGGTATCCCTGTTAGGTTTGTAGGCGCCAATGCGCGTTTCGAGCTGGCTGCCCGCCTGCCGCACCGCAGCATGCCACGGTGCTTGTAGTAACTATTTCACACCAGAGGTATTGCACAGTATCATACGAAACTGAAGGCCCTCTAATATATTAGGAATGGCAGGCATCCATCAAAAGTAGGGAGCTTTCCTCGCAAAATAAATCAAGATACTACGGCCCAAAAAGAGACCAGTGGTCCAAAAACTCACTATGTCCTAGCATCCGTAATTAGTGACGTTTAGCATACACTTTATCGTCTGGCTGTGAGTTGCTTAATCGCCATCGGCTATAAAGGGCTATAAAAAGTTGTGTAGCCGGCTATAGAAGCTATTGGAAATCTTACAGCCGGCCGTAGGTCTATGGTCTTTTGGGACACAGATGCTATTGCCAATTTTTACCAAGGTACATCAAGACAAACTTTCCATGCAAAGATAGGGAGCAAATACATTAGCAGGGCTACCACTTTCTTTGGGGACTCCAAAACTGAAAACACGGCAACCCTGCTAAAGTCTTTGCTCCCTATCTTTGCATGGAGAGTTCGTCTTGATGGAGAGGTGGACTCTCAGGATAGCGTGGGATATCCCCTCCATTTTGGCCTCAATTTGAGAGCTTTTTTTGAGCTTGGGAGTTGATTTCAGAGAAAACCAGTGGGACCATCGTGTTTCTCGCGAACTTTTACATAAGAATCAACAGTTAAATCGCAAATTCCTCACACATGCAACATCTCCATTGGCGGAAAAGGCAATATGTGAATACAGCGCCCTCTGTGAGGTCATTGTTGTACTTGACGAGGGCCGTTCATCAGTGACCTCGCGCAACCAAGGCTTCGGATTGGAGCTCCGTATTGGCGCTGTCGAACATTTCGTCGCTTCTCTGACGTAAGGGTGTACCTCGATTTTTGCGTGAGCCCTGTTCCCTGTGTATCTATATGCTATCCGCGGCTCATGCAAAAATTGAGATACGCCCTTATGTCAGAGGAGCGACGATTTGAATGATCTTACGCCGCACAATGGATCAAGTCAATCGGAAAGGTCGGACATGCAATTTTTGACTAAAACCGAAAATTTTTATGTTTAATTTATCACATCTAAAATTTTAAGGGGTGCTGCTGGAGGAAAATTTCACGAGGAAACCAATGAAACAACTTTTAAAACCTCAAAATTTTGTTTGAATGAAGTTATAATCATTTAAAGTTTCCAAATATTGTCCAACCTCTCCTATACTGGCTCGGTCCAATGTGCGGCGCTTTTCTTCGGCACGAGTTGCGACGATGAAGTGAACTTTTACTGATTTTCCATCGCTATATTTTCAGTTTTCCGAAAACCGTTTTCAATGTTAAACGTGTTACAACGTTGCTCTCTTAAAGTATGGGTTGTGGTTCCTATGAACTTACTAATCTACACTGGAAAATAACACATTGGATCTAGAGTCCAGACTCTTAAAAACATCGACAAGAAAAAGTACTCTTGATTAAATCAGATTTTTGCTTAAATCAGAAGGAAATCCGCTCGAATTAAAAGGCTTGGTTCTTGATTTAAGCAGAAATTCGATTGAATCAAGAGTATTTTATCTTGTCAATGTTTTCGAGAGTCTGGACTCTAGATCCAATGTGTTTTTTTTTCCAGTGTAAGAACGGTGACTAGGGCTTGCGACCCTCTCTGGGGAAGCTAGATCGCCGCTTCCTGAGAAAAACTAGCCTGTATTGGGAAAAACGTGGCTAACTATATCTTTTCCGCACAAAGTACATCTGTGGTAATTTTTCCGATTATCGTTGCCGCACAAAATCATTTTCGCATAAATAATATTCTGTAGTATGTGGCAACGTCGAGAAAAATATGAGGCATATTTAAGAAAAATGAGTGATCAAAGATTGCAATGTTGCCAGATGTTTGAGATCTGATTTGTGCAAAAATGATTTTGTGCGGCGATGATAATCGGAAGAATTACCACAAATGTACCTTGTGCGGAAAAGATTTTCTTCCAAAAACGTGTTACAAGTAACGCAGATTTCACGCTGAGGTATGGCTCGATGGCCTCGGTATTATCTCATCGATTGGTTCCTTTTTTTCAGCCACTCGTCATTTTTCTCGAGTTTTGAGATCGCAATTCTGTCGTCAGGAGACAAAAGAATTCACACACCAATTTTGACAAACAAATTCAACGTTATATAGGCGTGGTTTTTTTAGAGAGAAAATATAGCATTCGAGTGCAGTTTCGATATCAGTATCGAATGCGATATTTTTGCTCAAACAATAACACGCCTTTATTACGTAGAATTTGTTTGTCAAAATTGGTAAGTGAATTTTTTAGTCTCCTGGCGACAGAATTGCGATCTTAAAATTCGAGAAAAATTACAAGTAGCTGAAAAAATGGAACTAATCGATGCGATACATCGCATGCCGTTCTGACACAAAATATAACGTCTATCGAATCATTGTAAAATGATATTTCAATTTTTTTTTTATTAATTCGTAAAAAATGTACAACCACCCCTACTGGAGTGCCAATTGCAATGTTTTTAAATTTCCAAGTGTAAAGTACCTAAATACAATTCCTCCATCCGCGATCTCACCCATCCCCTTTACATCTCTTTTCACAGGTGCAGGTGCAGAGGGGAAGTTAACCACGCCGTAGCTATCGTTGGCTATGGCACGGATGATAAGGATGGAGATTACTGGATTATCAAAAATAGCTGGGGCACGTCTTGGGGCGAGAAAGGTTACATGAGAATCAAGAAAGGTGCCAACATTTGCTCACTTTCTAATTACGTTTGGAAAGTTAATGTCAAATAAGTACACTCTAAAGTCGGTAAGTGGTCGGTGGCGTCGCGTGTTTTGCGATATATCGATTGATCCGCCATTAAAACCTATGGAATTTGATCGATAGAGAGGGTGTTCGCAACGAACACCTTGATAATCGATTCTTTACCATAGTTTCAAATGGGGAGATTATGATAATCGATTGTTCGCACCTCGCCACCGCAAGTGGTATCAGAAAATGGACCACTAGACATGGTACTTTGCACGGGAAATTTTTAAGAGGAAACATAGGTCGGAATGCTTAAATTCATACCTTGTCTATTGGTCCATTAAACATTGGAGATAAGTTTTTATAATGGACCACTAGACAAAGTACGAATTTAAGCATTCTGATAGATGTTGTTTAACCAAAATTTCAAGTAGAACACGATTCGCACAACGAAAATTACCGAAATCAACTCCTTGCAAAGATATTTAAGGATTCCTGATGCGTGAATTCAAACCACCCGCTCATTAAAACTCAATGCTCTACGTGATTCACATCGCGCGCTGAACATTATCATGACAGTCTCTGCGATATAAAAAATCTGACAAGCTCAATTTTGACGCTTTGGCTCAGCTATAGCAAATTGCTTATAATTTGATCAACACATGGTGGAAAATGAACAGTGCTTGATTGAGAAGCTTGCTGAAACCGTTTTAGTGCGCGATTTGACTCACGTAGAGCTTTGAGTTTCTTGTGAGCGGGCAGTTCAAATTCCTCGTAACCAATGTAAAATAAGTATTTTAATATCTCCGCTAGGAGTTGGTTTAAGTACTTTTCGTTGAGCGAATCATGTTCTACGTGAAATTCTGGTGAAGAAACATGAATCAGAATCCTTAAATTCGTACCTTGTCTAGTGGTCCATTACCAAGAAAACGTGGATCTCTATTTTCACCACGGAAAAAATTAATATTGATTTATGCTTCTGGCACGTCGAATGAACTAAAATCATTTTAATTTGCCTCATCCTATAAAGGGTTCTTAATATATGCACACCAGAATATTAAAGCTTCTTGATGGATGGAGAGAAACGTCCAGTTGGCCTGCGTGCGGAGGTCAAGTGGGAATGGAGGATTGGCTCGCGATTGGTCATTATTAGGTACCGAATGGAATGGTCAAAAATTAAATTCCCGAGGTGGCTTGGGTAGCTTGAGTTTGAGTTATCACTGTCTATTCATGAGATACGAATAAACAAACCTGTTTTCTTTCATAAAGCAACATGTTTTCAACGTGTTATGTTTCATGTGGATTGTGGACTCCCTGATGGATTGTGGGAGGACCGAGTTTTGTGGCGATAAGGCGTCGCAGGGCGCCAGAGAGCGCTATGAAAGCGACTCTTGTATGTATGTTTCATGTTATTTTTCTAAAATGTTCCCAAGCGGGAAAAGCGTGAAAAAAAGTTCTCTCAACGTTACTTCAAAAAATAACGATGTGACATGGTTTCCTCTCTCGTTTATCCGGGTGAGTGCACACCTGCATTTGCTTCCGCATCTACACATCGTCACCTTCCAGGCAAAGTATCACAAGCGCCATGCGACGTTTAAAAATTTCCGCCGCCATTTTATTTTTTTACAGAGAAATTGTTCAACGAAGCTGTCCGAAAATTTCACTGAATTTTCTTTGTGCTGCCGATAAAATTTAGTGAAATTTCCAAACAGATTCAACCAACAATTTCTCAGTAAAGAAATAAAATGGCGGCGGAAATTTTTAAACGTCGCATGGCGCTTGTGATACTTTGCCTGGAAGGTGACGACATATGCGTCATAGAGTACACGGAGTCGTAATGTAAGTGGGAGAGCTGGCGCCACTTTTAAGCATTTTCCATGTCCCGAATTCCGAGTCTCCTGTGTGACGCCGGGTCACTTTTTCGATACATAATCGATTGTTTGCGATACACGGGTACCCGGCCATCCGATGACAACAACAACAACAACAACAAAGGAGATAGGAATTACCACGTATTCCACACCGAGAACATGACGTTGACCGACGTCGTCGAGCAGAACATGACGCCAGCTCTCCCATTTACATCACGACTCTATGTACTCTATGATATGCGTAGACCTAAGCAAAATTTACAGATCCAACCAATGGAACGGGACCCTCAACTTTGTGATACAGTTCTGTTTTTGTCACATTCTCTGGAACTAAAGGGAAAATCATTTAGAATAATGTATCGTGAATATAAATCTGTGCATACTCCCTATTCCTTTTTAAATTTTCAAAGAAAACCAGTGTTTTAACACCCTCAAATTTGTGATAACTGTACATTTTGAAATCACTTGAGTGATTCCAAAATTTTCAGACTGAATCAGTCTGACTCAGGGTAGTTGATGAAACATAATCTAACGTCAGGCTGACTCACTTTTACTGGGGAATTGGCCGGTTATAGTTGCTAAGGGACTTTCTGTGTCCTTAGTATACCCTCCTCTTTAAAAATAATGCTGATTGATTCTAATAATTTTCTTAATTTTTTATTTCTAAGTTTTGCTCAACAATGTTCAATTTCTTGACTTCAGTCATTTCAAAACAATGCAAATTTAATCGATCTGATAATGTTACATGCTGATCAGAGGATTAGATGATCTCATTAAGTTTAATGTATATTTTTAAGGTATACCATAGCTCCCTTCGGAGACGGTCTGGTACATATTGTAAAAATATATAAATCTCGCTTCGTCACTAGATAATTTTCCTTCTTCCTCTTCGTTTTTTTTCTATGTACAACCATGATTAAAAGAAAACAAGCAGGAAGCTCCAACGCATTGGCGTCGGAGAGCGGCTCTGGGGGCAGTAGTTGTAGTCAAGAATGAGGGCCTAGACACATTTTGTCATTGATGTACAATCCGACAACTGTCGATTCATGTTTTGTAACTTAGCAGATTTACGTAGCCGGTGTATAAATGTGTATTGGGCTTTGATATGGCGAATACATGGCATTATCACTTGTTGTATACTTTTAATTTTGAAAGCTCTTTGGAGGTCCGCTTCCTAAAAAATCTCTGGTTGATAAGTCGTTTAGCGAGGCTGCAAAAAATTTGCATTTTTATATCTGAAAGTGTAGGAATTGGTTTTTTGTATAATTGTTTTTTTGGATTGCTGGAAAAGTAACGCATACTTCTATAATTTAGGACTAAGTCAGGGAAATATAAGGTTCGTTAAATAGTAAATATTCCTAGTACCGTGTGACACTATTGTTAACGAAAAGTTTTTGCAACTTGTCAAAGAGGTTGTTGAATGATCTTCGAATAACTTTTGATGAGCTAGAGGTAATGGTTCTATCTGCAGCTCGTGGACTTCTGTACGATATTGTCCAGAATCATCTAAATTTTCAAAAAGTGTCCGCTTGTTCGATACCCAATTTGCTCATTCATGCATACAAGGAGAAGCGCATGAAAGCTTTAGCAGACATTTTGGAGATGAATCAAGAATTAGATGAAGAATTTATGACTTAAATCACGGCACCTTAATCACGGGATGACCTTAATTACGGCAACTATTTATTGTCCATGAGATGCAGATGGTTCCATTTCCCTAGCTCATCAAAAGGTATTCGAAGATCAATTTCATCAGCCACCCGTACGAACCACGTTTCTAGTGACCCGTACTTGCTTCGCACGTATGAAACATATAATCAGAGAAAACAGAATTCATCTTACAATAATCAATAATCAGTAGGACATGAATCGTTGCGATGTATAATACGACATTATAATGCGGCATTACTATTGTTATTCATTTTGATGGATTAGGGGCATTATAAATCATTATTGCCACGTCGGAATGAAATGTTGTAGACTGAATTGAAAAGCATGTTGGCAAAATTTATTAGAAAAATAGTATAACATGTAGGTACATAACATAAAGGTAATACAAATTAAATGATTAGAGCGTGTATATTTCATTACATTATAGGTATATTACAATCATTTTTGTCATTGTTGGAAATTTTGATAGTTTGAAATTTGATAGTTGATAGTTGATAGTTTGAGAGTTGAAAATTTGGTTATTTTATTTAGTTAAGGTGATTCGATAGACGCCATATTTTGTGTCAGAATGGCATGCGACATATCCCATCAATTGGTTCCATTTTTTCATTTACTCATCATTTTTCTCCAATTTTAAGTTTCGCAATTCTGTTTTCAGGAGACTAAAGCACTCACTTATCAATTTGTATATTTATATTGAGTTAAGGGTAGAGACGTATTCCTCACCGGAATTGAGGAATGGAGGTGTTACAGTAAGTCCGGCATTAGGTTCCATTTCGACATCAGCGACGATCAACGCTACGATACTGGAAGCCAGTCTTCCGATATTAAATCCCTAGCGGGGAAGAAAAAAAATGCCTAGATTTCGCTAAAAATCCCTAAATCCCCAGATTTGCTCAAATATACTTAAAAAATCCCTAGATTTTGCAAAAAGCGCCATTTTTAACGAAGAATCATGATGTCATTCGATGTAGCGATTTGCAATATTTAAATCTGATTGGCTCGTTTGAATTTTGGCGCTCTCTGAAAGCAGTGCTAATCCAGACCAATAAAATGAAAGAATATTAGTTGATTTCTTATTATTAACAGGTTGAATGCAGTTGAATGTCAAGTACATCGAAGGACGCAATCGTTTTAATTTCCGGCTTATTTGCGGGGAAAATAGTGTTGCCAAAAAGGCCTACAAAATATAGATGAAAAAATGTTTTCGATTGTCGAAGCTAGAATTGAGGTTAAAAAGTTGATTTTTGGTAACTTTACCTCATCAAAAAAAAATCCCTAGATTTCCTGAAAAATCCCTAAATCCCTGGAAATTCCGGAAAATCCCTAAATCTAGGGATAAACCCTTAGACATCGGATGGCTGTTGGAAGCATTAGAGTCAACATTTGAAACGCTGCTGCAGAATTTGCCGGGAGTATAATCGAGTGTTGAAAGTCAGTAGAATTGAACAATGTAATAATTGCTTTCCGAAATAAGCGTTATAATAAAAAAACCACGAATCTGAACTGTTAATACTGGAACACACCTTCTGTAAATGTACCTTGCGAGAGATAAGTAAAAAAATAGATGTACTGGAGGAGAAGTGCTTCTCCACAGAGTTTGAAGAAGGAAAAAAAATGCCCAAATTTACTTACTTCAGCATTTTCGGCAAAATCACTGCAATTTCCGAACCTTTTTCTGGCCAGGGGCCAAAATTAAATGATTATGAAGGGCCACTTAGATGTTGTAGATAAAAATAGGACTGTTGAAAAAGTCGCCGTTTTCAATAAATATGTTCCCGGAATGGAAGAGTTAGGTTAAAAAATTTAGAGTTAAAAAATTCCCATGAGCCGAGTGCCGTAGGTTAAGGGCCCGTTCGCCAAAACTAATCGGAACTGTATGAATGAATTGCTCCTTTTAAAAATCAAAACAATATCGAATTGCGATATATTACACAGTTAAGATAGGGCTATGTCCTGTCGTAAGCGGCGACATACAGTCGATATCATTTTAATAATCGCCCCAATGGCCACGATAGTTGTTGGACGTTTACGGTTTCCCTGGTAACCTTTGTTTGCTATCAGCTGATATCGAGTAAATGACTAGGAAGCTCCAACCCAGTGGTTAAAGCTTCCTTAACCGCGAAAACTTTAAAATTCAAATTTTCAAATTTTGAACGTAAAGTACATTTTTTCCATCACGAGATAAAAGCACAAACAAGTTTTGAATTGTTGACTGTATCACCATGATTCCAAAAATACAATACACAACATAGCATTGACTAACAATAAAACAGTATGCAATAAAATAAAGTCATGACAAGGAACATAGCCGAAAATGGCGCCGATTCCCATCAACCAACGCGCGGTCTCTACAATGTAACATGCTGCATTGATACTCCCCAGCTGGGACCGTCCGGAATAGCAGCTCTAGTGCAAGCACCAGAGCCGCTAAAAAACAAAGTATTAAGCTCCTAGCCGATTTAGTAGGAGCGGAACTATGTAAATTCAGGTCATGCTTGACAATAAAACAGAATGAGAGAAAATTACATGCTTATTTACACACCGCATTCTGTATTCTGTATTATTGTCCAAGCATGGCCTGAAATTACGTAGTTTCGCTTCCATTGAATTGGCTAAAAGCTCAATAATTTGTTTTCTTTTAATTTAGGGGCTTTGAGGACAAAGCGCACAAGTGTAGTTTTTGAAGAAATTGAGGTACTAATTATTTCAAATGAAACCAGTCTGAATGCATATACTCTGAAAAAATTTTCAAACTCTATTTTTTAAGCATCAATATGTCAGTTTGAACTTTCTTTCTGTCATAAAAATCCATGTAGTTTCGAAACTTCGAACACGCATTTCTCGAAATGTCAAAAACTGCACTTATGCGCCTTGTCCTCCAAGCCCCTCAGTTATGAGCCGAAAACCTGCTAATTTTGAAAGCATGACTACTAATAACACTGGATGAGTAAGAATAATACATTTGTTGCACGTAATAAGAAACAATTTCACGCCTCCTTAGCGATCTCGTTATGTACTTATATAAAATATCCTCTCAAAGTTCACAACTTTCGATGTGTTATACTTGAAAAGTATCATATTCATAATTTATCATTTTTTCTCAGTTTTTGAAGAATTGTTTATCATAAATTTTATGTTCATGTCATAGTGAGGTATTTTGCTCAGCGACACGATTTTGGTGGGACAAAGTGTAGATTGTTTATGGAGATCCATATTCCCATCCAGCAGCAATGCTCGACGATGCAATCAGAACCACAGACAGTTTTCGATTGCACCAGCGACAAATGAAATTTAGAATAAAAATGGACAGGAAATTAAGAGAAAACATTAAATAAATAAAAAAGAGCTGCTGCTCGATAAACAGCTGAGGATGGGTCAGAACCTCAACTTAATTTTCCGCTCAGGGCGGTCCAGCCGGATCTAAACCATCTTCTGGAAGTGGAATTTTTACAATCGAAACATAAAATTATGACAATTCCACCATTTCTAGTACAAGTGCATAGAACAGGTCGTAGTTTTTAGGATGCTCAGTCCAGGGACCTTCACTGCAAGTCCAGCTGTAAAAAATATACCGTAATATTTTTAAGTACCTTAAAAAAGAGAGTATAATAATCAGGAAATTGCTACTGCAAGCTCTATCTACCGGATCTGGATCAAACTGACAATGAATCAGATAAGTGATTAACGTATGTAAAGATGACTGATTTAATTGAATATCAGATTAGGTCAACGGAGTCGCAGAATCGAGTGCTTTCCTAAACGCAGTGTTGCCAAGTGTCTTCATGATGGAAATAATTTTACAGGATTAATTGATTATTTTAGTCTCTCAAAAAGTCAAAGAGCCCCGTTTAAAAAAATTCATGCGCCTGAATTTAAAAAAAGATACATCATTGGTCTCTACATCGAAGAATTCGCTTATTTTAAGCTGCAGAAGTTCCTTCATGCTGAATTGACGCGTACCTCAGGATCCAGCAAAATTGGATTATCCATACATAACCAATTTATGAAATCCTTAAAAACGTCTCAAAATTGAACTGCTGTTAAAGTAAAAAAAAAAAATAAAAAATAAAAAAAATGAAAAAGAAAAAGAAAAGAAGAAGAGCACCTGCATAGCATGCGTTACAATGGGAAAGGCAGTTTACCTTATCAAAAATTTCTTTGAAATAATTCGGACAAAATGGTTCAGGTCATCATGTTAAAAAAATGTCCAGGAAAGTTTTTTTTTTTTAGAGTCAAACAAAATAATACACATTTTTTTATATTTCTATAGAATAAATGACAATTTGCAGAATATGTTACCTAAGTAACTTGAAAAGTTTGTCCAGTCGCATTATTCAAAAAATTTTGACACACATATTTTTCATTTTTTTTTTCCAAAATTAGGCTCTGACTTACAAAAAAAGAAATCCCGTAGAAGAATTGGCCAGGAATGAAACAAAATTCTCAAGTTCAAACGACCGAAAATGATGTCTTTTCTTTTATTTCGAAGCGTTACATTCGGAGTCCTGTAAACCGTGATTTCTCCGTTGTTATATGGAATATGTTAGCCCGCGCGTTAGAACAAGTATATTTCTCTTTGCTTTGAGCAGGCTCTAGTCATTCTTGGTACCTCAAGGGTGTAAACCATTGATCAGCAACCTAATAACAAAGTCGACATTCTTGTCGCAACTTTCAACCGTGCTGTAACCAGCCAACACAATTTTGGCCCAGTGCGGCAAAGGAGGCCAATCTAATCGAACGCTGATTAGTCACTATCGTAGCTCACGTTATCGCGTAATAGCATGGCATCTGGCTCATCTGAAAAAAAAAAACTTATGTGCATGCGGAAACTAATGGCACATACGCTGTCTTTAAACCGGGCTAGAATTTATAGTTCCAAATTTAAAAATGCAGTCCAATTGCTCCAATGCAATGTTAGAGGTGGACTGCATAAAAGGAGAAGCGAAGTTTTTAAATCTTCAAAATTTGACCGTGTACCTGAGCAATTAGACGTTTGATAAAAGACACGTTTTAATTATTCTCCTACGAAATAAATATGCCAAAAATTCAATTCTCGTGATGGAGAATTTGCACCCAAAAAAAATTACTTCATCTGAGAGTGTTTTATGAACCGGGTTCGCAGTATGTTTCATAATTTTTTTCTGAAAAGGGAAATTGTATAAAAATGGATTTAAAAGTGAGAAAATGTGCCGTCTTCTGACGGCAAGCACATGCACTTTAGCAGATTAGTTATTCTGTCATCTGATCCAATGATTGTTCAGTTGAGAAACCAAGATTATCTTCTTGTTCAATTCTCCCAGTAGTTTCATTTTACAAAATTTTAAACACTCCAAATACGCCAAATACTGCAAATACTCCATTAATATGACGAAAAGTTCCCTATTCCAGACTGCGTCACACCGTCACCTTCCGGGCAAAGCATCACAAGCGCCTCTATACATGTCTGACGCCATTTTATTTTTTTACAGAGAAATTGTTGGTTGAATCTGTTTGACTATTTCACTGAATTTATCGACAGCACAAAGAAAATTCATTGAAATTTTCGGACAGCTTTGTTGAACGATCTCTCTGTAAAAAAATAAAATGGCGGCGGAAAATTTTAAACGTTGCATGGCGCTTGTGATACTTTGGCCGGAAGGTGACGACGTATGAAAAGTCGAAGAATTAGTCTGTAAACAATGATAAAGAGGAAATTAAAAAAAAAAAAAAATAAAAAAAAAAAAAACATAATTTGGATTGCATTTTGCAAAAAGGAACCACTAGCATTGCAATGTTGCGAAGATTGTGCAACTTCTTTTGTCTTGGAGGAAAACCCCGATTATCCATTGATAGTTTCTATTTTACTCGCTAAAAACCGTGAATTTAAGACAAAACTTACCATCTAAATTTCATAGTTTTCCACGATTTCCGCAATTTTATTGCGAAGGTAAAAGTTGCACAATCTTAGCATCATTGCAATGCTAGTGGTTCCTTTTTGCAAAATGCAATCCATTTTATCCTACACTTGCTCAGCTTATATTCGGTTAAATAATTGTCCTCCAAAAATTTCCTCGATATGGCGTGCGCAACCACGTATGCTAGTCTGCCGAGCTAAGGAAGAACGCCGTGTGACACTTCAGACATCGCCAAGTTTCTCCGATAAAAACCGAATTTACTGGAAAATTTGCGAATATTATTTTCCAAAATTTTCAGACAATTCTGTGTGCAATTTAATATGCATGAATGTTTTCAAAAATACATGTTATATCGAGGGAAATTAGGCAACTCTCGAATGTTCTTACGGCGTTCTTCCTTAGCAGTATTGAGCAAGTGCAATGAAAACAAATGCCGCAGTTGGAAACAAAAATCAAGTATTTTTCACTTCACTTCTCGGAGCAAGCCAAAAATGCAAACTGCTCTGACGTATGGTTTCCCTCCAGCAATCCTACTAAAAGCCCCCTTGCATATTTAAGTTTTAGGTCGCGCAAAAGTCCCGCTATTTTTGGTTTTACTAAAATTTATTGTCTTTCTCCACTAAGTTCGTCCTATTTGGACGTATTTCTATCAAACAGAACTATGTGCTTTAAGACATGAGCCCTGAGACCCATAAGAATATATGCATAACATGGCTCACGTCATAATGCACATAGTTCCGTTTGGTAGAAACACATCCATTTGTCGCGTCTTTATGTGCGAGGAGCTCGATAACTCTCTGAAAGTGCGATGGAACGCTTGCTTGCATCATACTTTTGCAGCAGCGAGGCACGAATTAAGATTATCGATATCTCTCCATTTGAAGCTATGGTAAAGAATCGATTAATAGGGTGTTCGTTGCAAACACCCTGTTTATCGATCCTTTCCCATAGGTTTAAATGGCAGATGTATCGATGTATCGCAAAGCACGCTGTCCGCCTTGACATGCTTCCCTATTTAAACTGTCCCTCTGCGAGGTCTCTCACACTCCTCTCCATCACCGTAATTTCTCCCGGAAAAATGAATAATTTTAATGCAGTAAAAAAATTTCGAGATTGGTCTTTCCTTCATGCGGTTCCATTCTAAGACGTGAGTATTCCTTTTCATCCCAAAGACAAAAACTCACACGGGAGTTACACTGCAAAAGTACACGGAGGCCACTTTGGCTCACGTTGAATTGGCCTTTCTGTAATTTCTTGTCTAAGTCTCTTCCAGAGGCAGATCCAGCAATTTGGCAACTTCGGATTTCCTCCATTTAAATCTATATTAAATAATCGATTCTTGTCGGAGCATCCGGCCCCTTCAAGGATCGATACATTTCTATGGGTTTAAATGGAGGAAAACAATGTTACCATATTGTTGGATCCGCCAATGGTCTCCTCTTTTATGGAGCTAGCAAGGAAAAATCAACTCTCAGAGGAAAATTTTCTACATAATTCCACAAAATTAAGAGCGTATACGACGGTGAAACTGCAAAAATGCGTAGATTGGTTGCGATGTTACGAAATCTCTGCTACAATTTAATTTTGCATAAAGCGACCGAATCAACATCATGGCTTGTTGCATCATGGCTTTGTTATATTCCGTACCACTCGTTTATTTTTAATCCTCGTAGAAAAACCACCCATTTGCTAAATACAATTCTAGCTGGAGCACCCTACAGCTATGCATTCACCACTGCAAAAATTTCAGAGGAAATCGACAAGCCCAGCGTGCATGGAGGCTATCTCCATTTAAATCTTCCGTCGCATTTCTAAGGCGCAATGATACAACTATTTGAACTCTCCGGAATGCGTGAGGTATCACGCCGCATTTGAAGGCGTTTCCGAAATCGGCAAGTTCCGTTATCGGAATAACCGTTTTGCATAGTTCATATTATATTATTTTCCATTTCTAACCACTTGTTTAATTATAATCCTCCTATAAAAACCACCCATTTGCTATATACAACTCTAGCTGGAGCGCACTTAAGCGCATTCATGAATGCAAAAATGTTAACGGAAATCGAAAAGGCCAACGTGTATGGAGGCTATCTCCATTTAAATCTTCCGTCACATTCTTACAGCGCAATGATACGACTATTTGAACTCTTCGGAATGCGTGAGGCCACCCATTTGCTAAATAAAATTCTACCTGGAGCGCACTTCAGCTATGCATTCACGACTGCAAAAATGTTACCGGAAATCAAGAAGGCCAGCGTGCATAAAGGCAATTTCAATTGTAATCTTCCGCCGCATTTCTGAGGTGTAATGATACAACTATTTGAACTCTCCGGAATGTGTGAGGTATCACGCCGCATTTGAAGGCGTTTTCGAAACAGGCAAGTTCCGTTATCGGAATAATCGTTTTGCATGGTTCATATTATTTTGTTTTCATTTCTAACCACTTGTTTATTTTTAATCCTCGTAGAAAAACTACCCATTTGCTAAATACAATTCTAGCTGGAGCGCGCTTCAGCTATGCATTCACCACTGCAAAAATGTCAAAGGAAATCGACAAGCCCAGCGTGCATGAAGGCAGGCGCGCCACAAGGGGGGATACTTGGCCCCGGACGGGGCCCGTGTTACCCGTGAAAAACCACTACGAATTCACATGCAACCCTTGCTTCGTAAGAATAAGTGAAAAATTTACCCTAAAAATTTCGCAAAAGGTGAATAGATTTTCAGAGACATACGCTGGGACACTATAGAATTCTTCTTAAATTTTCAAACAAGTATACTTCTTGGAAAATTTCTATCTATTTTCAAGATTTTCAGTATACAGAGGGATATTTTTAGTAACTGCGTTTCATTTTCTTCCGTCGTCAGATGCTAAGAGTCTCCAGCCTGGGCATCCTCGACTTCAATGGCTCATGGCTCAACTCCCTTGCCATAGACAAACGAAGGGGGAGTCCAGGGGGGCCTGGCCCTCATAGAACTGAAAATAGTATCATATGACCCCCCCAAAAAAAATAAATAAAAATTTTCCAGATGTTTTAAATGCAACAATTCGCAAGTATTTTGTGCTGAAAGTATGAAAAAAAAAAAAAAAAAAAAAAAAAAAAAAAAACCATAATTATTTCGCAGAAATTGATGGAATAATTCTTTATGGAAGCTTCAAAATGCGTCCGATTAGTCGTATAAATTCTAAAATTTCTCGGGGGATGCCCCTCGGACCCCCCCCCCTCCGTGCTTGGGGCCCGGACCTTAAAACTGGTACCAGGGCTCGAGATGGGATGTGGTGGGCCTTTGTACAATCACCGTTATGTCGTGATAGCGAAGAAAGCAGTAAGTGTCAAATTTTCGAAATCGAATTTCCTTCAAAATTCGTCTTACCTATCCCCTTCAGATGCAATCATTGAATTGGCTAAAACAGCAAAATTCATCTTAATTGTATACCAATGAGACATATGAGAAAGCATTAAGAGCGCAAAAAATAATGTAGTTACACGAAAAAAAAACTCCGGCCGTGGGAGCCGTAATTACGGGCTATATAGACGTACCGTCCGTTCCGGGCTCAAAGGCCAAAAATTCCGGCTGCTGGAGCCGTAGCTTCGGCCTCTGAACCCGGAGCAATCGAAGCTACGGCTCCGGCAGCCGGAATTTTCGGCCTTTGAGCCCGGAATGGACGGTACGTCTATATAGCCCGTAATTGCGGCTCCCACGGCCGGAGTTTGTTTTTTTCAGTGTACAGACAAGTCAGCAGTAAGTGACATTACGTGTATTCCTCCAGAGAGCCAATGGAAACAGTGCTTTCAAGTAAAGTGCCGCCCTCTTCTGCCAATTGCTAACCTGAAAATGTGTTTGTTGTGTTTTCAAAACGCAACCACGAGAGCATGCAGAGGATGACACTTACGGCTGTCTTGCCTAACATTGGCCTAACATGAAAAAGAATAACGCCCGTTTTATATAATTGAAACAGGATTTGTCGATTTTTAAGTATCCAGATGATTTTTGAGAGTCTTTTGGGTGATTAGTGGCAATTTGACAAAGAACGGAGGTTTCTCTCTATGAAAACCGGTCAGAAGCTTCTGAGCCCGTTATCTCAAGACCTAATTTTTGCACTTACTGCTCTTCTCGCTATCACGGCAGAATGGGCTCCGTGGAGTCTGTGATCCTCGGCCCAGTAAGCATTCGAATGGAGACAGGTTTCAGGGTCACAAGGTCTTTGAGTTCTGCTCAGTGGCGTGGCGTGCTTTGCGATATATCGATTGGTATGCCATTTAAACATATGGAAAAGGATCGATAAACAGGGTGTTCGCAGCGAACGCCTTAATAATCGATTCTTTACCATAGCTTTAAATGACATAACAATCGATACATCGCAATTCACGCCACGCTACTGGTTCTGCTCATGGGCCAAACCGTGAGAGTGAGAGTGGAGGATTTGGGAATAGGAGAGAGAAGGGAGAATCAATCAAAGCTCAAAAGACAGCCCCGTGACCATGCCAAAGCAGCGACAAAAAGGACTCCGGCCGATATTTAATTTCCTGTCGGAGCGCATTTTTCGTTCCGTCCAATTTTCAGGGCTCCATCACGGTCCGGCGTCGCACAGTGGTTCGAGTCGTTGAGAGGGGTCGGACAAAATTGGGAAACTTAAATAGCTTATAATTCCGTTTATACAAAATGTTGAGATTTTAAAAGTGGTCCTATTGCTTTCCTCTTTAAATTTTCCTCTACAAACCAGGGTCGGATTTACCTACTTGCCGCCCATGGGCCGCCTGTATTTTGCCGCCCCCATTTCATTCGTTTTGAAACATCAATAAAAACCGATAAGTGAACGTGCCGGGGGGAGAGGGATGCATAAGACGCGTTCACTCGTGTTGAATAAATTTTTTGCGGGAGCCCCGTTAACACTAATAGCAAAAATTCACGGAGCTTAGAGCGAAAGTTAAGTTCCGTAAGCCTGTCTCTGTGTAGACAATGCCTTCCATTAATAAGAAATGAACGAAAAAATTATAAAAGAACAATCATAAATGTGGTTCAATAATTTTAACTTCCACCGCCGCGCCGTGCTGAATGCACTTTGTTTAGCGCAATGCGTGAAGTATTCCTACACTCTTGTAGGCGCTATGCCTTTCACGCCGACCGCTGCTGAACGCTGCTGTTCATAAATGAGCGTTCTGGCCAAATTGCGTGTTTGGTTTCTCTCATAACTCGACCAATTAAAGGTGCTGTCTTTTGTATCACCGCAAAACGACAAAATTAGAAATTACGATACTCACAGGAAATGCAAGATTTTGTCGCCTTTTCCCGTTTGCAATTTTATTTGTATACCTACATTTAAAAAAAAATTGCAAAATTTGCCAGCATGGGCCGCTGTCCATGTGGCCACCCCCTTAATCCGGCCCTGCTAGAAACATCCCCTTAAACTTTAAAATGTGACGAATTCAACATCAAAATTTGCAGTTTTAGTCAAAAAGTTGATGTTCGACCTCTCGGATTGTCTCGATCCACTGTGCGACGCGACGGACGGCCGGTCAACACAAAATTGGAACTTGCGACTTTAAAGCCGCTTCTCTTCCTACGTTGTCAGAGTTGGACGTATTTATACTAAAAAGAACTATGTCTCACACAAACCCAATGCACATAGTTCCTTCCAGCATAAATACGTCAAGTTGTAAAGGCGCTGGATGCCAAATACGAGTTTCGAAAAACAGACGTGTTGGTATGGTTTGTATTTTTCTTTAAGCTAAAGTAATGGGCCTGTTGAAAACTTCAGCCAGAGCAAAAAGGTGAGTTATTTGTTTTTGATAGTGGTTCAAAGTTCACGATGAATGAATCTTGAGAGTTTGGAATATGCTCTTAATTTCACAATCTCCGTAAGAATTATGCGTTTATTTAAGCTTCTGGCTTCAAAAACGATACTACTGCACAATGCAGGGTCGGACTGGCTCACATCTCATGGCGTAGACCCTTAGCCGGCTAAAGGGTCGTAAAGCGATATTTTGTCCCGGGGGGGGGGGGGAGACACCCCGAGGTCCAGGGGCGGTCCAGATATTTCTGGTAAATCACCGCTATTTTACGCTATAGGATCGAAATTTATTAGGTAATCGCACAGAACAAAAATTGCGGAATTGAACACTTTTAAGTAACCGGGAGACTTGGGAAATGAAAAAAAATATAAAATCAAAGCTGGGTACCAGAACGCATCCATGCATCATTATTTCCACAAGAATCGAGCCAAAGTTTGCAACCTATAATACTGCTTTTAAAAACTAAAAGCCGGAAAATGATGCATCATTTTCGGGTTTTCGGATTCATGAACCCGAAAATATGTGCGCCAAAAAGATTTTTTTAACCTAATTGAAAAATGAAACATCCAATCTAGAAGGTACAAAGTGTTAAGTAAGAAATGCAGAAATGAAGAGGTAGGAATATATGTATATTAAATGCACCAGATATGAAAGCAGGCTGCAAGAGGTCCCATTCAACAACCATTTTGTCGGCAATGGCAATGTTTTGGATGCCTCCGAATAATCGGGGCCTAATTTTGCAAGATCGAACATAACTAAATTTTATTGAAATTCACTGAGTGATTGTGAGTGGTTTCTTTTGGCTCCCCTCTTAATTCCTGAGTTTTTAGCGAACAAGGTACAATTATGTTTTTTTGATATTTTCATTAACCTTCGATACTGAAGCCCAGTCAAATTAACAAGAGACTTGTGTCAAAAAACGTGCCACGCGAGTTGTAAGGGACCGCGGTACGTATACGAGCCGTAGATGTAGGTTTGTAAATACATTTAAAAAAAAATCAAACTTCAAATTGAAAATAGAAGAAAAAATTAACGAGCGACAGAGGCGAGACGTAATCGAGCCTGGTTTTTTAAACTTTTCTCTCGAATCTGAGCGGCACCTCACTGACAGCATATAGAACGGAGCATTACGAGTTCACGCCTAGCGCCATCGCGCCTTCAATTTTGCAGATGCAACTCGGACATCCATCATGTGCGAATAGTTGTATCTCTGCGCCGTCATCAACGCGCCTCTTGTTACTTTGTTCTACTTCCATACTGTGTTTGTTTCAGTTTGTCTCATTTGTATTTGTAGCGGTGCTTTGAAGGATGTATGAGCAACACAGCCTCCAATAATCGAGCCTCGTTTCTTAAGTTTTCTCACGACACCTCATCGGCCAGCACAAAGAGGAGCTGCGGAACATCGCAAATTCACAGCTCGCGCCATCGCGCCTTAAAGGAGGGGTATCGTTAAGGGCCTTTTTAGGGCCCACCCTGAAATTCCTCAACTCCGCGATTTTTTGGTCATTGAAGGTCTATATTTTACGGAATGCATAATGGTTTGGTCATTTTCGATCTCTTTCGGGTCTATCACTGGCCTAAACATGGGTCTGAAGGCCAATTTTGGCGGAAAATGCGGGTTTTTCGGCATTCAACGCGCTGTTTCATACCGATCCCTTCAGAGGACAAAAAAGTCCTTCAAGTATGTTCATTAGGGATGTAAGAGAGTCACTTTGGCCAATTTTCGTTGATGTCAAACTTTGCGCTCATTGTTAAAAAAAACTTTTTTAGAATTTTCCTGTTTTTCATCGTTATTTAAAATGGCTTAAAAAAGCAACTCATCTTACGCCAGAGTTTAATTTTTTTGACAATAAATGGACGTGGGTGGTCAAAACCTTCCTCAAAAAACTTTTCTGGATTCAAAGCCCCCCCCCCAAAAAAAGCCGATGTTGCCATATTTTATTGCCTGAATTAACGGAAAACCTAGTATTTCAGAATTCGGAGGCTGTTCCTCGTCAAGAACATTCCGCAAGTTCAGAAACCTTTATTTTTCACACGCAGTGGCCACATTAGTAGGGATTTTATGCATGTTTTATCTATTTATGTATTTATCTCCCGCTGTGGCTCAGCGTTGCCACATGTTATTCGGGAAAATCGAGAACAATTCGCGTTTAGGTGGTTTTGCGCCATTTTTTTCGGATCATGCCAGTGGTAGACCCCGAGATAGATCGAAAATGACCAAACCATTATGCATTCCGTAAAATATAGACCTTCAATGACCAAAAAATCGCGGAGTTGAGAAATTTCAGGGTGGGCCCAAAAAAGGCCCTTAACGATTCCCCTCCTTTCAATCTAAGTTAATTTATTTGATTATTTGCCTAGGCATTTGACAAAATGCCTGATTTTACTATTTGCCTGAGACATATACTTTGTGACCCTGACGATGAAGCGCTCGCCCTTCGAAAAACCTCGGTCAAAGTTCATGTAAGTGTTTTTTTTATAAAATTGTAATATTATCTCTAGCACTTGGCTACACCCTACATGCCAATATATTCAGTGCTACTACCTTTTAGACATTGTGTTATACAATATTCGCTGAACTTGATTTCCTATTTCAACACATGTAATTCAGCGGTTTAAATCATTTTTTTGTATCTCAGTAATTAGGTAATCAATCTATGAACCAAAAGTATCCTCGTGCTCAGTTCTCTCGGTAGTTTCTACTTAAATACAAAATATTTATCAAAGTTCAGACTCCTGCAAGGAATTCTTATCGAAAGATCCGAACTAAATTTTGGTCTTATTTTAATTTTTAGTTATAGCAAATAGAGTTAATACTTTGTAGTTCTCTATATTTTGAATAAAAAAAAATTAATTTCAATTCAACCACTAGATTCCTGATAAACGAGAAGATCGGTTGCCCGATCCTAGGAATGCCTGATGGCGCTCACCACAGATTTGGAATTTTTGCCCTATTTTTGGGCACTGTTTTAAGTTGAGTTTTAGTTCAAGCTGAACAAATTATGATGATTTAAAATTAAAAGTATAATAAGATTGGAACTTCCGATGGAAATTTTTTAATACGATCGACAGAAATAAAATTGTGTCGAACTTGATGAAAATCCGCCTATTTTTAGCCGGTGTTCATCCGAATCTTCCATGGCAAATTCTGCCGTGCAAAGGAGAAACACCGTATGAACCTTCAGGCGTTGCCAAATTTTCATTTATAAAACACGAATTTCCTGGTAAACTTATATATTTTTCTCCCAATTTTTCAGATTATGTTGTTTGCAATTTCACCAAAAGTTTCCTGCTTTTCTTTTCCTGCGTTAAAGTCCCCTTGTGATAGACTCGGAACGGTGCAGTGTAACACAATGGTTACAAACCATAGATCCTATACTGCTAACGATGCGATGCGTACTATGGAAAAACGCCGTATGAACCTTCAGGCGATCCCATATTTCCTTTGATGAAACACGAATTTCCTAGTAAATGTATGAATATTGTTCTCCCAATTTTTCAGATAATGTTGTTAGCAATTTCACCTAAAGCTCCTGAAAATTTCAAGAAAAAATGTTCATAACTTTTCTCAAAAATGAACATTTTACTGAAGGAAATTTGGCAAGTTTCGAATGCTCATACGGCGTTCTTCCTTAGCGCGACAGAATTACTGGGAGACTTTAACGATTGAGAAGGAAAGCAAAGCGTGCGTTGATGCAAGACAAAGAATTAGTGCGCAAGAGATTGCATACTTTCCAGGCTGTCTTTAAAAAACACGCATTACGATTGCTTCCGAGCCACGCAGTGGCGTGGCGTGAATTGCGATGTATCGATTGTTTTGCAATTTAAACGTATGGTAAAGAATCGATTATTAAGGTGTTCGTAGCGAACACCCTGTTCATCGATCATTTTCCATAGGTTTAAATGGCATAACAATCGATATATCGCAAAGCACGCCACGCCACTGGAGCCACCCTAAAAAAAGAGTAATCTCCGGGTTTTCCGGACCTGTAGACACCCTGATCTAGGGAGAGCAGCCCAGCTGTAGAATACCTCTCATCGATAGCCAGAAAAATCAATCGCCAGAAAAAATGTTTGAAGTCAACACTCAAATCCCGTCAGTCCGAACTCTGTATTAAGAAAGAACGTCCTATGAGCCCTCGGACGTTGCCAAAATTTGTGAGATAAAACGGGAATTTCGTGGGGAATTTGTGCCCCCCCCCCCCCCTAAAAAAATTTTTTCTATGAATTTTAATCGCGATTTCATCAAAACTTTGTAAATATTTCAAGGAAACTATATTCATACCATACCTCACCAAGACATAATATTAATATTATCGTGATACGCACCGCTTTTGTTCGTGGAACTACGCAATTCACTTGGATGGCATTTAGCAAAAAGGAACCAGCGCGATTACAGTGTTTTCAAGATCGTGCACCTTCTTCTGTACGTTTAAAATTACTTATAATCTATGTACAGTGTTAGAACTTACCTTCAGTATTTTCCTTCAAAACTAACAATTGTTTCGTGAGAAGCCAGAACTATTTGGACTGCATTTTGCAATTTGGAACTATAAATTTTGGCTCATATGAAAAAACACTCATATGCATTGGGAAACTAATGGCACATACATTGTTTTTAAACTGAGCTAGAATTTATAGTTCCAAATTGCAAAATGTAGTCCATTTGTTATTCTGGGAGATTTCTTTGATAATTATGAAGAAGCAATCTTTTTACAACACTGTAATTGCGATGGTTCCTTTTTCCAAAATTCGACCCACTTAGAGACTTTCTCTGGACTTTGCCACCCGCCCCCCCCTCTCTCTCTTTGTAGTTCAGTATTTTTTTGCTTTTTCACTGTAACGGATGTGTTTCCAAAGTAATTTATTTCCGTGTTCTTTTTCCTGTTTACGATCCCCTCCTCTTCCATTGTTTTGCAGCCCGGAGGTTTCTTGACCGGACCGCCAAAGAAACAAAACAAGGGATTTCCATGTCCTGATTACAGTGACGCGTAAGGTCCATCATTCATCTCAGTGAAACAAAGGACCCCGCCTGGCCGCATCCGAAAGTGATGGAATGCACCCCTTCCTGAAATACCGCAAAGCTCGGATTTTCCGCCTTTGGAAAACAAGGAAGAAGTTTCTGGAATACATCCTAATTGCGAGAGGGGTCAGCCAGGGGGGGGGGGGGATGGGATTGTTTGTGGTGGCTTCAGGCCAGCAGTTTACGAGATTATAAAAGGGCAAACCCAACCCTAAATTTTAGTCAGTTTGGTTTCAGCAAGCGTAGTAATTTCATGGGTGAGCAGGTCAGTGGGTCAGTCAGTCGTTCAGTCGGTCAGTCGGTAGTGTTGTGTGGTGTTGTGTTGTAGTGGTCGCTTACACTACAGGTTCTAATCCGTGAGTACACTGTGTATAATAGCTTATTCTTAACTTCTACTGCAAGAAAATTTATAGTTTAAAATTTATATGCTCTACAATTCAAAAATTCATTTTTTAATTTTTTAATTTCAAATTTTTTATATTGTAAATTTTAGATTTCAATTTTTACTTTATAAACTTTAAAATTTTTAGTTTTCAATTTTATTTTTATCTTAATGCTACATATCATTTTTCCAATTTATTCATACTCAATAGGTCAATAATACATATATATATTATTACTACCGCAACTATATACTTACTACTACTTATACTATACTTACTTACTTACTGTACTTACTATACTTATTTACCTACCATACTACTCACTATATGCCTACTACTACAATATTTATAGTATATATACACTATTGATCTATTGAGTCTGAAAAAATAGAAGAAATGATGTAAAACATTAATATAAAAATCAAATTGAAAAATAAAAATTATAAAATTCAAAAAGTAAAAATTTTAATTCTAAAATGTAAAATTTAAAATTTTTGAAATCAAAAACTTTTAATTTTAAAAATCTAAAATAAAGTTCTTAAACTGTAAAGACTGTTAACTGTGACACTTTTTTCTTAAGCCAGATTTTTTTCCCTCCTCAAAAGCTTCACGTCAGCTTTTCTTTCTCATTTGTATGTGTCTTTTCTGAATTGATGAGAGATGCGGTTAGATAATTTTCAGCATTTTAATCACGAGGAAAATTGATTGACTGCGTTTTTATTACTCTCTCGAATAAGACACTAGTTTTGCTCTCTGTGTTTTACTTTCATTTATTTTTTTATCAGATGAATATGAAACGAACACAGTAAAAATTGTTGGAGGGTATGATCGAAAAATGAAAACGTGAATCGATCGACAAATTATTAAAAAACCAGTGTCGACTCGATCGACATGAATCAATCGAAAAATGAAAACGTGAATCGATCGATATGAATCAATCGACACCGATTCGATCGACAGTTAATTTAAAAACACCCGTATCGATTCGATCGACATGAATGGATCGAAAAATAAAAACGTGAATCGATCGACACCGATTCAATCGACAACCGTGAATCGATCGAAAAACCCTTGAATCGATCGACAAACCCGTGAATCGAGCGACAAAAGCCGTGAGTCGATCGACAAACCCGTGAGTAGATCGATTCACGTTTTTATTTTTCGATCCATTCATGTCGATCGAATCGACACGGGTGTTTTTTAATTAACTGTCGATCGAATCGGTGTCGATTGATTCAGGTCGATCGATTCACGTTTTCATTTTTCGATCGAGTCGACACCGGTTTTTTAATAATTTGTCGATCGATTCACGTCGATCGATTCACGTTTTAATTTTTCGATCGATTCATGTCGATCGAATCCATACCCTCCAAAATTGTTTCACCTTGTTTTATATAGTGTTTTTTCTTGTATACTTTAAACTATTTTTCCTCTATTTGCATAGTTTCAGACCAGTAGGAAAAACAGTCTTTCGAACTGTTCAGCTTGGTTCCCGTTTTATATTCCGTAAACCTCAAACTACCTAGTTTTCTTTTGTTTATCTTTTTTTTTCAGATCGGCAAGAAACGAAGCGCTCACAGCGGAAGCTGTTTTACTCGCATTTGATCATTGAATTTCACATTAATAATATTTAGTGTTGCAAATATTAACATAGATTTTCGCATGATTAAGCAGGAAACACTGAGTCGTTTCTAATTACTTATCACTTTTTTATCATTTATAATCACTTTAAAATGACTTTTATTAGTAGCTCACATCGTCGCCTACCTGACATAAGGGCGTAGCTACACTTTGCAATGAACCCTATCTTCCACACAATTCAATGCTTTTCCGGGATCATCTCAATCTGTAGTTACGCCCTTCTGTCAGCGGGCCGATTATTGAAATTGATAGACAAAGCTATAGCCAAAGAAGACAAAAAAAATATAGAGGGATCCTATTGGTGATAGCGGGCGGTTGCATTGGACAAAAGAGGTAGGTAATAGACTAAGTAACAGCAACCTACGAGGGACCCGATAATTAGTCCATTATTTTCTCCCTTCGTCTAAAGGAACCACCGGTTTCAACCAATAGGATAGCTCCATACTCCCTATGTCTTCTTTGTCTATCGCCTTATCTTTCAATTTCAACAATCGGCCCGCAGCCAAGCGACGACATAACAAATAGCGAAAGAAAAGACAAAAGTAGAAATTAGCTACATTACATTCCAAATAAATAATTAATTTTGTATTAGAATAAGAGATGGGTATCAGCTTTATCAAATTGATTTTACATGAACAAAAAGCCCGAAGGATCATCATATTAAAAACAACAGAAAAGGGATAGTATTCAAACAAACAAAAATATTTATCAAATTTCTTTATATAAAAACACAAACTTCTATTTAAAATAAATCTTCCACTAAACTTTTTATTTTCAAGTTAGGTTAAGCTCCAACTAATCTTTCTTTTTTTTATTCTTAGTTTGTTTCAGGTCTGCAAAAAACGAAGAAAATGCTCTGCATGATGAGCCATTGAAGACGGAAGTAGTGCCCTCCAAAATGTGTACCTATTTGTTCTATCGTATCCATAACTTAAATGCCCTCAGTTGCTGAAAGAGATAGAAAGTATTTGCAATTCCTATAAGTTATGCATAGTTCTCGTGTGATACCTTAGGGTGCGTCAAAAAAAATGAAAGTCTGAAATGTTCCGCTCCCCAGGCGGCAATCGATGACGTTTGGTAAAAAAACATGTTTGCCAAAATTTGGGCCAATTTCAACCATTTTAAATGGTGCCAAAGGTTAATTTTGTGATGAAATTATGATATTTTGGTTTAGACCTCGATTTCATACAAAAAACTCGATTTTACGCTGAAATCGTGCGTTTACGAGAAAAATGCATAGAACTCGACTTGTAGAGGATGAAATTTTACACTAGGGGGACGTCTTTGTAACCGATAAAAATCAAATTGAACTAGAAAAACTCAACTCGGTATTTATTTTTTTGGTCCTCAGAATTTCCGAGGTCTTACAAAGTAGAGGTTTAAAAGACTAATTTTTCACGAAAATTAGTCGAAAGAGGGTATAAATGAACTGTAGGCAAGTGCTGAGGATGCAAATGTCATCAGAACTTCCTCAGTTTCAAAAAAAGTTCCAACAATTTTGCACAATCCTCCAAAAAGTGTACGGCTCGAGAAGCAGGATCGTGCTATAATAGTAAGGGAACGTGCGGTTTGACCGGGAAAAATTGCGTAACAAACTTTCCCTATGTAATCGTCATCAGTAGGTCCCCCTGAACAACTTCCTGAAAGTTAAAAATGGCCCGACCCCGGAACACCCCTCAAAAAAGTTAAAATTGAAAATGGCGTCCGTAATAAGAGGGTTCGGGAAATCGGTATTTTAAAATTCTCATTCTGTCTCATCATGTTAGGTATCATTTCCTATGTAATTTTGGTCGTAGATTTCATAAATGAATTCCGCAAGGCCCCTTCTGAGCTTACGTTTCTCTCGGTAGTCGTATGTTTCCTTTAATTTCCTTTATTAAATACGTTTATAACATCAAATTTAAGTTTCTTGGCCATAAATACATGAAAATAATGACACTTCACATTTCTTGTTCCTTCGGTGAATATTTAAAAAAATGCAACCTCCTGCCTTTCACATTTGGCCGCCATCTTTGATTTGGAGCGCCTTCTTTGGCCGGAGAACCTTGTGGAATTCCTTAATGAAATTTACGACCAAAATTACATAGGAAATGATACCTAACATGATGAGACAGAATGAGCATTTTAAAATACCGATTTCCCGGACCCTCTTAGTACGGACGCGCCATTTTCAGTTTTAACTTTTTTGAGGGGTGTTCCGGGGTCGGGCCATTTTTAACTTTCAGGAAGTTGTTCAGGGGGACCTACTGATGACGATTACATAGGGAAAGTTTGTTACGCAATTTCTCCCGGTCAAACCGCACTTTCCCCTCACTATTATAGCACGATCCGCTTCTCGAGCCGTACACTTTTTGGAGGATTGTGCAAAATTGTTGGAACTTTTTTTGAAACTGAGGAAGTTCTGATGACATTTGCATCCTCAACACTTGCCTACAGTTCATTTATACCCTCTTTCGACTAATTTTCGTGAAAAATTAGTCTTTTAAACCTCTACTTTGTAAGACCTCGGAAATTCTGAGGACCAAAAAAATAAATACCGAGTTGAGTTTTTCTAGTTCAATTTGATTTTTATCGGTTACAAAGACGTCCCCCTAGTGTAAAATTTCATCCTCTACAAGTCGAGTTCTATGGCATTTTTCTCGTAAACGCACGATTTCAGCGTAAAATCGAGTTTTTTGTACGAAATCGAGGTCTAAACCAAAATATCATAATTTCATCACAAAATTAACCTTTGGCACCATTTAAAATGGTTGAAATTGGCCCAAATTTTGGCAAACATGTTTTTTTACCAAACGTCATCGATTGCCGCCTGGGGAGCGGAACATTTCAGACTTTCATTTTTTTTGACGCACCCTAGTGATACCTACTATCGAACAATACCGCATTCAACTGAAAGTAATTGGACTGAATCATGTAGAAAGGAATTATCATTTTCGGTTTATTGTAGCATAGACATAAATGCCATGAATTTTTCTAAATGAGCCAGAAATATTAGTTTCTTTTTGCGTAATACAGTTCAGTTACTCTACAGCTGAATGCAAACTTGAAATTAACGAGAGAAACAAAACCATAAACCCACGTAGCCCGGACGCATTGTCGCTTATCTGACGTAAGGGAGTACCGCAATTTCCGTATGAGCCTCAGAAAGCATGGTTTTATATGCGAAATAGAGCTCACATGGAAATTGAGATGTGCCCTTACATCAGAAGGGGACGGTATGTAACAAGGTGGTACAATAGTGATTAATAATAAAATAGGTAGTAGATAAGCCAAATGGTACAATAGTGCTGCGTCCACACAATTTTGCTGGGAAAACAAGGCCAAAAAGTTCGAAAAAATAGAAATCAAAAGTTCTATTTGGCCGCGTTTCCCTCACAAAATAGTGTGGACCCAGCACTATTTTCCCACCTTTCTGCAATTAACGCTGCATGATATAGTCCAAAAGCATCACGGAACTGCATTTTAAATTTAAAAAAGTAATACCTAAACTTTGATATCGGAATTTTGGCATGGTGCCTTGACTAAAATTTTGACAAGAGATAAATGGACAAATGGGTCATGGACCTATGCACGCTAAAAGGAAGTATGTTGCATGCAAATAGTACCCTTTAGCATTTATAAGTCCAGCGTAATAATCAGTGGCGTGGCGTGAATTGCGATATATCGATTGTTATGCCATTTAAACCTATGGTAAAGAATCTATTATTAAGATGTCCGCTGGGAACACCCTATTTATCGACCATTTTCCATAGGTTTAAATGGCATAAAAATCGATAAATCGCAATTCACGCCATGCCACTAATGATCATAGAGCAGAACTTTTAACTACGTGGATGAGGGATTAGATAGAAATGCAGAAGCCAGTTTTGTCACCTGTTGCTAATCATACTAATAATTCATGATTTGCCTTGTTTGTTTCAGATGCGGCTGAAGATTCGGGCTTGGGGGGAGGGATCGCTGAGGGGGAGGTTCCCAGGGAAGGGGGGTTCGTAGGGTTGGGAAGTATCGCGGAACTAGGATTCCCAGGGGGGGAGAGTCCCGGGGAGAGAGGGGTCCGCGGGTTGGGTGCGGCATCGCGGGGTAGGGTTTCCTAAGGGGTTCCCGGGGGAGAGGGGGCAGGGAAGGGGGGTTCGTAGGGTTGGGAGGTATCGCGGAACTAGGATTCCAGGGGGGAGAGTCCCGGGGAGAGGGGGGTCCGTAGGTTGGGTGCGGCATCGCGGGGTAGGGTTTCCTAAGGGGGTTCCCGGGGAGAGGGAGGGATGTCCGTGGGGTTTAAGTAGGATCGCGGAGTAGGGTTTTCCAAGGGGGGAGGGGCCGCGGAGTAGAATCACGGGGGGTGGAGTAGGATTTTTTTTTTTTTTTTTTTTCCGCGACTGGCTTGCTGAGATCCTCCGGGGCGTTACGTCCCGGGGTCCGCCGTCGCCGGCAGGGGCGCCCGCCGGGACCCCGTGGGTCCGTTGGGCGTCCCTGCCCCCGACCCCCCGCGAGGGGGGTCTTTGCCCCCCCGCAAGGGGGGGCTTTTTTCCCCCCTCGCGGGGGTCGGGGGTGGGGGCGCCCAGCGGACCCTTATGGGGTCCGGCGGGCGCCCCTGCCGGCGACGGCGGCTCCGGGGCGTTACGCCCCGGAGGATCTCAGCAAGCCACGAGTGGAAAAAAAAAAAAAAAAGGGAGGAGGTGGGATAGGAACCTGGGGCCGGAGGGGCCTGAAGCCGGGGTTGGGGGAGGCCGTCATCGTAACGGGATCGTCGTACCGGGATCATCGTACCGGGCTCATCGTACCAGGATCATCGTACCGGGATCGTCGAATTTTTTTTTTTTTTTTTTTTTTTTTTCTTTCTTCTTCTTCTTCTTCTTCTGTTTCAGGTGCAGCTGCCATTCCCGCAACCGAAGGTAAGATACCGTTTAATTTCTCCTCATTTGTAAATAAGGGTTATAATCGTTAAGCAGTTTTAGCGGGCACTACTTCCGTCTTCCGAGCAGAGCTGCTTTCAAAAATGGCATGGAGCTGCGTCAGCAGTGGTTAGTACTTTATCTCCCCCCCCCCCCCCCCGTGGATTAGGGCTCATGGCGATACCACGTTAAAAAAGCGCGCCTAAAGCTCTACCTCCAAGAGCAGTACCGTATCATTTACCTGATCGGACTATCCTAAGGTGGTGTGGAAACGAGCTTTTCAAAAATTGTTTCCCCGTTCCTTTTACGACTTGTGCTTTATACTGCCGTGCTGAGGAAAACGCCGTATGAATATTCGAGAGGTGCCAAATATCCTCCGATAAAACGTTTAGTAAAGAAGAAAGTTATGAATATTTTTCCTTGACATTTTCAGGAACTTAAGGTGAAATTGCGAACAAAATTTTCTGAAAATTTGGGAGAAAAATATTTAAACATTTTCCCAAAAATACGTGATATCGCGGAGGAAATTTGGCAACGCCTGAGGGTTTATACGGCGTTCTTCCTTAGCACGGCAGTATAGCTTCTGACTGACGTCAAAACCTGAGAATCTTTTTATTGAACCATACGAAACTGAAATTTTCAGGTGAGAGCAACACGAAGCTGAAGAAGTGTGAATTTTCTTTTTTACACGGAGAGCAGAAATTAAATATCTGGTAACTGCCATCAGGTGCCTATAATGGGGCATTAGTTTCCAATAGACCAAATTTAGAGAAAATTTCCTGATGGAAATCCAATGAAAACGGGACACTTTACGCTGAGGAGCAACATGCATATTTTAGCAATAACCTGATGACGCTCGCCAGGTTTTGAATTTCTACTTGTCATGTATGATAGGCCAAGGTGATGTCATAAGTCTGTGTGGTATACTGCCTGCAAAAGAAGAACGCCGCATGAACATCCGAGAGTTGCCAAATTTCCTTCGATATAAAGTTTATTTTAGAGGAAAGTTATGGACATTTTTCTTTGAGATTTTCTGGAGCTTTAGGTTAAATTGGGAACAAAATTATTTGAAAAAATATCCATACTTCTACTAGGAAATTCGTGTTTTATCAAAGGAAATGTGGCAACGCTTGAAGGTTCATACGGCGTTTCTCTATAGCACGGCAGTGTAGGGTGTACGGTTTGTAACCATTGTGTTACACAGCACCGCACCGTTCCGAGTCTATCACAAGGGGACTTTAACGCAGGAGTAGAAAAGTAGAAAAGTACGATGCCCATTGATGGTAAGCCAAGGTGACGTTGGGACGACGACGGGCTTGCATTCCCGACATGTTGAAGGAACTTTTAGAGATTGTGGTGATCTGCAGCTGATCAGCCTAGTATACCCAAACATGGAGGAGTATAGGCATTTGTGTGCTGCGGAATTTGTGGATTAGCGGTTAGAGTGCTCTCAAAAAATAGGCGAATATGGTGATCTTCCGACCGTATAAGGTAAACAAACCAGATGGTGACTTCTCACAATCGTCAGATTCCCTCTCATGTTAGAGTTAAACGAGTGATCACAAAATATCTGAATAAAGTAAATTTTTTGAGAAAAAAAAAAAATATCAAAATTCAGAGCTAACTTTAGTTTTTCATAACACGATGGTTCAAAGAAACGCCAGAAATTTCACGGAGGGAGGGTTCGCAAGGATGCATTCGGAGCATTCTTTGTGAGATCGTTGGCATACATTTCCAAAAGCCTTTCAAGCACCAGGAACGTTCGTTTATTTATGGTCTTGATGACAGTGGGCCTTCATGGCCCACTAAAAATATATGAAAGGCCAGACCCTCCTTTTACAAGCACTAAAGTCACATTGAAGTGAGTCAAAGTGAGTGATGCTAAATTTATTGTAAGGCCCGTACACCCTACACGCAAGCCTAATTTTCAGGCGTATGCTTAATTTTTTTAGAAGCTACGAACATTTGGGTGCCAACATTCGTGGATCTTGAAGCACGCAACTATGCGCAACTTATATTTTCCATAGAGTTCATAGAGTCGTAATGTAAGTGGGAGCTGGGAGAGCTGCCGCCACTTTTAAGCAATTTACAGGGCCCGAATTCCGAGATTCCTGCGCGGCGCCGCACAGTGCAGTGTCCTTATGGCGCGTAAGGACAAAAATCATAGCTCGCAGACAAAAGCACATAGAGAAGTGAAATTTGGTATGAGAGGTCTTGAACATATAGACTATCGTTAGATGAGGTCAAATTTTGTTAATGACACTTTGGGGCGGGAGGAGGGGGGCGGGAGTACTGATACTTGAGGGCGAGTGTTTGGGCGGTAGAGACCGAACTCATAGCTCAAAGACAGAAAGACATAGAAAAGTGAAATTTGATATGAGACCTCCTATACATATTTGCTATTGTCGGATGGGGTCAAAATTTCATAATGACCCTTGTGGCGGGGTGAGAGGGGTGGAAGCAGTGACACTTGAAGACCTGCGTTTGGGCGGTAGGGACAAACATTTTAGTCCGAAGTCGGTAGCACATACAGAAGTGAAATTTGGGTACGACCTCTTCTACCGATAGGCCATTGTTAGATGAGGTCAAATTTTTTGAATGACACTTACGGCGGGGAGGGGTGGAGCGGTCGCAAAGTTACTAAATAGTGAGCGTTCGGGCGGTAGGAACCGAACTCGTAGCTCAAAAACGGATGGACATAGAAATGGAAAATTTGACATGAGACCAGAGGCCTCCTATTCATATAGTCTATCGTTAGATGGGATTAAATTCTTAAAGCAGCACCTGGAGGGGGGGGGGAGGGCTGTAACAATTATAGTGAGATCGATTTGGTCGGAAAGACGGTCATGGCACATTCCCCATGATTTGATCTGAAAATACTGGTTAACAACAGGCCCTGTTACCTTTACCCAAAGTAAACGTTTTTAACACGTATTATATAATTTTTTTTAAAATTTTTGTGTGAGAAAAAAGTGGCAAAACAAAATGCTCAAAAACTGTGATTATCCGAGGGAAAATCGGCTATTCCGAAAAATTGGAGGACGATGCGGAAAGGCGGATAGAATTTTCTGAGGGAGGGGGGGGGGTATGTATTAGAGTATTGTATAGAATGAACATCATGTCTAATAACCACATGTGTTTGTAACTTTTTTTTTCTTTATCGGAAAGAAATCATGAAGATCGCCTTAAACAGGGGGCCAATATGCAGTTCACCGAGTATACCCGATTCCCGACTTGAGGTCACAAAACCGACGATTCCGTCGATTTGGGGCAGTTTGTGGCTTGAAACTAAACATATTCTGAATTTGGAGGGTATTCTGAACAACATATCAAAAAATTGCGTTGATATATTTTGATATATTATTTTAAACTATGTTTAAAGACACGACCATAAGCCAATATGCCGCTCAGTGCGCGCCTGAGCCTTGACTTGAGGTCACAAAAAATGACGATTCCGTCAATTTGGGGCAGTTTGTGGCTTGAAACTAAACATATTCTGAATCTGGAGGGTATTCTAAACAACATATCAAAAAATTGCGTTGATATATTTTGATATATTTGTTTAATCTATGTTTAAAGACACGACCATAAGCCAATATGCCGCTCAGTGCGCGCCTGAGCCCTGACTTGAGGTCACAAAAATGACGATTCCGTCGATTTGGGGCACTTTGGGGCTAAAAACTAAACATATTCTGAATCTGGAGGGTATTCTGAACAACATGTCAAAAAATTGCGTTGATATATTTTGATATATTCTTTTAATTTCTGTTTAAATATATATCATCACATCTCATTTATCGATCACGTGGTTGATTTCTGACATGAAAGGACGGACGCCATACTTGTCGTTGAATTTGAGGTCCAATTGAGTAGAAATCAAATAGATTATGAATTTGAAACATCATTCTAACAACTTATCAAAAAACACGGCCCAACTCATGTATGCACACTGGCTCTCTTTGGTCTCACGTATGGCTGTTGTAAAAACAAGCCAATACGCCGCTCAGTGCGCGCCTGAGCCCTGACTTGAGGTCACAAAAATGACGATTCCGTCGATTTGGGGCACTTTGGGGCTAAAAACTAAACATATTCTGAATCTGGAGGGTATTCTGAACAACATATCAAAAAATTGCGTTGATATATTTTGATATATTTTTTTAATCTACATTTGAAGATGCGTACATGGAATAAATCGAATTTTTGGCATCATCAACGGAAGACCGCACTGAGAGGCCCTTAATTTAAGAATTTAAAATTATCAACATAGTTTTTGTATAGACAAACATACCTTATACCTAAACATTCTACCTTGCTCCGTTCTGAATAGGGTAATATCAGTTATCACCCGTCATAACACATGATGCTAGCTGCGTGATCTCTACTAATTGTGCATCCGCGCAGGTTCCGTGATTTCCCCTCCCCCTCCCTCCCCTTAAATAGCATTTTCATGTCACGAAACTACGAATTTTTTCTTCCCATCCATCCATTTCTTCAATCCATCGGTCATTTTTATTATCCGACAAAGTCGAATTTTCGATTTTTGTCCATGGGACACTGCACTGTGCGCCGGGTCCCTTTTTCGATACATAATCGATTGTTCGCGATACAAGGGGATCCGGCCATATTCCACATCACCATTTTGGATCGAATATGTATCGAAAAAGTGACCCCGCACACCGGGCTCGGAACTCGTCGAGCAGAACATGGCGCCAGCTCTCCTACTTACATTACGACTCTGTGTACTCTATGATATTTTCGTAGGTAAATAAGTAAGTATCGGCATAATCGTTCACTAACGCTTTTTCGAACGTGCATATCATCGCTCCTCTGACGTACCTCTCTCAATTTCCACATGATTCCTGTTTGACATATAAATCCTCTCTGCCTGGGGCTCACGGGGTTTAGGTACGCCCTCAAGGCAAAAGAGCGACGATACGTTTGGAGACTTAAACGCTTAGTAAGAAAAGTAGATACAAACATGCATATAAGTCGCTTTATAGCACTCACTGGCGCTCTACGACACATAACCTTTACTCTGCCGTGCTAAGGAAGAACGCCGTATGAACATTCGAGCTTTGCCAAATTTCCTTCGGTAAAATGTTTATTTTTAAGAGAAGTTATAAATGTTTATCCTTGACATTTTCCTGGCTTTTAGGTAAAATTGGAAACAGAGTTATCTGAAAAATTGGAAGAAAAATATTTACAAATTTTCCCGAAAATTCGTAATTTACTAAAGGAAATTTGGCCACGCCTGAGGGTTCATACGGCGTTTTTCCTTAGCACGGCAGTACTGCCCTCTGTCGAACCATAACCCTTCGGGCATTGAGCACCTTAACATTTATGACATGTGAATAAGTGAATTTGCACAAAAATTCGGACAGCCATTCTCGTGTAAAAAATTAAATTTCCCAATTAAATTTGGCAGTAACTGAAGTGGCCTGGTTCCTTCCTGCTTAACGCGGTCCAAATACGAAGTTGCTATTGGTGAAAGCGAAAGGCGCGCATCCGCTCTGGCGCACGGTGGATCAAGTCCATGAGGAGGTCGGACAAAATTTGGAAACTTTACAAGCTCAAACTACGTTTGTGCAAAACTTTGAGGTTTTAACATTAGCTCCACTGGTTTTCTCGTGAAATTTTCATTTAGAACGCCCCACACTATCGAAAATGTGACGAAATTAATATCAAAATTTGCAGTTTTAGTCGAAAATCTCATGTCCGACCTCTCCAATTGACTCGATCCACCGTGCGGCGAGCGTTATTTGCAACATCAGATTGCTTAGCCGAAAAAATCCTTGGACTAAAAGTTCCTTCATTTTATCGGGTATGCAATTTGATCTTGGTGGAGTTAAAATAGTTGCGAGTGGTAAGATCAAACGGCGCGCATCGACGCTGGCCACTCCCAATATTAAACTGCTGAGCCACCAAATTCCGAGACTCCTGTGTCACGACGGGTCACTTTTTCGATAAATAATCGATTGTTTGCGATACATGGGGACCTGGCTGTCTGATGTTTTTTTTTTTTTTTTTTTTTTTTTTTTTTTTTTTTTTTTTTTTTTTTTTAATTAAACATATCAACTTCTGTACAGAAATAAGATATTTAGATGTAACTTAAAAATAAATAACGGTTTTCGACTGAAAATATATACAATTATACAGACTTTTTCCTAACTTGGATGCCCTGGGACGAGCATCGCAGAGCCCATAGAGAACGGTATAGTTCCCGGTATCTGCGGTGTCCGACCCCGAACAACCGGAACAGCATTATACTAACCACACAGTGATGAGTATTAACCTAACATTTAACAGTGAAATTTTGATACCATATACTTTGTACAGGAAAAAGAAAAGAAAGAAAAAAAGAAAAAAGAAAAAGAAATTAAGACATACTAAGAATAATACCAAACATATCACTATAGTTTAAAGCCACCCTTAATCAAGGGATTTTACGATGATATATGGGGGTTAATCGGGTACTACGGTTGCCAGCTCAAAGGGTTTGCGCCTTCTGAGCCTCCGTAGTTCCTCACTGTTATCTAGTAATCTGATGGCTTCCTCATTAGGATGGGCCAAAAGTCGTTCTTCGTATCTGGTGGCTGTTCGCCGAATTACTGCGGCTGTCTGATGTAAACAAAGAGGATAGTGGCTGTTAGTGCCGATGCAAAGTCTCATCTCCGGGCAAAAAGTTTAAAAAAAAAAAAAAAAAAAAAAAAAAAAAAAAAAAAAAAAAAAAAGCAAAGAGGATAGGAATTACGTATTCTACATCGCCATTTTGGATCGAATATCGACGGTGAAACTACCAAACCACGTATCTCGGTTTGCGACGTCGCAGACTTCCTGTCATACTTTATTTTTTAAATGAAAAACTACTCAACATCCAGTCTTAAAAATTTCTGTGATTTTTCCTCTTCGTGCAGAGAAAATTTCGTGAAAATTTCAAAGAATGATATTGATTTGGTCTACTTCAAAAAAATAAAATGTGAGCGTAGATTTTTAAACACCGCAAACGAGATACGTGGTTTGGTAGTTTCACCGTCGATATGTATCGAAAAAGTGACCGAAATGCTCGGCGCACAACGGGCTCGGAATTCGTCGACCAGAACATGGCGCCAGCTTTCCCATTTACATTACGACTCTATGTGCTCTATGACTAAAATTGCATGGCAAAGAGAGCGTGCGCTATCTAAAGACTTGGAACGAAGACATGGAAGGAACGTCTTATTTTGATTCATAGCTCACGCCTCTGCGGATTGGCGGTTTAGCCCTGAAACACCTAAATTTGACTTTTTAAATGTAAAAACGCAGGGCCGGATTAGGGGCCACATGGGCCGCGGCCCATGAAGGCAAATTTAGGGGGGCGGCTTTTGAATTTTTTTAAAAGCAGGTATAAAAAAAATCGGATTAAAAAAAAAAAAAAATTACAAACGAGAAAACGCGACAAAATTTTTCATTTCCTGAGAGTAAAGTAATTTCTAATTTTGACGTCTTTCGGTGATATATAAGGCAGCACCTTTAATTAGTCGAGTTAAGAGAGAAAGCAAACACGCAATTTGGCCCGGAACGGCGCGGCGTAGAGAGCAATGATGATGAGGACTTGAGATGAAAAGGAGAAGCCCTCGGCGCGGCGGTCAGTGTGTGACACATATTAGCGCCTACAAGACTGCATGAATACTTCACGCATTGCATCAAACACTGTGCGGTCAGCAGCGTTTAGCAGCGGTCGGCGTGAAACGCATGGCGCCTACAAGACTGCATGAATACATCACGCATTGCGCCAAATGCAGTGCGGTCAGCGCGGCGCGCCGGCGCGGAAGGCGTGCGATGTTGGACATAGTTCTCAACCAATCACCGTCCTTGATGCAGGTTGGAAAACATTAATGGCGGGAGATACACTTAGAGTCCCTTTATGCTGAGAGTCAAGACAATTCGCTCATGGATGTCACAAACGGGAATAAAGATTACAGAAATTGAACGTTTTTCGTAATCTTTGATCGGCCCATTCTCAAATGCCTTTCTCCGTTCCTCCTCTCATTCCGTTTGTTCCTTGCCGAACCCGTAATTCCCTGGTCCATTCCAGACTGTAATCTTTGCAATTGGTGAAAATGTAATCTTTATTCCCGTTTGTGACACTGTGGAGGCCTAAAATACGGGAACCAATCAGAAATGGATTCAAATTGTCTTGACTCTCAGTATAAAGGGACTCTAGATACACTAACCTCAAAATATCGGTTTCAACAATAACTTGAACCAAGGTAGATTTACACAGGTATGGACAGAACTAAACAACTGGCCTCTGATTGGCTCTCCAGCGGCCCCTTAACGTCAGCCATTTTGTATGTTTTGATTATCTTGATTTATTATGTTCGGTTTATCGTTTGTCAAAATTTTTTGGGATTTTTTGCACAATTTTGGTTATACGATATTAATTTTAGCGTTTAAAACGCACAAACGTTTGAATGTTAATTTGATTGTAATTTAATTAAACAACGGGCCCCTTAACCTACGTCACGAGGTCATGTGACACGTACTGAGGCTCATGGGAAATTTTCAACTTTTCCATACCTGTGTAAATCTACCTTGAACTTGAACTGTGAACTCAAGGAGAGCTCAACAAAACGTGAGTGGAAATTACGCTGTGCAAGGACATGCTCTCTTCACGATGCATGAAAAAGTGAAATACAAGCTTAGTCGTTGTTTTGTGCCCAGCTGTAAAAATAGACCATCAGCTGCTGGGAAAAGCAAGTTATTCTTTCCTGTGCCAAAGGGTGAAGAGCGAAATGAGTGGATCAGAAGCTGTGGACGTAAATCCACTTCTCTAGTTACAACTCACATCATATGCGAGGACCATTTCACAGTAAGTAAATCTAACATAGTCTTCATTCTTTAATTTACAAGAATTGTTTCTGATATAACCACAGTCTGCTTGTTCATTAGGCACCATGTTGAAAGATTATCGTCTGGAAGTAATTCACGATACCGAGGCATTCTCTGGGTTCAGGGCCAATTAGGCAAGCATGGTCACTGTCAATGCTAGCCTATTTGCCACTAAACACTGCAAATTCAGAAGTTAGTGCTCGGACAGCGAATAAATTAATATGTTAATGGTTGCAACAGGACTTGTCTACATAGTTGTCTCTGACATACTGCCTGTTTCTTTTTGTGCTCACAGCTGATCACTTGTCGTACTTTTTGTGAGGATACTCCAGTCTGTTTAGTCCATTGAAAAATGCATGTAGGTTTCATTCCAGCAAGCGTTGTGAGTGTTTTGTTGCTGCTGTTGAGCACAGTTCCTATTCCCTTACGAATGAATGAAGTCAAATTTTACTCCATTTGCCTATGGAATGTTTCATATCCTACATAAATTTGTATTGCATTTTGATTCAAAAGTTTAAAGAACTAAAAGCCATGAGCTCAAATCTGAATATGTATTGACCTGAGACATTAACATTGTTTCATTGACTTAATGGAGGCAAAGGAACATAATTTGAAATGTGTCATGCATCTGGTGTCATTCTGTAAATTTACTCATTGATTAACTAGGTGAATAAATTTTACATTTCTCTTAATTTCCTAATTTCCACAATCCTTTCCTGTCTGTTCCAGTTAGAAGATGACGTGACAGGCTATCACAGCTTCGTCACTGCTGTAAGATTGGGCTGCCCACCTCCATGCAAATCTAAACTTAAGAAAGGCATTCTCCCAACAAAATTCGGTCAAGATGAGGCAAATTTGTCATCAAACACTATCTCACTAACAGCCTCAAGTATCAAAACTGAAACGTCTCCTTCGAATTTTCAGGACCCTTCTCCCTACAACGATGCATTCCCCTCACCCCTGGCTGACGCATTAGATCATCGCTTAAATCCGGAGATTGAGTCACCCTCTTCCCTAATGAATATTTCGCCTTTTCAACTTACATCCAGCAACAATGTAATGAGTGGGTTATCTTTTGAATCCTGCAACGAGATTTATCCTACAAATGAGGCGACTCCTTCAAGCCATACATCAACAGAAACTCACTACTTTACACCTTCAAACACAACTGTAAGTAACCTAGAACAAGAGCAGCTCTTAAACAGTATGTAAGATTTTGGTGTTTATTTATTTTATTATTACCAAACAAAATTACAGTAATAATCACACTTAAACTAGCAAGATCCTCTAGTAAGCAATCCTGCTTGTGTGGAGGGCTGCATACAAAAAATAACAACACAGAGGAACTGACAAAATATTAAAATGAGGTAGCCCTGTCTGGTGGGAAACTAAACAGTCTATAAAGTATTAGTACAATAAACGAAGAAAAATAAAATTGAATCTGCTAGATGCAAAAGAAATTTAAGAGAAAAAAATGCACAGGTGATGTGTGCCAAGGTGAAGCTATAGGGGAAAACATTTGGTAACCAGTGTACAATAACAACATTTCACTATAACAATTCAACTACAATATTAAAGAAGCCCTACATTAAAAACGAAATCTTTCAAATTAAAGAGACAGTGAGGGCTGAGGTCTCCCATTGACCCCCCACTTAAAAAGAAAAACTATACTCTTCTGGTAACTCATTAAATTTTTTTTTTTTTTTTTTTTTTTTGTTTATCCGGGACATTCCCCTTCTAACTTTATTCAGATATTTGTAAATACAAGGACATAATGAGTTTGTGTACATATTGTAAGGTTTACTTGAAGTTAATAAAATTATTTACATTGATATCGAAAGGGACGGAAGTATCTGGTGATAAAACTATCGCCCTGGTTAGAAAAAAATTAATATTATGATAGGTCAAATATAATGATATAATTTCTAAAGTAAGAGAGTACAGGAAAACTACAATCTAATTTCGTTTAGGAAGGTCCGGGAGGATAGACCCCGGGACCGTCTGCTGATATTGCATCGGGGATTGGTGAATTATTTACATGTATATTATTTGTTAGTTCTTTAAAGTATTTATTTTTTATTTCTAGAATATCTTTAATATAAATGTAACCTTTATGCCAGTTATCCTAACTCATTAAATAAATCTAATATATTAACAAAATCTCAGCGCTTGGAGGCTTCCAGTAAAAATAAAGGTTTCTTAACAGTATATTTATAGACTTTTGCTCCCCTTGTTTGGTAATTGTTTTTAGAAATTTTGTGGAGTAGTTGGTCTGTGAAAGTTGGCAAAGTTTTTAGAAGCTCATAGTTATACAGTTGTTTGAGTGTGGGGACATTTAGAAGCTCATTTATTTCATTTGATGGGTAAAGCTGGGGTAAATTAAGGATGGATTTAATGATTCTCCTCTGAGCTCTAACCAGTAGTGTCAGGATGGTGGAGCCTGCACCGCCAAAAACACTCAGTCCATATGAGAGAACAGATTGAAAAAGAGAAATGTACACCAGACGAAGGTTTTCAATTTTAAGGTAATATTTAAGTTCTGTTATGGAATGAGTAATCTCACATAATTCTCTAACTACCATATTAACATGTCCTCTCCAGGAAAGAGAGGAATCTAGTGAATCTCCCGAAACTCAAAGGTGAGTTTCAAACACTGTGGCTAAAGTAATCAAATTTTGCACCTCTGTTGCAACACTTAAAAATTGCATGTTTCCTCTTTTTATAAGAAAAAAACCAACCAAAATATCTCCTAGAAACTCTCTGGAAGCTTCTTCAAAGCAGTGAGAAAAATTGTCAGAATATTTAAAAAAAAATTGTCGGATGCTTCTCTCTTTCATTTGATTTTTAACTTGGTTCCTGAATTTAAGCATCAACCTCGTAACTTTTTGGACACCTCGTGTGTCCTATTTTGATATTGTACCTCCTTTTTTTTCACAAATGGCTGCACTGATGGTATTTTTCTTACTTTCCGCCTCTTTTCTCTAAGAGTTTATTATTTCCTCTTTTGCAGGGGCATCATTCAGAAAAACGAAACACTCCTGTTGAGAGAGATAAACCCTTACGAACGGAATAGTCCTGAAAATTGAGGTGGAACCTGACCTGACATATTTAGAGAGAGATGAACCCCTACAGAACGGAGAAGTCCTGAAAATTAAGGTGGAACCGGACCTGACTTATTTAGAGAGAGATGAACCCCTACAGAACGGAGAAGCCCTGAAAATTAAGGTGGAACCGGACCTGACTTATTTAGAGAGAGATGAACCCCTACTGAACGGAGAAGTCCTGAAAATTAAGGTGGAACCGGACCTGACTTATTTAGCAGATCTAGAGAATGTCAGTGATCCTGCAAGAGAAGAAAAACCTAGGGTGACGACACTCTCACAGGTTCCTCCTGGGAATGGCTGCGCATATTGTGGCTGCTGCTGCCGAACGAAACCAAGGGGAATCGACGTTGGGGTGCAAGTTTCACAGCAAGCCGGTTTGTGAACCTTATTATTCATTTCCATCTAAGTACACAAATTCTACTTGTCAATAAGCCGCCCCCCCCCCCCCACCCTTCAAATTGATACGATGAGAATCATTAAAAGAATCATGTAAAGAGTGAAGTAGAAAATTTGCTCATTTACCTGTTTCAAGTTTCAATCGGTATCCACAACTAATAGCTTATGCTGATTTTTTAGGTATAAAACTTGATGGAAAATTTTTTATGACAGTCGCTCAGACATCAAAGAATGGGCCTGTTGCAAACTTTTGCTAGAGCAAAAATAAGAGTTGTTTTTATCAGTAATTGTCTCAAAAATCACGATGAGCGCATTGGCAAAGTTTGATTTGCACTGTTAACTTCACAATCTGTGGAAGAAATTTGCGCTGTTTTGAGCTTCCCGCTTCAAAAACGATACTACGGCACAGGTGAACATTTCGTTAGAGGTGTCGTTCTATCCAACCCCTGTGCACTAGGATACTATACAATATCCAACATGGCTGACACCAATCCGCCAAAACACATTATACCTGCACGAGATTCTAACCATTTTTTAACAACCCAGAGTGCTTACATTCTTCGTGTTGATAAAGATCCGTTTTGGTCTTGTGCTCCTGATTCCGATTTGCGTGCGGAAGCATTGGCTATTTTGAGTATTGCTATTGCGAAAGGTTGAATGGAACAGCTCCTCTAACGAAATGTTCACCTGTGCCATAGAATCGTTTTTGAAGTGGGAAGCTCAAAACAACGCAAAATTTCTTACGCAGATTGTGAAGTTAGGAGTACATTTCAAACATTGCCAATGCACTCATCGTGATTTTCGAGACAATTACTGATAGAAACAACTTTTATTTTTGATGTAGCAAAAGTTTGCAACAGGCCCATTGCTATTTATCTGATTACATATAGCAGTCAAAAATTTTTATGAAGTGACCGTGAAGTATGTTTTTGAAAAGTGTATCCATTGTAAGAGTGGTAGGCAAGACCAATAGTTTGTAAAATAGTATTGCGTGGTAGTGAAGTGATGTGATTTTTACAAACCTAAAGTAGCTGTTTTTTTAGACGTCAGCAACTATAGTCTCAGCAGAACGGTTAAATTACACCTCTGCGATAGATGCATTTTAGAAGAGAGTTATTTTCTGCAAACAATGCAGGAATATTGAAAAAAACTTGAAACCCTGATGTGTGATCATGTCAATAGAGATGAAGCTGTTGTCAATGGAAAATTTAAAAGAATCTCAAATAAAGAGAGAAGGAAGTGTAATAAATTGGTGCTTAATAAGTAGGTTTTTACATGGGTAATTGAATGGTTTGTCAAGGAGACATTTCATTTTTTGTGTTCATTCTTCTTTTATTTCATTGTGAGTGTCCACAGGAAGAGGAACGTTCATGCTAACAAACTCAGAATAGAGCTATGTAAACCATTGAGAGGATGAGTGTCTTACAATCATTTTGACACAATAAACACCAACAATTTTTTAACCTATTACTGTTAACTTCCTCTAAGTCAAACTGCACAGGGACCGGATTGTTAATTCCTTCTAGAGGGCTCTTTGTTCCTTTGGAAAATTCGATGGGACCTCAACGAATTTGGATTTGGAGGAAAATTTTACTCAAAGAAGGATGGCTAAGAGGAAGTTAACTTTAATTGGATATGAGTAGTAATTATGCAAAAAATCAATCCTAAGTTTGAATCTGCCTTGTTAAGGATTCAAATCTGACTGATAATAATGCAACTTTACTTTCCCCTTAGCACAAAAATAACCAAATTGCTTGCAACTTAGTTGTCGCTATACTTGAGAGCAGTTTCTGAAACTCAAGTATCAAATTTGTCTAAACTAGACAAACATCAAGGAGAATTCGCTGCCGAGACTTGTGGCTTCCTCTTCTGCACAGTTACATGGATTTCAGTTTATTGTGATTTCTAGGGAGTAATAGGGAGTATAAATGTAAACAAGAGGAGTTAACTGGAGCGAAATAGACAAATATTAATCGTCTAATACTTTTTTCAAAGTGAACTCAATTATATTTTAATGAAATGACAGAGCTGTTTTTCGTTAGAATAATGATTGCAATGTTATGATTCTTAAGAATTCTGTATTTGTAAAGTTCAAAAACATGAAGGCATTGAGCCTCTCAAAGTTTACACCAAAGTATAGTCTACATGTTTGAAAAGAACTGTTGACATTTTGCATTTGGTTGGTTGATTGTTCTGATAACCAGTCACATTAGATGAGAGAAATAAAACTACCTACCAATAGGTACCTGCAAAGTAAACAAGCAAATCACTTTTGCCAAGTCATATACATCACCTACCTCCTTCTTTCATTCATTCGAAAGTCTTATTTATTAATGGTCAAAATCTTGATCATACCGATTTACCCCATGAAAATTGTTCACTGATGGAGTAAAATAATTTTTCCAGGTAGTTCTTCCCCCTTTGATACCGCTTGATAGAGGAATGCTGGCTCTTAGTCTCTTATTGAAGGATGAACAAACCTCATCAGGAAGAACTAAGTACTAGGAGGCCCTCATTAATGGATGACTTCATCAATGATAAAGTTGCTAAAGAGTTTAACAACCTGAACTGGTCTGCTCCTGCATTTTACCACCGAAGCATTGATGAAAATGCCGTGAATCTCTAATGGTGTGTGAAAACTTTTGTTTTTATTTTAGATTATTTAGTTATCTTGAAAATGCAGGCATAGTTTGAGTTTTGCAGAAACTTGGCTACATTTCATGTTCTGATAGAGCTTGTGAATACCTAATTACTTTAATCAGAGCGTGCACATAAAGTGAGTTGAAACGATCGATTCACTTCTGATACAAAGTATCAAGCCCCCAGTTGCTATTGGGAAATTGAGTGACTGACTGGCTCCAAATTTTGCTAAGCTCATCAAAAAGTTACTAATTTTTCAGTCTTTCAGGTCGATAGGTTTTTGCAATTGCATGTGGTTCTTTATTTTAAATATGTATTTAAGATGTTATTTTATTTCTTTTTAATACCTAAAATATCATGTGCCAAAAATTAAACCATCTAGCAGTCTAATGGACCTGTCAAATATGATTATCAGGTGTTCCAGAGTGTTTAGAACACTGCCTTTGAGTACTCAATAAGGTGCTTATCTGATGACTGTCATAAAAATGACGATAAAAAAAATATAAAACTCCTACATTTGCATGATATTTGAAGTGTTATTCAGTCACATTTTGCATTTTGCTAGGTAAGCAGCAGTAAAATGAAAACAATATATTGAATTTTCCAAGGGATTCTTGTAGTTCAACAGTATCTATTATTGTGTCACCTAACATTCCAGATTGGAAATAAAAAATGACAAGCATTACACTTGAAAAATTGCTCTCGAGGAATAATTAGGCCCACAGAAGCCAAAATCAGTTCTATATTTTAGACAGTTGATTGTTCTAATCAACAAAAGTGGCAAAGTATGAGAGGTCTATTGCTGTTCAAGGCCATATCAGGAGTCACCTATCGCTATATCCTTTTGTCCTGCAGTTTCAAACAATATGGTGCAGGCTTCATTCAGATAAAATTGAGTTTATATTTATGTGTTGTCGCAGCCAATGATATGCAGGGCGGTTCACATTCAGGTTGGCTTTTGAACCTGGGCCCTGAGGTTCAGGGCTCTAGGCCTTGTGTAATTGATACATTTTTAATGCCATTCATTTTCATTTTTGACCAATCATCAATATACGATTTTACCTGAGATGTTTAATCAGGGTTTAAATGTTCACGAACTATCTTTATGTTACTGGTTCATTTCGCTGCACACCGTTTTGGGCTTTACTAAAAGTTGATTTCTTTTGTGCCTATTCATAGCTATTTGAACTCTGGCCTCACATTTCACTACAAAATGTTTAACTGTGTGGCTGCGCCTTTTTCTGCATGATTTTTCCCTACCTCAAAATTTATGTAAATTCAAACTTATAAAATTTATATATGAATCAACAAGGCACCTTATCAACACCTTGTGTTGGAATTCACTGCTTGCCTTACCTCATACTTATTTAAATTGTTTCCTCTGAAGTTCTCTTTTGAAGAAAGATTCATAAAAAATGCAATTATTTTTCATTTCCTTTTCTGTAGACCAAAAAAATTATTAATGAACGATTTCATAGTTAGTTAACAGTCTCAAATTAAAATATTAATAATAAGCCAGGTAAATGGGTAACTGGGCTGGTATGTTTACCAAATAATTACTTGTTTTTTGCCTGATTTTTCTTATATTTTCTTATCGACAGGATATTTCTATACGTGCAGAAAAACTGGCAAAGTGAATTGAGTAACAGGTGCAGTCAGGAAGTAAATGCCAGAACAGGAACCTTGAGGAAGTAAATTCCTGACCAGAAGCTGCGGGATGAACGTTCCCAAACTTGCAATCTTCATGGCGAGCAGAAGGTAGAAGCTTAAATTTCGAAGAAGAAATTTTTGCAAATTTTCTTCCGACTTGTAAAAACCGAAGCATAGTTCATAACAGCTGGTGAATGCAGTAACATCTAGCTAAATCAACAATGAGACAAAATACTCTCTTTGTCCGTAAGGGCAGTGAGAGAATTAAATGCGGTGCATTTTATCAAGTTGCTCATGACAAGAGGGTCATTCCATGCCGACTGATTTAGCAGAGACACCACCTGTCTCAGATTTGGATGAGTTTTTTTCTGCATGATAGTATCTCTTGAAAAGGAACACCTGTGAAATTGCAGCCTCCTTGGCCCAGTGATTTATGTGTGAGAAGATGTTTAGGTTGCTTTTTCTAATGTGAGAAGTTATTAGAGATTTTTGCACCAAGGTGAGAAGTTATTCCGTGCTTTTTAAGTTAGTGATGTAATTTGATTATTTCTTCTGAAGGAAAAATATGATGGTTATAGTTGTTCTGCAACCTAAATAACTTTCACCTTCTTACCTACTTTATTCTGGGCAAGGATAACAAGGAAATTAAATGAAGAGTCAGACTCAGTATGTTTGAAGTCTTTTGGCTATGTATATTGAGGAAATGACAGAATTTATGTATTACAATTATTACAAAATTATTTAAAGTTACAATTATGAAGTTTTACAAATGAATTGGTTACAGAGGTTTTCTAGTATGATAAATATTTGAAGGATAAAATGGAGAAACGATAGAGGAAATGAGTTTGTTCTGTCAACAAATTTTTGCAATTGAAAAATATTTTAATTGATAATGAAATGTGGCAATCGTTGAATGGAGAAAAATTGGACTTGAGGCAAGTAGGAAATTAAATTTTTCTGTCCACTCTTGGTTCATCTTCGGCTTCTTTTTCGGTTTCTGGGTCGTCATTTTCCTGCACTTCATTTTCGGCTGCTTTTTGGCCCTTCTTTTTTCTAATAACTTTTTTGCCGAAAGCATGCTTCCAGCAGTTCTCAACGGTTTCTCGGCGAACGTCTGACCAAGCGCCACTGAACATCTGAATTCCAGACAGCAAATCTACTTCCATCGGCAGGTTGTTTTCGCAACGAACGAGCAGCCTTTCCACCAAACGCGCGCGGTACTTCACTTTCATATTCTGAATTATGCCTTGATTGGCTGGTTGCAGTTTGGAGGTAGTGTTTGGTGGTAAATACAGAAGTTCAATCGAATTCAAAGTGGGATCAACATTATGCGCCGTACAATTATCAATAATAAGCAATATCTTTCTTTTTTCTTTGGTCATTTCCTTGTCAAAATCAACCAACCATTTGGAAAAAAGTTCCCCGGTCATCCAGGCTTTTTTATTGTTCGCATAGGTGATTGTGGGTGGTAAGCAACCACGTTTAAAACAACGTGGTTTCTTGGATTTCCCGATCACTAACAATTTCCTTTTATCCGACCCATCTCGATTAGTGCATACCAGGACTGTGATTCTCTTCTTACTGAATTTACCACCGGAACACTTCTCATTTTTAAAGGTGATTGTTTTATTGGGCATTAATTGCCAGAATGAAGCAGTTTCATCCGCATTATAAGGATCTTTCTTATCATACTTTTTCAGCAATTCTGCATTTGCTGCCAGCCAGTCTTTGATCGTCTGTTCATGAACACTTGCTTCTTCTTTACACACTTTCTTGCACTTCAGATTATACCTTTTCTTAAAGCAGTCGAGCCACCCATTACCGGGTACGAACCGTACTACTAACAAGTAGCTGGCGAAAGCTGAAAGTCATCCTGCTGGTAGTCCTGCTGGTAGTCCTGCTGGTAGAGGTTTCAAGATTCAAGATATTTATTGCACCGAATAAAACATATAGAATGTTGCGATACAATTACAATGTTTTAAGATTAAAAGTATAAATAGTCACAAAAGCATAAACTTAGTGTTAAAAATCATCAATATCATAGATGCACTTTGGTACAAGGAAGTCTAATAGGTAATGCTTGAAACTGCTAATTGTTTCATTCACCTTCGTCGCATCAATCCAGGAAGATTCGATCTCGCCTTCGTATTCTCCGACGAGCTCTGTACATACGCCTCAACTATCAGTAAAGAATCCGACACTTTCTCAGGTAGATATTATGTACATCGCCATGAAGTATTACTCAAAATCTCTCTGCCATTATAAAGTAGTCGCTGGATTCTTGTAGATGATTATCCGTTTATCCATGTGTGTATTGCTTTAAATCATAATCGTACAAGTGCGGAAACACGTAGAGTCCCGATTGTACCGGCGGCTTACGAAGTGCCGAACAGGAAGGACTCTATGCGTTAACGTAGACCAGCGTCTATTGTCTAATTTTACTGATTATGTGGTTCCTCTCGGCCCTACTGTGATTGCTATTCTGGCAGGACACCTTCATCTGGAATCATCTCCTCCAGGGAGCCGATTGTCAGGTTGGAGGGGGTGTAAGGAGTTCGTTTTCGTGGAGTCGGGTACAGGACCGTATTCCTCTGCTTATCCGTCCAGACGGTTGGGTTTTCATTTGCGCGGGAGGCTATTACCGAAACAAGACTTGTGTGGAAATTGTCCTTTGTTATTTCTCCCACGGTAGGAAGAAATGGGACGCTCACCCTTTCTCCATTTTCGTTCACCTCCCACTTGGAACTGTAAACAGTTCGAAACTGCTGGTGTTGGTGGTACACATTCATGTCCACGTGGTCATCAACATTTTATGCCAAAAATCGTTGATGAGAGACTACAGTAAATTGTTCACAGCCACCTATAATATTCGTCGATGAGTGTGGTTGAAATTACAGACTGGCGACTATGACATAAATTTTTTGGTACGTACCTGGCTCCTTGTATTAAACGCTCCGCCATGTGGTGACTCTCGAATTGCGTGGCCCGTCCCTGATAAGGGCCTTGTAATGGATCCAATCATCACTGGTACGTATTCTTTTTGCGAGGATGCCGTTTCCGGCTCCGGCATTGTTTCGACTTGGGTTCCTGGGGCATCATCGGCCAAACCTTCAGGGATCACCTGCTTCAATATTAGCGACGCGGTCGGGTATAACGCCTCGCATTCATCTTCTGGAAGGCAAGGGGGTGTGGGGGATTGTCTTTTCATTGCTCGTCGTTGTTTGCGTATGTCCGCCATGGTAGTCTTGATCACTGACATTGCGGCTAACTTATCCTTTGTAGTCAAGTTGTGGGGATCTTTAATGCATTTTGCCCAGGTCTCAACGGTTTGCATAAGTGAGACGGTCTCAGCTTGGGTTGGCTCGAAGGGAGTGGGCCCTCTTTGGACCTGTCCTTCCTCCTCTGTTGGCAAACGCTTCATACCACCAAGATTGATTAGGGCCTCCGCCGCTCTGTTCTCTTCTCCTGTGTCCTTCACCACATCGTCTTTGGTTGCAATTTTCTGACTCGGCTGAAACAACGACTCACATGTACGATGTAGATCATCTACGATTTCTTCTTCCGCTTCCTTATTCTCCCAAACGGTACTGGTAGAAGTGACTGAAGTTTGTGACGTGTCAGTGGAATCTTCAGCGTCCGTTGATAAGTTATAAATCTCTTGTAGTGGTTCCTTCTGGGAAGGGGGTCCATAATCAAATTATGATTGCCTTATAAAACAACATATTCTGACGGAAATATGACATCAATAGACTCACGTTCAGAATATGGTAGTGAACACATTAGAGCCACCATCAGGCATTAGGAGGGGGGTGTGGTGTCTGTTTGGATGGGGGGAGAGGAGGGGGCCACCGGAATAAGACACTGGAAGAGGTTTATGACGGCTCAGTCAACATCAGGGGACAATCATCGAAAGTATATAGATAATTGTTATTTATGACAGGATTGATATGATCGTAGACGGCTTAAAAATAAGCACCAAAAAAAAACGGCTTAATAAATCAAACGGCTTTAATTGCCTTGGATAATCGGCATACCTATGGAAGGGGGGGTAACACAGGATCGGCGTACCGGAAATTCGCAAGAATTGCCTCCCCTGCCTTCAACTTCCGTTTGCACTCCGCGTCGTGGCACCTTTCCGTTAGGGAAGCAGCGCCCCCTGTAGGCGTTAACGACAAAACGTTACCAGCGGGTAAGCGAGAATCACGGTGGAAAACACCGGACGCCAAGTCGGGACAAATGGGGATGCAGCACCAGGTGGAAACGCATCAGGCTTCAACCCCACCCCTTCGTGAGGAAACACCCTGCAGAAGAGAGGTTAGAGGCGTTTGCAGCCTCAACGATATCCTTTTACTCATTTTTCTAACATTCCTACTCGATAGTGAATCATCGACCATCCTACAAATGGTTTTATTATCACTCATCTCGTCAAGCTGTCTACAGGTGTCAGCGTGAAGGGGATGACTAAGTCCCAAATCTATAATGCATATAGAATCTCCAATTGCCATATTGGCGATGTGGAACAACAATTTCGAAGATGGGGATTCATGGAAATTTGTAAATACACAAGGGTAAGAAATTCATTGGTGAATAATGGTTTTTTTAATTTGTTAAAGAGTTTAATACCTGTATTTAAAAAGGATTTTTGAGTAAAGGCATTCTCATTTTTCAATACACTTAGCTTATTCCTATTTCTTGTGGGATAATCATGTACATCGGATTGTTTCTGGTAGTCAGATTGATGAGTAAATACATATAGACAGGTATGAAAGATATACAGTGAGGGGATTGTAAGAAGTTTTCTATTTACAAATAAATTCTTACAAGAGGCATCTTTTGAAAGATTAAATATTGTTCTGAGTAGTTTTTTTTGGATGATGAAAATTGTTTCAATATGCGTTTTACTGGTAAAGTACAGGATTGAATATCTGACTAATGAAGGTATCAATGCACCCTTCTGAATGAACGCAGAGTCATCTCCCAGGGGAGTGCGGGGTGTCACGTCCTCTGCCAGCTCTATTTGGGCTTCCTTCCGATTTTCATCCTCCTTCGGATTGCGTCTATTCGCAGGGTCCTCGTCATCGGCCCCTCCGCAATGCAGCCTCATGAGCGGCTCTCCTTTGGGTCCTGGGAGGATTTTTGTTAGGGCATCTGCTTTTTCATTGCCAGGAATGCCAACATGACCAGGTATCCATAACATATGGATATTTTTGTTTTGATTATTCAAAAGGAGCCTTTTAGTGTTCAATAAAGTAGGAGTTAGATCGTTTTTACGATTTAGAAGGGTAGTTAAAACGCTTTTAGAATCGGAGCGTATAAGGAGATTTTTTATATTATTTTTAATAATGTATTTCACGGCTTCTTCTATGGCTATAGCTTCGGCATCAAAAATTGTAGAATATTCAGAGAGTCTAAATAGTTAATAGTTCCATCAGTCTGGAATTTTCCGAGGAGAATGTAATGTGGATTGAACTGTTCAAAAATGTATTTGCACATAGACCGAAAAGTTTCTGTTTTGTGAAGTAAGGCAAAGTGCGTGTCGAATGTAAGTCTTCCTGTCTTTTTATCCTTATTTAGGGATGAAGGAATTTCACATTCTCTCCATTTTTTCAGAAAATTTGCAAATTTTTCAAGATATCCCAGATTTTTGTTGTCAGTCGAGCGAATGGGGTCTCTGAAGGGGTCTCGTTTGTGAACCCCTGTGTTGGGTGCCCTGACATTCACGATGCGCCACCATGTGTGATGACCCCGATTAGGGGTCGATAGGGGACGTAGCGGGAGCGTCGTGACGTCAGCGGACGGGACGTCTCTAAAGAGAGATATCTCGAGCTGACGTCACCAAACTCCAGGGGGACTGTTGCGTCGGACAGTGGTCGCCCGTGGTCTCTCTATGGAGAGAGATCTCGTGCAGACCACGTACACAACACAACAGTGGGTGCTCTTTGGGGGGACAGTCGTTGACCTCCCAAGAAACGAAAGACGTAGTCAATAAAAGAGAGAGAAGGTCTGTCTTTGACTGAATTTCGGTATATTGTTTGAGTTGGCTATTCTATCAGATGAGAGGGCTCGACAAGACACGGAAAGGAATAGCAAAAAGGGGGGGGAAAAAGACTCAAAAAATATGGACGGTGTTGAGAACGAACCGGAGTCGTTCGGCTGACGTGTCGGTTCGTCAATGACGTGTATGTGCAGACCGGAGCCCTGAGCACATGCACAAGACGACCGTGTTGCGAAGACTGGCCTTCCTCGAGCGTCCGAGCAAGTCGCCCAGCTCCCTACGCTCGGGTCGGCCGGCGGCGCGCATGCGCATTTCCAGCGGACATCAGCATTTTTCCTAAAGTCGGTGCTCCTCCTGACGTTGCCAATTTCCCCCTGTAATGTCTGGGAAAATTGGGCGTCTCCTCACATTCCCCCCTCCGGGCAAAATATAATCTTGCAAAGATTATATTTTCACCGAAAGAAAAAAATGAGAGGATTTGGGTGCGCTACTAAAGAGAAAAATGTCTGGTTCCAGTGCAAAATCCGCGTGCCGATGTCAGGCAACCGCGCTCTGCTTCTATGAATGGAAAAAATCGTATGTGTAGACTCGTCCGAATCGCTCCTGATATTTCACCGCGAGAAAAGAAAAACAAAGAGTAGAAGATGCATGTTAGATGTCACAATTCAATGACTGTAGAGCTGTAGAGAAATTAGGAAGAATTAAGGAGCAAAAATTAAGTAAGATATTTTGGAAGAGGAAAGAAAGAGAGAGAGAGAACGGAAAAAGAAGAGAAAAGAAAAGAAAAAGGAGATGTAATAGAGATCTTGTCGAGCAGTTTTCTTAAACTAAAATGAAAGTACACATTTTTACTTTTTAACTTACATGCTATGTTTTAACATTAATTGTACATGGAAAGTATTTTTGCGAAAGGAATGAAAATTAACTTGAAGCTTTTTTGGTTTTAAAACTTAACTTAGAACATTGTAAAACTGTAACTGTATTTTGTAGAACTTGTGACTCACGGAACTTTCAAAACATCAATTAATAAAAATTTGAATTTTTAATTCAAAGAACAAACTATTTCGATACTACACACTATCCCAATGATTTTGATTTTAATGCGCTAAACTTAGAACTTAATATTTTTATTTTGATATTTTGCTATTTTTACACTAGTGGAACGGAAAATAATTGGTTACTCATAATCGCGCGAAGGCACAAATAAACTTTTAATTATAGGAATTACTCAACCTATCGCAGATGCAGTAAAATTAAATACTAAGGGAATAAACATAAATGAAAATTCAAACTTTAATATCGTATGGTACGTTCTATGAGGGCGATTTTCGAACGAAAAATTTAGGGGGAGGTTTTTTATAGGGTATTACTGAATTTATTTATTTACATTATTTTACCAAATAAACTGTTAATCCTAGGAATCGCTGAACCTATCGCATATGCAGTAAATTTAATTATTAAAGGAATAAACATAAATGATAATTCACACTTTAATATCGGGGAAGGTTTTTCAATACAAACAATCTATTTTGACGGTATGATTTTCCATTTTTCTGCAGATAACATACATTTTTGAGGTCTTTGCCGTGGCAGATTCAAGGACCATTTCGGGGAAAATATTTAAATGTTCAGCCAAAAAATTTCATTGTTTAGGTGGATAAAGTAGGTGAGGAGGGGGGGGGGGGGGGGTTGACAGAAAGAAGTTGAGAGATATAAAAAAAAAATTCAGCACATTATTTGTTGATACCTGACCTTTCGGGAGTGTCACAGGTACTCTCCGTTTTGTTTATGTTGTTCCAGCCTCTTCCGTTGCCTTTGCCTCTTCCGTTGTTTCGCTTTCTGTCCTCGGCCTGTCTTCTTCCTCCGCTGTCTGCGCTTCCTCACTTCTCCTTCCGGGTTTTCAACAGTGACCGCTTTGTCCTCCTGTGACGTGGATGCTGTGCCCTCACTCCCTGCCCATATGATATCGTAGATCACCGGGTGATGACGCGTGATATTTTGGGATGGGGTTATCAAAGATGTGTCGGCATTGGAAGATGGATCCCCTGATTTTGTGCACTTCGGTGTTATTGGGTCTTCCTGTATTTCTTCTGTAGGAATTTCCTTTTCGGCTTGTTCGTTGGTTTTTTGTCGGAGTTCTGGCGGCAGGAACTTTTCAGGGATCTTTAATTCAATGAAACATTCTGTCAAGTCGCGCTTTGCCGGAATGAAATCTTCAAAGTTGTTGGTTGTTTTTCTTTTTCTGTGATTGGCTAAGAGTGGGCGATAACTTGCCTTTTCTGAGCTGGCGCTTTCGAGTAAGTGTAGCTTCCACTGTAGGTGTTGGGGATTTTCTGAAGTTGTAGATTTGTAATTTGTATCGTGATGTGACCGTATCGTTGTCTCTGGATTTTCCTGAATATCCGTCCATGCACTCATCATATCCATGATGTCTTCTTCGAAAATAATGGAGTTCTCGTAGGCCTTCCGTCGAGCGGCGTTACTCCTGGATGGTAAGCTTTTTCTTTGTTATTTCCACGATCTTTGGGGGGTTTTGGGTACCGAAACTTGACCAATCGACGTCGTCGTCGCCCCTCATCTTGCGCAATACAGCATTTTCCCAGCTTTCTGTATCCATGATGCACTTGTCACTTCAGAGAGAACATGTAACTGACCCGACTAATCGCAAGGCGCGTGTGTACTAGTTTCGATTTTGACTTGCGAAATAACCAGAAGAAGAAAATCGCTTTTGAACTCCGCTGAACCCACCAAAATGCTGACTGGATTACCGGTGTCGGCGAACCTGGATTCGTCTGAAAGTGCATGCTGTTGACGTTTTTGCAAAAATGACATCGGTTACTGCCGTCATTTCGTAGTAGACTTGCTGACGCTGCATGTTGTTTGTTATGTTTCTATCTTGGCGTGTATTTTTTGAGCCGGTCGGCCTGCACTATGGCAAATTTATCTTTTCCTCGTTTTCCCGTATCGATCCTGTACCTGCTTGGGGAGATCTGTTCGACTATTCTAAACGGTCCGCTGTATTTTATTCTGAGTTTGTTGCAAACGTTAGGATTTGGGTTTGGGAGGTGCATCAGAAGGAAAATTTTGATAAATTCTGCAGTTCCACTGATGCCATCTTTTGCTAATTTTTCAAGAGCAGTTATGTTCTTCTCATCAAACAAGCGCAGTGCAATGTTAACGTTCTGCCTTTCAAGAGAAGATGGGAACAAAACTTTTTGTGAAAGTGCTGGTGCTAACTTCAGAATTTCATTTCTCTCTTTGAAGTAAATATTTTTTAAATCTTGAACACTTGCACTCATGATCAAAGATGGATTATCCATCAGTGGGAAGAAGAAAGTCTGAAATGCATTTTTTTGATTTAGCCAATTGTTTCGAACACATTTTGCAAGGTGCACAGTATCAAATTTTTTTTTTTTTTTTTTTTTTTTTTTTTATTAGTACTTTAAATAATAGTACATAAAATACACTTTAGATATATAAAATATCTTTAAAAGCTAAACTTAATTGTTAACTGAAAATTAACTTAAAATTAAACACCTTTTAACTGTTAAAATAATACTACCTCTAACAAATGAGGAGAGTAATAAAAACATGATTATTTCTGCAATAAAAATGTCTTTTTTCGTTAATTTGAAATTGCGGACAACCATTACCAGTCAAAGTCCCAGTCCTCCTGATTGTGTCCTAAGAGCACAGGGAGGCCAATATTTTAAACGAAAGGGAATTTTGTGAACCCCTGAATTCCAAGCTCATGGGGGTTTACGTCGTTTGAGTCTTCGAATACATTGGTCCCTTTCCAAGAGCGCGAGCGCTTCTGGATTGGGATGCCTATGCAGACGAGTCTCATAAGAGTTGTACAATTTAGTTATGTACTCCTCTACAGAATCAATATTGAGGTCAGCGCGAATATCAGCGTTCCTCTCGTACCAATGAGCTTTAACAATGCTTCTAAGAATTTTCATTTGCATAATTTCTATCTTTTCTAAGTTTGATTTGGCTGCGCAACCCCACAATTGGCAGCCATAACTCCAAACTGGCCTCAACATTGACTTGTAGAGGAGCAATTTGATGTGTAAGGATAACTTCGATTTACGGCCTAATAGCCATTGCATATCATTAAATTTAAGTTTCAATTGTGCAACTTTTTTCTTTATATGTGCCCCCCACTTGAGCCTGGAATCCAGGTGAAGGCCAAGATATCGAGCGACGGTGTCGCGAGGAATTTCATTTTCTCCTAGGAGAAGTGGAATATGAGTAAAGGGTCTGTTGGTGAAGACCACCTCAATTGATTTTGAAGCATTTAGTTTAGTCTTATCTTTGCTTGTCCAGCGGTGAATTTTATTTAGGTGGCACTGTGCGTTATGTCGTGCCTCCCTATAACTCTTGGACGCTGTTAACACGAGCGTGTCATCGGCGTATACTCCCAATTTTCCCCCTCTCCCAGACTGTGGGATGTCTGTGGTGAAAAGGGAATAGAGAAGGGGGGAAAGGCAGGAACCCTGTGGAACTCCTGCCCTAATAGGTCTGAAACCCGAGGTAGTATTTTCATACCTTACCCGGAAATGTCTACCTTTGAGAAAGGATGACAAGAGCTCCACGTGGTTACAAGGGAGCATTTTATAAAGCTTTTCGATAAGACGCTCGTGCCAGACGCGATCAAACGCCTGCGCTACGTCCAGAAAAACTGCCACGCAGTATTCTCCCCTCTCAAGAGAATCCTCTATAAATTTAGTAACACGGTGTAGTTGGTCCACCGTGCTGTGTTTAGCACGGAAGCCAAATTGTGCATCTATAATCAAATTTTGTTTAGAGACAATTTCGTTTAATCTTTTTATATAGAGCTTCTCAAATAATTTGCCTATTACTGGCAGCAAGGAGATAGGTCTATAAGATGATGCTTCAGTGGGGGGCTTATCTGGCTTTAAAAGAACGAAAATTTCAGCCATTTTCCATTGTGATGGGATGTATTTGAAACGAATTACTGCGTTTAAACAACACTGTTAATTTCATTATTGCCTTTTTAGGCAAGTTTTTAAGAATGAGACCAGAGATCTTATCAAATCCCGGTGCTTTTTTTGCTTTGATTTTCCCTTTGATTTCCTTTAGGATTTCTGAGGGGGAGATAGATTTAATTTTTACCGGTGGAATCTTTCTGACCTTCCGGGGTTTCAATGTGGACATTTCCCCCTGTTCCGACTCCGAGTCAGAGTTACTGGCGGGTGTATCAGAATCTGTTTGAAACTCCAGATCATCATGAGGCTGGAAGGCTGCCTCAAAATGATCCGCAAGGATTTCTGCCTTTTCAGCATCTGTGTTTGCCCAAGTTTTATCAGGCTTGCTGATCGGAAATTTTAATTGCTTTGGTTTTTTAAGGTATTTAGTGGCTGCCCATAGAGAATAATTTTTATCGGCAGTTGGGGAGAGAGAATTAATGAATTTTTCAAATTTGAAGTTAAGATATTCTTGCATCCTTTTTTTAACTATTGAGTTTAGTCTATTGTAATTAGAGTTGTCTTCAGGGAAATGGGATTTTGATGAAGTCCTTTTTGCTTTCCGTTTAAGACGTATAAGTTTAAGGAGATCTTTAGGTATTGCGTAGGTTTAATGTTGGTTGAGGCCACTGGGGTGTTAGCTGTGGCACACACTCTGATGTTTTCCACCAATAACTCTGTCTCTCTATCGATATCTGCCGGAGAGAGGATTGGAACACTATTATCTATGACTTTTTCGAGATCTAGTCTAAATTTTTCCCAATTTGTTCTTTTTGAACATAACGCTGGAGGGCGGTTTTCCAGAATTGGGTTAGTAAAAATTTCTAAAATAACCTTAGCGTGTCCTTTATCTTTTGACATTAAGGTATCACATGAGGTTTGATCAATTAAATTAATATTTTTAAAAACAAAAAAGTCTATTAAGTCCGGTTGGTGGCCAGGGACCGACGGAAAATTTGTCGGTTTTCCCGTGAGATAAAATTTCCACCTGCAAAATTTACGGCTTCTAAAAGAGATTCGCCTTTAGGATTAACTATCCTCGATCCCCATCTGGGGTTTTTAGCATTCCAATCCCCACCCACCAGATACTTGGGACCCAGTTCATCCAGGAAACCAGAGTAATCATCCTTTGTGAGAATGTTACGAGGAGGGGTGTAGAGAGAAGCAACGTTGAATGAGTCAATTTCCGATTGAACATTTATCACTACGGTTTGAAAGGCGTTGGATTCTATGATTTTAATCAGATTATGTTTAATTGATTCTTTAATTAAGATGGAAGAGCCACCTCTGCGTTTGTTTGATGGATGAAAAGAGTTATACATTTTATAACCCAAAAAATACCTTTTATAATCTGACCTGGTGAACCAGGTCTCAGACAGAAGGGCTATATCCACATTGAAATCCCTTAGCGTGACGTTGAATTCCTCGGCCTTCACCCTGGTCAGTCCTCCGCAATTCCATGCCATAATGTTTAATGACTTGCAATTAGTCCTTGCTCGTAGCTCTTTAACATCATCGAAATTGATTTCTGGATAAATTTCCTGTTGAGACATTAAGAAATTCTGATTAGTCAATGAATCACAATTCAATTTAAAAAAAAAAAAAAAAGTCATTCATTGCTTTATTTATCTTTTCTGGCTAGCTTCAAGTTTACTCACTTTCTCGGTGAGAACTCTGAGCTGAGCATTCAAAGTTTCTATTGTTTGTAATAAGAGTATTGCCTTTGCCTCTTCCGTTGTTTCGCTTTCTGTCCTCGGCCTGTCTTCTTCCTCCGCTGTCTGCGCTTCCTCACTTCTCCTTCCGGGTTTTCAACAGTGACTATCTGATGAGAGGGCTCGACAAGACACGGAAAGGAATAGCAAAAAGGGGGGGAAAAAGACTCAAAAAATATGGACGGTGTTGAGAACGAACCGGAGTCGTTCGGCTGACGTGTCGGTTCGTCAATGACGTGTATGTGCAGACCGGAGCCCTGAGCACATGCACAAGACGACCGTGTTGCGAAGACTGGCCTTCCTCGAGCGTCCGAGCAAGTCGCCCAGCTCCCTACGCTCGGGTCGGCCGGCGGCGCGCATGCGCATTTCCCAGCGGACATCAGCATTTTTCCTAAAGTCGGTGCTCCTCCTGACGTTGCCAATTTCCCCCTGTAATGTCTGGGAAAATTGGGCGTCTCCTCACATTCCCCCCTCCCGGGCAAAATATAATCTTGCAAAGATTATATTTTCACCGAAAGAAAAAAATGAGAGGATTTGGGTGCGCTACTAAAGAGAAAAATGTCTGGTTCCAGTGCAAAATCCGCGTGCCGATGTCAGGCAACCGCGCTCTGCTTCTATGAATGGAAAAAATCGTATGTGTAGACTCGTCCGAATCGCTCCTGATATTTCACCGCGAGAAAAGAAAAACAAAGAGTAGAAGATGCATGTTAGATGTCACAATTCAATGACTGTAGAGCTGTAGAGAAATTAGGAAGAATTAAGGAGCAAAAATTAAGTAAGATATTTTGGAAGAGGAAAGAAAGAGAGAGAGAGAACGGAAAAAGAAGAGAAAAGAAAAGAAAAAGGAGATGTAATAGAGATCTTGTCGAGCAGTTTTCTTAAACTAAAATGAAAGTACACATTTTTACTTTTTAACTTACATGCTATGTTTTAACATTAATTGTACATGGAAAGTATTTTTGCGAAAGGAATGAAAATTAACTTGAAGCTTTTTTGGTTTTAAAACTTAACTTAGAACATTGTAAAACTGTAACTGTATTTTGTAGAACTTGTGACTCACGGAACTTTCAAAACATCAATTAATAAAAATTTGAATTTTTAATTCAAAGAACAAACTATTTCGATACTACACACTATCCCAATGATTTTGATTTTAATGCGCTAAACTTAGAACTTAATATTTTTATTTTGATATTTTGCTATTTTTACACTAGTGGAACGGAAAATAATTGGTTACTCATAATCGCGCGAAGGCACAAATAAACTTTTAATTATAGGAATTACTCAACCTATCGCAGATGCAGTAAAATTAAATACTAAGGGAATAAACATAAATGAAAATTCAAACTTTAATATCGTATGGTACGTTCTATGAGGGCGATTTTCGAACGAAAAATTTAGGGGGAGGTTTTTTATAGGGTATTACTGAATTTATTTATTTACATTATTTTACCAAATAAACTGTTAATCCTAGGAATCGCTGAACCTATCGCATATGCAGTAAATTTAATTATTAAAGGAATAAACATAAATGATAATTCACACTTTAATATCGGGGAAGGTTTTTCAATACAAACAATCTATTTTGACGGTATGATTTTCCATTTTTCTGCAGATAACATACATTTTTGAGGTCTTTGCCGTGGCAGATTCAAGGACCATTTCGGGGAAAATATTTAAATGTTCAGCCAAAAAATTTCATTGTTTAGGTGGATAAAGTAGGTGAGGAGGGGGGGGGGGGGGTTGACAGAAAGAAGTTGAGAGATATAAAAAAAAAATTCAGCACATTATTTGTTGATACCTGACCTTTCGGGAGTGTCACAGGTACTCTCCGTTTTGTTTATGTTGTTCCAGCCTCTTCCGTTGCCTTTGCCTCTTCCGTTGTTTCGCTTTCTGTCCTCGGCCTGTCTTCTTCCTCCGCTGTCTGCGCTTCCTCACTTCTCCTTCCGGGTTTTCAACAGTGACCGCTTTGTCCTCCTGTGACGTGGATGCTGTGCCCTCACTCCCTGCCCATATGATATCGTAGATCACCGGGTGATGACGCGTGATATTTTGGGATGGGGTTATCAAAGATGTGTCGGCATTGGAAGATGGATCCCCTGATTTTGTGCACTTCGGTGTTATTGGGTCTTCCTGTATTTCTTCTGTAGGAATTTCCTTTTCGGCTTGTTCGTTGGTTTTTTGTCGGAGTTCTGGCGGCAGGAACTTTTCAGGGATCTTTAATTCAATGAAACATTCTGTCAAGTCGCGCTTTGCCGGAATGAAATCTTCAAAGTTGTTGGTTGTTTTTCTTTTTCTGTGATTGGCTAAGAGTGGGCGATAACTTGCCTTTTCTGAGCTGGCGCTTTCGAGTAAGTGTAGCTTCCACTGTAGGTGTTGGGGATTTTCTGAAGTTGTAGATTTGTAATTTGTATCGTGATGTGACCGTATCGTTGTCTCTGGATTTTCCTGAATATCCGTCCATGCACTCATCATATCCATGATGTCTTCTTCGAAAATAATGGAGTTCTCGTAGGCCTTCCGTCGAGCGGCGTACTCCTGGATGGTAAGCTTTTTCTTTGTTATTTCCACGATCTTTGGGGGGTTTTGGGTACCGAAACTTGACCAATCGACGTCGTCGTCGCCCCTCATCTTGCGCAATACAGCATTTTCCCAGCTTTCTGTATCCATGATGCACTTGTCACTTCAGAGAGAACATGTAACTGACCCGACTAATCGCAAGGCGCGTGTGTACTAGTTTCGATTTTGACTTGCGAAATAACCAGAAGAAGAAAATCGCTTTTGAACTCCGCTGAACCCACCAAAATGCTGACTGGATTACCGGTGTCGGCGAACCTGGATTCGTCTGAAAGTGCATGCTGTTGACGTTTTTGCAAAAATGACATCGGTTACTGCCGTCATTTCGTAGTAGACTTGCTGACGCTGCATGTTGTTTGTTATGTTTCTATCTTGGCGTGTATTTTTTGAGCCGGTCGGCCTGCACTATGGCAAATTTATCTTTTCCTCGTTTTCCCGTATCGATCCTGTACCTGCTTGGGGAGATCTGTTCGACTATTCTAAACGGTCCGCTGTATTTTATTCTGAGTTTGTTGCAAACGTTAGGATTTGGGTTTGGGAGGTGCATCAGAAGGAAAATTTTGATAAATTCTGCAGTTCCACTGATGCCATCTTTTGCTAATTTTTCAAGAGCAGTTATGTTCTTCTCATCAAACAAGCGCAGTGCAATGTTAACGTTCTGCCTTTCAAGAGAAGATGGGAACAAAACTTTTTGTGAAAGTGCTGGTGCTAACTTCAGAATTTCATTTCTCTCTTTGAAGTAAATATTTTTTAAATCTTGAACACTTGCACTCATGATCAAAGATGGATTATCCATCAGTGGGAAGAAGAAAGTCTGAAATGCATTTTTTTGATTTAGCCAATTGTTTCGAACACATTTTGCAAGGTGCACAGTATCAAATAAGAGAAATATCTTTTCATTCTTATTGAAAGGGTTGGTAATACTTTGCTTAATTTTTTCTCCACCACTCAGTAGTTGGTACATAGACCTGTTCATCTTGTTGTTGTCGCAACTTAAAGACAATACGGTATATCCGATGAGAGTCAACACCTGTAGAACTTGCAGCACCATTTGCTTCAACTTCGCTGCATCAGTGAAATTTACCGGAAACAGAGCTACGACATCCTCTTTTTTCCCAAAAATGGAAGATAACATGAAAGCTTGGACTTTGGTGGAGCCTCCTTTATCAGGGACCAAACCTATGATTTTTCCTCCTTTGCTCTCCACATTGGGGCAAGGCGGATAAAGAATGGTGGTCGCATTTCGATTTTGACTGCCATCTTGAAGCGTTGTGACGTCAAGAGGGTACGGGTTTTGCCGTGCAATCCGAGGTTGAGTCGGCCCCCCCGGCCTCGGCCAGCCCATGTACCCGATGTACCCGATACCGTGTGACGTCCAGAGGGTACGAAATGCGACCACCATTCTTTATCCGCCTTGACATTGGGGATTGTATAGATTTCATCAAACATTAAATTAACCACCTTTTCATTACCCTCCATATTCTTATACTTGGCTGTTAAATAAGCGACTTGTTCTTTACTGATCCCTGTTTCACTTTTGACATCTCCAGACAGCCTTTTCAGGTGCATGGGGTGAGGAAGCGTAAGAACCTTCGAATTGCGCATCATGGTGTACCCAGATGGAAAAGCAAAGAATAGTGAGCAAGCCCACATTCCTTCGAGAGGAACCTTCGAGGTTAGGAGACATTTCATGTGATGATTTCAAATCGAAAGAAGTCACAAATATTATGCACATATTCACAGCAGTTGAGTTTATACGTTGTTTGTCAAAATATTACTAAACATTAAGAAATCATCGATGACTTAAGAAAAAACTTAAACCTCACGTCAAGCTGAATCCACGTGACCCATCATGTAAACACTCCGTAAACACACTAGTAAATCTCGTTTTCCAGACCATGTTTTTTGAAGAAGAAACTAAGAAACGATGTTACCGCGAGTACACTGCAAAATAAACGCTATAAACGCGAAATTAATTGGATAAATCCGATGTAACTGGCTGAAATCCTCAAGTCGACCCGCTAGGACAGCCTTGGTAACCGGACCGAATAGCATGCACTACTCTGTGCAGCACGAAATCGCGAAATTAGGCTATGTGGGGGCCTCTACTTCTCGGTGCCTACGCTCAGAGTCACGATCAAGATCAGTTCCCTTGTTAGGCGAAAGTGTCCCTGGAATCCGTCGTCCATTAGCTGAGGGATAATGTTTTCGACAAATCCTTGAATTTTGACTCGCCTTTGCCGTTCAAAGGTTCCAAGCATCTATTCTTATCAGTTTTCGTCCGATCGTTCTGAAATTTGGCACAGGTGTGCTCCTGTGTAAAATCGGGAAGAATCAGTCCCCTTCTTAAGTATCTATTAAGCTTCAGTATTAATTCTGGGAATAACAGATCTATGCTTCCACAATATGTGAGGGGATAACAAATAGACGATTTAAATTTTGCAAAGATCTGGGAGGAACATGAAAATGAATGTAGCTAAGAAGAGTAGGAGAATCAATAAAATTATTAACAAGTTTAAAAAAAAAACATGAGGTCATAATAACGCCACATAGAGACTAGGGAGCATAAGTTCAGATGTTTAGCAAGATGTTTTTTACAAAGGAATTGATCCTATTCAATTGAGTGCGCTTCGAGGGAAAGGACATCCTCTTGGTCACTATTATGCGCATCAAGAGCATCCTGGAAGCCAGGGTCAAGAGCATATAGAGACTGCTTCGAATGTGTTAACACAGGACTCCTTACCCCACTCAGCATAATATGTGGATATAACCTTGTATTGATATTGACGTGTCAAAATCGTCAGCCTTGATGAAACCTTGCAAGAAGATGCATCAATGTGGAATCAAGGTAACAAAGAGATTGACGGTTACTGCAAAAGAGCTGCAGTGGTATGGATGCTATATTGCTAACAGGTTGATTTCATGTTGATATCTGGGTTAATGTTAGGTTGATATAACCTTGACACCTGAGCTGCGTTCAGCAGAAAGGAAGCAACTGGCATTAGCTATTGCCAAATTTCATCGGGCCCTTCATCCTCTCACAGGAGAACAGTTTTACAGATTTTTTCAGAAATTTCTGAGAATTTTTGGTGTGGTGTGAGCCAAATTCCCTGAAATTTTTATAAGAATCTGTTCAAAAATTCTCCTGTGAAAAAGGAAAAAACTTGCCCGGTGAAATTTGACAACAGCTGATGCCAATTGGTTCCTTTATGCTAACTGTTCATTCAATTATATTAATTAAACAATGAACTGTAATTGCATCATCTTCTAAGACAATTTTTAAGGTATGTCACCTGTCTTGAAAAATATCAAGGGATCAGTCTTAGTGCAAAAATGCTTTCAAAGCATTTTTGTGGCTTGGGAAACGGGCCCTCTTTCCAATTTCAAAACAGGTGCTATGCCTTTTTGAAAGTTGCCATTGAGATCTTACAAATACCTTGCGAGACATCAATTGAAAGGGTAAGAGGGTAACTGCCAGTTCAACTGCCTACTTATCTGAAGAAAACCGAGTTAAAAAATATCAAAGTTTCACGGAGTTTACTGGCCAATGAAACCTCTACTGGCTTCCTTACATTCAAAAAATCAATTTTGGCTATAAATTGTTAAGCAAGTGTTTAGAAATAATATGATGCAGAATAACAAACATCTGCATTCATGAAAAAACTACATTTGGTTGTCCTGTAACTTCCTGAACTGACTACAATAATTTACCTCGAAAACTTTTACAGGAAATAAAGACGTCTACAGCTAACATGAAATTCATAAAATATTTGTAAGTGAGAATATCTTTAAAATTATAAGAGACATGTACTTTATTAAATAAATAAATAAATATCAGACTCCAGGAAAGGCACGAACAAATGCACAAAGATTGTAACAAATTAACACAATTGTTGTAACACAATGATTGTAACACATTTTTTCACATTCAAACCTGTCTAGTAACAAATTAAGTTGTAGCTTAAAATTGTCAGAATATTTAAAAGCGTCTTCGCAATGATTAGCTGGCTAATTTTACCTAAGCCAGCAACGAATGAGAATAAGGAGAAAAAACTCAAAGGAAACTGAGGTCAACACAGTGTGAAACAAGCATTACCTAAGTTACAAGTTGTTAGAATATTGCTGGGTCCACACTGTTCTGCAGGAATACAAAGCCAAAGGAAGTAAAAAAATTAAATTACAATTTAAAAGTAAATTCTGATACTTATAAATTCTAATTTAATTTTAGTACTTCTTTTGACTTTGTTTCCCCGCAAAATAATGTGGACCCAGCACTATTCGAACAACTTGTTTAATATTCGGGTCAAAATTTTAGTGTTTTTCTCCAATTTACAGGTATGCGATGAAAACTTTCGTAAATATTGAAAAAGTCTAATTTATCTCAAAAGAATGGAAATGGCAGTTAAAGAAAAAAAAGGAACTTAAAGTTTAATTTATCTCAAAAGAATGGAAATGGCAGTTAAAGAAAAAAAAGGAACTTAAAGTTTAATTTATCTCAAAAGAATGGAAATGGCAGTTAAAGAAAAAAAGGAACTTAAAGTTTCTGTATGAATATCGATAGGAAAAAAGGCACGGTAATGCCATTGTTGAAGGCAAAGTTGTACACAAAAAACAAAATTATGTATCCCTCATAATTTCAGTTTCTGAAAGAAACCAAGAAAAACATTTAAAGAATCTCACAAGAATGGAAATGAAGGAAATGGTAGTTAATGAAAAAAAAAGGAACTTAAAGTTTCTGTATGAGTATCCATAGAAAAAGTGGCATAATAATGTAAGTAATGATTATAAAGCTATGTTTTGCTCAATTAACACAATTACTTATCCCTGATATTTTCAGTTTCTGAGAGAAACCAAGGAATAAATTGAAAATTACATCTAGTATCTCAGAATAGTACCTCATCTGATAACACGAAAATAAAAATCAAAAATAATAACGAAAAAAAATAATATAACAAAAACGGAAATAAAGAAAAGAACGATTGGAGAAAGTGTCCATCTTCTGGGACGGTGAAATTGCATAAGCAATAATCTATAAGCTAGTCAGCATGACAGATGCTATGTCGAGGCCTGAGTGAACAGCTGACAGGATTTCTTCATTTTGTGGATTTTGGATTCCAGGATTACAGTCTACAGGATTCTGGCTATGAGCATTCTCATCTCCTTGAATGACATTCTCAGTCTTCTTCAATGCTCGTGAAAGTCTGTAAAAGGAAATTACTGAACTTTTAACACTCATTTTTAAAATATTTTATGAAGAAAAAAAAATCCTAATGTCCTATGGCTCCCTGTAGCTCCCAACCAAGGCACGGCATTTATAAGAAAATTCAAAAGGTTCAAATAATCCACCAGGAATAGTCAGAGGGAAAAAAGAGACGTTTTACGAGGAGACAGGAACTGTCTGTCATTGCCCATTTGTTTCCATTGAGCCATCTCTAAGCATCATGCAAATTTCTCAGTATATAACCCCTAGTCACTGGGGGATACTAAAAAAAAAAAAAAAACCGTATCCACTGAAATCTCCATTACATGTGCATTTGACTTCCTTATTAGTTTCTTCAATTATGTCTCGTCACATTATGTGTTTTAAGTAGGCATAGAGGACAGTTAAAAAAGAAAACTAAAAAAGCGGGATGAGCCTCGACAAGGTTGGTTGGACAACAAAGGCACACGGAAAAACAGATAGTTGGAGGAGAAAGTACAAGGTTTTTTCCCCTTTTTTTGGGATTTTTTTATTTGGTTTAATGAAAAATGAAAAAGACGGGGCCATCTCTTCAGCGAGGGATTTGTAATATTTAACACAAGACTTCTAAATTTTGAAAATTCATAATTTTGTTTTAATACGTCCAAACATGGAACTTGAGTCAAAAAATGGAGGGGAAACTTTACTTGACTCCTTTAGTGGATAATATGTAGAATAAAAATATCTTACTTACTTCCGGCTTCTCCTGGTCTTAGCTTGAATGAGCCAATCTGCAACTACATCTTTTATGTAAACATCTGTCGCATCCGGTGCTTTCTGATCTTGAAGAACTTCTGCAAGAGATATAAGAAACCATTAAATGAAACGAAAAATCAGTGAGGTATGAGGTTTTATAAACACCCAAGTACAGGCATTTCAACAAATCAGATTTTGGTGAAATTGTAATTGATTTTATAAGGCTGATAACTAAAGGTGGTCCCTTTGGAAGAGTAACCGTCACTGCAGTGGCTGTGATATTTACGTAAAGGATAATAGAGTTCACCTGAAGTACTAATCATCGCTTCTTTCCATACAGACGTATATTTCACCATGAGCCCTATTATCTTTCCTTTACGGCTCTATCCATCGATTTCCTTCTTTTTTTTAAATTTTTTTTGGGCAGGCATTGCCGGTCACCTGGATGACTTCAATGGGGTACCTTCACAAAGGTTCCAGACAATGCTATGACAGCAGCTGTGATTTACTTTACTTTGCTTGAATACTTCAACCTAATTGCTACTACCATTTGCCTAAGCTTACTTCCATCTTTGTAGTTGTTATTGCACTAGCCTTGTGAGTTGCCTTAATTACTTGACCCTTTCATTACTTTTTTATTTATTTTATTTCGTGGATTTGCCCTGACTGGCATGATAATCGTAATAATGGAAAATTAAGTTTGGTTACGTGAAGTTTCCTGACTTTTACACCTAATCTAAATCTAATTAATAAAAACTTACTTGTCATAAGTTTGAGAAATTTTAAATCCTCGAATGATTTTTTGCTGTGCGACTGCCCTTTAAAACTATAGAGGATTGCAACGTCATCATTCATTATCCTCTTCATCATTCCAAACAGTTTATCTTTGGTGGTTTTGCCTCCCACATTTGATAGGATTCTCACCTAAAAAAAAGCAATAAAAAATGAGTATCTGACTTCATTAATCAAATTCAAACCAAATATACTGTCATGAAGAAAAGAGATGAAAATTCTGCGATTACCAATTCAGTGACTTTCTCACTGAATGATGTTCAAAATGTTACAAATATGCTTCACAGCTTCTCAACAAACAATAAAAGAGGCACATTGCTACTTATACCAAGTAAAGAAAGCGAAGGAAATGTGGAGATTGGTAGCTTCTGAGAGAAAGTAGCATGGAAAAAAATTAATTAAATAAAAAAAATGATAATTTTTATCCCTTTATAATCTGAAATTACTTCGTTTGCTTAGGCAATAGGTACGCATCTGGCGAAGTGAATGAGCAGGAGTTAAAATGAAGATGCACAAAATGATAACAGCCCTTGGACAACTATCCTTCGCATCCACTTTCAGGGTTCATAAAATTTCCTAAATTCCAAATGCTTCGATTTTTACTTTGTCCAAAACCACCACTGCTTATCCAAGTCACATAGGAAGCAAAATTCAGCATTGAAATCATCCAAGGGCCAAAATTTCAAATTATTTTTCATAATTACAGCAAATTGCCAGAATTCCATGTGATATCCAGGTTTTGAGTCTTGCCTGGGATTTGCGGGGTTTTACCATGCAAATGTTAGCCTAATCAAAGCTTCAGTTTTCCTCATGGTTAAGTTGCCTGCTATTTATTAATTTTGTATCCACATGCTGTTGTACTTACTAATTTCACTCTTGCTTCATTTGAATCAATTAGCTGATCGTTCACCTTCACCAAAGAATCATTGTCACGACATGGCAAAAGTTCTTCTAAGGCCAATGGGTTACTGCTGACACCTGCAGAGAGATCTTTAGGAGCTTCAGCTACTGAGATTATAAATCCACTGATTGAGTCCACTTTTTTAGACAGTACTTCTACCATTCTGGCTAGTGAATCGACGGAAGTCTGGATATAATGCAATTTTCTAAGGATGGCATCATCTATGAACAAATAGGACAAGGAACAGACTCAGTGACACAGTGATTACTGAATTGGAACAGACTTTAAATTAATTTTTTTCAGCATTCTTAGGTACTTTTGGAAGGGGAGACAAATAAAATTCACTAAAAGAGAAACTGAAATTAAGAATTACATCGCAAAATATTGACAAAAAAATGAAGCGTTTATCAAATTTTAATGCAATTGAAGAGTTTGCCTGTAGAAGGGCATCTTTTAAAAATGTGTGTTATAGAAAAAGTTCATTTGAAGCTTTGAGAGTGTGGCTTTGCAAAGTTCGGCTTTTAATTCTGCACATGAGCGACGAATCAACATAACAACATGACTGTATGATTCCAGAGATGCGCTGATGCTGTACAATAGATTTTCAAAACAAGGAACGATTTTATAATATGCCCTTTTACGGGCAAACTCTTCAATTGTGGTTGTTGCAACTTCAAGGAAAATTTATGCTGAATGATCTGCCAGATTTTAATTAGCAAGTATCCAACATTTCAGAGAGATTCGATTTTAAGCAATCATATATTCAGGCTTGTAGTTAGAAAGATTTTCATTTATCTACATGCTTCATAACTTTGGCATGATATCACAAAAAAATTGTTCTGAGCCCACTGATGTCAATAAATTTCCGGTGCGTGAAGAGGTTTTATGGAACAAAACGTAAAAATTCAGCTGAAAGATATTAAAGTAAAACTTTAGCCAAAGAGATGGGTCTCTTGAAGTTCTTGATGTTACTCAATAAATTTTTGGAGAGGAGATGAAGCCTTCCATGAGAAGAATTTAAATCTCAGCTATCAGTGGTCAGAGGCAAACTTCACTGCCTCTCTTAAAATTTTCCATCCTTGGAAATAATGAAAAGTTCTTGCTGACTTCACTGCGGAGGGTCAGTAACATTTTAATTAGCTTAGTGGGGAATAAGTAAGAAGCATAAGTACTGCACGACTGGAGAAATATAAATGATTCGCAGTAAGAAATAAAGCATAGGAAGTTACCAGAGGTACGTTGGTCATGGGTGGAATTGAAATTATTGTTCTCGTTAGTGTTCAAAGTTGGTGATGCCTTTGAGGGAGATATAAAATCTGATGGAGACTGCTTTACGAGATCAACAGGTACCCTAGAAGAAGCATATATTGCCGGAGCTTGAGGAAGGGGATGAAATGGTAGAGCCGGCTTCTCTTGTTTCTTTTGTCTTTTTCGATTATTGATGGAGTTTGAAGCCTCATCATCTTCAGAACTTCCGTCGAAGTTGTACCTTTGGACAGGTTTGATAATTCTCTTGGACCTGCCTGAAAGTTCAATGTCCGAAGTAAACTCAGCTGTTTTGGCAGAAGCTTTAGCTGTTATGAGATCATCTGTAAAAATAAAGCATGATCAGAAAAAGCTATGAGAAATGTTACTATAAAAGCAAGGACAAGATGTAAAAGTGAGAATAAGAGCACTGAGCTTGAATGACTCCTGCTGGACAATCTTTAGGGTAAGAAAGCAGATCCTAAATTTTACAGGAAAAATGTTCAAGAAATACTCTTATTGGCACTTTCTTGGCAACATGATTTTCTTCAAAACGGAAATATCATGAAAGTCTTAAGTTTAATTCAATGATAAGGCTTTCAGGTATGTTTGCTTTTGGTGTCAGTTACAAATAAATTAAAGATTATCATGCAACTCTGCAGTATTTGCTGCCAGTTGGGCTTTTTAATCTACTCAAGGAGTTTGAAACGGTGGTACGCTCAGAATGAGTCTAGGTACTCCTTATGCACTATTGGACGCAAAAATGTGGATTTGTAAATGTGAATGAGTTCAGCAGAACAAAACTGAGTTATTTTGGCTCAATATAAGAAGAAAGCTTCCAAGTTCATGTTTTAGATTGATACTAGAATTTTACATGGGTTTTCATTTTTGAGCAGGAGAATGGAAAAAACTGGTCATAGAAACAATCGTTGTCTACTAATCTTCGGAAAATGTGACCTAGATCCTCCCTACTGAACTTAACTAAACTGTTCTTGAATTTCATACAAAAGTACTTAATTTTCATCATCAATGATACCTGCCTCCCTCCCCCCCATTAAGTTTAAGTTAATTTTTCCCAACCCTGCTCACATTTTATTTCCTCTTTCCCTGCAAAAGGTTATTATGATGATTAAAAACGGGGGGTGTTTCAATAGTAAACAGAGAAGGTAAGAAAAAAAGAAAGCCCAACAGTACAATGTCTTGTTTTTGAGGAATCCAATTTACCTATCTTTGATGCCACCGCTGATCCCCAGTTTTAAGGCCGCGTAACTCCAAAAATAATTGGGAGCCCACCTAAAAAGGCGATTTTCCCACAAAAAGTATTCAGCATGATCTGCTCTCAGATTCAAATTCGATCAATACCAGCAATTTGTATCCTGTCATTTGCTATGGATGTATTTGCGTCCAAAATTGTATGTCAATAATTACTATTGGGAAGATAGGGGCTTTTGAAAAATAATTGATTTTACTAATGGAAAGTGCTTCAAACCATAGGGGAATTAATATGAATTATATCCATTCTTCTACACTCTCACACTTTAAGAAAACTTAGTACTTAAGTAAACGATTAATAAAAAAACATACCAATTCCCTTGCAAAGAACTCGGACAGGACACAACTCCCACCCGTCCTCTTCTCTTGGGAAAATGTTCACATCAGTAAGAAGCTTTTCAATTTGACATTTGGACCTTGCGAACGATGGCCAGAAACTTTTGGTGTCATTGACACGCAGCCAGTCATCCCTCACCACTGCAGGAGAATCCTCTTCCTCCGTAAACAAAACGATAGCAAATGTTATCATGATGTCCTGAAATATTAAAGACATAAAATATTAAGGGATTCATTACAAGCATTTTGAGACTTTAAGGAAACTCAGATTTTAATTCAAAAGAATTGATGGAAACTTTTCTTAATGAGGAAAAAATAATAGGGAAAAAGAAATTAGAAAATAAAAAAACAAGAAAGTTCTGAAACTTACCATTACAACTTTTGCTCAGTTACACCTGTTGCAAAGTACGTTTTACCTGGCCACTTTCTGCAAGTTTCAACAATATGATCAACATTATTACCTCTATCCACAGAGTGTAAAGCTTCTTCTTGCAAGTTGCAGTGGATCAGATGGCGCATAAAGGAACTCATAACTTAACTGTATCCGCCTGTATCCATTTTCAAGCCCCGTATGCAAAAACTTTTGAATATAGACTACTTACAAATGTATAGAGGCTAGAAGTAAATATTTTGGTTGAGACCCATTTATAGGTCGGATTTGGAACAGTATGAAGGTTTTACCATGCTGGCAAGGGATGAACGTTCAAGTTTGAAATTTGTACAGATTACTTATTCATTGTAGTGTGAAAATAATTTTGAAAATATGAAATGGTTTATTCAACTTAGAAAAAATCAAAAGAGACAAGAAATCTGGAACATTGCAGGTTACGATTTGAATTTTTTCTTTTAATTTTCACCCTTCACTTAGAGGTGTCGTCAGCTAAGTTGACGGTTGTTTACTTTCGGTTTGCAAGCGCCAACGACGAATTTGGGCCTCTGAACAAAGCGGCGTTCGCTACAATCCACACTGAAAACATCAGTCTCATGATCGTATCGTAAAAAAACTACTTATCAGTTATGATTAGTGACTTTTTTGTGGTTGTGATTTCTGTGTGGCTAAAAATTAAAGTATTACAAGGTTTGAAAGTATTAAAAAAGTTATCTTAGCTTGTGTTCTTGCTTCTGAGAGAGTCGGATGTTTTCATGTGGATAGTAGTGACACGAAAACGCCTGCAAACCGAAAGTAAACAACCATCAACTTAGCTGACGACACCTCTACCAGGTATTTCTAACAAAACAAAAAAATTATTGTTGGGTATGCAGGATAGGAAACACAGCATGGTTCTTTCTAGATGGAAGAAGGTAGTATTTAACGGCAATTTCTGAAACAGGATACACTTTCAAAGCAGAAAGTTCACTAACTTCAAAAATACCAAGACAAGAACTTTCACACGGATCCATATAAAGGTTTTCTTTCTTTGTAAACTCTCTACCAATCAAAACTGGTTCATTAGTCTCAGAAGAGTGCGCAAAATTCTCTATAAGAAGAATATTTCCAGATTTCAGACCACAGCAATTATTTGGTTTCTCAGTGGATAACTTAAAGGAAGGCAGAGAAAAAAACCTATATTGGGGGTCACAGCACGTTGCTGGAAGAGGACCATAGTCATGCTGATGAAGAAGTTTTGAAGAAGTTGTTTGGGATTCTTCGCCAGTTACAAAGCATCGTTCTTTCAATCTCTTTATTAACTGCTGCAAGACTGATTGTCCTTTTCGAACAAGTTTTTTTAACCACCCTAAATAATTTTCAAACTTGAAAGCACTACACTCATCAAGAGAATTGAAATAATCTAAATCATCTGCAATGTGGAGAAGCCCGTGAAAATTATGGGTTAGAAACTCTTGCCCGTAAAGTATTATAGTACACTGAACAAAATGTTTCAGTAAATCCTTGGCATAGTCACGATACTTATTTTTTAGTGTGGGGTGTAATAATATAGTCATTGCGACATGAAGACACAAGAAATGGTTGTAGTGTTCCTTGCTCAGGTGCTCCTCAAACAGAACGGGACCACTGTATAAAAGCAACTGGCGAAATTCTGTTCCTTTAAACCGTTTTGCGTAGTCTAAACTTCGATGCCTGCGAGCAAACTCGTACGGTTTGAAGGAGCCATAAAGGACAAGTTTATCTGAGAGTTTTTGGACACACTGAGCAGACAATTTGAGAGGGACTTTACCATACAACCAAATAAAGAGTAGAGTCCGCACAACTCCTAAGCACACAAGATGTAAATAATCAAGAGCCACTCCTCGAACCAAATCAAAACCAAGAACTCCAAGAGTAGATAGTGGTGTTGGACCATGATGAAAGTCAGTATCTTCACCTCTCAAGAACTCGGCACTCGTTCTTGGGGTACTTGAAAGATTAGGAAATGTCACTCTATTTGCAAAATGTTCGCCTTCTTGATGGCACCTTGTGCAGGACCAGTATCCAGCATGCCCTTTAATGTTTAAAACAAAGGCTTTTGCAGGAGCATCAAGTGAAAATCCCTTGATTTGAACTGCTAAATGAACACCTTTCACCCACAAACCATTGACTATCAGATCTTTTGCTTCTTCTACGAAATCTGCCAAAAAAGTACCGCAGTCAAGTGGTTTTTTGGCACCAACATACAAACCTATCGGAAATACAGTGGAAGCAAGAGAGGGCACGTTGCTAATACAAGCCAAAATTGGCCAAACTTCACGTGCAGCACTCTTAAACAGCGGTAGACCATCGATTCCAATAATCAACTTGATACACACTAGACCTCTGACAACAACACTTTCAAGCAATTTTAATAGAATTTCTCGCAAACCAAGATGATAATACTGCCCAGGGGGAACACTTTTTGGAATTACTGATTTGGGTGTCTTCAAAACAGTTCGAGCATCTTTAGGTAACCTCGAAAAGCAGCCATGGGAACGCAAAATACATAAGAGAGCTGAAAGAGCCACTAATGTAATGTTGAATTCAGCCACCCACTTTCTGAGCTCATCTTGTAACGACTCAACAGGATCACAGATGTCGATAAACTCATCTTCTTCCTCAGAATAATCAGCTTCAGGGGGGGCATTTACAAGCTCAAGTAGCTCCTCAGTAGAAAATGACGGCTCTGACTCTGGCAACCCTGTGTCGAGATGCCCAGGCAAAATTTCCTGATTTATATCACCATCAGATGGCGAAACTCTAGGGGCTGAAGGAATATGGTCGAGGGGAGAAGGCGATATGCTAGGAGGGGAGGAAACAAAAAAGGTGTTATCAAAGATTTCAGGATCAGGATTGACAGCTTGAGTGGGAGAAAATTGAGGAACCTGAGGAGTAGTGGAGGTGGAGGGCAAGATTTCTGATGGGGCATTTTGAATGGATCGAGCCACTTTCCTATATTTAGATTTCGAACGAAAACTGACGAACAACTTATTGTCACCGTCAGACATTCTGATTGATTTTTAGGACTTCAAAACATGATATTTAGACTTACGGTCTCTGGTGTTGGCAGGCGGTAGTAACTAGGAAGTAGTAAGTAATATGATGATCACAGATCACTTGAGAATTGCGGCCAGGAATGCCAGGATGCTGAACTTTGCAACTTATTATTAATTGACTTGACACGAAAGCAAACAGAGCAAATAACACAAGAAACAAAACATGTTCCGTCGAACAAAATATACGTCTGGGCAATCACGCACACGCCGCGCACTTATGAATTTTGAGGTTAGTGAACCTTCTAGAAAGCCGTTTCGCGGTCTGTTGTTGATGTTGTGTAACGCTGTTTGCGCGCTAAATTCGACCGAGCGCGCGCAAATTTAATAAACTGTCGATCGAAATGTTGACGCCGTCAATGAAAATCAATGTGCTGTATCTACTCAACTAATGTCAATGTTTATGTAAGCTAGATAGATGTTGACGTCGTCAATAGCGTGATGTCGATATAGGATACACATTATATTAAGATTGACAGCGTCCACCTCGTTTCAGCCAACCTGGATGCAATATAACATCCATATGGCGTAACATTTCATCAGATTTGTCGATATGCATCAATGTTGATGTAATGTTTCATGCTGAGTGGGAATTACTGTGCTGTCAGTGATCGATTTTAATTTGATACACTTAGTCTTATTGGCCGGGCCGAATCGGCTACTTTTCTTGCGTTTGTGCGGCACACTTTCTTCGGGTGGAGAGGCCATGACGGAAGACATAATCGATGGTCCTGCTGAAGAAGTGTTTGCTTCTTGATGGCTATCGAAATGAGAAGCCTGGAATATCATTTCTCGATAAGTAGTTGCAGCTTGAGTATTAGGTTTAGGTATAAAGATGACTTGTCTCTTTACACACAGCTGCTCAGAGAATTCTGCTAAATTGTACCCCAGATCAGTGAGTTGGAGGAGTCTTTTCAAGAACTTCCTCCCTAATAATCAACAAAGCGCTAGTTTGATTGCGCGCAGTCTTTAGCTGGGTTGTAGCCATGTACAATTGTCTCTGTATCGCTTTTATTAGCTGAGGCTTTGCTTCATCCTCTATTTCAGAGAAGGCTCTCTTCTACATCTAAGAAATGATTTCCAAGAGATCTGAATTTTTTCTTTAAGGATAGATTTCCTTGTTTAACCTCTTCCATGGCATCGAATAGTTATTTAGACAATCCTCGTCTAGATTTGTTAACATAGTTCAAAACATAATTTGCGCAAGAGTGTGCATCAAGAATAAACCGAATGTTCGCTCTATGAAGGCTGAGGGTCTCCTCGTTGTAGGGGTTGATCATTGTTTGTGAACATTGAGTTTCATTAAAACAGTGGGTCTTTTGAGACCTCTCAGAATGATTTCCAAGTATTCAGCTGCATTGCACTGAATGCTCTAAAGAAAATCATGAGAAATTTTTCGTTTATCTTTATGTGCTTGAGAAAGGTAACTTTGAACTTGATCACGCTTCTTTTTCAAACACTTTCTTGTTTCATTATCTATACTGTCATCCATCGGCTGCAAGATTCGAGTTTCTTTCGAAAATCCTGGAATTTCAATGGCTGAGCGGCCTCTAGTGCTACTCGCTTCCTTTGGTTTTGGTATGACCTGCTACTCATAATGTTAATGTCTAATTGAATTGAACTATTGAAGTAACAAGCACAGCACATGGTAATGATATATGATGCGTTCTACGTTCCGGTTCAGTTCAACAGCGTACAGCGTGAGTGACAGTGAATAGTGAAAGGGGTCTTGACACAATAACCACGCATCATGCACTTTCGAATTGAGCTGCCATTTTAAAGACTGTGACGCGAAGAGGGTACATGTTTTACCATGCAATAATGATGTACCCGAAACGTATCCAATGCCTTGTGACGTCAAGAGGGTACGAAATGGGACTGTGGACCATGGGGCACTAGCCTTTGAGTGAGAATCTGGACCATGGGGTACTAGCCTTTGAGTGAGACTAAGGACCAGGTTTTTACTAAGCCTGAAGTTCGTTTCAAAAAACTTCTGTGGAGCATCGAATGGGTCACATAGATCCTTCATCCTCTTCAAATGAAGCTGAAAATTGTGGACAGCCTGTTTCTTTGTTGATTCTGCTTCCAAATTGGTTACATTTTGCAGAAAACCTGGAGCAATAGCCATTGTCAGGAAGCCCAAAACCAACTCAAATAAAACTCAGAGGTACACGATTAACCTCAACTACACGAATGAGCTTCACAGCTAATTCTGCTGCAAGCTGCAATTTTAACAATCACCCAACCTCAAATTACGGTAGATACGGTAGTTCTCCACCACCTCGGGTGTGGGAGTTACAAATCTGGTGCTGTATCTACCGGGCTTAGTCAATGGACGTTATGTAATGTATCTGATAGAAGCGCAGCGCGCATCTATCAATGTCATTACATACCAAAAGAAAATGATCAAGCTGTAAATCTTTTCAAGCTGCCAGTCTTTGTAGTTTATGTCAAAAAATGAAAGTAGCAGTTGTGTGATAATACTTTTATTATTACTTTAATGATGCTCCAGCCAGAACCCAACTTTTTTTAACATTCAATGTCAGTAATGCACAGCACAAGGGAGCTTTAACAAAGCTGCACAATGTCAACTTTTTTTGTCCGGCCGGAAGGAGTCTTGTGACTCCTCATATCTCTATCTCTTTTCATTTCGAAGAATTTCGCTCTATCTCTCTTGCGGAGCAAATCACAGCATGCTTCACTTCATCTAAAGTAAGAAAATCCTCTGTGTTCAAATACTTTGAAATGTCACAGAATTGTCAAGAAATTGATTAATTTCATTTTCATTCAAGCTCTTTTGTTCAATTTGTTGTTATGTTCAAGTTTTTTATTAAAGAAATAAACATCATATGCAAACATATATATGCTTTATTTTTTCCACTTTTAGACGAAATTCCAGCAACTATATATGAAATTGAAAAGGATTTGAATTCCGTAAATAAATTGTGGAAAAAGAATTGGAGAAGAGAGGATTTCACAAAATAGAAATTTATTACAAAATCAGAAAGAACAGACATGGAGGTGAAAAAATAATATCATCTTTCAAAATGGTTCTTAACAGTAGAAAACAAAAAGAAAAATCACTGTACAAGGACTTAAAAAGAAAATATAGGAAACACGCGAAACTCATTTAAGATTACCGGGCATTGTCCTTGGCAGTTGTGCGAGTGACTGTTGACATGCCCTCAACAAATTTCGTACGGAACAATACATTGGCATTATTGAACATGCCATCTTTTAATGAGACGATAACAAACTGGAAAAGAGAAGAAAAGAAATTCGTTAAAACTAATGTCAGTAAGGAAGCATTAGAACTTTTTATCTTTGTTTTCTGTGCTGTTTTTACATTAAAATTTGTACTGTTGCAAATGAAAGCTGAAAATTTCTGGATTGTTTTCATTTTCCGATTCCCTGACTTTGTTTTGCTTTTCCCTAACTTTTCCTAACCTTAGAACAAAACAATTACATTGATTTTTTTCTTTTCCTTACGCTCTCTGTTTTATAAACTTTGAATGGAATTGCCACTTCTTGAGATTCAAACTAAAGTAAAAGACACACAAAAGTTGTTCACAATCACTCGGATTGCACTAGCTGAAGTTGCTGAGCCAACTACTCACAAAATTTTCAGCTTTTTCCTAAGAATTCCCCGACTTTTGCAAGGTCAACATATATTTTCTGATTTTCGACCATCGGAGACTATGCTAAAATAAGGAGCCCCAACTGCATAGAAATGTCCTTCATAAATTGCTCAGCGGGCTGATTGTTGAAATTGGTAGACAAAGCGTTAGACAAAGAAGACAAAAAGGATATGAAGGGATCCTATTAGTGGAAGTGATGGATTGCAATGGACAAAGGAGGTAGGTAACAGACTAACTAACAGCAACCCATGAGAGACCCTTTAGTTAGTCCATCATTTTTTCCCTCTGTCTATAAGAACCACACATTTCAATCAAAAGGATCGCTCCATACTTTTTATGTCTTCTTTGTCTATAGCTTTATCTATCAATTTCAACAATCGGGCTGCAGGTCATGCAATTTTTTTGCATTACAGCTCTCATTTGCAACACACAAAAACAGCAAAAAGGACCCAGTTCTCAGGTTCTTTAAATTCTGATCATTTGATTAATAGTAAAACATTGAAGATCCGTAATTACTTGAACAAAAAGACCACTAGACTTCAGACAGGCTGAACTCCTGGTTTACCACCTCTCAGCCTGAGTATTACAAATGCCGTTGTTGACAATTGGAATGTAGAATGATCTTTTGGGGTTCCAAAAGAGTCCATCAAGTTAGTTTCCAATTGACTAATATGGTTTTTCAATACGCAGAGAATTCTAATTTGAATCCAAGATTTTTAAAAGGTGCGGAAGTCAAATTTTTTTTAAACCACTTCTATTGCATATTTGGACTTTTTTGCATTTACAAACATCTATTACGTAAAAAGTCCAAAGGATAGAAAAGCCTGCCCGACCTGACTTATTTCCTCTTCTGGAACTTTTGAGCAGTTTCTTCTGTATCCCGAAAAAGTCGGTTTTTGGACTTCTGCCTTTTTAAAGATGGTGGATTCATTTATGACCACAAAAATACTAATTTTTTACTTGTGGTTTGAATTTGAAAATGCATGATGTATTTACCATGTTCTGCTTGGAATTTCAATTGGGAAATGTACACTGGGGTGCCAAATTTATCGCATTGTCTGGAGAAAATTTAGTTCGAGGAGCTTCTGTGTTGGATGCCTTATTTTTACCGTAAAAGTATAAGTTTTCCACTCAAAACCTAAACTTAATTCTAACTTGAAATTATAAATGTTTTATTTTAGAGATGGAAAAAAAGAGTTTTCCAACTTTCTAGCTATCCAGTTCAAAGTTAAGATTTTTGCCCCCAACTGATTGAATCAGAAAGACTTCAAGTTAAGATATAAAAGTTTATAAAATTGAGCAAACTTACTTGAGAATGTTTGAAATGAGCTTTCAACATCTGTCCGATGTTCTGCGTGTGAGAGAGATCAAGAGCGGCATCAACTTCATCGAGAATGTAAATTGGTGCCGGTCGGAACAGCAGCATAGCGAGAATAAGTGACAGAGCAACCAAAGATCTTTGACCTCCTGACAGCTCTCCTAAACTTTCCTTCCAAATGCCACCGAACCCAATTTTCACCTGATACAGAAATAAAAGTCCAATAAGAAATGTCCATTTTGAGGGCTGATATTTACCAAGACAGAGGATTTCTCATACAAGCGACAGGGAAATTTACATCACTTGTAGGAAATTTGCACATTTTCGGCAAGATGCCAACTCGGTATGCTTTGTTTAATTTTCCCACCAACTTCGATACAATGAATTAATAAAAATAACTCGTAGCAGCAAACGCACAAAAAACAAAAGGGATGTTCTTTCTTTGGTTGATGACAGAGGAGTTTTACCATCTAAACTATTTGCTTTTTGTTTTATTTAAGTTATTTTGTTGACATCGTTCTGTCCAGTTCATTTTTTTCTGGGTTTTTCTACGTTTTTACCCTTTTCGAGAAGGAAAATGCTAGCAGCTATCACCTCAACATTCCGAAGATTGATTTTTAACTAAACAACCCTGTTCCTTTTATATTTTATGTTCTATTTATAAATAAAAGACTAGAGGGAATAAAAGGTGCTCTATCAGAATTTATAAGATTTCGTTTGTATCTCCTGTAGGGCTTTTGTTCGATGCCTATTGAATCTGTCAGGCAAAACCTACAAGACTTAGAAAATCAAAAACTACGGTAAGACTTTGCAGACTATGATTGCACACCTCTAAAAGGAGGAAAGAGTTTTCAAAAAATTCTTATTACACGACAGATCATTTTATCCTCTCTTAATTTTTCCTCACTCACCTATTCCTGATCTCCTGAAAATGAATGTCTTTCAGAAAAACAGAACTGATTAAATTGCAAAATTATAAGCATGCCATTCCTGATTTTAATATGTAGTCTTTTCTCCCCTCTCCTTCCCCTGATGAAAGTTAGTCATTGTTACTTCTTGAAATTTTGAGGGAATTTTGCTCTAAGATGACAAAAATTTACAGGCAATTTAGTAACAACCCTTGTGTTTCTATATTTTTAATTTACAAATGCCATGGCATAAGCCGCAAGCAAATCTTTCCCTGATTCAGTGTTGGTCATGTTATCAAAAGTTTAACAGCCTCAGTTAAATTGTGATCTTTTTACTTCCTGTCACTATTCTGTTCCTTATGTTGGGTTTCAAAGCTTGACCAGCGAAGTACTGGCTTATTTTCCTGGTAAAAAATAACAGATGCCAACAGTTTTGGGACATATTCCTTTATGCTTGTTTGTGTTTAAGTATACATCATATCGACAGTCGAAGTGCGGAGTCACGTATCGCCATTGCAGTGTCTCAAAATTCCCACTCCTATTATATTTTTTTGAGGGGAAACAAGCCAGATTGATAACTTAAAATTAAACAGAATATTTTGCTATCAAAGGGGAAAAATCAAGAAATTACATTGACAATTTTTCCACAGAAAAAATAAAGGATGACAGGAAGTCTGCAACATCGCAAATGGAGATACATGAATTTGCACTTTGGTTTTTGATATTTTATTGAATAGATGAGTAAAATTAATTAAGTTAAAAGCCGCAGTGACTAACCTCCAAACCATCCAGAAGCGTTTTTCCATCGGGCGGTTTGAGCATGGCTTGTGTTCCGGGCAACAGAGTGCTAAATATCGAGCCAAAATCTTTGTTGACCTGCTCCCAGGCAACCTTGAGCGCGGCTCTCTTCTTTTCATCAAGCTCCTTGATCACATCCTCGATTTTCCTTTTATCATTTTCAACGATCCGCTTTTTCCGCATCATCTCATTGTATTGCTCCTCTTCTTTGCCGAGGAGGTTCATCGCACGCGTGTTCACAGTCCTGCTTAGCTTTTCTTTGGTCTCTTGCAGTTTTGCCACGCGTTTGCTCGCTTCCTTTGGGTCGTTTTCCTCGAAATCGTAAATACCTACATCAAACAGAAAATAAGATTAGTTAGAACAACAAACAATGGATTGATGTACGGTTGAAAAGGGAAAAAAATGTGAAGGCATTTTCCAAGGGAACCATTAAACGCATTATTTTCTACAAAGAAAACTACTGAGCACATAACTTTGTGCCAAGGGAACTGTGTAACCCACTCTTTAGCACGAAGAAAATAGAGAAGGGTGTAGTCTTACATGGACAGCGGTGTGAGAGCTGTATTAGAAAATGTGTAAGGAAGGTAAGCTCATCTTGACAGTAATAAGAAGGCAGTGGCAAAAATTGTGAGGACTGCCACAAAAAAAAGGACAGCAATGAACTTTCTGGACCCCTGATTTCCTTAAAAGAACTTAATTCAAAATACTCCAATTTTTACCCTCCGGTTGGGTTGTTACTGAGCTGAAGCAGAGCGGAGCGAGCTATTAGAGGAGGTTATATATAAATTTTTTTACTGAAATTTCAGATTTTGATGGGTACTTTGTCACAATTGCAATTCCAGGGGATGTTCCTGAGAGGAAATTTTACGAAAAAACCAATTAAACCACTTTTAAACTTTTTTTTCAAATTTACAAAGATATCAGTTTTCAAAGTTTCCAAATTTTGTCTAACTTCCTCCTCCAACGTCTTCCAATAAGCGACATTAAGATCCCATTCCTCTCACATTTTATCCAGTTGCGTCAAATTTGCCGAAAAAACATAAAAAAATTACAATAATTTTGCTTTTGCTTAGCATCTAGAAACCAATTTGATAGTTCTAGATGAAATGAAAAATTTGAAAACCACAAAGAAATATGCGCACCGTTTGGTTTGCCAAAGTATTGTCGGTCACCCTCAATCCAATCATATCTTCTTATCATTTCTTTGAGCTTCGATTCAGCATCTTTAGCTTCTGCTTTCAGTTTTTCCATTTGATGTTGAAGTGATATCACCTGGAAAAAATTTAAAGAAATCATTCCTTTTACTATGGACAGCTTCTCAAAACCAATATCAATAGTTTTTCAAAAGCTTCAAAACATTTAAACATCTTACGAAAAAATTAAGGGGCTTCGAGATCTTTTGTGACAACAAAAGGTCACTGACGATCAGCCGTCCAGAATCAAAGCAGTCATTGTGGCTAATGGAATCGACTTTGAAAAAAAAAATCCCTAGAAGCGATTTCCTCAAACTAGGTGAGAGCAAGGCTGAGATGAATTTGAGTCACTAAAGTTGATATTAATTCGAAAAAGTTGCCCCTGAAGCTGGCGAAAGCAAGTACCGAAGCAATTTGGAGTCTTGATGGCTGCGAAGCTGTTCATCAACAAGAATTTAAAAAGGGAATAAACTTCTAGAAAAACTAGAGCTTTCACCCTTGTGAAGAACATAGGCACTGAAGTGAGGAATCGAAGCTGCTGCCATGAGAGTGAGGACCATTGAAGGCTCTATTATTTCTTCTGCCGAAATGCTCTTTCTCTCAACAAAAACACATGGAAAATTTCAGTTATGCTGCAATGTAGCAGCATTTTCAACTTCTTAGAGCCGTCGCTTACTTCCACTTACCACTGAATGCTTCTTCCTTCAATTCTTTTAACTTCATCTCAGTTTCTACTCTACTTTCTTCTCTTTCATGGACCGAATAAATTATTTTGCCCCAACTTGTTCATCTTTCCCTATTTTTCCCCCCTTTTTTCTCATCTTATCATTTGCATGTTTACTTTTACGTCAAAGACATTCTTTAATACATCAAGAAATTCAAGAGGATTGACACAAATTATTTTTTCCTGTCAAGTGTCAACTTTAAGAGGACCTCATAAATTGGACCTTCAATGCTCTCTGTACGATTAGTTCAGTTTTTTTTCCCCTTCTTTTTTTCACCTTCCTTTCCTTTACTGAAGTTCTAATTTCTAGCCAAGAAACAATGAATTACAAAGCAAGTTGCAAAACAGCTAATAAAAAAAAATTAAGTAAATTCTCAGACCATTACAACAAAAGAAGCCTGGCTCCCATCTATGGAATATAATTCGACAATCTCACCTCTAGATCACAGTTGGCTATGTCCTTGATAAGTTTTTCTTTCTTATGAATGGTGGCTTGAATCTCTTTGTTTTGTTTGCTGATGGACTCCTTGAGCGCTTTAACCACACCCTGGAGTTCCTTGACAGCATCCTTTTTCTCCGAAACCACTTCTGATAGTTTTGCCACCTCCTCTTTCATCGTGGCAATGCTGGCTTGCGTTGTGGCCAGCTGCTCACGCCCAGATTCGATACTCTTTTTCAGCTCCTCAATTTCCAACTTGAGGGTATCGAACGCTTGTTCTTTTTGTTTCCATTTCTTTCGACTGTCGTCGCATTTTTTCTTGAGCCTGCAAGAAAATGAATCATAAGAAATTTAACCTTGATAAAAACTTTTACTTGGTTGGTTTTAGACTTCAAAAAACTTAAGAATTCAGGTCTGTTTACCTATTGGGAAGCTTCAGAAAAAAAAGAATATTTATTCTGAAGGAAAAATTCAGATGAAGTAACTTCACCAGTGCAGCTGCAAGACAAAAAATTCAATGCAAGACTCTAGCCTTAAAACTATCCAGAATTAAAAATGATCAATGAAATTAATGATGCTCAAAATAGAGAAGTTACAAGGTATTTCAATTGTACTCAAAAAAACTTACTTGAAGTTAAAAAATTATAATTGAGATAATTTTTTTTTTTACAGGAATTTTTCAGCTCCCTATTATTTGGACTTCAATAAGTTTGATTTTTCTCGAAAAACTCTTCAGCATCTTTTGTACGTGCAAATAATGCATCATTATGGTTTTTTCAGACCTACACATTGATTTTATTTAGCTCAATTATTAAAAAATCAATAATTTGTGATCCTTTTTTGTAACATTTTCTGTGAAAAATAGTGATAACCCATCAAGGCGAGCCACCTTCCATTAGAAAAATCCCATGTTAAGGGCTAAGGGATAACACCGCCCAACTGACAATTTCAGCGAAAATGAGTTAGCCACTTTGCCGTATTCTACAGTATTAAATATGTAAGCTGCTGTTTTTAGCTTGTTTCCAATTCCATGTGAAAGCGATGTAATGATGCTGTAATGTATAAAGCAAAATACAAATCTGACCTCAAAATTACAAAAAAAGACATAGTTTTTTTTTCTTTCTGCAAAATCATTAGTTTTCAGATTAACCCATTGACTTAAACTGACGGCTCCCAGCCGTTTGCACTGCTCTGGGCCAGATCTGAAAAGACGGCTCAGAGCCGTTCGTCCATTGTTTTCACTATTTCGGGGATTCTCCGGTAGATGGCGTTCTCATCAATGTTTATATGAGTAGTGTGGCCACCATATGACTTATTGTGTACGGTAATTTCTTGTTTTGTTACGGTATTTTCATATTACTGTGCGTTTGCACATAAAATAACCTCAAAATTTTCTGATTTTTGCTAATTTTGCGATTTTTGCGACTTTGACAGCTATAAACCACAATAAAAATATCATTGTGTTCGAAGTTTTCACCATTTTTCTCAAACGTTGTATTGTGAATGTTTATTGCGTCAATTTTCACCCTTAGAGAAAGAATTTCTGGATTATTTTGAAGTGTTCAAAGTTACTGATTTTCGCCAAATTAAATCGTTATTCCTGGCCCGGTGTGGTCAAATTAAATCATAAGTCAATGGGTTAAAAGAAAAAAAAAATTAAGATGCAGATTTGAAATTGTGAGTGGTATCACTTGCAAGGACGCTAGATGCAAAAAGCAGTTCCGCTAAAAGATGAGCCAATGTTGCTTTTCCACTGGCCTCCTTGTATACATAACTACTGGCAGAAAGTAAAAAAATCGAGAGAAAACAAACCGATTCATTTCTTTCTCAGCCTCTTTGAGCTCTTTCTCACGAATGGCGTTGATGTTTTTGAGTTTGTCCGTGAGCTCCTTAACCTTGGCCGAGCCCTCCTTCTGCCGCTGCTTGCACACCTCCATCTTTTCAGCGAGCTCTTCGATAGTCTTCTTGAGAGCGTCCACCTCTTCGCGATTCTGATGATGCGACGTCTGGGCAAATCGCTGCTTCACCAATGCCACCTCATGGGTCCTCTTTTCAAACTTTTGCTTCGTGGCAGCATAGCTTGCAGCAACTTTGCTGGTGCGTGCTATTTCCCTTTCAACCTCTGCTAACTCTGCCTCTTGAGCAGCGAGTTGTTTCTCTACATCACCCATTTCTTCGATAAGTGACAAAACAGAAGCAGATTTTACCGCAGCACCTAAAAACATAATGAAAAAGTAAAATTAAAGTAAAATATCTGTTGAAAAATGTTTCCCAAATTTTCTTAAAATTGAAGGGTTCCAGGAGTTTTGACAGAGAATTTTGAAATAGAGATTTGACCTGATCAGAGGTTTCTTATTCTAGCATTCTTCTAAAAATGCCTCCACAACCTAAATTTTCTAAAACCTCAACGCTTTTGATGTTTAACATTTTCGGACTTCCAGCTTCTAGAACCATTACATTTTCTCATAAATTAAAAATTCATCTGCACCAATAATCATTATTGGATGCCTAGATGATGACAGGGATTTAGGCATGTGATAAAACTATGGCACATCTTACAAATTGTAAGTTACATTTCAAATTAAATTTTGCATTTTAACAGTTGACTCGAAAAATTTAAAAGATTGGTCATTGCCCTACAAACTGTGAATGATTTTTTGTTGCCAAGAAATAAACATCTTTCAAAAAACTATTGTAGAAATCAATTAATTTTTTTTTTTTTTTTTTTTCCTTTTTCTGGTGGGTTGCCCCATGCACTGCGACCTCTCGATCTATTGTGCCCAGTTGTTGGTTCCTGGTTAGTCCCAGAAGCCCTCCCCTTCAACAAGTTGGAGGAGAGTGCCCGCAACTAACTCAGGTGCTAGACAGTCATCCCAGGAGTTATCTCCTCGGATGTCCTGTCTTTTCTTTTCCAGAGCTTCACAGTCGAAGATGATATGCTCTGCAGTTTCCTCTTCTACCTCACACAGCCTACACTTTGGTTCATCCTTGAAGATACCCATCCTGTGCATGTGTTTCCGCAGGAGATTGTGTCCTGTCAGTAATCCCGACAGTATACCTAGCTGCTCCCTGCTACGATGCAACAGGTTTGCAGTCATTTTCCTTGAGTAGCCTTCCAGCATTTGCTTGGAATGTCTCATGCCTTCGGCATTCTGCCACTCTTTGTTCGCCTCTTCCATCACCCAGTCCCTCACTGTTGTTCTGAATCCTTTTTTGGTCAGTCCAAACACTGGTTCTGGTCCGATGTAATTTTCCTCTGATGCCTCCTTAGCTAAGCGGTCAGCAGTTTCGTTCCCCCTCACACCTGTGTGCCCACGAACCCACACCAATGTGACGTGGTTGTCGTTGGCCAGTCTTGTGAGCCTCTGTATGCCCTCCATGGTCAATTTTGAATTGACCTTGAAGTTTGATACCGCTTTTAGAGTTGCTTGGCTGTCCGAGAAAAAGGTGATCCTTTTGTCTCTCCAGCCTTTGTCTATAGCGTTATTCGCTGCCATCATTATGGCGTATAGCTCCGCCTGGTTCACCGTGGTGCTCCTGCCGAGACTCGCCTTCAGTTTGCAGTTTTTGTTTCCGTACACCGCTGCTCCTGTCTTATCTCCTGACTTAGATCCGTCAGTGAAGTAGCTAACTTCCGAGGCAGCCAGGGCATCGTCTACCATTTTCTGGTTCCCCTCGCCTTCGCTGATGCGGAGCCTGTATGGAATGTCGAAGTTGTACGTTGTTTTCATTTGATCAGAGACCATGTGTAAAGCCGGAGGGAAGCTTGGACTCTCACAGAGTGACTGGTGTCTTGGCCGCAGTTTGCCATCTAAGCTGTTGGTTTTCAGCCTAAAGGCTCCTGCTACTGCCTCCCCCTTCACTGCTAGGTGCAGGGGTGGCAGGCCTAGCATCACCTCCATTGCCGCTGTTGGAGTTGTTCTCACTGCTCCTGTCGTGTACAAGCATGCCAGTCTTTGCAGCGAGTCCAGCTTGTTCCGAGCTCCCTTTTGCTCCGTTTTTTCCCACCATATGCATGCTGCATATGTTATGATGGGTCTTACTATCGACGTATAGACCCATTTGGTTATCGCCGGTTTCAGCCCCCACCTCTTGCCAACCGACCTTCTGGCCAAATTCATGGCCCTTTTTGCTCGGTTTATGATGTGCTCTAGGTGCTGGTTCCAGTTCATTCTTTTATCTAGGTAGACACCTAGATATTTGACTGTGTCAGCCACCTTAATTTCACTTCCAAAAATGCTTGGAGCTTGGATGTTACCTAGGTTGTATTTCCTTGTGAATGGGACCAATGTCGTCTTCGTAGGATTCACCCTGAGGTTCTTATCTCTGCACCACTCCTCCACGATCCTGAGAGCTCCGCTCATTAGGTCTGAGAGGTCGTTGCAGTGTTTTCCTCTTATCAGTATAACGAAGTCATCTGCATATGCTTGCGCATAGTATCCAGCCTCATTTAGACGAACCAGAAGTTCATCTGCTACCAGGTTCCACAATTTGGGAGAGATGACTCCCCCTTGGGGGCAGCCCCTGGTTGCGCGAACCCTTCTCGATTCTCCAAACAAGTCTGCATTTACATGACGACCTCTAAGGAGGGCCTCTACCCATCTGTATGTGGTGTTGTTCAGCCCTTTTGTCCTGGCAGAGTTTAATATCGCATCAATGGATGTGTTGTCGAACGCTCCTTCGATGTCGAGAAAAACAGCTAATGCTACTTCCTTGCTCTTCATAGCTCGTTCGATTTGCTCAACAAGGGAATTCAGTGCTGTCTCCGTGGACTTCCCAATCTGGTAGGCATGTTGGTGGCTGTGCAATGGTGCTACCCTCAGTAGCCCCTCACACATCCTTCTGTCAACTAGCCTTTCCAGTGTTTTAGTTATGAATGAAGAAAGACAGATAGGCCTATATGCCTTGGCCTGGTCGAAGTTCTTCCGGCCATGCTTGGGCAGAAAGACCACTCTGACCTCCCTCCACCCTTGAGGTATGTAACCAAATGCAAGGCTGGCTCTTAGGATCCTGATAAGCGCAGGTTGCAATATTTCAGCTCCCTGTTGTAATAGTGCTGGCAGTATTCCGTCAGGTCCAGGTGCCTTGTATGGTTTGAAAGATTTCACCGCCCACTTTAGTCTGTTGACCGTGACAGTTTCCCTCGCCTCGTGCCAGTCCAGTCTGCCCGTCCTCCTTACGAAGGTCTGCGTCTCCCTGGCCTCATTCGAGTTTTCGTCCTGTAACGGTTCGCATTCGGGGAAGTGTGTTTGCAGGAGCACCTCCAGTGTTTCCGCCTCCGTCTCCGTTAGCGATCCATCTGGTTTCATAAGGTTGCCTCCTTTAAACGCTGGGTCTTTTGCTAAGAGTCTCATGAGTTTAGCTCCGTCTGAGTATGTATCTATCTCTTCGCAGAACTTCCGCCAGGACTCTTTTTTCGCCCTTCTTAACTCTCTGTTGTAAGCGTTTAGTGATGTGTAGTATTCGTCCCAACTTCCATCTCTTCTCGCTTTATTCCAGAGTTTCCTCGTTTCCTGTCTTAGTTCGCCCAATTTAGGGCTCCACCATTCCAGTGTTGGTTCCCTTCTCTTGATCTCTGGACAGCTGTTGTGATATGCTGATGTGATGACCCCCTCTAAGGCGAGGGCTGCTGCATTTAGCTCCTGAATGTTGCCGTACCTCAATTCTACTTCTCCTAGTCTCCTGACGAGCTCTTTTCGATAAAGGTCCCAGTTAGTACGTCTAGGATTCCTGTAGAAGTATGTGCTTTTGGCCTCTACATTCAGCTTGAAGGTGATATACCGGTGGTCTGACAAGGAGACCAGCTCCTTAGCCACCCTCCAGTCTTTTACCCAATCCTCTGCGTTGCTAGATGCAATTGTGATGTCTATGACCTCACTCCTGTTTCTAGTCACAAAGGTTGGTTCGTTACCTAAATTCAAAACGTTTAAATTAAAACTGCTTATAAATTCAAGTAGTTGGTTACCTCTACCATTTGTGTCTGTGCTGCCCCATGCGACGTGGTGGGAGTTTGCGTCTGTTCCTACGATCAGTCTGCTCCTCCCTCTCGTTGCATAGTCTACCAGCCTCTGAAGTTCCGCTGTTGGTGGTTCTAATTCGTAGGGGAGGTAGGACGATGCAAGTATAAACTCCCTCGCCCTGTCCTCCCCTTCTCTTTTTACATTCACCTTCACCGCTGTTAGATCTGCAGTTATGAGGTTTCTTAGCGGCATAGAGTTTATTCCCTTCCTCACTAATATGCAGGTTCTGGGTCTGTTTTCCCCTGACAAGTCATAGACTAAGTCAGCGCCAGCCCCACCGAATCCTGCAGGTTTCCCTTTGATGGTCCAGGGTTCCTGGATGAGTGCAATGTCCAGTTTCTTAGTGAGGAAGTTTTTCACAAGGTTTGCTGTCGCAGCCTTGCTTTTATGCAGATTGATCTGCACGATCTTCATGCCCTGCTTTCTTTTTGTCCAAGTTCGTTAGCCTCACTGAGTTGAATCCGATGTAGATAACCATCTTCCTCGCCTCCAGGACTGCCAACGAAGCCATGTCCACTACGCACACCAAAGTTTGACCTTTCGTGGTCTCCTTTGAGTGTATAACTTTCCAGTCTTTGGTAAGAAGTCCACCGTTCTGTCCCTCGATCTTTTCCAAGATCTCGGACGGCTTTGCCTTCTTCAACTCTGCTGGTGCTTCGAAGATGACCCTGCAGCTTACGATGAGGTCCTTTGCAAGGACCGCCTTCAGCTCTGCCCCTTCCCAGGGTACCAGAGTAGCCGTCTTATCCTGCAGCCAAATTTTGGTAACCAAGTTTCTGCAGTACAGCATCAGTGCTCCCTGCTCGAATTTGGTTCCCTGAAATTGTGGCTTACTTTCTGAGTCTGGTTCTATCCTTGCTAGAAGAGCCTGCTGTACCAGCTCCATTTCTTTTTCGCTGAGCCTGCTCTTTGGATAGTCCTTCGGTACCACTGCCATTTTAATGCTGGTGACTACGCCAGAGAACGAAGGTCCTGGTTGGTCTTTCCAGCGTTTGTTTGGCACAGTGTTCTTGGCGGAGTCCGGTGTGCTGCTGTCCGATCTCCCTCTCTTGGAGGTTTGGCCTTTCAGCTGCAGCTCCCTTAACCTATCTGTTTGCGGCTGCGAGGAACCAGCTTTTTTCTGTTTCCGCTTTGCCGCTCCAGATTTCTTATTCGAGTTTGCAGGTTTAGAGGGGGGTTTTCCCTTTTCCTGCTCCCCGGTGGTAGCTGTGGGGGTGCCGGCTGAAGTCTGCGGGTTGGTTGTCATTGCTGACTTCCCCTCCGCTGCCTTCTCCTGCTCCTCCCTCAGTTTTCTTTCCCTTCTTCGCTTTTTAATTTGGGCTCCAGAAAGTTTCCTCTTCTTCGTTTTGTCCTTTGGCTCGGTCTCTCCGGTTCTGGCTTCCGCCACCCCGGTAGTTTCCTCTGAGGTTGCTGAGTCTTTCGGTTCTCCCAAAAGCCTCTCCTCCGTCTCAGAGGAGACTTCCATCACCTCGGATTCTTGCAGTGCGGCATTTTCATGCCCCCCGCCTGTGCGGAGTTCTGAGGATGTAGCAGTGTGTTGCTTCTCCTCCTTCCCCTGAAGTACCATCTCTAGGTCTGAGTCTGGTCGACTCTCCCCTGAGATGTTCTGGTTTTGTGGTGTTTCAGAGTGAATTTTATCCATATGAGTCCCACGAGATGTGAGGAAGTGGTGTGGTCCACCCTAGCAGAGCCTCTTACCAGGGTAAGGCTACATACGCTGGGAGGTCGCCCGGTATCCCAGGGCTCCGTTAAGGCACCATTTGCCCCTGGTGCCATACTCCCAACGCACGGGTCGCTTAACACGCTGGGTATTTGGGGCTTGGAGCGTTTGGTCCGCGACCTTTTATTCAATATATTCAAGGCTACCCTACACAAGTATTACACGACGGCACTACCTACATAGGGAATCCAGCTATCCGCCACCTGCTGACGCGCCCACTAGGTAACGCCCCCAACCCGTGGGAATCAATTAATTACTTTTGATAAAAATATAGATATAAGCAGCAGCTTATCCGTCAAAAATCTTTACAAAATTAAGTACTTTTCTGTTCCACCTCAGGAATTTCCCTATTTTTTAAAGTATGAATTCTCAAGAATTAAAAATCATGCTGGTATAATAGAAGAGGAGGTACAAAATGTGATTTAGAGATCGAAGATTCAAATTTTTTTTATTAACATTTCTGCAGAAGGAGAAACTTTCTAATTTGTTTAAACTACAAGCAACTCTACTCCAAATTTTGAGGAAAAATTCAATGCTAGGGGCGGCAAATGTTTCAGATCAAGAAAATCTCAGCATTTTTAAAAGTTCATCTAAAAGGTACATAAAAAACCATTCGATTATCTTGCTTCAAAACTTCAAATATTTCAGCTTAGATATCAGTTGCAACAGAACCAAATTAGTGGAGTTGTTAATGTATGACATTTTTAGTAGTAGGTAGAAGCACTTCCTGTCAATAAGCATATAGAACCAAATTATCTTAAAAACCAAAAAAACTACTGTGGGAAAACGTTTTAGGTTGGTCATATCTGTTATATGTAATGTTGTTGCCTGGTGCTGATCAAAAAGTAATGGTAAATCGCATGAATTAAGGTCTTAGATTCATTCATCATTTAATCTCGGATTTTTTTGAAGCAACTATGATGAGTGTAACTTGTTATAGGAATTGGCTAAAATAAAATGATATGCACTGATGTCAAACCAAAAGAAACTACCTTACCTCCAGAGATAACACCAGATGGATTGTAGACATCACCATCAAGCGTAACACACTTTTTCTTAATCCTATTGTCGTAACAGACGATATTTGCAGCTTTGTTATCTGCACAGACAAACACTTGACCGAACAGCCACTGCATAGCCGCTTTGTATTGAGGCTCGTAATCAATGAGCGAAAGCGCTGGAAACACGCGACCTTTGCCTGCCTGTAATCACACAGCAAAAGACATAGTGCGATTCAGTAATATTAAACGATTCGAATTGTTTTTGCAAAAAAGAGTCTATCTACTTTGATCTCCAACTTAATAAATTTTTTGTATCCTGAAACATATAACAAAATATTAACTGGATTTCAGCCGATTAACTGGAGATGCATACAGCGTACATATGCTGTTTACTTTCAGCACTGAGATAGAGCCATACCTCTCCATCTTACAGAAATATCTCCGCAAAACTCAAATAGTATCGATCAAAATTTTAATCTTCTATCTTCATTTAGAACAGTTCAAACGGGCTTCTTTTGTTCAAAAATGTGGTAAGCTGCGTACAAAAAAAAAAAAAAAAAAAAAAAGCAACCAAAACCTGATTGTCTCGAGAAAGAAAGGTTATTTCTTTCTGTAAGGTTTGTTCAGTTTGTTAATCTGAACCCTATATGAATGATGAGCTAATTATCTTAGAATAAACATATGAGACTGGGCAACTTACGATTTGTTCTGCAGACGCAATGGTCCTATTATCCATTGCATTTCCTTGTATCCGATTTAGTGGCACAAATGTTATCCTTTTCTGAAGTCTGCCTTTTTGAATTAATAGGTTACTAATTTTTTCGTTATCTACTATCACATTGAATAACTGTGAAGAAAAAATAAAAATTAAAAGTAGAAAATGCTAAGTTTGGGAGCATATTCCCAAAAATTAGTATTGGAATAAACATTCTGTCCCTTAAGGATGTCTATAAACTTCAGGAGGAAAAATTTCCTGGCGTTTTTCTTGATGAGAATGACACAAAACCCTGACTTTTTTTTTTATCATTTGCAATCATAATTGCAAGTATACATGAAAAAAGGAGCTATTGGTCCTAAATTTATGACTGTGGTTTCTTTAGCCGGAGAAAAATTTTGCAAGCCTGAGGCAGTAAAATAAAATGTAGATATATGCTGCTTGATAGTGCTATTAGCCTGACAGTTCTTGGAGAATCCCAAATATTAAATAAATTTAAAAAATTAAAATTAAAGATTGCATAGAAAGCTCTGCCTACTTTGAGACTGGAAACAAACTTCGAAAAAAAAAAAATTCTGTACAATCTCTTATACTGAATAACAATTCCTCCGAGTTCTTTTTTCAATCGTAAAGGCTAAGTCTTGTAGAATACAATAAAGAAACCTCAAAATATGAGAAACACACTTTCCAAAATAGCTTTGCAGGGTGTTTAGTATTTTTTAATTTTGAAAAATCCTGATATTTTCCTGATTTTTCGACAACTTCTCGCACAGTAGGCAAAAAGCAGTAAGACTTCTCCAGTGAGGAGATTCGCGTAAAAAAAATTCCTGATAAAACGTCCGATTTTCCTGATCGGCCAAAATTCCTGATATTTTCCAGTTTTTCCTGATCCTGCTTTGATTTTGAAACTATTGACATCACAAACTTTTTCATGCCAAAAATCCACATCCCCCCCCCCACATGAATAATTACCTGGAATGTAAGAATATAAAACTCTGATAAGGTACTACTTCCCAAAATAGCTTTCTGTTAATGCAGTTTTTAAGAAGGTGTGGATGAAATTTGTAAAAACTTACTCTTCCACCAGCAGCTGTTTCCAAAGCTGTTGTGAATTTCTTATCTTTGACTTTAAATAATTTACACACATATCCTCGAACTGCTGCATCATTGAAATTGGGCTCTGGTTTCTGATACCGGAAAATGATATTGCTATTTCTGAAAGAAGATGCAGTATAAGAAATTAATATGTAATACTAAAGAAAATTAAACTAACATTGAAACTGTAGTAATATTCGCTGATTTTAGAGAGAAAGAGTGGGATCATCACAAACTTTGGATCAGTTGGCACGGCAAAAATCTATGAAGAAAGAAGTTTCCTTATTTTAGTTACATTACATTATGAAATACATTACATTAGTTACTTAGATACTTATTTAGTTACATTAGTTTACGCTGTGGTTATTGAAGAAGATTTTGTGGCGTTTTCCTCCTAAAATACAATAGGGGATCCAAAATGGAGACAAATCAGAAGGCAAACATGAAAAAAAAAGAAAACCAGTCATTTAAAATTAGAAGGTATTAGAAAATGAACTTCATTTAAAAACTGTCCTTCCTCACTACATTGGGTCAGGCGATCATTCCGTTAAAAAGTTTCTTACAAAATTATTCAGCCCAAAATAAACAAAAGATTGCATCTGTTTTTGAACCGAATAAGAAATATTTTGTAGCCAAGAGATCAAACAAATTAGAAGAGAAAAGTTGATTTGTTCTGATCAAAAGATGAATTTTGCGAGAGAAAACAACTTACTTGCTTTCGAAAGATTCAACTTGCTGCCTCAACTTGCGGATAGATGACTTCAGAGTGCCTTGCCTTTCTCCAAGATTCTCGATCAGTCCTTCTTCATAGTTAAACTTACTCAATTCCCCCTGAGAAATTAGAAAACGTTGAATTGAAACCATATTAAACATCTAATCGAAAATTAAATGTATGTCTTTTGAGATAATGTTGTCTCTCATCATCTGGTCTTTCATGGACTTTTGGTGCATTTTCCAAGAGCAACTACACTATTGCGATCTCTGCTGACACCAGACCTATTAGAAACCTTCTATCATTTTTTTAAAGGTTTGATTGATTTGATTAGCAATTCAATGCTTTGATCGTCGGATTTGCAAAGTTTCAGTGAGATTATATTGATAAGTTTTTGAGAAATTTACCTCAGAAATGGCTCCAATGCTTTGCTTAAAAATGCGTTTTTGCGCACTTCAAATCGTGTGATTGGTCAGAGAATGGAGTATCCAGCTCCAATGGTTTCTTGTGTAGCAATCTCAGAATGACTTTGGCGGATAGTTAATTTTTCGATTAGTCAAATGTTTCACTGTGAAGTTAGGAGTATAAGTATCTGCTTTTATTGTAGGTTACCCCAGTGTTAAGTAAATACGCACTTCTAATGAGTAATTGAATTTTTCTTGGGAAATCTCTGTGAGTGTATAAGTAAATAAATAAAATTACTACTAAGTTTAGTCAGGTTTGAATGAGGAAATCTTCTTCACCTCAAGAGCCGTTAACTCTTTCTCCATGGCTGACAATTGCTTTGTGTCTTCTGCGTAGTCTTTCTCCGTTTTCTTGATTTCTTTTTCTCTAGCCGCCAGCTGCTTCTTGCTGTGCTCTAGCTGCATACTACATTGCTTGCTTTCTGTGTCTGCTTGCGTTATTTCTTGTTTTGCAGCTGTAAAAATTCCCCACAAAAAAAATTAGACATTAAAAAAATTACAGCGAGTGAACAATGACTACCATTAAAGTTTGAATCCAGAAAGGATTTCACCCCCTAGAAATTCTTAAACAAATTTTCTACCACAAAAATTACCTGTAAAAGTATAAGGAAAAAAAATTAAAGCCTACTAGGGGAGATGGACATTATATACAGAGCCAAAGTGATGGCTACCAAGTATTGATTTTTGGGCATTGATAATCAACGAATATAAAAGAATCATTAGAATCAATTCTAAAAAAGAATTGTTTCATCATGCAAAAGTTTCACGGTGACGGACTTACAGTTCAACATATTCTACTTTGTTCAAATAATCGATTAATTCGTTGCCTTGTTGTATTGCACTGTGGCATAACTGCATTTAATTTTTTTGTTCTTCTATTTTGAGTTTTACCAATGTATTGTTTGATGGATAAATAAATAATCTGAGAGACCAAATTGATTCCATGGCATAGATCAAAAGTTAATCACTTTGTTAGTCAAAAATCCAAAATCCGATAAGGGAACTATACAATTTGTCAAACTGGAACTTAAAGACTTCAGGGAAATCAAATTAATTATGTAGAGTCCATACGAAATCAAAAACTAGTAGGCTTTTTGTTCTAAACTTTTTGAGGCTACAGTGAAAGCTCATTAACTCGAATTGTGTAGGGAGCGATAAAAAGTTCTATAATTTGACAGGTTATTCGAAAACTTTTCTTTGACTTAAGTGGCTTTCCTTTCGGAAAGAAATACTGCGAATTTGTGTCACTTGAAGTTTTTAACATAGCGCCTCATGGACATATCTAGGGGCCTAAAAAAAATTCGACTTGAACGGCATTTCTTCTCAGCCGTAGTTCAACTGAGCGAGCTTTCACTGTATTCTTATCATTTGAAAAGTCAAATTGATTCCTTCATGTCAACTGAAATTTGACTAATTTTTCATTTCATGAGTTGAAATCCATAGAAAAAAATCAAGCAAGTATGTGAAACCGAAAAGATGATGCCAGCAATGCCGTTAATTTCATACATTGTTAGCCACTGAGTTTGAATGATTTAGAAAGATCTGCTTAGAAAATTGATATATTTCTGCCAGAAACAAAATTGAAAGGATATTTTTCTTATCGGCCTAAACGCCAGAATCCAAGTCTCAAAGCAAGCAGCAAAATGTATGCCATTTGGCGTGCATTCAATCTTCAGAGCCTAGTTTCGACAATACTCATCATTTGTTGGGCTAGAAAGACTGAGCACACCCCGTACGGCATGGTTGCGCCCATTTTCCTGGAAACTTGGATTTTAGCACTTGGGCCCTAAAAAAAGATATCAGCTAAACTGCTTATATTGCTTTTATTTAAAAAAAAATTAAAATAAAATGCGGACATTATTTTTAATCAAATACTGGCATCCCTGATAAGAAATGAGGGTACGCACCCATCAGTTGATCTTGAAGAGTAGCATCCCCTCCTGAATCTGAAGCCATGAGACCCGAGCTGACCGCTTGGAATTTTTTCTGTGCAGCAGCGAGCGCCGCATTATCTTCCTCTTCCTCCGTCTTCATGGTGTTGTAATTGTCTTGGATTTTCCCCAGCTCTCCCTCCTTAACCCCCAGCGCTTTCTCATCCTGAAATGTAAACACATCAGCAAAATTTTCAAGACTGAGGCGTCCTTAATTCAATCGTAGGATGAATCGACAAAAAAGGAATCAAACAGAAACAAAAAATCTAAGAAACTTAGGTTACGTATACCGCTTGCTTGATAATCTGTCAGACAGTAGTCTTGCTGAACTTGCCGAACTTCACTTTAAGTTTGCTTCTAATTGACAAAATTTGATACTGATAAGTTACTCGGAAAAAAAATTTACATTTACGCTAATTGCTTATGAATTGCACAAGTAAAGCATGTGCCTCTTTGATCGCGATTTTGCAAACCTCCGCTCATATCCCATTTTTTTACGACGAAAACTAATAGTTTTTTACAATTTTTAGTACTATTTGTATTTTCTTCACTTATTAAAATTTATATTTTCATGAAAAATTTCAGAGAGGAATTTTGGTTGGATCTCTCTTAATGAGCTAACATCATCAGAGAATTTTAGACGTTGCAATTGGGAAAAACATTTTTTAATAGGGCATCGTCATATATTCAAGAATTCAACAGGCCTATGACCATTTACAAAATACGATAAATTAGGATATGAACCAAAGATTAGTTCCATGGTAAAAGTTTATTCATAATCCAATTAATTTTTTTGACGGAAACTTTGTAGTTATAGTGGATTCGTCCAGCAAATATAAATGGAAGGTCAGGAACCAAATGCATCAGAAAGACGGTGGACCAAAAAATTTGGTTACCTGAAAGAGATGCGCCAACATACCTGAATACAAGCGCAAAAAAGGTTATTTTCTCCCTGTCCCCTGACAGAACTTCCCAATTTTTTCTAATTTCACTCGGCACATTATATTATTCTATCTGTTTTTTCTAAGAATGAAAAATTTTGCAGAACATAGAAAGAGATGAGATATTTTTAATATTCAGAGTTGTTATAAGGAGTCCGTATATTTGGATCAATGAAATGAAAATTGTGTTACTTCAATACCTCATGAATACTTTTTTCAATTTGTTTACAACGCTTCTCTTCAGCAGAGATGTTGTCTTTGGCACTTTTTAGTTTTACAGCAGCAGTGGCCTCGATTTTCTCAGCATCTTTCAGTTCTTTCTCTCTTTCTTCTAGTTGACCATCACTTTCCTGAAAAAGTAAGTTAAACATTCCAACTCAATTTGTTAGCACTTGTGACTTGACATAAACATACACATACTCACGCATACTCATAAACATACTAGTATTTAACCAAGGTGTTGTGGTAAAATTGGTCAACGATGACAAGATTTTACATCATAAGTACGTTTGTTTTCCGAGATGTTGTGGCATCATGGGATAAAAAGTGGAAATTCAAATGGGAATATCATAGGACATGTTTTTTCAAAGTTCTCGCAGCAGCAAGCAGTTCTACTTACATGTTGATAATCATGTTTGCCCTGAAATAACGTGAGCAAACCTGACCAGAGTAAACAATCTAATTAAATCAAATGGATTATTGTTTTTTCTATGGGAAGAAAGTTTGGATTGATGCATCGAAAAACGTTACTTTCTTGGTTGGGAGTTATTTCCAGTGATTTCCGTTGAACAAAATGTATTCTACATGAAATTTTGATGAGATATTTTTTGTTTAAATTTTTTTTCAATTCCATTTTTTTCTTTAAATTACTTGGATTCAATAGAACTCCTAGTTACTTTGAAAATTCTTCTGAATTTAGACCTAGAATTACTTCATGAAGGCTGTTTTGAGTATGAACATTTTAAATCAAGAGGATAAGACACAGCAGTACATGGATAAGCAGAAAGATTGAGTATTGATAGAGATTGAGACTGAGTTGATTACCGCAGACTTCCGCCTCTGCATTTCTTCAATTTGATTTTCTAACTCTTTGATTTGAGCATTACCAGACTCCTTCTGTTCTTTATTGCTTTGTATTTTTGTCACTACTTCTTCTAAGCGTTCCTGTGCTTTTGAACTGGTATCCTGAAAAATACAATAGAGAATTCTTTGAAAACTCAGAATAACTCTCAAAACTAAGAACAACATAATCAATTACAGAGTGAATCGAACCATTGGGACCAAAACATAATCTTCCAAGTCACAATTGCTCATACGTATTTTGGAATCAGACTGCGCAATCTCAAAGTCTAAAACAAAAATTTCCCTGCTTGGAATTCATAAAATATTTGATTAAGCAAGCCAATTGGTTGTTTGATTGTTTTAGCAATGGAAAATTCTTACTGAGATTTAAACACTTCGCCATGGAACATTTTTAGTGAAGTACCATGAAAAAATTGGAAAAATTCATGAGAGCTCATTCAGTTGGTGCTTGTGTAACAGGCAAGTATTCTGAAGATAGGAATTTAGAGGCAACTGGACATTTTTACTGAGGACTGCAGGATAATTTTTCCTTTGAGAAAAATACCAACACCTGTCACCGTGATAATACGAAATACGACTGTAATATCAAATCATAGTCTAGCTTAAAAACTAGCTTTCAATACTTGGAAATCCTCACTTTTAACAAAACAATCAAAGCCTAAAATAAGGCTAAAACGAAGTATTTCCCTTCAAAAATATAAATCAATACCTTAATACAAGGGGTCTTTAATAAGTGAGTCAGTACTTTTATAAGGATCGGAAGTTGATTATTTAAAACCATTTTTCTTTTTTTTGCATTTTGGAACTCTCAGGTTGTCTTTACCATATTATCCGAGAAAGCATAGGTAGTCCGCTTTTTGGAACGCAAATGTCACATAAAAAGAGCATCAAAAATACAAGAAAAGGATTTTGAAAAATAGGACTTCTGCCCTTTTTAAAAGTACTGATTCATGTAATGTTGGAAATTTAAAAAAATTGGGCAAAAAAAATTTATCTATCATTTTACAAAATTTAGTCAATTTTCACTTTTGAACTCTCAATTTATTCGCCTTACAGTGCAATACATTTTTTCAACGCTTTTGCCACTCCTTAAACATGAGCTCAAAAGCACCCTTTGCCAGCTGTTTAAGGCTTGCCTCGAGGGATTTTACTACTGCTGTTATAAATTAAAAAGGCCCTATTTTTGACCTGAAAGTAGTAAAGAAAGGGTCATAGACCGATAAAACACACAAAAGAAGGCTTCATAAAATATCAAACTCACCTCTAGACATAAATACTTATACGCTATACAAATTTTGGTCACATGCTCCAGTTCTCGTTGGACTTTTTGAAGTTCCAGATATTGTCCTCTTTCATGTTTCAACCTGTCCAATTTTGGTGCTATTTCTTCATTTACGAGCTGTCAAATTGAAAAATTGAAAGTTGGATTACCGAGAAGAACTTAAAACAAAATATAGTCATTTACAAAGCGCTTCAACCTCTGTAGCTCTGGCTGATCCAAGAATAAGGGTGACCTTTTGGTTTCCGGTGAGCTCTTAAAAGGTTTTATTAAAAAGCAATAATGATGAGAAGACCCTTACCAGGAGCTATCGGAGATTCCTGAACTGGTAAAAATGAGATGAGCTCTTGCCATAAGCAATTGCTGTATGGGCCAAGCAATGTAATGAACAGACAAACGGGGCAACAAAATTTGGACTCTGAGCTCACACAGTTTTGATGGAGCCGGCTGTTTCTGATAAAAATCTAGTTGTATTTTGGAGCAATCGGAAACATTGGAATTAGGGGTGCAAAATATTTTAAAGCGTCAGCCATTTACAGTTGCTGGCATTCAGCATTTTAGCCTCTTAGAAAACCTTTTACCCGATTTCATGGTAAAACAAGTTATTTGCTCCAGTTTTTAGCTCATCATGGTCAAGAAGTGGTGAGTAAAATTATATCAAATACATAATATCAAAATTTAGGTGGTGGTTAGATACTTTTCCATAACTTACAGCATTTAGTTCCTGCAACTTAGCATCCTTCTTCTCTATGGTTTTTTGCGCTGCCTGTTTCTTCGTTTCATACATACGCGTTCCTGCAGCTTCTTCGATCATGGACAAGATCTCTGGTGGTTTCATGTTGAGGACTTTGGTAATACGCCCCTGCATGATAAGGAAGTGGGGGTTGTTGACATTGAGTTGCACTGAGTTGAAAAGATCTGTCACTCGTTTGTTTTGCACTGTGGACCCATTGATCAGGTACCTGTTTTTACCAGCGATGACCGTCTGGAAGATAAAATTCATCAATTTTAACTGCACTTCATAAAGATCAATGACAAAGTTTGTGCTCTGGGAATGTTGGAATCAGCACAGATTTAAAAAAATATTGATGGCAAAAGAGCAAATCCACATATCTCCATTTGCCATGTTGCAGACATCCTGTCATATTTTATTTTTTCTTCGAAAACTGCTCCATTTAATTTTTTTAAAACTTCCTTGATTTTTGTTCTATTTTAGCAGAATATTCTGTAAATTTTTTTTTTTTTAAAAGTTGGCTTAACCTCTTAAAAAAAAAATTAAGAGAAGAAATTTCGAAACATCACAATGGAGATACCTAAGTACAAGGTTTCCCACTTGAGCCATCGCTATGTAAGTATGGTCCTATAGGGCAAAATAAGTCTCTAAAATAAAACTCCTTGAACATCATTTATATTAACATTACAATTGCTCGCCATTTCCTTAATTTAAGAAATTGTATGATATATTTCAAAAGAAATTCATAAAAATATTAAATAAAATTTTAAAAAAAATTGATTCATACACTTTTAATTCTAATTACTAAAGAAAGCCAATATTTTCTGGAATAGAAAACATCCTTCCATTCCAACACGCCGAAAAATGAAAAATTCTGTTAGTATAGGTGTAAATAAATGACTTCACATTCTTTGCACGGCATCTCAATTTCAAGTTTTCTACCTGATAAAAATCCCTAACTATCTCATGAAATATGGTTTTATTCTGACACTTGTCATCCTGGGTGTGCTTATGGTTATTCTTACTTCTAAAACAGATAAGGTATAACTACCAAAACTCTTTGTTCTTCTATAATTTTTGACGTGACAATGTTATAAGAACAAAACATTTTGTGATAACATGACAAAGCCACAGTTGTCAGAGTTAGAACATCTTCTATTTCCGCTATCAAGATTATGAACTAAGATTTGTATGTCTTAACTACTGTGGTTCATGGAGTTGCCACAGATATAGGTAATGAAATTCCCTGACATTCTGCAGATTGCCATGGAATATTTTGGTCGAATTCCATGGCAAGTGAGGTCGCGTCGGAGGGTAAAAAAGGCATAATTTGAAACAGTTTTCTTGCAAAATATGTTGTTTGAAAAGTCAAACCTAGTCTGGAAAACAAATGAAGATGATTGAACAATTTTTCCCTGACATTTAATTCCAGGTTCTCCTTGACTTGAAAATTCCTTGACATTTCCAGATTTTCCCTGCATTTCCTGCCTGTGATGATCCTGAGTTTAATGAGGGAAAAAAAGAACACGGGTCTTGTTTCTTGGCGCACCTTTAGGAGAACAACTTCCTTGGTTCAACTAGTACAGAAATCAAGTCATTTAAAAATACCTGACGGGTGACGGTGATTTCTTCATATCTTTCATATCCAAGCGGACTTTTCTTTTCATCACGATTATCGAACACTATTGTCACGCTTGCTTTGGTGATACCAGCTTGTCCGCTTTTGTAGACAAGCTCCTGAAGAGATCCAGCTCGAACCTACAACAGAAACGGTCTTTTATTCATGACAGTCTAAAGTAAACAACTTCTTTAATGCAAGGACACCAGTAAGGATCGGAGCTCAGCAGTTATCAGTTTTACTCAATTATTCAAGTAGATTTGATACAAATCTGAATGGAAATAACTCAAATTTACGACATTTTGGATGTTGAGCTGTTACTGTTGACTTCCACATTCAGCATGTGATTCCAGCATACACAACAACCTGAGTTCGGAATGCCACTTTGTTTACCATCCACATCACAAACTCATATACAACTGAAGAGTATGACGGACTTTCCTTGGCTAATCTTACGATTACTTGCGCAAACTAAAAATACCCATAAGGAATGTGGAATACACATGTGAGACAGCTCCGATTTTGATGAATAGCGGAGATGAAAGTAAGAAACTGTCATAAAACCCAGCATGAAACGTGCGTAGTAAACGTACTAAGAAACATGATGTTCAATTAAGACTTACAGACTGCAGAGGGGACAAGGATAAAATTAACTAATGAATGACTGCAGAATTTAAATTATCTAGTGAAGAACAAATTTACCTGTGACAAATTTGAGATTCCAAGAACAAAACAAATTGCATCCAGAATGTTTGACTTTCCACTCCCGTTCAAACCAGTGATAGCATTGAATTCTTTGTCAAAACCGTGGATTTCAGTTCTGGACCCATAGGATTTGAATCCCTCGATTATCATGGATTTGATATACATTTTTGGTGGAAATTAAACTTACAATATCACAAACACAACAAAATTATTAGGAAACGATTAAACATCGCGATTTGCCCGCCATCAGAACAAAAACAATCAATGGACGGAAAGTGAGGTTATGATTTCAAATTCGTGCTCTAACTTGGTCATAATGTCAGGAGAACACCGAAAAACCGAGAAAATTTTGATTCAGTAAGTTAAATTATTTAAATATTCAACGTAAGAATCAACTTCAGCTTGATGTAATCCTAAAACTTCAACTTAAGATAAGAATTATCAGTTCCTAAACGTAACGGATTGTGCGGGAGGATTAGGCGCCATTTCTTTCCAGTGTTGCAAATTGCACCGGAAATCGTGTCTTATTTTTAAAGTTTGTCCTCAGTTCCGGAGTTCCGGTACAAACCGGAAACTCAGCATTCTGAGAGGAGTCTGATTCAGACCGTCAGATGATGACAAACTTCCTAAGTAACACCGACAGGGAAATAAAGATTAAAATTTTTATTCAATTAAGGAGCAGCTCCATTAAGAATATTTAACTGTCCAATCTTCAGTCGAGAGCAGAAACTGTTTTTGAACCGGCGGCGGGGGGGGGGGGGGGGGGGGGTGTTAAAAATGCCGAAGGAGTCCATCACATAATTTTTGTGTCAGGAATTTGCTGGTTACTACAGTTTCCTTTGTAATAATTCGCGAGAACCTCGATGGTGCCACTGGTTTTCTCTGAAGCGATCTCTAAAGCTCAAAAAAAGATCACCGTCACCTTCTGGCCACAGTATGCGACGTTTCAAAATTTCCGGTGCCACTTTTGTTACAGGGAAATTTCGCAGCGAAGCTGTCCGAAAATTTCACTGAATTTTCTTTGTGCGGCCGATAAAATTCAGTGAAATTTTCAAACAGATTCAACAAAAAATTTCATTGTAAAAAAATAAAATGGCGCCGGAAATTTTGAAACGTCGCATGGCGCTTGAAATATTTTGGCCGTAGGGTGACGATCTCAAATGAGGCCCTAATCAACGCCATAATATAGGAGATATCCCTCGCTACCTTGATATACAGGTGGACTCTCAGGGTATTGTGGGATAATGATATCCCCTACATTACGACCTCAACTTTGAGAGCTTTTTTTTAGCTTTGGAGTTGATTTCAGAGAAAACCAGAGTCAGCATAGTGTTTCTCGCGAAAATTTACAAAGTGCTTGGGCCGCAAATTAGCGACACATGCAAGAGCTCCATTCCAATTAAAAAATGAATAAATTTCAAATTTTGTGAAATTTATTCGAGCCTTTTGAAATTCCAAATCGTGAACTTTCACTTTCCATCACTGTGCACTTTCCGTGTCAAGGACACGACCATTTATTAAATCTTTCGAAAATTTTGAATGATTATGTACTCTATTTCGATGAAGACTGGGGATGTAATTTACTAAACTCCTACTCACGCATTTGAAATGGGGGGTACACTTGGGTTTCCATTTGCTGATAGAAAAGCTCCAAATCAGACGAGGAACAAGAAATAATTACAATAAATGGGGAATATTAATATTCCACTACAGACGTCACTGACAATTTCGTGAAGTTTTTTTACATTTGAGAAAATAATAACATCTTATAAGTTGAGGCTGAAAGCTGATTTCATCTCGTTCTCAATCTCAATTCTTGGGTTCCGCTTATTCAAAAACGCCTTCACTTTGATTGGATATGCAATTTATTGAATGGAGTACAGCTAATTGCCTAAAGCATTTTTGAAGGCGACTTTGCAGAGTGTCTAGAAATCGGAGTTTTTGATTGGCTGGCATCGTAGGTGTCAGTAAACAACAAGAAAGTCTCTAATCAGCTGTTCAGCCTAAAGCTTGTGTTCTGTTTTGACAAGAATTATTGTTTTCACTTCTAAACAATGCAAAAAATGTGTTTTATTCCGTTTTATCAGTAGGTGTGATGATATTTTATGGTGAAGAGCTTTACTAGTGTCATTTGAGGCAGAATGGGAGGACTTGCAAGTCGACAGAATGCTGGTATTGAGGAGGTGGACACTGTCTCCAATCTTGCATACAAATATCCTCCCAAATCAGGTGAATTCACTGATCATTTCAGCCTTTCATTTGCTCTATCCTTCTCAGATCATTTATTTTTCTACCTTATGTGACTGTAATTGAAAATAACAGTGTGGGTCATGATCTTGGGGATTCTGGATCCCCAAGCGTTAATATGGCAAAGGAGTAAACAACAGCAACGTTTTCACCTTCCTCGTATTCTCATCCTTTTCTTTCTTTATTATAATGACTTCCGCTGTTCGCAAGACTCTGCAATTGCTCTTTTCATGTATATTGTCAGCTGCATACTCGCAGCAGCTTTGACTACTGCTAACCTCTTACCGTCTGGTCTCTTCAAGCTCTCTTTAGCTAATTTAAGTGAATCAGCTTTTGAAATCTGAAAATCCATCCTCAAAATTGGAACCAGTTACACACCTTACCTCACATCTTCATTAATCAACTCGTTTTTACTCATTGTACAGGGAACTATTTTGGTAGCCACTTCATCATGGGAGGAGAGCGGTTTGACACACCTGAACCTGAGGCCTATCTGTTCGGTGAAAATGCTGATCTGAATTTTCTTGGCAGTAGACCCACACCAGTAAGTTTTTTGCATCATTTTTCATTTGATGCCATTGATAATTTTTCCACTAGGGCATTGATAGACGCTATTAGTGGCACAGCCCAAAAAAGCTATATATATCGATTAACTCGCATCAGTAGCATTGAAAGAGGTTACGTGAATGTTATTGTTTGGATCCAATTTGGTATAATAGAGAATCCCTATGATGTTGTCGCCACCATTAGCGTCTATAGGGAGAGAGCAATTGAACTTGAAACTCAGCCTCACCTTTTGACGTATGAATGATTTCAAAACAAGTGTGCCCCCATGTATTGTTCAGTTAAAAGAATTGTCTACATGGACATGGTATGTGAAATATGAAAGCAAAATATCGATGGTGATAATGCAGAAATATGCACCTCAGTTTGCATCGTTGCAGACTTCCGATCAGACTCAATTTTCTACATCAAACCAAATGGGCAGTATTTCTTGAAAACTCCGGTTATTTTCCTTCATCGATTTGAAGAATACTCTGTGTAGATTTCAAGCGGTGATGTCCGTTTTGTCTCATTCTAAAAAATAATACAAGAGTGAAGATTTTGAAACACTGCAACCGAGATACCCTTTTTTGCAGTTTCACTGTCAGTGTGTAACATCATGAACTGAAGCTACATGCGGAAATTGTTTAACATTTTACTTACAGAATTTAACCATGAGACAACTTGTGAAAATGCAATGTGAAATCTTTTTGTCAAAAAATGGAAAAGGGGCTTCCTAATTTATTTTTATATCTCTGTATTTTTTTTTTACAAGTCTCAAATCTTCAATTTCATGAATTTTTCATGATTTTTTTACAAGTACCTACTGTTGGTAGGAAAGCTGTAGCTCCATTCTTTTCCTCCAAAAAGTAATGAGAACTATACATAACTGAAGCTGAAGAATTATAAAGAACAAACAAGTAACACACCTTTCAAGACTAAATCAATGGCATTAGTGACAATAAACTAAATTTAATCAGCTTTCCAGAATTTGTCTGTACAGAATCATAGAGGGCCTCATTTACTATTACTCATGATTGAAAAATTAAGAATGTCTTCCAATTATAGTAAATATTAAAGTAACTTTCAATTTTGTTTCAGTTTCCTTATCCACCCCCGCAAGCTTCTGAGCCAACTAAAACTCTCAAAAGCTTAGTCAACATTCGCAAAGAATCTCTTAAATTTGTAAGGCCCCCTGATGAAAAAAATGGATCCAATGGTTATAATATTGAATTTACATTTGATTGCGATGCACGCTGTTCAATCACAATCCACTACTTCGCAACGGAGGAGTACTTGACCTCTGGAATGGCGTAAGTTCAAACTTTTTAAAAAAATCCATAAAAAACAATGATTTTGCTCGTGATATCAGAGCTGTGAGTCGAAAAAGAAGTACTGGGCCTTTGAGTATCATTATTTTAATTTTTCATTAGCTTTATTTAAGAGCTTTGTAAGTAGGAAAATTTATAATAATATTTGTATATCTTATTTCACCGAAGCCATCGATGTCTTTTGATCCATCAAGGTTTGTAACGCCTTTTGAAGTCTCTCTGTGTACCTGATTTTTTTCTAACTTTATGTCGTATGGTTATTTTTTTTTTACAAGTATCTGGAAGATAGATCTTTTTTATTTTACTATGAGACTTTTGAAATACCACTGTGGCATACTTACTTTTGCTTCTGAATTTATCAGTAAGAAAAGTAAAATTCCATTTTTAATGTATATACGAGGGTTTATAGACTTTTTTTGTGTATTGAAGGAACCTAAAAATTTTCTTGGAATCCTTGCAAGACACCTCGCAAGTCCTTGATTTCATCAACTAGAATTCTGGGAAAATCTTCAATTTTGATTTTAAAAAATTGTCATAGAACCGAAGTATAAGAACTAGGAAGACCCCAATAAAGATATATGGCAAAAACTGCGATGTCAAACCTTGACCTGTGTTTTACACTTTTGACTTGGCTCCCATGCATTGAAATGGCTTAATTTACAAACTGAAAAAAGTACTGTAAAGCCTCAAAAATCCCTCTTAAGTTCAACAAATGACCCTAGAAATTCGAAAATTCACTTCTACTCAAAATATGTGTAAAAATAGTAACAAGATGATGCTATTCTGCATTTCCTATATGACTTCCTGTTCCAAACATGTGACAATCCTGCAATGTGTCAATACTGCCAGTCGTAGAATCATTTTAAATGGTCTGAACTTAAAGATTAACAAAAAATAATGAAATTTCTACATCCAATTTCTATAGAGATATTGCATATAACATAATCCACCGTGATAGTGGAATACCATCATTTCTTCCACCATAGTTTGATCTGTGTTTTATGTCAAGGAATCGGCGCAAGTGTGTGTATCATCAGTTGATGATTCTATAAACCATTGCATTGACTGACATCATACGCCATGTTTTTTGATAAGCAATATATCCACTAATATAGGACATGTATGATTGTTTATCTATAAGCTTAAACCATCAGAAAAAAATTCTGCGACTAGCGCAAATGAATTTTTTTTAGTAAATACAGATAGTGTATTCACTTCATGCTGTATTTTCAGATATGTTCCTCGAGATCCTAATTTAAGCTCAGAGCCAATTCAGTTCAAAAGAGGTGCTGGGCAAACATACGTCAACACACAGCACGTCTTTGATCCGAGCAAATTCTCAAATGAGGAACTTCTCTACTCACCCGAAAAAGAGGTCATTCCTGTTGCGATCCATTGTATAGTTGACGAAGGTCCTGAAGGTAATTTTTTCGCCTCTTTCTACTTTTTTTATCATCTTTCAGCTTTGAAATTCTGAAGGTATCATGCATCAAAATTCTGGAAAATGGATAAAGGCAAAAAGATATTGGAAGTCCATATAATACTTTCAATTCATAGTAAGGGTCCATAAAAAAATGGTCCCTATTACATGATTGAATTTATGTTTATGGCGGGAAACAGAGGTAAGCTGAATTTAAATGCAATGGCTCTCAGCCCTGAACACGGCAGATACTATAAATAATAGTTCATTTATGAAACTGCTTTCTCTCAAAACCATGCTATTTCCATAACACTCCAGCTATCATGCTCACCTCCAGCTGCCATGTTCACCTCCGCTTTGATTCGACTTTTTGGGCAGTTTTTGCGCCTTAATAAACCCCCTGGAGGCTCAACATTTTTACATCACTAAGTATACAAGTCTTACAATTTTTACCATCTAATTCTAATTCACAAGTTTTAATATTACTTTTTACTTGTTACTCCAATTACTTCTGCCTTCCATGGTGTTTTGAGCATATCGACGGTGAAACTACCAAACCACGTATCTCGGTTTGCGACGTCGCAGACTTCCTGTCATACTTTATTTTTTAAATGAAAAACTACTTAACGTCTAGTCTTGAAAATTTCTGTGATTTTTCTTCTTTGTGCGGAGAAAATTCTGTGAAAATTTCAAGGAATGATATTGATTTGGTCGACTTCAAAAAAATAAAATGCGAGCGTAGATTTTTAAACACCGCAAACGAGATACGTGGTTTGGTAGTTTCACCGTCGATATGTTTCCCTCAGTGCTGCAGAATTTATTTTCCCTCTCATAAAACAAAAGTTCTCCTGCTAGAACCATGCTGGTTGTGAGCCGTAAGCATGTACATGGCTCCAATTATTACTGGCCTGGCAACGAAAGTGACCACATTTTGGTTGAAACGACCTGTGTGATGCTTTCAGAGCCAGTCAATTATAAATGATGATTAAGAACCGCTTTTCCATAAGCTCTGAAGGAGGATAGCGCAGGGTGTCTACGAGTCCGGAATTTCCGGAAAGTCTAGAAATATTACTGATTTTTTAAGAGCGGTCCGGAAGTACTGAAAAAGTGCAGAAATTCTGTAAAATGGTCGGGAATTACATTTTTTGTCATTTTTGTAGCATTTTGAGAGAGAAATTAAAATTTTTGAAATTTATTGAATTTCGTCAATTAGAGGTACTGAAAAAGTACCAAATTTTTCTTTTGAGGTGGTACTGAATTTCGTGGGAATGTACTGAAAAAGTACTGTGAAAGTACTAATTTTTGGTCAGCCTGTTATAGTAGACACCCTGATAGAGAGGATTATCAACAATGGTATTTGCACCATTTTCCAATCTCATTTCAGTTCTTGTAGCCTCCAAAAAATTTGGTTGCTACATTTTCTACATGATTTAAAAAAACTATTTTTGACTATTCGTACCTTGTATCATCAGGTGAAAATCATTCTATTTTTGTATGTTTCAGAAGTACGCCAATCCCATACCACTATAGCTGTTGTTGAACATCACTCAGATGGAACGTATGTTTTGAAGGCCTTGAAGCAGAAACTTTTTGTAGATGGACTGTGTTATTTGTTACAAGAAATTTATGGCATTGAGAATAAGAACAATGAGTTGGCTAAAGTAAGTAAGGAAGCCCCTCTTCAATAAAGTTTTAATCATAATATTTATTATCTCTTGGTTTCTCACACGATCCTGGATTCCAATAAAAAAAATTTAGGAGCTATCGGAGTTTGCGTTTTAAACCCTCTAGATCCTATTGAAGATCTTGTTGAAACACACAGGAGACAAGAACAAGATGAAAGTTAGAAAGGGAGCATAACCTCAACATCTTTTGAAAGTTCCATGGGGGGTGAGGATGAGAAAGTGGTATATTGACGGCGTAAGTCCGCAATCACATATCTTGTTTGCGGTGTCTGAAAATCTCCGCCGCTATGTTATTTTTTTAAAGGAGAACAAATTGACATCATGCCTTGAAGTTTATGCAGAATTTTCTAAGCATGGAAGAGAGAAATTACGGCAGTTGTAAATTGTTGAGTAGTTTTTCACTTAAAAAATAAAGTGTGCAGTAAAGCAAACCAAGTTATGTGATTGCCGACTTACATCGTCGATATACTGGTTCAGCAATGACACTACTTCATTCAAATCTCTGGACAGCAGCCCAGATTCTAAGATTCTGCCCAGAGTCTGAGGATATAACTTTATCAGTGTATTCATGATTGTTTGTTGATTTTAAGACAAAACGCTTCATTTCATGACAGAATATGTGATTTGCCTTCACTTTTCAAAGTAAGTGATGAATAATTAAAAAAAACCATCATTTTTAAAATTGCTCATTACACATTTACAATTTTACTCATTTATTCAATTACTTATTTACTCCATAACTCAAGATTTGCTTCACGCTTGCTGCAATCCGAGGATTGCAGGATCGCGCAGTTTTTTCACTCCTGCACCGTGCAGACTACAGGGTTGCAGCAGTCAGGGATAGCCGAGAAATGTAAGGGAAACTTGGAAAGTTTGGGAAAAGTTGTCAAATCACCTCATTTGCTCTCAAGGATGAGTTTGAGGTTTCAAACAACAAAGTTTGCAATTCAAAGCTTGTGTTTTTAACCATCTGGCATATCTTTAATTGTCAGGGACTTTTACCGAAATGTGTCAGGGAAATCAGGAAATTTCATTTTTCAAAGTCTGTGGCAACTTTGAAATTATGTTCAATAATCAGATTTTTTGTAGTATTTGAGCATAGAGAAAAAAAAGGAGGTGTTTGCATCTTGAGGTTTGTTTACCCTGTGACGTAGGTCGTCACAACCTGGCCAGCGAAATCCAGAATTCGAAATATGAAAAACGGACCATTATGTCCGATTTTCTTACTTAAATCAACTCATTATATAATTTCAAGCACTTTTTATAGAATGACTTTTTTCCTTAAATTACACCGTTTCCAAGAAAATCGACAGGATAAACGTCGCTGTACCGACCTACGTCATCAAATCATCAAAAAAATTCCAAGATGCCCGAAATGCAAACACCTCCTTTTTTTTCTCTATGGTATTTGAGATGGTTTGAGTAGGCATTTAATGATTAAGTATCATGTTTATGCCACCATGGCACTGTTCAGAACTTTCAAGGAGATGCCCTACATGCAAAGCATAGAGTAGGCCATAGTTTGCTCAGAAGATTATGTAGAGGGAAAGGAAAGAGAATGAATAGACATTTTGAAATTTTTATTTTGAAAATGTGCCTAATCTACTCTTTTCGAATTTTCAGATGAGCTCGCAAGACGAGCCGGAGGATGGCGGTTGTGAATGTGTCATATGCATGTGCGATGTCCGAGATACTCTCATTCTCCCTTGTCGTCATTTGTGTTTGTGCAATGCCTGCGCTGATTCTTTGCGTTATCAAGCGAATAATTGTCCAATCTGTCGTTCCCCATTCCGAGCTCTGCTCCAGATCAGAGCCCTTCAGAAGTCATCCTCACACTCATCAACAGAGGTAATTTATCTTTCATCTCAAAGAAAATGTAAGAGCATTCTTCAAAATTGGACGTATTTCTATCAAACGGAACTAAGCGCCGATTTGAGTTCCTTTTGAGGAATTTAGAATCCCGGATAGCGCGTTCTGTCAAACGGACCTAAGCGCCATGGAAAAGCTTTGCGAGTATAGGACGGAATAAGCCGGACGCCCGATTCCGCCGCCAATCCAAGCCCCCGTCTACCTTCCTCGCCCTATGGCGCTTAGGTCCGTTTGATAGAAATACGACCGATTGGGAGTGCCACTGTAAGAGAAATCAAGAAAGGTATAGAAATAGTTAGCAATGGGAAAGTACTCCTATCAAGCTAATATTTTAATTCCACAATTATTTTATATTGATTAATTCAAATAAAGAGCTCTGTCTTTCTTTATAAAACGTAGACCATGTATGGAAGTATACCATTCTCTGGATACAATGGAAGATTCTTGCTTGACTTTGGATGTGAATAGCAAACATTGACAAATGCTTTTATTAAAAAGTCTTGCTTTGAAAACTGTCAAACGTGGAAAGAATGAAAATTCTATTTCGTCAAAGAAAAGTTGTTTCTAGTGTCATATGCATTCTTTAATTTTTTTCCCAGAAAGCTCCCAACTTCAAGGTTTCAAACGTCAATGTTGTGCAATTCAAGGATTGAAAGGTTTCATATTTTTAGCTACACAGCTCTTGTCGAGAACTGAATATCTTGCTTTTAAAACATTTTTCATTCACTGAAAACATTTCGGCTGAATTCAGTTCATTCTGTTTTCTGGATATATTTTTTTTTTCTTCTTCCGAGTCAGACGGTTGTCGAAACAAGCTATTCATTTATTATCATCCTCAGAAAAAGGGACCTCAGCACCAAAAAAATTGAACTTGAACACACATGTCACTACAGCTGAGAAAAGTATCTTAAGACACTTATTCTAAAATTGTCAAACCAAACTCGAGTTATGATGGTTTCAGGGTTGTAGTCAAGAAATTGTAATTTTGAGTAACATCTATCGGTGCTGGGTCTTGACATCTAATTTTGAGTAACATCAGCTTTACAACTGCTAATGATACCGCTATTAAAAGTGATCTAGATTTCTTGCCACTTATTCTTTGGATTACCGGGAAGCGCTTTCTTCAAAATTTAAAATTTTGTTTTTTCGTCTTAACTTCAAAAAAAAAAAAAAGATTTTCCAAGAAATGTTTCTCTACAAACCTAAGTCCTCTCCCACTATAGTCAAACATGTATACCATGGGCTGAATAAGTTACCCAGAAAATGATTCAAAGTTGCACCAATTCAAAAACTGTCAGAGCGGGATTTAGGTTTTTGCCGCCCCCCCCCCCCCCCCCCCTCGATATACCGTGACAGACTGTGATCCGATATCTAAGGATTTTTTTGATGAGACAAAAGTAAGTAAAAATCGACTCTTTTACTCTCAATTTTACCTTCGACTGACTCAATAGAAAATATTTTTTCATCTATATTTTGTAGGCCTTATTAACAACACTATTTTTCATCGATAATAAGCCGGAACATAAAACGATTGTGTCACTCACTATACTTGATAGTTCAATAGAATAAAAAAAAAAAACCTAAAGTAATATTCTTTCATTTTATTGGTCTGTTCAATGTTTTCATAGGGCGGCAAAATTCAAACAAGCCAATCAGATTTAAATATTGCAAATCGGCACATCGAATGATGTCATAATTCTACGTTGAAAATGGCGGTTTTTGCAATATCTAAGGATTTTTTCGAGATATTTGAGCAAATCTGGGGATTTAGGGACTTTAAACGAAATCTAGGGATTTTTTCTGGGGCTTTTTAGCTGGGGATTTTATATGTATTGGATCAATAATATAATATCCTAATCTTGATCAATTTAATGTCTTATAGATTCATGCAATGCCGATACGCACAAAATATAAGTTTTGGAAACACATCAAGAGCGCAATCTGATTCTGCAATAGTGAGAAAGATGCGCATTTGTGCAGAAAAGTGTTGAAAACAAATATTTAAAGAGCAGGAAATCATTCTTCAAGGAACAAGGATTCGTGACACGTGAAAGGGGAACATGAAACATAAACTCCTCTTTTTCTAGGTATATTAAAAAAAAAAAAAAATATTCCAAAATTTGCCGCCCGGTGCCATGCCCCCCCCCCCCCCCCCCCCCATGAATCCGGCTCTGAAAACTGTTATCTTTTCTTCGCAGATGTAGGTTATAATCAAGCTGCCATTTTTTAAAAATTGAAGGACTTGAAAAGATTTTAAACTTATTGTGTCTAGTTTCATCTCTTATGTTCTATGATATGCTCTTATCTCTTTTTAGAATGACAACATTCCCCCTGGATATGAGGCTGTCTCATTGATAGAAGCTCTGAACGGTCCACATGCTACCCGCCCAAATCCACCACTAGATTCCATGGCTGAAACTCCCGACTCAGAAACAAACGGCCAGGCTGCTCAAATCTTGAACAGATCAAATATAGATTGCTCTACTCTAAAATCGAATAAATCCAAACTGAATTCTTCCGATGCCTCTGAAGTGAGGTCAATTACTGAACGTTCCTTCTCAAATTCTAAGGTTAGTGCTTATTTGTTTTTACATTTTTACTATGTTTTAAAATTCCTGCTGCATAATTACTTGTAATTAAGTAATTGGTAGTTGCTACGCCAATTATACACTGTAGCACCTAGATTAATCGGTGTTCTCTACATACAGAACTGTTGCAGCTTTTAACAAGTCCATTAGTCTTCAACAGACCAGAATACAATTTTCCATCCAAGTGTGAGTGGAGGAAAAATTGTTTCAGGATCAATTTTAAGAGCTGGAAAAAAGGATGATTTTAACATAAAAACATGTATTAGGTATGTTAGATAAGAAATCGGATTTTGGTGATAACTAGCGCATTTTGTGTCCAAATTAGGTTTCCTTCGACTTTTCTGATAGCTAATAACATACTAAAGAACGCTAGACTCACAGATTTTGTTTATTTTGATCAGTGTTCATTCTGTGTCATCTTGAATACGAGGAAGTCAGGTGCGTTCTACGATTTTCATCAAGCAATCACTGATAGAGCAAAGATTTATCATTAAATTTTATTTTGAACTCGGTATACCTTGTATCAAAACATTTGTTAGCTAAGTATAATGTACCAAGATCATTTTATGAGTTGTTCTCAGTGTTTTGAGTGGTTTAAACGGTTCAAAACTGGTCAGGAGTCCGTCGAAGATAAGGAGCACGGGAATCGACCAACGGCACCTGACATCTGCCACGTGGAAAAAATGGGGGCAAAAGTGCTCGAAAATGGTCGTTTCGAGCTTGCTGAACAGTGTGATACTTCTGAAGGCTCTGTATATACAATTTTGATAGAATATTTAAACATGCATCGAGTTTCAGCTAAACTTGTCCCGAGACTGTTGTCTGTTGAACAAAAATCCAACCAAGAATAAATTTTCCTTGAGTTTCTTGAACGTTCTAACTCTGATCCTACATTTTTGGATACATTGGATACATTTCCGTTGATAGAACTTGGGTGTACAGACTCTATATGGAGACAAAACTCCAACCATCCGTGTGGGTTGAAAAAGGTAGTGCAAGACCGAAAAAACAGCGACAAGTTTGGTCAAACGTAAAAATTGCAGAACACCCATGAGGTTGCCTTACTTCAAACCACGTACCAACAAAGCTATTTGAGATTTTTTAAATTTGTGAATGTAGCACTCTTAAGTATATTTTCAGCTATCAAGAAAGTCCAAGGAAACTTAATTCGGAAGCATGATGGGCTAGTTATCACCAAAATCCGGTTTCTCACCTAACAGACCTCGTAATTACCTGTACCTTTCCGATGTACCTTTTCTGAAATGTACATTGCCCAAGACAAGGAATTACTGAAAAAAAACTGGGACGAAAAGATAACTTACAGGTAATAATATCCAAACCGGTAAAATGAATAAACCATATAATCTATAAGACCTCGTAATCTTCTTCAAAGTTCAAGTAATATTTGATGATGCAGAAAAACATATTATACCTAATTTTTTTCTTCTTCGTTAATCCGCAGTTACGAATGTCAGTTCTTTTGGCAAGAGAAGAGGAAAAGTCGAGTGGAAGGAGTTCACTACCGAGAGATAAAAGTGCCATATTAAGGCACCCTAGGGATTCTGTTAGCTTTATCAATGAAAAGCAGCAAGATGAGGTAAATTATTTATAATTTGTTTGATAAAAATCATGGCTTAACTATTTCTAATCAGTTTGAATCAATTTTTTGGCTGTGTTTTAGTAGCTGTAAATTTATAAGTATTACTATTCTCAGCTTTCCCTTAATTTTTACTCTCACAACCAGCAATTTTCTCAGTGCTGAAAACTCCAAAATTGATTTATTGTAAGTTCATAGTATGCAGTGTAGTAATTTTTCTTTAGGGAAAAGACGAAAAAAAACCAAATATTTACCTATAATGGGTCAGTTGCGCTGGGCACAGAATTGTGTTTTGATGCTTGATTCTTGTAGATTAGCTAAGAATATTAAGATCTGTCCAAACCGCAACTTTCTACGTTTAATGTTAACTGAGATATGGCTCTTTGAAAAGTCGGGTTTTTTTTACTTCATCCACTGCGGCAGTGACACCCTTGGTTTCTTCCACCTTGCTTTCATCAGTCAGTGAGGCATTGGTTACTCAACATGAAACTTGGACGAAAACAAGGTGGAAGAAACGAAGGGTGTCACTACCACGGTGGATGAAGTCAAAAGCCCGACTTTTCAAAGGGCCATATGTCGCTTGATATTGAACGTAGAAAGTTGCGGTTTGGACAGATTCTAATATTTTTACCTAATCTACAAGAATCAAGCATCAAAACACTATTCTGTGACCAGCACAACTGACTCATTAGCCAATCAACTATCAATTATTGAAATTAGTAATATTCAATTATTATTTAATTTATAAAACACATTGCTACAAATTTGCCCAAAAAATGATGAACTAAACCGGAAATATGGTATCCTGTATTTTGCAGCTAAAACATGCAATCATGAGGAAATCTTTTTTGAAGTTATAATATGCCTCGTTCAGGGATAAAAATCGTTGGGTTATAATGCAATCGAATGGCCTCTTTTGGTACAAAAATGGACTAAACCAGTTGCAGCTGATTCTATGGTAATCTAGAGAGTTTACCTTCAATAATTCTAATTTATATCGACCATAAAGCAAAATACCATATACCAAAGCAAATCTCCAAAAAAAATTATCAATGTTCATTGAGGTCTTTTTCGCCCATCAACAGTAACATTTGTTTTGGTGTCCTGCAAAATTTAATTCCCTTTTTTAGACTGGTGATGAGGACAGTGAAGCAGAAAAACTCTCACCTCTACTAGACGCAGCAACAAGCACTGACAATGCACCGTCCGTTCCAAGTTTGGATTGCAGCCCCCAAGACAGTAACCACTCGCAGGAGAAGAAATCTCCTGATAAGGATGAAGAGTTCTACACACCAGACGACACATCTGTCACAGTACTCACATCGGTCCCTGAAAAAGTAAGCCGATAATTACACATCAGTAGAGTCACAGACTTACAATACAAGCTTTTGTGATAGTTCTTGCACTTTCGTTGTAAGCAAGTGCTGCACTTTGCCTGAGTTTCGTAGACATTTATTGAAGGGAAAAGCAATGGACCCCTTAAGTAGAAAGTTTACGTATAAAAGTGACGTTTAGGGCTAAAGTGTTCTCTTCAGTCAAGTATTTATGAAAAATTTGCATTTAAACCCCTCCAAACTAATAATTATTTGAGTCGAGAACTCCATAGTATATTTTTACTCCTTAAAGTTTAGGAAAAAATCATGAAGAAACTATACTGGATGCTTACTTTTTGCATGGTGCAAAGCAGTGTGAAGTGACGTTCGATAGGCTCGAATATAATTTTCATCCTTCTTAATACTTTTTATAATATTTTTACATTTTTGACTTATATTTTCTTTGTGTGAGGTTTTTTCCTCTTTAAAATATTCTTAAATCATCTCTAATTTACAACTGAGACATACTAAACTGTTCTTTTATTCCATTAAGCGGTATCTTAGATACAGGAGTTGAAAAACAAAACCTTTTAATGTGTGTTTTGCCGGTTTATTCAATGCAAAAGAATCAAGGGTCAAGATGTGTTGCTGCACTGAAAACAAGTCTTGAATCACTTTTTTTTTGTAACAAGTCAAGGTCCAAAGTTCAAGTGTCAAGAGTCTGAAACGAAACCTGACAGATCACCTTGTTCCTTTGTGCAGTCTCTAGAACAGGAAAATTTGAATTTATTATTTTTGTTAAAATACTCATTACCGAAGTTAGTATAAACAGCATTTTAGACAGGCTTTACATACAGGATTAAATCCTCTCTGTTAGTGACTTTTTTTAATTATAAAAATGCTGAAAACGAAATACTCAAATGCAATCCAATAAACTAGATCCAAATTTTATTGGAAACAAACTCAAATTTACAGACAAACAGAAATATGTTGTCACCGTAAAAATGGTTGTGAGTCAGGCTTAGCTATCAGAAGTTTTTCTTATTTGTCATTCAGCTCTTAATGCTCCTTTCTTCCTCCTTTTCTTTTGACTCAAAGAAAGAACTTTGCAAACAGACCAACCAAAACTAGGAAATATTGAGGAACAAAATGAATGATCGGAAAGGTATAAATTTCATGCTTGATTAGATTAGGAATTTTAAAAAGTGCTTTGATGGTGGTTTAATTTGAGTCCATCACCCTTGTCTATAATATGACAGTAGATTTCCGTTTTCCTTCCGTGAATCAACTAATTTTAAAAATGACTACTCCCTCAGCAAGGTTGGTAAAATTGTCAGACTATTTTATTTCCTAACTAACAGAAAAGTGCATGCTCACTTTAGTTGTTTTTCTAGTTTATTCTTCACTTCGTTTTATGTTACATATTTGACATTTTTTGTTTGTTTATCTTACACAATTTATTTTTTAAAAATGTGAAAATGAAATTATGAGAAAAAATTCAATCATAACTGTATACCCTTCAGATATACCCGTCAGGAGCAGGATATAAGCTTCTTTGACATTTATTTTAAAATCACCCTCAAACAGTTCTGTCCTAAATTCTGTGTATAGAGGATGGATTCTTGTGGAGAATATAAAAACAAGTTCAACAAAGGCTGTCCCAAAGAAACTGTCAGGTTTCCTTTATCCAGAGAAATACTTGAGTCACAGTTTAAGTAAAAGGAGTTACCTTAAACTTTTAAATAACTTTCCCTTTTTTGCAACTTGACAACCCAAAAGATGCTCAAAGTATTGGTTTTTTCCTCATATTTTATTGGATAAATTATCATAGCTACAAACTTGCACTCCGTACTATGTTCGTAGGTATCTAGATTAGGAGGTTTAATTCATATTGACGTCAAAACTCCCAAACCACGTATCTTGTGTGGGCTGTCTAGGAATTTCCTCTCCTATTTTATTTTTTTAAAGGGGAAAAAAATAGTCATTATTCCTTGAAGTTTTCTTAGAACTGGCTCTGCACAGAGATGAAAAATCATGGAAGTTTTTAGAATTGACATTGAGTAGTTTTCCAATTAACAATGAAAGAATGACAGGAAGTCTGCAACGTCGCACTCCAAGATATGTGGTGCAAAAGTTTCATGTCGATTGACCATCTTCGTAAAAGAGTTCTCGGCACCAAAATCTCGAAGTTAAGATTTTTGTATTTTTGCCAAGAGATTCGTTTTTCGAATATTTTTGTATGAAAACGTCTAAAATTTCAAACCAAACTGGAGTTTGATTGCTTGTTATTGGAAAAATATAGTTTTGAGAAAAAACCGTTCAGAGGTTCATTCTGCCATTTTAGGGGCTTAAAATTTTTAATCCAAATGCAACTTTCTATCCCCTTTGTGCTAAAAAATGAATTAAACTGCTCATAAATTAATTTTTAGCATAGTAGGAGTCTCTAATGATCTCTGTTGAAAACCAAAGGTTTATTTTTTTAATTTTTTTTCACTTAAAAATTGCTCCCCTGAAAATTTTTATGTGCACAGTCATGACAGTGGTGTAGGCCTTAACCTATAGAAAACGAGCCCTATAGCCTTTTGCGGCAGCAATATTTTTGACATTTAAGTGGCGGCATTTTTTATTTGTTTTGTATCTTCTCTTCTAAATTATTTTTGAATCGGAGCAATCGAGACAAATGTCCATCACTGTAAGAGTATGTAAATCTGTGTAAAAAGATACATTATCATACCTATCCTTCCCTGTATCCTGATTCAACTATTTTAGTTGCTTCTGTTTGCGTCTTATGCAGAAATAAGCACACCGTTATTTTCTCAAGTTGTAATCACTTATAGATGATCGATGCTTTTTCCTGTGACCTGATAGCAGAGTTGACAAATTGAAGTTCTTCCAAATGCATTTGGTATCACTTGAATATTTCTTAACTTATCGTTTGTTAGTTTCCTCTTCTATTTTAGTCTATTTTAATTCTCACGGAAGGTATCCCACGGATTATGAAGGAATCGGCTCTTATTAAATTATGGGATTTTTTATATTATGTTTTTGCAATCTTCTGATCATGATCAGATAAAAGATTAGAATTTTCTATTCGCCGACTTTGAGAGATGGGTGTTAGTTATTCAGTGAATTTTTTTAGCACTTCAACATGTATTTTTTAGTAAAATATGGCAGTATTGCTGGACCCATGATCCAAGAGACTCTCTTTTTCTTACTGGAGGGATATGGTAGTTCTCAAAATCCCTCAATTCCTCAGTTTCCCTGGAAGCTGGCAAGACTAAAGCAACAAAATGAATTGCAATCATAGAGAGGTAAAATTCCCCAGAGTAACAGTCTGCAACATCTCGTTAAATTGCTAATAAAGGACATGGTAATTGTTTAAAAAATCGAGCTACAAGCCAGAATAAACAAAATTATTTCAAATTACATGTACATAGATGTGAAATAATATATGTCTAAAACTCACAAGAAACAAAGCAATAACGTTTCGACCGCTTACAAACTGCAATCTTCCTCAGTGCATAAAGAACAACCAGTGGAAACATTTTACAAAATAAAAAATAAAAAAGCTACAAAAAAGCAAAGCATTTAAGGTAACTCGCAAATTCTTAGAACAACCGCAAGGCAAATGGAATTCCTGACTTGATTGTTTAATCAATTACCATGTCCTATACAGCCTAGCCAGCCAAAGGCTAAATAAAAATAAAAAAAAATAATAGAATGTATTGCTAATAAAGGCTTGTTCAAAAATCACACAGCATCAGTGCCAATTATCCATCAACAAGCAGTTTTTTAATGTTGAGTGATTTGCTTTTCAACCTTGATTTTTGGGAATCAAACCTGGAAAAAGTTGCAGTTTTAAAGCTCCTCAAACTTGAAAAACTGACATAGCCGGTCATACTTGGAAGGTCACGAAAAAATCATATTAAAAAATATCAAAACCTAGTCGGTGTCAAAATCCTGTATAATCCATGTGATATCCTTCCTCTCTTCATCATGGAAAGTAGATAGTATTCTGGTGGCAACACTTTTAACACTCAGCGAAACTTGTGTTGCAGAACCGGAGTCATAGTAATGGTATAAGTTGTGTAATGGTGAGCCGCGCTTGGCCCGGCGGTGTCTCTTTGCCAGGCACTCCGCTCAGCTCCTCGAGTCACAGGTCCAGCGGAGACAGCTACAGCTCTAACTGCTCTAGCAAGCTCCTCCTAACGTCAGCTGCGGAAGCTCCCACCGCTGCAACAACTAAAATAACTAACTGACGTCTACCACGAAACCGCCGCTCACGCTAATTTGCTTGCGGCGGATAAAGCTTGTATTAAGCTACTCCATGTCGAGAGATCAGAACTGTAATGATTACATCGCACTCCAGAGAGAATCATGTCAGCAACAAGTTAGCTATCTGGACAAATAGTCACAATAGAGAGAAACCATGGACAGTGAACGTTCGTGCGTATTCATAGTTTCCTTTTCGAAACTAGTTCAAACTTTGAAAAGTTCAAGGGATGTATTAAAAACTTTAACTTTCAGTGAAAACTATTTCACAAAAATATCCCGACCCATGAATGCGATAGCATCAAGGTTTCCCTTAAATTTTCGCATATGAATGAGTTTTTAATATGCTTACTCATACTTGAGTCATGAAGAATCAATTAATTGTGATTCAGGAATGTTGTGTAATTGGCTCAGCAAAACCTTCTGTATTTTTTCCGTGACCACTGTTGGCTACTGAATGGATGGACAAATAAGAAGTTTATGACCTGAGGGATTGATAGGCCCAAATTTCCATGATCATCCTTAACGCTCCGAAAGCCCCTCTTTTTCTCAGATTTGCAATGTTCAAACAGTGAGGACGCTCATTTAGTAATGGTTTTATAGGTTTATATTTCGTGCTTTGCTGTGTGGATGAAATAGAACAACTGCAACTAAACTCGAATTACGATAGAGATATTCTTCGCAAAAACGACGTTTAAGCTGTGTAGTCTTGCACAGACTGTGTAACTCGCAGCAAACCAATGAACTTGAATGGTAATAATTTTTAAGAAAAATTTGTAAAAATACAGCACATTTTTAAGGTAAAAGTTTCATTTGGACCTTTGGATTGTTATCCACGTATGAAGCATTTACTTGCTCAATCTGAGCGGAATTGCAAAACTCATATCGATGACTAAAATGCGAAACCATGATTCGCCATTTTGGTGTTTCAATATCTCTGCTCCTTTTATATTTTCAAAAGAGAAACAAGTCCAGTATATAGCTTGAAATTTCTGTGGAATATATTCTATCAATAAAGAAGAAAAATTAAGGAAGTTGTCAAGAAATTACATTGATCTTTTTTCCAAAGACCTAAGAAAGTATAACAGGAAGTCTGCAATATCGCAAGTGGTATGTGTTTTCGTATTTTGACCATTGATGTCTCGTTTCTACAAAAAATATAGCTAAATTGCAATCATTGAAGATCTTTAAAAAAATCATTCAAGCAGCTGCTTTCTGCGTAATACGGATTAGAATATTTTTGGGTGTAGTTCATCGTAGAAATGGATCGATATTCTTATTAGAAGATTTGATGAATTTAACATTTTGACTCCTCACCGGTCCTCAGCGGGAGCTACGGTAGGAAATTATTTAAAATGGTTTTGAATATTCTTTTTCTTCCTATGTTATCACATTACCCCAGTTCAGTGCCCTCATCAATAATTGTTTTGTTATCATTCTCCCAAGCTCTCCTCTGGCTTATGTTGAAAGTATTATTCCAATAAAGTTTCTTCCAAATACATTGTAGCAAATCCCAATAATCTTAGATCTTATTCAGTGAGGAAAATATCTCTTGCTCCGTTCTTGCTACATCTTGCCTTCACGAAGTTTTTTTCAGAGAATCAAACACAACTTGAAATGGAAAATTTCCACTGAGAATTGGACCACATTTTGCAAAAAGAAACTACTATTTGTGGCTTATTTTAGAAACAACACATATACTATTGGTTTCCCTGTGCAGAAAGGTGCTTTTATGGAAGAGCCAGAGATGGTGGTTCCTTACTGCAAAATGTAATCCAATAATTACCACATGCAGGTTGGTAAAATCATTTTAACTTTTTGATTTTAGATAACGTTGTATCAACGAAATTTAGATCTTCAAATCTTCACCATCAGACTTAGTTTCAGGAATTTTTAGGAATTTCTTATGTCTAGACGTTCTAAATTTTGACGATTGGTCTGCTGGTTAAGTACTGTTTTGACTGTGAAAATCTTTATCTGAAAGCAGTGTAGTACGAATGTAGCATTACAATGCCTGAGCTCCAGATCATTGTAAGTATTTCAGTTGCAACTTTTCAAAATTGCAGGGCCTTATCAAAATCTGAGGACACAATAATGTGCATGTAGCAGCAAAGAATGCACTCTCTGCCAATCAGGAGTCTCTGAAATTGCTGCTCAAGTCAGAAAATAATTTCAATTGTGAATCAGTTTCGGTAGATTTTAGAACAGAAAATTTTTATCATAACGACTCAACTTTCTACAATTCAATCCTGTAATTGTGAAAAAACAACGAGAAACTTTCAAGCCTCTCTTGATTTATTTTCCCTCTAGGAATTAAATATGCACAGAAATTTTGAAACGTTGCAACGGATTTGCGCTGAGTTGGAGCTCAGGCATCACCTATTTTAATTAGAATTAGGATCATGATGATTCTAGGAAATCTTGTTATCTCATAACTCAGTTTAAGTTTGTGTACAGACATGCTCCTATTTATTTGTAATTAAGGCTGTTAGATTGTAGGCAGTACCCATTTGACTTTGATTTTAGTCTGACTTGTAAGTATCCTTTTTTTTTTTTTGTATTCTTGTATGTACATTAAATATTTTTTATAAACGTTTCCTGGATTGTTGAAATTGTTTTCCCTTCCTCTCCTCTCAAGAATCATACTGCCAGGCCAAAGAAGAATGCTAATTGGACTGCATTGACAAATTGAGGACACCGCACCAAGAACAGCCTATAACTGGAAACAGCGTTATGAGAAAAACGCATTTAAATTTTGTTTTTGATGTACTCGCGAGACTTTTCTATGCAGGTACCCTGTTTTGGTGTTTTTGTCGACCTTACCCTTCTATTGAAGGATACCAGGTAGATTTTGCGATACATTTTGTTTACACTCTAATATATTTAATTTAAAAAGTGGTTTATAGGCCATTATTACGCCAACAGTCATTTTGGTGGCAATATGAAGTATAAAATCATTTTAATCACGCATGATTAACCAAAATGAAAGAATATCGATAGTGAGTAAAGAAAGTAACTAGCACCTTATAGGCCCGTTCATAGGTCGTTCTTGCACCCATTGATCCAGAGGTGTAACTTAACTCGAAAAAAAAGGTTTTTCGACCTCGAGCCGTTACCTATCTATATTCTATCGCTACCACACAGCATATTTCAGGGTACGTAGAATCCGAAAAGCAGATAGGCGTAATGAAGACCTAAACACCTATAGGCTGTTCTTGGTGCAGTGTCCTCAATTGTGCGGGATGAAACTAGGGGTCAAAGTGCCTGTACACTACTATTTTCTTCGGAAATAACAGTTTTTGTCATCATTGATTTACACCTCCCGCTCAGAAGAAAAACCTGAGACTCTTCGAGTCACAACGAGCATTAGATTGCAATCGGTATGCTTCACAATGGAAGAATTTTCCAGTGCATCAACTCTGTTTTGACAAGATCAAAGGTACTTTATCAGAATAAGAAGGAAGTCAGTGGAAAGCTGTTATTACTTGCCTGTATACAGGTTGAATTCAATGCCTAATTTTGACCTATGTTGAAAGGGTTTTTCACACAAGGAGGAAGTTTGAATTTACTGGTTATAATGTAAACTAAAAATGCTTCTCACTTAGAAATTAATTTTGGAAGTTCCTGCTACTTTCCAGTGGCGTGGCGTAATTTGCGATATATCGATTGATCTGCCATTTAAACCTATGAAAAAGGATCGATTAACAGGGTGTTCACAGCGAACACCTAAATAATCGATTCTTTACCATAGGTTTAAATGGCATGACAATCGATACATCGCAATTCACGCCACGCCACTGATACTTTCAACAAGTTATGCGTGAACTTAAGATGAAAACAGTTGCTGAGGTGCTTCATTCTGACCCTGTTTGGTGGTCCATTTTTTCAAATTTTCTATTCTAACCAACAAAAATAAAATAAAATAAAACGCATAAATCTATCTATGATTGATAAGTTCGATTTAACACTTCTAAGATTGTTTAGAATATAACGGTTTGTTCAAATAAATCATTCGAAGTACTAACTAGCAGTTTTTCTAGGAATGGAGCACCCAAAAAAAAAACTAGAAAAGGAACTTTTGTCCACATTTTATTGAAATATAAAAAATAAAACACAGTCAAACAACTTAAGAATTAGCGATGTTGTGGAGCTCAGTTTGGAGTTTCTTCCACTTGGCTAGCGGTCCATGATCACGGCGGAATTTGACTGTCACGCCATCTGGTTCCAGCTTGTTGTTGTTTTTAGCTCGTCATACTCTGGGCGATCGTACTTGGTGAATCCATGCTTCTTACTGATGTAGACCTGCAAAGGAGAAAAAGAAACCAACGTCTTTAGTGCATGAGACACTTAACATTGAAAAAGAAAAACAGCTGGAAGAAGACCATAAAAAGAAACTTTCCCTGATTTTCCAGAAGGGAATAGCAACTTTAGGGTGGAAATGCAGTAAATAAAGTGAAAATTGTATCTTGGCTTTAAGAATCACTGGTATAATTTACATAGTTAAAGGAGGCAACGGATTTTCCCAAACTACTTAGATGTTCGATCTCTTACTTTACTATGGATGTAACTCCAGTAATTGCACACAGTTTGTTTCATTATGCATTCTTACGTTGATTGATACATGAGGACTGATCTGTAATTATAGCGGATGTGAAAAATTACCTTTCCGAAACACGCTTAAAAAACTGTTTTGTTCACACAAAAATTTAATATGTTTGACTCTGGCATAATGTACAGATCTCGAAGATCACATCTCAAGTATTTCCTCAAAATTTCCTCGATGCCAAAACAGTTTTTTGAATGTTATTCGAAAAGGTAATTTTTCACATCCGCTATTGTTACTGATAAGTCCTCATATGTAATCAGCTAACTCCTCTAGAAACATAATACCAAGTCAGATAGGAATTTTTTAAATTTTTGTTTAAAACAAGTCAATGGGCAGAGATACAAAATTTCATGAAACCTAATAGAATGAATAACTCCTGCAATAAACTCAGTACGTTTTGAAAGGAATAGAAACTGTAAAATCTCAATTTTGGAAAAGAAACATCAGGAGTCAAATTTCAAGGTCTCTGATAAAATTTATGAAAAATTGTGAAAAGTTGCTAACACAGCCTCTGAAAAATTGCAATTTCATTTGCGTATCTGATATTGGGTACATAATGGGAAAGAGTTGCGGTGAAGTAACGAAACAGACAATTAATTTTGAAGTAGAGAGGAAAATTTACCCTATACAAAGGTAAACCCATGATGCTCATAAAAAAAAACGGAAGCGAAATACTTATATCGGTCAGAGCAATCTTGACTTACAAAACATTTCCAGACCAACTGTCGTAAAATTACCATAAATGACACTCCAAACAAGAGCAGCATTTGGAAAAATTTCACAGTTAATTTAGCAACGTGCATTCACTCAAGAATCATATTGATTCATGAGTGTTTGTCGCTGCAGCAAATATAACCACCCTCCAGGTTTGCCTGATTCTAGAAATAGTTACTTTTGAATTGAATACTAGCTAAATGAAGGAAATGAGTTAAAATAAGCGTTGCATACCTTCTGACGACCAGGGAACTTGTACTTGGATCGGCGCAGAGCTTCAACTAACTGTGGCTTGTACCGGTCGATCGAGCGGACACTCATGATGACTTGTCCGATGCGAACACGGGCAACGGTTCCTTGGGGCTTACCAAAAGCACCTCTCATTCCAGTTTGGAGCCTATAATAAACAGAATTAGTCAGCTTATAGAGATAAAGATAATCAAACACAAAGAAAAGTCTTGATGAGGAGACTCCATATCAACATTATTGAAAAATATACATTCATTGTCAAAACGACCAGGCTCCTAGCCCGATCAATATCAACTTTGGTCTATTTGGTTCAGTCTATAGCCATCCAATGAAAATCCATGACATCATACATCATGAAATAGTAATGATTAGAAAGAATACATTGTAGGCTAGTACTAAAGGACACAGATTGAAAACCGAATGGACTGTGTTTGAGATAATATTGTTTGATTGAGAAATGACCAAAAACTTAATATACAGCCACCAAGATTAGTTTTTGCTTTTCATCTATATAATTTTCAAAATGGATCTGAGAAATTGGTCCAGAAAAACTGTGGCATTAATTGGTGAAAGTAGAGCTTAAAAAAGGATGCCAAGGAAATAAAAATCGCCAAGATAAGCTTATGCGAGAATTGCTACAATCATATTTTTACAGGCCAATGAAGTAGTGGAAACTGGATTGTCGCTGGAAAAAATGCGTAAGATTGACTCTTTGTAATAGTAAACTGATCCTGCTCATCAAAATTGAATCAAATCGATCATAGTCAGGCTCCAGATTTACCATATGATGACCTTGTCGTAAAATTACCATAAATGACAATCAATAAACAGAGAGACATTTGGAAAAATTTTACTAATTATCTAGCAACGTGCATTCATTCGCTGCCCAATCAGAAGGACAGGAATTTTTATCATTGCAAAACCAATTCTACATAGTCTCGAAGATCTCGTGATGCAAAAATTATTTACTTTCGGGCTATCATTAGAATTTATAAAACCACAAGAAGGGTATAGATGGGTTCAACTTCGATTGAAAAAAATTACTTCATCCTCAAATTAAAGTTCAAGTGAAACTTGGATTGACAACCGAGCTAATGAGCCTCTGAGAAGTCCCAACAAGCCCCCAAAAGTCTCCTATTTTAAACAGGAATAAAAGGGTGAGGCCCTGTTTGCTAATTAGTAGAGTCCCTTTATACCCAGAGTTACGACACCTCACTTTTGGTTGGGCTGAAAGTGGCCTGAAAAAATCCAATTCTGATAGGTTCTTGCTCATGGAGTCACAAACGAGTGCGCCAAGATGGCGGTGACTCGAATGTGAACAAAAATAATGAAAATATTACCTAATTGTGGTTTATCAAGAGAAAATTGTTATTTTCATTGGTCCAGAATGAAAATAGAATTAGAAATTCTTCACAACCCAATCTCATTTTCTAGTTAATTGATCAATTTGTTGATGTTGTTGTTTTTGTGTGACAGAAATCGCAGGATTCCTCATCCTCATCCCTCAATATCGTTCGTTTGGGTGCACTCGTTTGTGCCTCCATGGCCAACCAAGGCCGGCTGCCAGTCAGCTGATAATCGAGTTGTCTTAACTCTGGGTATAAAGGGACTCTACTAATTAGGCCTTGACACCTGTTCTGTGAGAAAAAAGGTAAAAATACTGATATAAAATTGTCAATTTCACTGCTTAATAATTCTCTTTACCTTCTTTCCTGATGATGACAAGTGGCACTCAATTAGGTTGAATGGGGGATGACCCTAGGGTATCAAAAGCTCAACTTCCATCGGGAAACTTAAATCCAACAAAAGGATTTCCAAAGTCTTCAGAGCATGTGAACTAAAGAGGGATAATAAAAAAATTTCTTACCTATCAGCTCCAGCACACGATAACATTTTATTGATTCTGATAACATGGAAAGGATGCAATCGGACTCGGATGTGGAACTGATCTTTACCGCAGTTCTTGACCAGGTATTTGTTGCAGCAGATACGAGCTGCTTCTAAAGCTTCCGATGAAAGCTGCTCATGTTCAAAAGAAACCTGTAGAGAAATACAATTCATGATAAAACATATTTTACGCAAGGATAGACTCTATTCATTAGGGTTGCTAATGACCACAGTTTCTCCAAAAATTCATAAATACATACTAAAAGAGTTGCTTTCCTATTTCCCAAATTGGCCCTCCCATTTAAACGACCAGTTTCCTCCGTACATTTAGATGAGAATACCCCTCCCTTAATCTCTTCATACTAATGGTCAGCCTTAATAGAAAGGATTGGAATAGTGGAAGCTGCACTATTTTTGCGCTAACATGCACCAGCCTTCTTACTATGGAATAATACCTTGTATTTTCGTAGTGGCCAAGTTTTGGCACCCTTGAATAAGAAATCTACCAAAACTTATTTACAATAATTTTCATTCGTCCTGCTTGAGAATTGTCCAAAGGTAGACAGAAACAAGTATGCCATATCTTAACTAATGGGTAACCATGAAAAAAGTGCCTGGAAAGTAAGCTCTTGGAAGTTAGAGGATAAAAATTTAGAGCTCTCTTCGTAGGTATAAGTTCAATTCGCTCAAATGTAAGTTGTTGTTATTGATGAGCAAGGTCTCTAAAGAATAATTAGCCTACTTCCCAACTCTGAAGTTTCGGAATTCTCAGACCTTCATACAGAAAGTCCTTAATTCTTTTTATCAAACATCATATCACTATGAAAACGAACTTTGGCACCTGACGCCCATTTCTACCCGGGCAAAGTTAATTTATAAAGGGTTATATACTTACTAAATGTACACAGAGAGGAAATTCATCAACAAAGGCCTTTTTCTTTCCCAAGTCGAAGATCCTAATTTTTGGGTCTGGCACACCACGACAAAACCGTGATTTTGGGTACGGCTTGTTCTTACAGTACCGATAACTGAAATCAAAACCAAAGATATTAGGTGGAATGATCATGTGTGAATGATACATGTAGTGCCAAAAAATTTGGGAAATCAATCACACTAAGAAACTAAATAGGAGCAAAGCATGCATACAAGTAGCAGATCACAGGTGGCACATGGTGTTGTATGAATATCAGGTCATAGAAATTTTGCTTGATGACATATTTTCTTGGGCTTCTTACTCGTCCTGCCTTCGCTCAAGCCTAGAGTACATTCTTGATGACATATTTTCTTGGGCTTCTTACTCGTCCTGCCTTCGCTCAAGCCTAGAGTACATTCTTAAGTGTATTGTGTGTCAATGACAAGGCTGCTAATGACCTTATCCGGCACTGTGACAGCATTGACGCCGGATACAAAAACATCATATTTCTAATTGCCAATGAAGTACTTGAGGAGTTGATGGGTATGGTTAGGTTGAGAAACAGATGCTACTGGGCAATATGTACTATTTCTGGTTGTCAGGCACTTGATGCACACCCGGTTGAGAAAACAGTGATTCATGAACTCTTCTGACAAACGAATAGGTGGCATATTGCTTTGTAACTTATCTTCATGAATTATACGAACAACTCTACTCTCATGAGACAAACGGCAAATTACAAAAGGTTGTCCTGTAGTAAAATGTGGGAACTATGGGCACCTTCGATCTGCATTGGATTGGACAGATACTCGCAGAGCTCCGTCCGGACGCACTGGCTGGCAGTTGCAAGGTTTCCACTAACAACAAGTCGCAAAGTGACGAATAGATTTTCTAAAGGATTCAATGAGTAAGCCAATAACGTATTCTTGATGTAATTAAAAGAACATGCAGGGGAAAATTTAGAGTAGAAATAATTTGCACTGACTCACCATCTCGCTGGCCGACGACCCATTATGGTATTTCAACACGCCCTGTAAACCAAGAAACAAACACATTCGTTAGGGCTAAATTGGCTTAAAAATAAAAATTGGCACAGGCTACGTATAAACAAAGAGCATAATGGAAATAAAATGTAAGGATGAAATAAAATTTAATGGATAAACTTCGAAGACGTACCTTCCTCGATGAGATTATCAACGTTTCAAGAAAATGGGCTGTTTGAGGTTAGGAACTTTGACGCCATTGGACAGACAAGTTGGCCGGAGTCTAAAACTAAAAACTTACCAGTACCACTGAATATTACTTTCTTTGTAAATGATTCAAATATTATTCAAATCATAATAATTTGGGCCGAAATGTTCTTTTGTAATTTTAAAATTTCAATTTTTGTTTGAAAAATTACAATACATATTGAACATTTCGATCCAATCTGAAGCAATGAAAAAAGTTAATTGAGTCAATAAAGATGACCGGGAAATTGCGACTATTAGCTGCGATTAGACTGGCATCTTGAAACCGCCAAATTCGAATCGACGCTCTCTTACCTCCCCCCTCGCCCTCCTGTATTTTAAATTGACCCTCTGTTGGGGGGTAACGTGGAGCAATAATTGGACGTATTTATGCTAAAAGGAACTATATTGCATAGGGTTCGTGTGCATCATAGTTCTTTTTAGCATAAATACGTCCAATTTTGATCGATTTTGGGGAATTTTCAAAGACTCCTGTAGTTTACCACTTCCCAAATTCGACAGAGTTTTTCAGAGAGGAAACCAACCCACATTTTTGAAAAAATTGAGTTAAGAATGTTTTTGAGAGTCACCAGAGCCGTATACATATTTTCTCCTGCCAAAAAGTAGTCTAAAACCAAATTGTTTTGTTTTAAAAAAAAGAAGGATTTTAGTTTATTTTTTACATTGAGCCTTATGCAGGCATACACGGAAAAAATTGGATGTTGATTTAGCATTTATATTGTTAAAAGCATGTTCGACAAGTTTCAAATGCTGATTTTACATTTTAAGAAATGCTAACTTAACTACGCCCACTGTAAAACGAACAAATTTCAATATCGTGTTAGCATTTTTGTATTGTAAAATCAGCATTGGAAACTTGACGGGCCTTTTTTTAACAATTTAAATGCTAAATCAACACTTAATTTTTTTCGGTGTAAAACTTCAAACTTATTTTTCTCAGTTTCAACTTAATGTGGGTTGGTTCCTTTCTGATGAACTCGGTCCAATTTTGCCTGATGAACTTTTGCAAAAAGATGCGAAGAAGAAAAATTAATTTATTAAGAGCTGCAAAAGTACAAGATACGACCAAATGAATCACATGAGAAAATTCTGATTTTTGTTTGGTAAAGAGCATGGTTGGTTGGAGGCATGTTGTTTTTTCCAATGTTCTTTGAAATAAGACAACAACAGGAGTAAGTGATGAAGTTAAGATTTTTCTACGTGGCAATACTATCCTCTCCTTCAGATGAAAACTTTTAATAAAAGAAGCACAATTCATTTCCTTCCCTCATTTGCATAGTTTAGTATTCTTGACTTGCTGGCTGACATGAATGGGGCTGTTAAAATAACCACCACACTTTTTCTTTATAGTGGTGACAGACGATTTTTTTTAACTTGGAAGTTCCCACCATAGTTCAAAGAGAATTCAGCTAAGAGGAACAGGAGGAAAATGAGTTTGTCATTCGGGAGGCTTTAAAAAAGTTTTGATCTAGAAAGAGACAAGTGGCCAGATTTTAGACTACCTGCATCACAACTTGTAAGAAAGAACATAGTAGGGTAGATTTGATTTAAGGATTAGAGTTTAGTCGCTGCATCAGGCAAAACCTAATGTTTTAATATTATTTACACTTTTGATAAAATTTACTGAGTATTTTAAAACCCTGTCAAATTTTGACCAGAGATAAAGATTTCCAGTTCCGAGATGTCCCACACTGGTTAGAAATGTAATTTGGACTCAGAAGTTGAGAATTCAAACCTTTTAATTTCCCAACCTGGCATCAAAGGTTTTGTTTCCTTAGGAGCTAGTGCCGAGGTAGTTAAACCTTGCTTTGGCAAAAAAAAACCTATCTTATTAAAGAGTGAAATCTCTAAAATGTGAAAACTCAATCTTTCCTTCCTTAATGATCACGTGAGAAAAGATTGAGTTTTTAAATTTAACCGATTTTATTCTTAATTTAGGTGTACTTTTCTTGTTTTTTAGCCTTGTTTTCACTATCATTTTTACCTATGTTATTGCTCGGAAAAATTGTTTCCCTTTAAGTTTCATCCATATTAACTAGCTTTTTTATGTGGTGTCTTTAAATAGAGAAATATGTTCCGAAAAAAGTGTACCTGAGGCCCTCAATTGGTTCTGCCATTCCATGGTGTTTTGGGTCATTCTGAACAGGACCTCTTTTTCCGATACCATCATTTTTCTTTTGATCCATTTTCTCTAGTCTCCTTACCACTTTTGAACTGTTGCACGATTGCCTTCTTTTGAAAAAGCCTTTTTGGTTTAATTGTGTCAACTTAATTGAGGGTACCATTATGCTTGCAAAACTTGGCGCCACTAAGAAAACTGCCAGCAGAGTTTTAACTCAAGAACTAAGTAAGTATTGATTGTTTGAATGTTCATGAAATGCTGAAACAAGGCTTTACTAATTTTAAGTCTTCTGTCTGCAAATTAATGAAATACCTACTTTAAACTGCTCAAAATTAGTGTGCACACCAAAGATTAATTTAGCCTACATTAACGGCAAGTACACATGGAAACAAAGATTGAATAAAAGCAAAATTTCAGTGAAATTCCCAATGTAAAATTTTTTTCATTGTTCCACAATAGACAAAAAAATTATTAATTGATTCAACCAAGTTGCTTTCACTGACGTTTCACATCATCAAAGGCAAAATAAAAAAAAAGTTGGTTTCATTCACCAAATTGATGTCAATAAGGGGTATAAGAATGTCGAACTTGTGGGTTGACTCCAGTTTTAAGTATTGTTTTCAATGCAAAATGGACCACTAGACAAGGTACGAATTCAAGCAATCTGATACATGTTCCTTAACCAGAATTTCGCGTAGAACACGATTCGCGCAACGAAAATTACTGAAACCAGCTCCTGATGAAGATATTAACCTTTTTATTTCACATTGGTTACACGGATTTTGAACTGCCCGCTCACAAGAAACTCAAAGCTCTACGTCAGTCAAATCGCGTACCACAACAGTTTCAGCTAGCCTCTCAATCGATCACTGTTCATAACCCACCATGTGTTGTTCAAATTATAAGCAATTTGCTATAGCTGAGCCCGCAAGCGTCAAAATTGAGGTTGCCAGATTTTTATATCGCAAAGACTGTCATGATAATGTTCAGCCCGCGATGTGAATCACGTAGAGCATTGAGTTTTAATGAGCGGGTGGTTTGAATTCACGCATCAGGAATCATTTAATATCATTGTAAGGAGTTAATTTCGGTAATTTTTGTTGTGCGCATCGTGTTTTACGTGAGATTTTGGTTAAAAAATATGTATCAGAATGCTTAAATTCGTACCTTGTCTAGTGGTCCATTTTGAGACGAAACAAGTGATATAAGGATTTGATTCAAGCCTTATCCATCACCTTTATTGAGAAATCAATTGGAATGAGAACTTTAAAATAAAGAGAAAGGGTTAAGATGGCATAAGATTTATTCAATTTATTTGACACCAAAGACACAGGTGTTAACAATCTTAAAGCAGGAGCATTACCTTGCACTCATTTAATTAACGATTCATATGAGCTTGGTTAATGGTTTTAACTTCTATCTAAATTCAAAATCCTCCTCTTTCCTTTCTGATACAGATGCTTATGAAAAAGGAAAACACTAACAGACTCTTAGAAATTTTAAAAAATACTACCAACTATAAATAAAACATAATAGATAAAAGCTAAAAGCATCCTACGGATTGCAAAAAATCGCTTCGATCTCCATTAGAAACAAAAAATTGTAACAGGCTGAAATTACTGTAGCTGGAGTCAAAGAGGGAACTTATCGGTCAGCATTCGATTGCATAACTACTTAAAAATTTAAGTGGGTCAATTTTAGAAGGGCTAAATTTTGCTTGGCGAATTTAAGCTTCAAGCAGCAAAATCGTGATATGCATACAATGTAACGGTAGGGAATAAGCCCTTTAGGGAGACTGTTTCAAATTTGACGATTAAAACGTTAACAAGCATTAACAATAAAAAACTGGCGTTACACTACATCTGTACAGCAGTAAAACCACATACTAATTTTCGAAATTTTGGCACAACAAAGAGTTCTCGCACATGAAAACGTGTATCGCAAGAAGATGCTAGGATTGCTAGTCTCAATACTATGCTTTAGCAAATGTGGCGATTTGTTGGAGGATGTCAAAATGTTGAAGCGCTGACTTTGATAAGATCTACGACTCAGACTACTGCAATTTCTGTTCTCACTGATGGTACAGAATCAAAGAAAAAGAATAACCGGTAAGAGCATTTCAAAGTGTATCAATAAACGACACTTAATAGTTAGCATTTTAACAATACCATTCCAATATTAACTGTAAAATAATTTGTAATAGCTACACTTAGAAAAAATTAAAAAGGAACAAATGAACAACAAGGGGAAGGAGAGCTTACATCAGAGCGAAGAGGGGAAGGAAAAAAAGAACCTTTTTTTGTTGATTTTTAAGTCTATTTATTTCTTTTTTTTCTTCTTTTTTCATTTTTTTGAAGCATCCTTCAGATAAATTAAGACCTTATTGTTAAAACAGTGGATAGTTACAAAACTAATCATATAATGGAATCACAATTTACAATAGAGGAAGAGTAAAAAAAGGAAAAAGAAAGGTTACAACTTTGTACAAACAATATTTACATAACATTTTACAAGATATGGGAACTATAAAAATAAATAGCTTAAATTCAAAGTTGTAGGACAGATAAAATTTGATACGGAATTTTTCTTTCTTTTATTCCTTCAGAGCACGACTGAATGGTAACAGTGCAAATGGGGGGTACGGGAGGGAAGGGAGGGGGTGAAAGTTTCGTATCATGTTCACTGACGCTCGGTCAGTGAGTAAATAACAATGCCAACAATAAACAAACAAATTGGGGAGATTTACACAGGAATGAAAAGGCAACTTTACAGAGAAAAACTCGCTCCGAGCGAGTTCACAGTTTGTCCTTTCGACGTGCGCTGAGGCCGGATGTCCAGTCGGGGTCATTCATATCTTCAGGAATCATGTTCAGGGAGTCACCACTCCCTGATGACGAAGAAGCAGACGAAGCATTGCGACTTGGCTCTGATCCATCGTCCTGAAAAACAACACACCTTTGTATGAGAGGGATGATCCAAAAATTGTGAGCCTTACTCACGGCAAAAATCCTGTCAAATTCAAGTAACACTAATACTTTGTCAGATGAGCCAGAAATCTACCTTTAAAACAAGTCATTCAAAGCATAATGGAAGTCTACGGTTGGAAACTATTTGCCTTTCTGTTGTATCATGATGATCACTCAATTTAACAAGTCAAAATACAGTTTAAAAATTGAAGGATAAAGTATCTTCAAATACAAAACTTAAATGTTACGTCACTCATCAAATTTGTGGGGGATTTTAGAGCTTAAGCAAGTTCAAGAAGGCATTGTAACTAGATGGAGAAAACTTGCTGTGAAACAAAAGCAGGCAATAGGAACATTCAGGTGCAAGTGCCGATGTACATTGGAACACCAGTTCATAGTGGAATACTCTCTCTTATCTCTGCAGCAACACCACAGACACAGCGCCCAATTTTAAATTTTTAACTCTACTCTTTAATAACATGCTAAAAGGACATTCTTTTCTTTTTTGTATTTAGGGAGTCTTTTGAATAAGGTTTCGAAACAGCTTTGCAAAACCAAAATCAAGGACTCTCAAGGAGTTCAAATCAGTAAAATCAACAACTTTCAAGGATCTTTTGAGAACTTGCGAAAACATTTAAAGCTTTCAAAAATGCACAAAAAATAATGGTAGTTGACTTTTCTTGAACTAAAAATGTTGAATGGTTAATATTATGAGGTGAGTGACATACAGTCAAATTATTAAACATTCCAGAACTCATAACAGCAAGGGGTAAAAAAAAAACTTTTTTTTCCCACAAATATAGAATAGAGAACCTTGAAATACAAAATTCAAGTGCTTTCATATACAATTGGGGCAATTTCCAAAATTCAAGGGTATTCCAGGAGCTTTTAAAGCATCTAACCCAACGATATTGAAACTATAGATTGGTGGTAGCCTACGAAAAAACGTAACACACATAGAGCGGTCGTTCGATAGGCGGGCGGGGAAGTGGAAATGCCCAATTGCTATCTCATCATAACCTCAAATACATGGAATATTACGGGAGTTTTCAGAATAGATGATTCAGCGTTGAAATTTTCATCGTTAACGCACTCGATGAATGGCTAAGTTCCGTATCTGGACACAGATTTTCAAATAGTTGATTCTAAATTTGAAATAAGTTTGTATTCAGCAACAGTTCCATAGCAGCCTTAGAAACTGACTATCATTGTCCTAACCTAATTGTTACTCCAGGTGTGTTACGAATTTCACTGTTTGCGTAACATAGGATCCCCTATCTATAGTTTCTAGATCGTTGATCTAACCTAATATTACACCTCTTTTGGAGATCACGATGAAATATGAAAAGAAGGCCCATTTAAGAGGCTGCGGCAACACCACCTTGCATAAAATCATGGTGCACTAAGTCACTTTTAGAGCCACAATTGTGTGCTGTGTAGATTTCTAAAAGACTGACCTTAACATAAGAATAATTCTTATAATGGCATATCAGAGAACAGAATTAGAATTGATACTTACAGGATTTGTTATTGGGAAATATTGAGGCGTATACCGAATACTTCTGGCTATTTCAATATTGTCCTCTAACATTTTCTTGTATGTTTCCTCCGTTAGGGGAAACTCTCGAGGTTCATAGGGTGCCACCTGCTACAAAAAAGAAGAGCAAAATTAGGTTCCCAGTTGTTAATTTATTTTAGATTGCTGAAGGTTATATTGGGGCAGTGGCGAGGCAATTTTGCAGGGCCGCAAAACAGTTTTTTCTACATAAAATTTCAAGAAAACCAAAAAGGTTCAGGAATGAGTTCAGAAAAGCGATTTTCAGAGGAATTAAAGGTAATCAAAAGCTGACAGTTGAGCTGAAATAACAAGAAAAAGCCTTCCGCTCAGTACAGTTAATCATTAAACGATGTTTCTCGTGCCTGGCTAAATCATTAAAGCCCACCAAAAACATTGTTTCCAACTGATCCTGTTTTTCGCATTTTCAAAACAAGGTTTCTTTGCAATTTAAAAACAATCCCGATGATTTTTGAAAGCTCAGTTCACTTTGTACTGTCAAAAAAAGAATTTAAAAAAATAAGTGCCACTGACCTATTCTCTTTGATAGAACAAGGGGATGCGGTAGCAAATGTTTTTGCTGGAAGCAGGAGTATGATAATATTGTAGCCATGGCACTTAAGTTTTGTTTATTTCTATTTCATGCCGCAAAGTACTTTGGAAATAAACAAAAATTAAGGTATTATGCCTAAAATATGATCGTTTTCCTACTTCTATAAATTATTAACACCACCAGAGGCAAGGGTTTCACAGTCTTAGGCAAACATCTCAGACTTTTCAGGGTTGGGCTAAATTCTTCAACTGCTCCAGGTTTTCAATGACTTTGTGAGAGCATGTTACCTTACTTCAACGGGAGAATACCCTTTGGACTTTTGTTTTAGTTGAATTTTCAGTTGCGGATAAGTTAAGTTTCTACAATTCAAGAACGTGCTGAATTTGGGGCTACCAAAAATGGCAGTAAGTGGTACCATCAATGATAATTAAGATGATACTAGGTGTGCCTTCCAGCTTTGTCCATAAACGATCAACAAATACATCTCACTTTCAAATATTGGCACCCACCACTGACCAGAGTGTCTACTAAAATAGGCAGGCCAAAAATCAGTACTTTGGCAGTACTTTTTTAGTGCATTCTTTCGAAATTCAGTACTTTTTCAGTACCTTCAATTGACAAAATTCAAAGAATTTCTAAGATTTGAATTTCTCGCTTAAAGTGCAACAAAAATGACAAAAATTCTAGACCTTCTTGCGGAATTTCCGCACTTTTTCAGTACTTCCAGACTGCCCTTAAAAAATCAGTACTATTTCTGGAATTACCGGACTTTAACACCCTGCTGACGCATATTCATCGGCTTGCGTTTAGTAGAAAAGAGGTGGCAGTGGTTACAAGTCAGTTTCGCAGAGTTTTACTTACTTCATCACAGTCAATAGGGCTATTTACATCTTCTTTTTCCTTTTTCGTTACAGAGGGAGCACGCTTTCGCAACGTAACTTGATCACAGAAGTTATCAATCACAGGCTGAGGAGTAGCAGGAGGTGTCGTCATCGGTGAACTGCTCTCGAAATCCATTGAGTCTGAAAAAAGGAGAGTCAAATATTAACGTCTCATTTATATTCCTGGCACTTCCAATGCTAAAAGGAAGGTTCACTTACTAGGAACATTAATGTAGATCTCTAACATTTTAAGTAAGATATAAATGATGGATATGGAATCTGATAGCAGAGGTTTTATTGGTCCCTTTTGTTTTACACTTGTAAACATCAGTGTATGGGAAAGGAATACAAACAGAGAGTAGGCAAGCAAAAAATTGGACCGAGATTAATAGAAAGGAACTAAGTTACAACCAAGCGTAACTTTAGAGGCAATGGAGTATAAAAAGAAAATTTCAAACTCTTGAAATGTTTGATACAGGAAACTTTATTCGACTAATTTATTAGGTAAAATTTAACTCTGTCTGAAACTTACATATTTATAAAACTTCAGCATTGAAAAGTTTTACTGCTATTTTCAGAATGTTGTGAAACTTTTTCTAGCTTAAATTTTACTGAAAATTTACTTTTCGTACATTTGGCCTCTCGTAAATTTTACTTAAATATATCCAAGGAAGGTTTCCTGAAATGAAAATTTTATAAGACTGTTAAAGAGCTGTCTTCGTAAAATGTACCAGATTTTTGGAAGTTTTAACGACAGATGTCGCTATTGGAGAAACTGAAGAAAAGAGGCGTTAAGTTTTGTTTCTTTAAACGATTCTCTGCTAAACAAATTGTAAAACACAGATTTTCAAAACAAAATTTTTCTGAACTTAGAAATTGTGACAGGAGAAAATTTACAGCTACATAGCTAGCTCATTCTTTCCCCAAAAAGAGACTTGGTTTCTCTCTCTGTTTGGTGTGATTCAAATTATATGTACCCGGAGGAATAGAATTGGAATCTAACACTGTAGAACAAGAACTTACCAGGATTATCAAGTCTCCTGTGCCTGGGTCTTGACATGCCGGAAGGCTTAATGAGGTAGGATCTAAATTTGGCACGCTCTTCTTTTTCACAGCGCTCGTGCCTCAATGCGACAGCATCATCGCTAATATCTTCACACTGGGGAACAGAAAGAAGAATGAAATTAAATAACATTCAGTACGAAAAATTGCCGTTCAGTAAAAAACTGTCACTCTACTAGACAGGAGGAGATTTTTTTTGGGCCACAGACACTTTTTTTTCTGGAAGTAGGGAGGAAACTTTTGGAGGATTTTTTCGGACTTTGTTGACCCTGAATGGCAAAAGGGTACCTGTTTTGGAGATGCCATAAATGGGGCCCATTTGAAAATATATAATTGGCGGTTTCTAATGAAGTAGCCATGCAGGGGAAACAACGTTTGCTAATTGGCTGAACTTAGCTTCAGGCATTGCCTTGCTATGTCAACTTAACCGTCAGCTTTTGGTTGGCTGGATTTCAATTAACTTTTTCCCCCCCTTGGAAACGCTTTTTACAACATTTTGTTTTAGCTCAAAATTTTAAGTAAGAAAAACCATACTATAACCTTCTAAATTCCTTGCTCCTGTCTCATTTGGTGCAAGAACCAAAAGACTAAATTAATCAAAGTCCTTGAGAAAAGGAGCCTCAGTACACAGGGGCACATTTTTCCAGAGAGTAACTTTTCTAAAAGTACAATGAAAAGTTAGCATTTAAGTTTTAGACATGAAACTCTTTTTAATATTCCAAAGGATAAGTTCCATACAGTTTACTTCAGTTTAATGAAAATTTCAAACTTAATCTTGCCGTGAATTAACTTTAACTGGATGACTGGAACAGATAGGAAGGCATTCCTTGGCTTTTTGGTGAAACCAAAATGAATTTTTGGGAGAAAATAGGGCACTTACATCACTATCTTGACTAGGTGTTTTAACATCATTGTTTTTAGCGTCTGTGAGGTAGTCCTCCTCAATGACTCGCCACCTGTGACAAAAGGAAGTAAAAATTAGAAAGAACATGGAACTTCACCAAAACTACGAATTATCCACTTATCAGTCAGAAATTATTCAGATTACCATATCCTTAACTTTCTTATCAGCATTTTGGTAGAACGCTCTCTATAATTTCTGAACTTCCCAGTAAAGATTCAACCAACAATGGCCACAGTTCTCGGGGCGAAATATTCTTGGGACAGTCTTTGCGTTACTAGACTTTCCATGGAGCCTCTACAGCCATGCGTTAACATAAAAATGGCTGTTCAGCTTGCAAATTAGCAAGGCTAGGTTACCCTCCCGCTTCACGTCTTCATGAATCGCATTATTATACAGCAAGCAGAGCTCTGCTTGTGGATATTTTCCGGAAATTATGGATTTTGCAACAGCTGATCAGTTACAGTTAATTCCTGCTGGAAAATCGGTCAGGACGACCAAAGAAGTCGTTTCATGTACGCTTACTAATCATTCCTACCTGATTGACTGTTGCCAGCCTTCATTAAAAATCTATCAATAGAGCTTTGGTCAATGAACAAAAACCATATTAATGCAAGCTAACATGAGGACTCTGCGTTTCTGAGAGCTGATGTGATTTTTAGACTGCCAACTGTTAAATTCCTTGGATATTAGTATCTTTTCATTTGAATATTCATTCCAGCGGTCGAGTCCCATAAAATTGCAATTTTGCTTGTTCAATTACAGCCTTAAAACTGGTGGAAACAATTTTACAAGAGGCTCAGATTTGCTTGTGAGAAAAAGTTACGGCAGGGTGTCTACCAAAATTTTCTTTCCCTCCTTTCTGTAATTCCATGTTTTCCTTGACCTTTTTGTTTTCAAGGATGCCAACTAAAATTTCATTTTGGATTTGTCAGATATTTACCTGATTTCTCCTTTTATTACAAATAAAATTTCTTAATTTTGAATACATACAAACTAGCACTTCTAAACATATACAATGAATTGAATCATATGTTTCACCTTCGCACGTGCTGAGCTTCATTTATAATTGAAAAATGCTCCGAGCGTTCGAAATTTCTTAATCCATGACCAATTTTCCTGATATTTTCTAAATTTTTCCAAATGACATTGATCTCTTTAACGGTTTTTTTTCCATATAAAAAGATGCAAAAAATGAACATTGCTCAGCACAACGTATTCATAAAGATCAGTAGGGCCATAAATTTCCAAGAGAAAAATTCACTACAGATTAGGAGAAAGCTCTACAGGGTTTAGTATTAGAGAGCAATGAAGTGATGCCATATATCACAATCTGGCGTATGAGTTTGCGAATCTCTTGCTTACGCATTCCTAACCAATTTAATTTTCTTGATTTTCCCAGTAACTGGACACCCTCAGAACAGGCCAACACTCATTTAATTGGGACAGCCCTCATACGCGTGAGAAAGAAAAAAATCGAGAGAATACTCACTTGGGTGTCAAAATTTCTTTATAAGGTAATTTCTCTACCCTTGTCATCGCAGCCACACTGTAAGGAATGACAATGTTGTCAATGTCATACGAATTTTCCCGTTTTCGCCTGAATCAAACAGAAAAAACATCAAATTAGGAACTTGCGAACATTGAAGCCAACAAGTAAACAAAGTTGAAATTCAAGTACAGGATGTATCAAGCTCATAATAGGTCTGTTGCATACACAAAAAACAACGGAGAAAATCGAAATTCCGTCCTAAAAACAAGAAAAATCACGAGGGGCAATTCTAGAGACTCGAAATTCCACTCTTTTGGGCGCAGTTTGTAACATGTTTTTTTCATCAAATTTCGTGTATCCATGAGCAGTTTTCCTTGGTTACCAACAGCCAGGTTTGCCTAAAAAGAGACATAAGAAAACCTGACCCGAATGAACTCACTATTTTACAAACTTTTTAATGCATATGATTTCATTCTTTTCAAGCACTCGCTTCCAACTTATTTCTTTGTTCCGCAAGAATAAAAGCTACAGGTCATTTGAAATGATACGCAAAGAAAGTTTGTAACACCTATCTAGATTACTTATATACTTGGGTTAGGTTTTCTATCATCTTCTCTGAACAAACCTGCTGACCACAAAAAAAGTATGTTACAAATTATGCAGACAGCGCACTTAAGAGAGGACTTCAGATTTTTTTGATGTGCAAATCAGAATCTTTTTGTGAGTTTACCCTTAAGAAAGGCTCCTAACTTGGCTGTGTCTCTAGCGTGCAACAGACCCCATTGAGTGACAATATTTACCTTTTCAAACCTACGAGATTATAACGTGTTAGGTGGTGAGGTGTTATGCCCTCCATACCCACAGTAATATCTTAGACACAAATACCTAGATTATTCAGTGAGTAGGAGAATGAAGTTCTGACAAACTTACTCAGATTCACTTGTGAAATATGAGATATTTAAACGACACAGATCTACCTTGGAGGAACTGTTAAGTCCTCACTGATATTCCTATTCATATTGCCAATCAGAAAAAGAAAACAACCTCCTTATCTGATTAAAAGGGAAAATATCTGTCAGAGATGAAGCAACAATGGACATACTAAATTGTGGTATCCAATAGATTTAATGCGGGTACATGTCAATTAAAGTGAAAAAGTATGAGTAAGCAGTGATAAACATGATATTCACATGTTTTCTCCCACCAAGAATATTTCTTTCTATCGACCACAAAATAGAATTGGCTGAGAAAGTTGTGGCAACTTCAGAATATTAACTTAGAAAAACAGAAATTGGCAACAAGTTAAGCTTTAAAGGTAATGCCTTCTTGCAGTTTCATTGATCATGTGAGAAACTGAGCTACTGAGAGATTTTAAAAATAGAAATCGATTTTTATGTAAGCTAGTATGTTGGTCAACAGGAACAACTACTTTCAGCCTTTCTGATCGGAAGGAAGATGATGTGAGATGGCTTAGAGGGCATTGGTATTAAAATGAATGCTAAAGATCAACACTCAATTAGTGCTTTTTTGATCAGGGTGTCTACTAAAACAGGCGGGCAAAAAATCAGTACTTTTACAGTACTTTTTCGGTACATTCCCAAGAAATTCAGTACCTCCTCCTTGCTCAAATTTCGACAAAAATACCAAAAAATGAAAAAATTCCAGACCTACTTGCGGAATTCCCGCATTTTATCAGTACTACCAGACCGCCTTTAAAAAAGTAGTACTTTTTCCGTACTTTCTGGACTTGTAGACACCCTGTTGATGTGTAGGCAGTGATTCATTCTCAACGCTGCGCAAGTTAAACTGCCATTCGACAGCAGAGAAACACAAAACAGAAATTGTTTCTCAGTAGAGCAATATGTTAGTTCCTTTCCAACTGCTGCCAAATTGAAAGAACGCAGTACCCACTGCAAAATTCGCATGTTTGTTTATGGTGCTTTAATCGGTGAAATTTGATAACTTCATTCAAGACAGCTGGTTGGGAGGCTAATGAGGTTTAACTGAAGGTCACTGTAGATGGATATCCTAAGTAAGGTGAAAATTTTAAGATCCAGGCACCATACTTGCAAGACATTCTCCTGGATGAAAAAACAGATCAGACCTCAGAAACACCTAGAGATCAAGTAGTCCAGTCAAATTAGAAAAATTAGAGGAAAAAATTCCCATACAAGCGATTTTTGGCTAAAGTTGCTTGTTAGGGTCTGGAGAGGCACAGGCCAAAAGTCCCCATCGATACCCCTTGTGCTTAGCCCCCCAGCCCCCCCCAAAGCCCCCCAAAAAGGCTAAAAAATCGGTTTTTCGGCTATATCTCGAGAACAGTTGGAGATAGCGAGTTGCGTATCATTGAGAAAATGTTCCTCATCAAATTCTGCAAAAAAAAGTTTCTTATGCTTTTTCTTCCCCAGGCACTCCTTGACCCTCAAAATGGCCGCCGAGTATGGGCGTCATAGCGTGCTTCCTCACTGTACGGTAAACATAGGTCCGCCTCTAGACCGCGCGGTCGCGCCGCCGAGTGTCTCAACCTTCTCACCCCGTCACCCTCTATATATAGTTGAAATTTACATGATATGCAATAATTATGTACTCTTACCTTGTTTGCTATGCAAAATTCTGTTTTCAGTCAGTAAACTTTGATGCTTCAGCAATAGCCTGAGGGCGATTAACAGCCAGAAAGGAAGAACACGTATTTTGATGACACTGTTCCTAATTATTGCCCGACGTATTTGTGTGTGGTCGATTCACGGATTTCGAATAGATCAAGAATTTTAAAAAATAAATCTACCTCAGAACTTGCCGGACTTAGAATCTTAGAAACAATTTCTAGAGAAAATTTGGCAAAATCAAATTATCACCTTAAATGATAGTCTGGAATTTATACACAGACACAGGTAACACTTACTCCACGAAAATGACATTACATGTGATCCATTGCGATTATTTCAACGCATCTCTATTTTTATGACGTTGCAAGAAGGCCTTGAGAATTGTTCTAAGTATGAATTATCTCCGTACCCTCAGTCCTAGTTTAATACCAATAGAACGATGAAAACGAAAGAAGCCTCTTTATGCGCCATTTTTGAGCCGAAACTAGAAAAAAAGGCCCCAAGTAACAGCAATTATATCCTTGATGGTGGATTTCTATTACACCGCGCAGTCTGGCCCCAGGGAGCAGAAAAGTTTGGAGATTACAGAAAAATACGTAACCTATGTCCTTCGGAATTTTGGTAGAAATTGCCTCATTATTTTAGACGGTTATTCGAGTGACATACCGTCAACAAAAAATGGAGAGAGATCCTAAAGGTACGGTAAATCAATGGTCATGGAAATTGCTTTTAATGAAGAAACAAAAGTAACTTTAATCCAGGAAAAGTTTTCATCTAATGACGAAAACAAAACAAGACTGATAGAAATTCCACAAAAAAAAATTCAGGAACATCGGTCTTCAAAATGAAATTCCAGATGGAGATGCACACCCATACTGATTGTTTAAACGGCCTTGATCTTATCTTTGGAGTCAACCAAAAATTGTGTGATTGTTGGAGAAGACGTCGATTTTTTAATAATTTTAAGTACGTTGTCTCTAGAAAATAAGGAAATATTTTTTCTAAAACCTGGTTGACAAAACTTTGAAGCAAAAATTTACTCTTTTAAAAGCCTAAACGCCTGTCCGAAACTAAAAGATTACATGCTATTTTTACATGCATTTTTCGGGTGTGATACTAACTCGGCAATTTTTGGAAAGGGCAAGATGGCACTCTGCACTTTAAGGAAAAAAAGGAAGACATTCAAGATTTTGCGGGTCATTTAAGGATAAAGGCTTAACATTCAATTCCATGTCTGAGTCCGGTAGCAAAATTCTCTTAAGTCTATGTAGTGCAAAGAAACTAAATGATTCATTAGACAAACTTCGTGTCTATTTAATGAAAAAAAATTCACTCAAATTTTATTAACTTCATTTCCATTTTATTATTTAACCGCTACTAAAATTGTAACTCATAAATAAAGTGTTCTTTCATTCCTTAACAGACCGCCCTTTCCTCCCTTTTTTTGTCCTCTCCTCCCCCCCCCCTCCTACGACCTTGATTTACGTTCTTTTTAAAAACAATGAATTGACCTGCGAATAATTAAAAAAAAAAAAAAATTGCCACGCAAATATGTCGGGCAATAATTAGGATCACAGTTTCATCAAAATACGTGTTCTTCCTTTCTGGCTGTTAATCGCCCTCAGGCTATTGCTGAAGCATCAAAGTTTACTGACTGAAAACAGAATTTTGCATAGCAAACAAGGTAAGAGTACATAATTATTGCATATCATGTAAATTTCAACTATATATAGAGGGTGACGGGGTGAGAAGGTTGAGACACTCGGCGGCGCGACCGCGCGGTCTAGAGGCGGACCTATGTTTACCGTACAGTGAGGAAGCGCGCTATGACGCCCATACTCGGCGGCCATTTTGAGGGTCAAGGAGTGCCTGGGGAAGAAAAAGCATAAGAAACTTTTTTTTTGCAGAATTTGATGAGGAACATTTTCTCAATGATACGCAACTCGCTATCTCCAACTGTTCTCGAGATATAGCCGAAAAACCGATTTTTTAGCCTTTTTGGGGGGCTTTGGGGGGGCTGGGGGGCTAAGCACAAGGGGTATCGATGGGGACTTTTGGCCTGTGCCTCTCCAGACCCTAACAAGCAACTTTAGCCAAAAATCGCTTGTATGGGAATTTTTTCCCCTAATCCGAGATTTTTTATCTAATTTGACTGGACTAAAGAGTGCTGCAGATGTGGGAATGAATTTTACTTCTGAGGAGAGTAAAATTCTTTGTAAATTTATTGGAAAAGGGGCACTTGGAGATCAAAATTATTCTCAATCCATTAAGAAGTTTGCAATTGGGAGCCTTTCATTTCCTGACGTAAGTCTTGGTCCAGGAAAAGGAGAAACATGCAATAGGATGTATGTGAGGTGATTCTGACAGCACTTGAACTGAATTTTAGTGTTTCTGGAGTCAATTGTGAAATCTACACTTAAGGAGGGGGTGGTGACCATCTTGGCCAGGAAATGTATGACGATTATTCTATCAACCTCTGTCCAGCTGCTCATGGTAGTGCGAAAACAAGACTGAGCAGGCCGTCTTCTCGTTTTCGTTGCGGCCGTACAACCTGAGAGAGTTGAGATTGACAACAAACCTGGTGAATTCGTTCCTGTCAGGTGCTTTCGCGACAGACGCGCTTTGGTTGTGCCCGGGCGATGCAGGGGTGAAACGTGGATGTCTGAGCCAGTCTCTGAAACAAGTATCTGCTCGTCGTCCATCGATCTCACCGCCACTCGTTTCGCTTTGACTTTTTCGACAGAATGACAACCCAGATTCTCCTTTAAAATCTTGGGCTTCCTACCCCTAATACCAGGTTTTTTCTTCATGCCAGGGCCTGAATCAAAAGACGCCAAACATAAATATCGTCATAAAAATAAACGCAGACAGAACATAATGAGAGACATAGCACAGGATGCGGGTGAATTTACGAGCATGCGAGACAATCATCTGACATACAGGAATACCATGGCTTTGAGATACCTAAGTTTCAGCATGAAAGTGATTTAACAGGCTTGCAAAGGCCATTAGTGCTTCTAGCAGATCATGCCAACAACCTTAAAAATAACTATATCAGTGGCCTCCTGATCATAAAGAATGATCAGGGTCCTGCTGGATTAGGGTGATTTGTCATTCTTTGAAATACTTTTTTCTTTCTTAGTTTCGGCCAGATAATGCTTGCGAGATACATCTTGATGATCAAAGCTCCGACAGCGTAGCATATGGAAGTTCAACGTCTTTGAAGTGAGGTTAATAGGATATAGTTTACATTGAGTTTGTCAAGTACTTTCAATGAGCTTTAAATGTCAGAATAAACAGCAGTTACATTGAAAATTATGCCAGCAAAAATAGGGGAAAACCCTATGCAATACACAATGAATTGAACTGATTGTTCTTCATGCTTTGAAATTCTAGTTTTTTGAGAGAACAATAACTTTTCTTACTTCCAAAATTTGGAGCCACATCTGCCTATAAGAGCACATGAAACTTGAACTCTTTGTCAATTGTTTTTGTCTAGTTCCGATACAAAATCATTATGCCAGCTGGCCAGCAATGTAACTGAACATTTAATTAGGGTAGCAATGATCATTCAAAAGATTTCTTCATGCTAAGATTTCATGACCCTCAAAAAATAAGGGCACACTTTTACTTTGTAACTAATCTACATAAGTGGGGTTTCAGAAAAAGAAGGGAAAGCAAAAAATAATTTCTTGGACATTTTCTGCTTTTAAAATTAACCAAAAAAAGTCAACGTGGAGATCCTTTACATCTGTCTGTTAGAGAGGTATATTTGGGTTATGGATGATTCCTGTAATTCAGAGAGAGTCAAGCAGCTTCTTCCTTCTGCTGTAACAGGAAATATTTAAATTCTGTGTTCAATCTCTCATAAGTTCCACCACTATGCATGATCATGATGAAAAACAAAAATAAATGAGTTTAAAAAAAAACAATAAAAAAAATTGACACCCTAAGACTTGGACAGACCAAAAATGCTGAGAGTTCGCATGCATCTACCATACCACTGAGTGAACATTGAAAGATATCATTCATGAAAAGTTCCTAAATCAAAAATTGCATTCCAATACTATGGTATATAAAATCTAAAATCATTTGCCATGTGTTTGGCACTTATTAGCTCTCTGTCTTTGGTCTGCTAGAAATCCATTTCTTGATGAATGTTTTTTGCTGACAGACACCGTATTCAATCTGGAGTCACCAAAGGCTTAGAAAGTAAAAAAGAGAGAGCTAGCTGCTGTCACACATGGAATACATTTCTGCAGGGAAGGACCATGGAGAATTTGCAGAGGAATTTGCATCACAACTGGTTGGGTTTTACCAAAATCAGCATAATTGCATTTCACATTGCCAAGTTTTCTCAGGTTTTAATTTATTGGGTCAAAATCTTTGGGAATTTACCCTTGATTATGAAGAATACACTCACAAAATTCCAAGTTTTAGTGTTATTTATTGGTAGTTTTATGTTAAAAATAAAACGTAAGAGAAAACAAAGCAAAGTCCGATACAGTTTCGCTGATTGTGGTTAAATTTGTCTGACTGGCTGCCTAGCAGAGCAGTATCTGAAGTGCCACTATGTAAATAACAGTTATCAGCAAGTTTTGCAATTCAAACCTTCCTACAGAGATGCATCTTCAGTGGGCAGACCATGAATAGATTTGAACCACTGCTCGTCTCTCCTTCTAAACAGACTTGGTTCTTCTCAATTGTTCCGCATAATTGTGAAATTAGAAAAACATCCATCTCCCTTTAAAATTCAACATTTGGAGGCATACTGATCACACTTGAAAAAATAGGACTACAGATAATCAATATTTTGCAGTCATTGCTCATTACTTCCGAGGATTTTCCTAACATTTCGTTCAAAAGTACTGATTAGATTTGGAATAAATGTAAAATCTGCATGGACAAGTGAAATCTCTAAGAATCATTTCAGAGAAATTCGATTCATTCTTTCATTTGGCCACACTGAGACAACACTGTGGGTTAATAAGACAATATCATCAGAGGAAAAAAGAACAAGTGCAAGGGGATTGTATATTTAACAACCCGAGAATAGGTGAAAAATTCAGTTGGGCAACCTAAAATAGATAAAAGGGGGATAAAAACTGAGTGGTCTGAAAAGAAAAGCAAGGCTCTTCGGCTGTGAGATGAAGGGTAATGGAGATTTACTGGCACAGAATGAACGAAATACAACTGAAATGCCTCTGAAGTCATTGACATGAGTCCCTGGGAAGAGAGCCAAGAAAAAGTGCACACAAGGGGTTCCTCTGACATAGTGCACCCAGACTATCATGCTGACTCTTCCACTTTAAAAAATGTAAAGTTTGGTTAAAAAAATAACACAACCTTGTTGAATCAGCACAGAACAGAGCCAAATGCGTTCCAAAAAAGTCATATACGTACATGGCTCTCCACAAAAAAACATGACCAAAGATAACTTTGAATTGGTGAAATATCAGTTAACAATTCAAATACGACAGTTAGTTCTCTGACCTGTTTGCCAACAGAGAAAGAGGAATACTTAGTCGTGCTAAAAACAAAACTGAGTGCTAACGCCGTCTGGTTGAGGTAGCACAGAAATAAAAAATTCAAGAGTTCTTAGTTAGAAGGGCTACTAACTTTAAATTAAGGGGGAAGAATTACGGGTAGAGGAGATGAAAACCATCCTGAACAGAGCAATGCAAAAGACAGGGACCCAAGTTTAAATGCAATGACGAAAAAAAACTAAAATTCTAAAATTGAGAAGGATACGCCTGCTAACTGACATACAATGTCTAGAAAACAAATCCTGAGGCTACGACGGAACTAAAAGCCACGCCTGGAATCCTACTAAAAATGAAAATTTCAATTGACATCTTGCTCATCTGATTTTACAACACTTCCAGACGCTAGGCAACAATGACATCAAACCAGTGCTTACTTACACTTTCCGAGAGAAAATTGAAGAACTTATTTTATCATACATTTTTACCTCGAGAATCAGAACATTTCAAACTTCTACCTAACTTTCTTTTAGGTGACAAGACTGAAAAATTTCAATCATGAATTTTCCGACATCATCAATTTTTGATAAAATTCATACAAGAAGGTTTATGAAACGATGAAAGTTTTCGCAAAGAACTGGGCTGCACCAGTTCAGACAAGTGGGCTGAACTTACAGTTTTTATAGAGATTGTAAAATCTTCCATTACTTCAATTCAGAGAGAGATATCATTAATAGGGACTGAAACTTCTTTCTTTCTTTCGGCAGGGTGTCTACCAAAACGGGGGGGAGGGGATGACAAATTTTTTTCTGCTTTTTCACTACATCAAACCTTGCCTATACCAACCGTCCGTCAACTTTTTGATAATCAACCTAACTATTATTTTAAAAACTGCCTGATTTGAGAAGGAGCTTAGGTGGCAGCTGTTTAAAAATAAATGAGTCTAGACTTTTTATTTCCAAGACTTACACAATTTTAAAGTGGAGAAAAAGCAAATGAGCTCACATTAGAATGAACAATCATTTCCACCATGAGAGAGTCAAATATTGGCAGAAAAACTGATACTCATTGATTTCTTACAACTTTGCTGATGATCGCCAATTATCTTCGCATCTTTTCTAGTTTAAAATGAGCCCAGAATAAGAAAATTGTGCTCATTGAGGATAGGCTCCAAGAACGAACTTGTAATTTACCAAATGAAACAATTATTTTATGGAAGGTGGCTTAGAAGGGTCTAGTGGTGAAAACAGGAAACAGTCACTGGCAGAAAGTCACTGGAACACTTTTCGATACGCTGCGCGGGTTCCACACTGCGCAGCAAAATGTTGAAGAATCACAAGATTTTAACTCTTTTCCACGCCTGGATTTAAATTTCTAAACTTTCACTCTACTTTCTGACAAGCCGGAGAAAATTCTACACTTTTTTCATTTCTCTATTCATACACACCTTGAATGGGCTTAATTCTTGGAAATAGCTACCAAATTAATCCTGTATGAAAATTTCAAAAAATGAAACGGAATTGGAGAAAATGTTCTTCACAAAAACCTGACATTCTAGAAAATGCTCGAAAATTTGCGGTACACTCAGAACTGTACAGAGAAGGCTACGGGTAACCAAATTTTGCCTGCTTTCCAAAAAAGATCTGCAATCCTGCAATTTTGGAAATTTCTGATTTTTCCCTTATAGATAATTTATCCTTGCGTGACTTCCCTACAATCTTCTACCATTCAGAGCTTTCTTCAAAACATTTGTGTGCTGACTCAAACAATTTTATGACAACATTTTGTGGCATCTTGGCAGTACACAATCTTAAGACATTACAACACAGCCTATGTATTTCTGAGTAACAGAAGATAAATCAATATCAGGGAGACGAACGACCCAAAAGAACAGTTAAGAATGAAGGCACTATGATGCATGCATGCTTTGTCTCTGAAATCCCATGCTGAGCATGATACCATGAAAAGATACGAATTTTTGTACGTTTTGAATGGTGCACCATTATCTACATCAATTTTCAGGGTTGCTACAGAATTTAGAAAACTAATAGCCCTGACAATTTTCAGGTACATTTTGGTAAAATTCCCTTACAATTGAGAATATGCCAGATGGTTAAAAACGCAATATGGAATATTTTTCAGGCATTTGCCGCTTGAAATGTCAAACTCATTCTAGAAAGCAAATTAAGGTGACAACAATTGGCCCACATAAAATAAATTTGGTAAAGAAGGCCTTATATCAGTTTTTCGTTTTGTCTACTGTTCGGTAAGACAATTGACTACATTTTGCAATTAGGAACTATAAATTTTCGTCCAGTTGAAAAACAATGTACTTATGTGCCATTAGTTTCCCTATGCACATAAGTGTTTCTTCAGATGAGTTAGAATTTATAGCTCCAAATTGCAAAATGTAGTCTAATTTTTCCTCAACAATTTCGTCATTTTCCCTGACTTTTAAAAATTCCCTGGCTGTGACAACCCTGAATTTTAGAAGGTAAAAAGTTAATTGTAAAATATTAATTTAAAAGCCATTTAGTAGCCCAATCCTAAAAAATTTTCGTGAAGAAGGCCTTGTATCTTTTTTTCATTTTGTCTACTGTTCAGAGAGACAATTGACAAGTTTCTTTTTCTGATAAACTTCCTAGCAGACAGAAACTGAAGAGAAAACCGTTGTAATTTCTCCTGGAAAAATATCTAACTGGAGTAAAAGAATTCTTGAATACCTGAGGAAACTCACGAAAATCACCACTGAAGTTTTAGTTACACCTGTTGAACAAAGTTCAACGGCCACTATCATCTACAGAAAAATGTGAACAAGAAACATAATTAATCAAAAAAATAAGAGGGCGATTGATTACCATGAATTGAGGAATTTTTAAGCGTATTAAGTTTCTTCCTATGTTGGAACATCTCTACAGAGGGCGCCAATTTCAGTCTCTTCTCCGGGTTCACCGAGTCGCTGCTTGAATCCACACTTCTCGACGAGTACGATTTTATGCTCATTCGAGAAACGCCTTGCTGCCATTCTGGTACCCGCATTAATGAATTTAGATGAGTAGATAATGATACATCTGGAACAAATTTAAACCCACAATTGTCACTTTTGGCAACGCAGTCATGACTAGTACTGAAATACATACTGAGGAAACTTCTCCCTCCCCCCTCCCCCCAAAAAAAAATCTTGTGGTACCTATCAGTATTTTTTGGTACAATCCTGGAAGGTCTTTAAGCAAGATTAATGGGACACTAGGTTCAGGTACAAACTAAAGCATTTCTGCAGATGATTATCATGCAGAAAATGATCTGACACACATTGAAAAGTTTAAAAATTATGTTTTACAAAAAATAGAGGTACTTGTAATTCCTAATGATTAAAAGGCAAAAATACAAATGATGTCATTTGTGTTCGAACTAGTAAATGTAGAAGTGTATATACTGAAATTCGATAAATGACAACTTCAACAAACTTCCCACTGCATAGATCCCTTTCTTCATCGAATTTAAAAAGGAAACATGAATTACAACAGTGATACAACTAAACCATGTATCTCAATTGCGGAGTTTAAAAAGATCCGCTTTGTTCTTTTTTTGAAGGAGAAAAAAATCGATAAAATTCTTTGAAGTTTTCTGTTCTTCATGCACAGAGAAGAAAAATCACAGAAGTTTTCAAGAATTGACATTGAGTAGTTTTTCGTTTAAAAAGAAAGTATGACAGGAAATCTGCGACATTGCAAACCGCGAGAGTGGTCTGGTGCTTTCATTATCGATAAGTTGCCGCTTTGATTCATATCTTGTGTACTGGTTCATTGCAGAAGCATTAGGACCCCCCCCCCCCCCCCCTTCTTTCGAAAAAAATCCTAATGCTACATTACTTTCTCATGATTTTACACCCATCAGAAAATAAAACATTATCCGAAAACTAGGTTTTCACAGGGATTAACTCTCTGATTCAGGCAAAATGGGATTTCTGTATGATAATAGTTGTTTTCTTAAATATTATTAAATACATTCTTTTCTCTATACATATATTATTCTACCTCTCCTTCTCTATTGCTAATTATTACACTTTCACTTTATTCATGAAGATATTTTACAATAAGTAGCGATAGAGAAGGAGAGGTAGAATAGTATATGTATGAGAAAATAATATGGTTGATAATATTTAAGTGCTGTACATACAAAACATCACTTAAATATATTAAATTAATAGATGTAAAGAAGTTCATAGATGTTCAACTAGTTACATTCAATTTTTCAGTTGCAATCAAGGCTCTGACAAATGGGCTAATGACTTTCCCCAACAGTAAAAAAGCAGTATGTCAGAAAGGAGAGATAATATTAATCAATTAGTACGGAGCAGTTGCAAAATAATCTGGTATGTACTCCTCCCGAGTCTTCCTCCAGTTGAGAGATAAGGCCTTAGAATATACATCAATGTTTGTGATTTTTCAAGCAGAGACTGAACTGTAACAGGGTTGTCTAGCTGTGACTGTTAATTGCGATTAACTCGATTTTTCTGCTTTACTTGGGTGAAGAATCATAGTAAGCTGACATCAATGATCCTGTTCATAGATACAGATATGACACACTGAGAGACACTCAGATTTCATACTATGTTGCCAAATATCTGAATTGTCAATTAATTAATTACTCTAATAATGCAGATGGTGTTTGATAGAACGTTTTAACTTGAAAAGTGGCTCTCTGAAATTTAAGACAAGTAAATGAATAACAGAAGAATTGTAAGGATGCTTTGCTTGGCGGACTTCTTGGAACTTTTTGTGTGAGAGAGTGGATATTGTTGTAAAAAGAAGTTTTATGAGTATTTCCAGACATAAGAATCTTAAAGAAAAAGGTCAATACGCTGGTAAGTCTTTCCGCCTTGTTGCCAGCAAGGGCTAGTGATAAACTTTTAAAGCAGTCATTTTTCATTCCATTCCGTTCTAGGACATTGATTGGGTTTCAATTTCATCATTTACTGATTTCCTGACACAAAAGTTTCCAATTCCACGATATTTGAACCAAACTTTCATTTGGTTCTTTTCCTTTCAAGTGCACTGACATTTACTAGTCGCTGCTTGCTAAATTTCACAATTTTCACACTGAGAATTTTCTGACTTTCCAGATGGTCAGAAACCCCGCATAGCGCAGCCAGCTTCCGTAAAACTTATAGACCATCCGATGTTTTCAATAAAAAGGCGGAGCGTGCTGAGCTAACATCAGTGATATTATTTGACTTATTAACGACCCCTCCACTCCCCCCACCCTTTGAATATACATATATGATAACTTTTTGTTGGTTCTAGAATAACATAAGTTCTGAAAGTTTGATTTCAACTTTTTCACTCATTGTCAGCCACCCGCTTGAAGCCTTGAGTTTTTCAGGGTGGCTACAAACGATTAGGTTCCTGTATTTTAGAGTTTTTCTTGACCGACAGGTGATTTGACACATGCCTTTTCTAGAGCAGTTCCTCAATTTCTACGTCATTTTGCTTTTGGTTCCTGGCTTTTTCAGACAATTTCCTCGACATTTCCGGATTTCCCTTACTGCAACCATCCTGACTGTTGGGCAGTCCTATGTATTTTCATAATGAGCATTCATGACAATAAAGAATAAGAATTAAGAACTACTGAAGGTACTAGAACCAACAAAATGTTATCACCACAAACAAATAAAGGAGAAGAAAAAATTGGAGACTCACCACTACTAAACGACAAGATGGGATGAAAGCCGGGTCTAGAGCAGCAATCCTTTCTGGGAGGGAACTATCAGGCAACTGTTTCGGCGCCAGCGTTGGTTTATCAACCGATCCCGCACACAGAATACACGACAACGAAGAAGTGCACCTACACATGACTGTTGATCGCTTGATTGGCTTCTTACTAACTTTAAAAATATCCGAGACACGACCGAGCTTACGATTTGAAAATGAACTCCGACAAAATGGCTGCGTCCGAGCACAATGACTCGCACTCTCATCATCATCTTTATTCGAACCGGGAACAGCACCAGGCAAACTGCCATGATAACCATTGATAACCACACTACTACTACTCGCCACACTTTCTGGCTTCAGCTCAACGCACTTTTTCGTTGCTTTGACTTTGCTAAGAAACTCATCGTATTCCCGAATTTTGTATTGTAGGTCAGCAATTTGAGCTTGCAGCCATACCCACTTGCTTCCAATCAAGGCCCTTTCTTTGACGTACTTCCACAGGCTTCTTTTGGCTCTGAAACAGAGAAAACAAAAGAATTAGTTTGTCGCACTCTCTTCTGGAAGAAAATGTGAGAAGGATCGTATTGAGGTGCACTATTACATTGAACTTACCTATTAAACTGTCAATTCTACCATTTAGTAACCAAAATTCAATGGAGCAAACTTTTTTTGAAACCATTCAAATAAATTTCTAGGTATTCATATGAGGGCACAATTCTAAAATTGCATTTTAGTGTTATTATTTAATTATTGATAAAATAAAATATGAAAGTTAGAGCTTTTCCAACTAATCATAGAGATATTAGTGATACAAACAAAGCTATAAGACCAGAATGCAATTGGGGCAGCTCTGAATAGAGCCACTCTGATTATATTGTCAACATGGTAATACCATCCTCCAAAGAACAAGGAATTGTATTTACATTTGAGCGTATTTTGAGAGATAAAAGGATTTAATTGCAGCTACTCATTCATATGAATGATCAGATGAAGCAACTGGTGATGTAATAGAAATAAGATAACTTTCAAATTCCTAATTAGCATTTAATTTTTGCTTTCCCTTTTTTGTGTCATTATATGATCCTAACTGGATTGAGACAGAGATCAGTTTTACAACACTTCAGCAAAAAACCTTCGCATTTTATCATTTTACTTTCACTAGATGGAAAATAAAATTGAATCAAGTTTACAGGGAAAAATTATGAGTATCACCCTTTGATGTAAGAGATGAACTAAAAATTCTAATTTTTAATTGTTACTTGGACTGGATTCTCCAAATAGAACCAAGGACACTGCAAACCCACTAAGATTTTATACAACTTCTTTTGTCTTCCAATAAAACATAAAAATTTGATCGATTCCTATCTGTAAGTAGACCTGAAAAGAGATTTAAGTAATGACATACAAAAATGTCCAGTAAATTTTGTCATTTTCTCATCTACATTAGACTGTAGCATTAGAAGCAACAATTTTCTACAACCTTGCCGATTCTGAATGCCCATGATCCATTTTTGTAAAATGAAGTCCACTCCAGTAAAATTCTAAAAGTGAGGACTTTGTTTTCTTTCTTTCATTTTTCTAGTTAAAACATTTAATTAAATCTGAGGCAACATCATCGCAAAGCAAATTTTGATTAAAATGCTGAATATCCTTGAAAAAATTTGCTCCATCCTGTTAAATCATTCCTGAACACTAATGAACATGGCTGCCAACAGTTTTGACGGATCAGGACCTCTGGTTTTCAATAAGTAACCTTTTCATGCCGGAATCACATGCTGAATTTGGTAGCTGAATAAGGAGGTCAACAGTCATCGCTCAACGGCTAAAATAGTGCAAATTCCAGTTATTTTCATCCAGATTTGTACTAAATCTATTCGAATAGTTCAGACAAATCGGACATTGTCCGATGGTCGCCGACAACTGTTGCTGAATTATGCGCGATCAGCGCAAAAGTCTGGCATCAATCCGATTACTTCCACATTCAGATCCCGAATTTGGCATGTGATTCCGGCATCAGGATTACCTTGCAAGGCAGTACCAAATCATGCACCACCAGTGCAATAAGGCAATCACCAGAACGGAAATTCCAAACCCAAATAAAATAGCAGTTGTGAGGTTCAGGCACAAAAGTAGTTCTGAACCTTGAGATAGAATTAAGTAATTGTAGAATTGAGAATGGAGAAGATTGGACAAAAGTTACAATAGGAAATGTCAATATTCAACAGAAATTGATGGTGTAGAGCGGACTCATCGTATGTTGAGAAAAATGTCAATCTCTGATTACCTCCGAATTAGCACCACTCAACAGGTTAATACATGCAGTCGGATGGCACCACTGACGAGTGGTGACCTAAACACTACTTGACTTTTTTCTCAACATACGATGAGTCCGCTCTAAGTCGGCAATCACATAACTTGGTTTGCGACGTTGCAGACTTTCTGTCATACTTCATTTTTTAAACTGAAAACTTCTCAACTGCGATTCTTTAAAACTGCTATGATTTTTCAACTCAGTGCAAAGAAAATTTTGTAGAAACTTCAAGGAATGATTTCAATTTGCCCTCCTCTAAAAAAATAATATAGAGGCAGAGATTTTCAGATACCGCAAACAAGATATGTGATTGTGGACTTACGCTGTCATTATATGCTAACCAATGGACCTCTTTTGATTGATGCATATAGGTTGGTGATTGACCATTCTCGCCTTTGTCCTAATTCTACCAGAAGTTAATAATTTTAGAAGCGCTGTTCATCTCAGTTAACTGCCTAACAGGTTGCCCAGTGGACTGTTGATGAACTACTATAGGGCGACTCACAGACTGCCATGAGTGAATCCCAGTTACCTAGCGATTCACTGAGGTCCATAAGTTACTCGATTGCTACGCATTTTGGTGAGTTTTGTTCTGACGCCATACCTCAGTTGATCAAAATTAGACAAAGCGTCGATTAAAGACAGCGCCTGAATATATATGAGTTTGTCATTTTTTTTTGGTCACCACAGACAATTTTAAAAATTACATCCAGCTGAGATAAGCTATGTATTTCTTCTACATGTCTGAATAAGTACATAATTACAAAAATTATAAAAAAAGTATTTAAATCGGCTCATGAGAGGACGTCCGATGTCCGATACAAAGTTTCAGAACTTGTAGATGATATGTACTTAAGTACAGACACAAGAAGGTTGAAGACCTTAGGAATGTGTAGGGCTTTTTTTTAATCCGAACCACATAGTTACTTTGACGTTTACTAAAGAGATCGATCTAATCAGTGTTGCAGGGCAAAAGAAACCATTGCAATTATGAAACCTTGAATTCGACAATGGATGTTTTCCCAGGAACCTATTTATTTGCTCGTAGCACATCCCTGTGAAATCCTCAATTTTTTCAGCCATGAATGAATTGTTAAAATTGGTCAACAAGCTGACATTGTAGAAAGATACTAACTTGAACAAAATTACAAGGTAGTGATTGAATACTTAATTCGCCATTTAGCAATGCTCAGAAAGATATTGCAGGGTACGCTAAAATCATGGCAGTATTTCCGCTATAAATTGTCCAAAATATAAGAAGCTTGCAAAAGTATCATCTCTTGCCATGCAAGTTTCAAACTCTTCTAAGAAGCAGATTTATGAGCACTTCGAGAGTAAGTTATAATGTAATACTCACATGGGAAGATGCTGCTGATGTTGGTTGTTGAAATTTTGCATTTCATCACAGCTCTCCGCACCAGAACTACTGGCAGTGGCATCCGAGTCAAGGGCGCGTTGAACCGCTTCCAGATGTGCCAGTGAAGTTCCAGCTACCCGTTCTAATTCTGATCGCACTTCCGCACTCAACTTGGGTGTAACAACTGTCACACCTTTCGACACACTGCTCGATCGACCAGACCCGAAATATTTGACCGATGATTTGAGGGTGGGCACTGTGTGCCTCTGTTTCAAAGACTGCTCCAGGCGACGGAAAAATATAGAAGTATTGGCATACGGCATCTTCTTCCTCAACGCTTTCAAGTCGCTGGTTAGGGCATTTTGACAGTTCAGCAAAGGTCTCAAAGATGCAGTCTCACCGGACGAGTTACTAGCGAACTCTAAAAAACTGACAACATCTTCACTTGCTTGTTTCGTCATCTGCCTCGCTTGCATTTTGTGCATTCTGCGCTTCAGCCACTCTTCTTTCCGCTGCAGGTGAAACTGTCTCTTCTGCATTTCATTCAATGTGTCTTTCAATTTGGCATCTTTCCCAGACTGGACATCTGCGACGTTGTCATCAACACAGATGCCCATCATGTCAACATCATTGAAAAAGTTGGAAAGGCTGCCAGCAATGTCAGCTGAATCAGCCATAGGAAAAATGACTTCATTGTCATCATTCGCCTCGGAGACCATATTGTCCATCTCGCCAGGGTCACCGCAAACCATTGGTTCGGAGGTGTTGTTAGATTCAAAGTTCTTAATAGCCTGAAATATCTCTTCAACATTTTCAATATCACCAGCACCATCAGCACTATTGCAATCAGGGAGCATGTCGGGTCCAAGTTGCTTCAGTAACTGTTCCATGTCGTTCGGATAGCTCTTCTCCTTTATGAACAGGCTTGTTTCCTGACCGAGAATTTCTGAATTAGATTTTTGCAGCCCCATGTTATTCAAATCACCCATAGGCATGTCACTATTGTTCATTATCGGCTTCACAGCACTGTTATGAAGCGACTTGATTCCCGAGGCCTTCGTAGGCGACTTAGTATTTAGCTGATTTTTCGCACACAGAACTCGGGAGAAATTATCATTGGATTTGTAGAGAGAGTCAATATCAGACTTGTAAATGCTTTGAGACTGTAACAATTTCATCAACTGTACGTCATACTCACAGTTAACAGGCAAGAGAGATTCAACTGTTTCCTCGCAGGATGAATCCTTGGTTGGATCACTTTGGCTCCTTGGTTTCTGCTTTGATTTGAGTTTTATCAAAGACAACACTGCGTCGATAGGATGCTGCTTTAGAGAATCAAACCGAGCATTTTCTGATGGGACAGGGGCCATGACAACATTGATTACGCCTCAAAAAGGCAACCTGAGTTCCCATTCATACATGGGATTCCGCACTGAACACAGTCTACATTCACGAATTTCAGGTTCTACACTTTCATAAAAAGAATTAAAATCAAGTCATAGTTACTGGAGAAGACAAAGAATACTGGTTCGTATTGGTAAACAATTACACGATGGTCTGAAGACACTCGATGTGCATTTCTGATGAAACATGTTTTGATCTAGACAAAATAAAAAGGTTATCACACGAACCGAAACACGTTAAATCAATATCGTTGCCGGTATATTAGTCAAAAACAAGACGAAACAAGCGCACAAACGCATTAAACACGCGAAATTTCGGTGCGAACAACTATCGACGAAAACCAGGCTCAATACAAAGGATTACTGGAAACAACACGCAGCCGAAAGTCGGAGCGTGCTCCAGATCCGACACGGACTCGCGGTCACAATTGATCACATTACAAATTGCCGGATCTTGTTACCTTTTGGCGGTACAATATTGTATGACATTAAAAGCTGAAACATGAATTTTGAAGTAGGGCATCGGGCGCAATATTTCGCGATGAAATTAATTGGATTAGAGATTCACTCCCACGTGACGGAGGGTGGTCATTGCGTTGCATGAGCTGACAAAACCCGCTCACTCGGGGGGAAAATCCATTGCATCACCATTCGCGTTTTGAGCGACAAACACTGGTCGATAAACCTTGCGAACTGTACCTTCGTTTGGAAGATCACTCGATATAGATTTCGAACTGTAGCTTAAACGCGACAATAAACACGTACTCGGTTAATTTTCGCGATATTACACAAGCCGCTACACTTCGTCTCGTTGAAGCTATTACCGTCGCGTTATTCGATGACAAAGCCTGGCCCATTAGTCAAAACTCAGGCTGTAGTTGATAAACTCAAAATAGATTAAAGCGGAGAAAAAGGTGAAATCGAAAAGATTGTTATTGATTTAACTGAAAATAGTAACAATCATTAATCACTAAAGTCGGAGGAGAACTAGTAAAACTCAAAATAACGTGAATTTAACACATAGACACGATTTTGACTAATGGCGTTCAAGTTGCAATTACAATTGAAACCTCGGGAAGATGGCTGTTTCTTTTGTGACACGTACTCCCTGCAGATATGTCGTTAGGAATTGGACTGGCATCTTTATTATGTTTAAAATAATAAAAACAGCAACATGAATAGAATTAATAAGTATTAAAATGTATTTAATTCAACAAAAAATTATTAACTTTTTTGTTATACTCAAAACAATGGACCTAGTAATGACGGTGATTAGGGAGGGCGTGCACAGAAAAGAACAGCAGGCGGGCTAAATCCTCGACTTCTCAAGTGAACTTCCACTAATTTCCGCCATCAAGCACACGAGAAATGCCGCATATCGCCTCGTCGTAAGAACGTGATGTGGAGGCCGTGAGTAAACTGCGTAGCCGTTTTCTGAATTAAAATTCATTCATATTCGCTCAAATGCTCTTATACTCCTGGTCATTTCGCTGATGGTTGGCTCCGCTACGATTTTCAGCCGCAAAGACTCAATTCGGAGCGGTAAAATCAGAGGATGAGCGATTTCCGCTTTTTTGCGGCATCTCGAGAGCATGTTCTTTTATCATTTGGCCATGGTATGAGCCCACCGCGCGTTTTTGCCTCGTTAGAGACCATCGCCCTCATGCCAAGCGTTTAAAAAAGCGCTCCCTCCTCTCGCGCCAGATGTTGAGAGAAACTTCTTACGAACGTTCCGAGACAACGAGACAATATCTTGAGCCGTATCTTACGTGCTTCTTAAATAACGTTCGTGAACGTTTTTTCCCGCCCTTTTCATTTTTCATTTTCTGCTGCGGCAACAGGTTTATTCATTTTCAAAAACTTGAAGTCTTAAAATTGGAATTTTTTTTTTTTTTTAGTTCGGAGTGCCAGACATGTAGAGAGAATGAAAAAGGTCAAACGGATAACGTAAATCGCTCACTATGGTCCTGCATATTTAGGTAAACCCCCCCCCCCCCCCCCCCCCCCAACAGGACGAGATGTGTGTCGAATTTTGGAGGCTGCTGTCTCTTCCCCTCCAATCAGCAGTTACATAAAAGTATATTATTCTCAATCGGCAATAGTATTGTTACATTTGGATTCACAAGAAAAAACTGTTCATGGAGAAACTCTTTTGGGATCCCTTCCTATTATAGTAGGATCACTTCCTTTTAGATAGAAAAATTCCGATCATAAAAAGAAGTCGGAAAAAGTTAGCACACACATTCCACTAAATTGTAAGAAATTACTTGTGATGGTGTGAGGTACGTGCCAAGTTTCTGAAATGAAATTTTTGTGAGACTACAAAGGCACGTTATATTTTTAGAAAAGTACCCAAATTAGAGTGATAATTTAGTACTTTAGATATGCATTGAGAAACTTGTTAATAGTGCCAAGTCACATTGGTATCAATGGTTAAATATGAAAAATCAACAGCGTAAGTTCACAATCACATGTCTCGTTCGCGGTGTCTGAAAATCTCTGCCTCTATGTTATTTTTTCAAAGGAGAACAAATATTGACATCATTCCTTGAAGTTTATGCAGAATTTTCTTTGCACTGAGAAGAAAACTTGCAGTTTTAAAGGATTGCCGTTGAGTAGTTTTCCGTTTAAAAAATAGAATAGACAGGAAGTCTGGAATGTCGCAAACCAAATTACATGATTGCTGACTTACACCATCAAAATGCATTTGAATCAATTGCAATGTTTAGAATCATCATTTAAGTTTCCTTGCACTTCAGAAAGATTTGTATTAATGGGTGAAGAAAGTTGACAAAAAACTTCAGCTGGAAACAGGGTGGTTTGTTTTCTTCAAAAGAAATAAAGCATGAGCCCAGACTTACAATGCAGCATACTGAAATATGCATTCTTCAACTTGAGGTATCAATATTTTTACGCAGAGAAACCGATGATTTCTTGCTGGTTGTCTATTCAACACAGTCGTCCAATCACACAGTGTAAGAAATTCCATTTTGGTCTAGTTTTATCCACCACACAGAACACACATTGACGGCGAAACTGTAAAAATGCATATCTCGGTTGCAGTGTTTCAAAATCTCCACTTCTATTTTATTCTTTAAAAGGAAACCAAACGCAAATCATGCCTTGAAATTTGCACAAAATGCCTTCACATGGAGGAGGAATATCACCAGAGTTTTCAAGAAATGGCGGTTAGTAGTTTTCAATGTAGAAAACAAAATATGATGGGAAATTTGCAAACCAAGATATGCATGCCTGCAGTTTCAAAATTTGGTATTCAGCTAATATTCGGTATCGGTATATCGGTATTCAACTAATCGGCCTGCTGAGGAATATTCTTGCTAGGGCTTAAAGGCACAGTGCCTTGCAACAGTTCATAAGCGTATGAAAATTGTAGTGGGCAAATCTAAGACAGAGAACCAACTCCACCATGTGCGGTTACATACCCCTGGCTAATCTTTGGTTGATCAACAACATTCTCTAATGAATAAGACTAGAATATTTTATCTTCGGAATGGCTATTCTGGAGAAGAAATGATAAGCCTCAAACTATGAAGAGAAAATTTTAATCCTGGATTTACTTTGGTAGTTTTGATACACATGAGATGAATGTCTAGGCTAGTGTTAGTTGAATGATAAATTATAAGACACATCTGTACAAAGTTTGAAAAATTCTGAGGAAAAACGCAATTTTTGCTGTAACCATTGTACCTTTTTCTTTCCATTACTTGCTTGTTCTAGTTCTTGGATTTTATGATAGTAAGCAGTTGGAATAGTCGAAAAGTTCTGCGTTCTTTATTTAAAGTGATCGATAAATAAGATTTATATTTTTCATAAAGCCAGAAAATTCTTGATTAATTGTTTCTCTTTCTTCTTTTTCATCATGCACAGTAGTTGTTAGAAAATTTTATCGAGAGTTTGAATTTTTCTCTAGAAGCAAATTTCAAAAGACACAGGTCCAGATATTTTGTTAATAAATAAGTTATTTTGCAATTTGAAATCAGCACAAAATTAAAAAAATTTAATGGTCATCCATTGATCCTTGACAGTTAAAATATAATCTCAAAAAAATTAAGAGAATTAAAAATTTAAAAAAAAAAAAAACTAAAATGGCAACAAGAAGAAAAGTAGCACATAAATATTTCCACATTAAGTCGTGCAAATGCAAACATACAGAGAAACAAAGTTTAAGGAACAATTAATCTAAAAAAGTCCACAAAAACGAGGGCAGACCATCCAGTGATACACTGCGCCCGACATCCGATATTTTTACTTCTGAGATGGAATTTACTTGGGCATCTTAATCTAAATTAGATAACTATTGAGTCACAAATACTCTGAATGATAATTTCAATACACTTGAATTTAAACGAAGTCCTGAAATTTGAAGGCAGAACTTATTCTGAATAACTCATGACATTGCAGACTAATGGGTATTTAGGCGACGACTCTTTCACTCTTAGGTTTAGAAAATGCAATCTCAGGTTGCTAAATCTACATCTAGTGATAATCTTAATCTGAAATATTTGAATTTACATTAATATTAAAAGAACAATCATTCGATCTCTTTGATGTGGCGATTTTACAATAAAGAATGGCAATGCCAAAAGAAAAAATTTGTTCACTGGAAAAACAAACTTGTTCTATCAACGAGCAGAGTTTTTGATGGGAGACTCATAAAAAAGATTTAATTTGAAGCAATTGGGAAGAATGTGGAGCTTAAGAGATCTCAGTTGAAATAAGACATCCGCATTTGAAATTTTGCAGGAAGATAGATTTTGACTCATCATGAGTAATTTGAGGATTCGTAGTAAAAATTCCACTCTTGCCTAGGTATTTTTTTGCTTACGACAAAATACAAATGAGAAAGATGTTTTTTCAATTACGTAAAATTTCAACTCTCTCTGTGGCACTGTTTACTATTGAGCGTTACTACTAACCAAGTGACTTACAAAATTAAATACTTCAGCAGCTTTCAAATAATACAAAAACACTTCAGCAATTATTCCTTTACTTACTAATTAATTCACCAAGTTAGCTTTCTAACATGCCCGGAAGTATTTTGTAACAGATGAAGGTCAGTAGTCATCAAAGTTCGGAATTTTAATCAAAATTTGAAGTTGCTGCTAATTTAAAAACCTAGTTTAACGAATTTTCATAGCCATTCATCGACTGATTTCTTCAACGTTCAAATAAAGAAGAAAGAAAGTAAAATTTGGCCATCAATTTTTTTAAAAAAAATTCTTGGTTTAAAATTTGAAAGGAAAATATTTATTAACAGAAAGTATGTTCAAGTGTGTCATGGGCAAAAAAAATGTGCTAGTTTGATAGAAGAGCTAGTTCCTACTCTTGACGACTCTTCTTTGAAGAGAGAAAGGGAGAAAAAAAATAAAATTAAATAAAACAGAGGTCAATTTAAAAGTAATTCTTTCCATGCTATCATTTCATTTGTCATTAGTCTTTACAATTTTAAGTTAATATCAGCATTAAAACAAGCCTAAATGGAGAATTATGATATTTACAACCTTTAGCAAAACCTGGGCTAAAAATAAAAATCATCAGTCAGCCCAAATTCGGCATGTCTATCAAAATAATTTACGAAAATTAACTGCGAATACTGCTAGTGTTTTTCTTTTAACCTAAGCTTTAAAAATAATTTGATTTCCTTAGTTGGTTCAATGACAATGCTTTCATTTAAATTAGATTATGACTAAATCAACGTTATAAAAATAATAGTTTTTCATCAAGAGATAGAGAAAAATAATGATGCTTTTGGATTGAAGACATTTACGAGAGTCTAGCATCTTGATGAGCAAATGTACGTTTAACAGAGCAACTGATTAATACTTAATTTCAATTACCTAGGAAATTATTTACAAAATTAATACAGCAGTGATTTGAAACCAGAGCGATTTCATGATGTAGTGGAACTTGGAGGCATGAATTTTGGCTGAATGATTGATGTTTTGCGGATAGGAACTGTCTCTGGAGTTGGGATTGCTTCCCCGGTTCCGAGGGAGAATTTTTCTTCCGGTAAAGTAACTTGAGGATTTTTCTTGGCTGTTACAGTTTGTCTTGCCATGTTATAGTCGCCAGAGTCAAAGAATTTTTGCTGAAACAGTGGAAAAAAATGTTAGATTTTTTTAAAAAGTAGTAAAATTGGGCCATAAAGACATACCTAAATTGAGGGGCTTAGAGGACAAGATGCGTAGGTGCAGTTTTTGAAAAAATTGAGACATTAATGATTTCAAGTAAAACTAGTTTTCATGCAAACTCTGAGGAAAATTTGCTTCCAAATTCCAATTTTAAAGCATCGAAAGTGAGTTTGAACATTCTCTCCACCAGAAGGATCCATATAATTACGAAACTTCTGACGCGTATTTTTCAAAATAGCAAAAACTGCACTTATGCGCCTTGTCCTCCAAGCCCCTTAATTGAGTTTTGGAAAAAAGGCTTTAGTATAACAGTTTTGGAACGGCTGACATGGGCTAGAGGAGGAGCTTTGAAATAGGAAACAAGCGCAAATATCACTCGACACTCGGTTAAATTCCAAGGCTCAGGCTCAAATTTCAAAGCTTAAATTCTTAATCCGTAAGAAATACATGGGAGCTGCTTAAATATTAAATGAGCCAACTTGATGGACTTTTTAATCCTTCCCCCCGGAAGACACCCTCTCATTTTCTTTTTTGAATAATGTACGACGCTCCCAATTATTTAAAAAAATAACGGAGAAACCCATGAGTAAAAATGACAGGAAAAATTATTTTTAACGGAAGATATTTTTTTCAGAGAGGGAGGCTTCCATAAGTTTGGGCTAAGTCAAGCTCTGACCCTCTCCTTCTTTTTAAATAGCTTACTTAATACTTCTGCTGAGTGCCAAAAAAAATCATGATTTTTCAGCAAAATAAAATAGCAGCAATGTACTGCAATACTACCAGAAAGTAGGCTAACGATGCTACCACCTCCATACTTCGTTTGACTCTTGTGGTGGCAGTTGCTTCCTTCTTAGAGATAGGCCTGACTGCAACTTAATGAGATTTTATCTTCATATTTAGATAGCATGCAACTTGACAAACCTTGCTTCATTTCTTTGAATTCAGAGAAATGAAGGATGGGGGGAGGGGGAGAACATTTTAAAAAAAATCTTCTTCGTTTAATTAAAACTAGGTATGAGCTTGGGTTTTAGGTCAGCACTTTACTTAATTCTGCTATTAGCAGAGATACTTGAGGACTTGATGATGTAATGTTTGCAACTACCGAGTGCTCTGATGTGCACCCTAATGTCTTTTGATGCGCCCTCATCTTTTTCTCCATCATCCTAGATTCTCATAACAATAAAAAAAAGCGGAAAATAGTTTTCACTTACTCCTTTGGCCAATTTTTTCTGCAAAAATACCGAATGTCCACTGATAGGAAAGCCCACTTTGTACTTGGCTTTCAATTTTTCTTCTTCAGCTTTTTCAACATCTTTCGGCGATACTTCTACGTTTGGCCGTTGGCAGCTGGCTGGCATGGCGTTTGAAGAAGTGCAGCTGTCCTCAGCTATCATCGGCTCACTTTGATCAGCCATGTTTTATCGAAATCTGGAAAAAGGCGAGTGTACATTAGCAAATGACCGAGTCACGTTCAAGCCTTAATTGTTTGCTTCTTTCTTCCTAGCTTCACCTATGCTACTGGATCAAATAGATGTATCTGCCTAACGGAACCATGTACATTAACACATGAGCCCTGAGACCCATAGGCATGTATGAATAACAGGGTTCACGTCAAAATGCACATAATTCCGTTTGGCAGAAATACGTCCAAATTAAAGTACTGAGGGAGAGAGTGGTGCCTAAGTCTGAAGTCACGTCAGACTTCGTCTACAGTGACACCAATAATTTGGACCTTAGTTCTTTGATCAAGAAAAATTAAAAGCTCGCACAGTGCCCCATGTGATTGGCGTCCTTCAATCCCTGTGCTGATCAGTTAAATTTGATAATTTTATTGCAATAGATGTATATTGTACATGAAGTAAGGTCAAGTACAACACAGAATGCTTTATTCAAATCACCATTTCCACATTGAGAGTTGAGCTGGATAGAATTGGTAATACTAGTGTGAAATCATTTGCAGAAGTTTAAGGTGACTCGACAGTTGCCATTTCTTGTGTCAGAGCGACAAGCGATATATCGCATCAATTTGTTCCATAATTTCAGCTACTTGTCAATTTTTTTTCGAATTTTGAGATTGTACTTCTGTTGTCATGAGACTGGAGAAGTCATGTACCAAATTGACAAAGAAATTCAACGTAATAAAGGAAGGGTTTTTTTAGCATAAAAATATATCATTCGATATTGATATTGAAACTGCACTCGAATGCGATATTATACCTCTGAAAAAACCCTGCCTTTATTACGTTGAATTTCTTTGTCAAATTTGGTACATAAATTCTTTAGTCTCATGACAACAATAGTGCAATCTCAAAATTCGAAAAAAAATGAGAAGTAGCTGAAATTATGGAACGAATTGATGCAATATATCAGACGTCGCTCTGACACATGAAATGGCAACCGTCGAACCACCTTAATCTTGTCGAAAAGAATAGCAGAGCAAATGGCTGTGGTGACTTCCAAGTCTCAGTTTTGAAATCTGGCTTATAGATATCAGATAGTAGCAGAATTATTTGAGAAACCTGAAAGAAATCTACTAATTATTATCGCTTATGAAAAAGGAATTAAGACATGCCCCGAGCAGCTCTGTTTCCACTGCAATTCGTCCAATGAAAATTTGACGGGATTCAAAAAGAATGAGTCATACTTTCAATTGAAAAGCAAAAGTTGGGTCGAGAGTAGGAAAGATAAGGGACAAGCGACAAACATGGATGTGAAAGCAGTCATATTCTACCTTGGGGAGTGACGGTCCCATGCGGAAAAGGACTGCGTTTCTGACTGATAGTGTTTCAAGTGCTGAAAACCTTCAAGTGAAATGGTAAAGTCAGTCTCACTTTCAATTGATGGAAAGATAAAAAATAAGATGATGACCAAGCTGCAACCACTTGAGGAGTTTCCTAACATAAAGGAGAAACATGTTCTCAAGCAAACCCCAAATGATAGTGAATTGAACCCAACATGTTATATGGTTAAGAAAGGTTAGTTATCAGGTAAATGAGAAGAGGCTGAAGCTTGCGACCTAAACATGATCCCCGAGCTGATGAGAATGTAGAAAAATATTGTTAGATATAAAAACTTACCTGACAACTGGAGCAAAAAGCCACTAGGTGAGAGTAGGAATGATGGAAGAATTCACGCCGTGAATAAATTAATGGGTTTTCAATAAAACTGTGCTGCTTCGAATTTGGAGATCGTAGTTAAGCGTCCTTGTTTGAGTTGGAATGTTGCACAAAATTCACTTTCTTCAAGCGTTGATTGGAAAAAAAATTACTTCTGCAACCTCGTCGTGTTCAAATTTTGCATTGAAACCTCAATGCCTCAACCTTGCACGAGCAGCTGATCCCTTTCCCCGTGACTCATGATACGAACGACATTGAAGGATAACATGAAATATGTATAGGAAATGGCATCAAAGCGCCTTCAATTTGAAACGCTGCAAATGTTCACTCAGTGCTGTTGTTCGCTCAGTGTGACGTTCAATAAAACGTGGCAAGGCGCTAAAGAAACCACTCAACACAACACTTACCAGTTACCAGATATTATTCTATGATTCAGCGCGGTACACTTACCTGCAACCGAGGTCAAATTATGGAGCTGAAGATACAAAAGCGGAAATTTGAATTTTCAACCAGAAACTTGAGGGCTTAAAGAGTTGACACGTTATTTTTCATATATTTTTGCGAGGTATTTGTAAACTTTGACTCAGATCGAAACAAATTATTTTTCACATCATTTTGGATAGTTCTTTGTTTGCGCTCAGTGTTGAACAAAAAAAGATCTCAAAGTCTTTGTCCACAACGGAAACCTCCGGTTCCGTAGTAAATTTTTCAATTATTTTTCTGAAGAATGTCCCATTATAGGCGAACCAGTGGACATTCTTTCTTTCAATTTCCAGGATTGCTAAAGGTATCATTTTACATGGAGAACCCAAAAAAATAAAATAAAATAAAAGATGGCAGTAGGTATTCTTGTGTTAAAGCATTTTGCTTGTGTACAAAGTTCTAGACGTAGAAATTAAAATTAATCACGGGACTTGTGGATTTATAAAACATGTATACCGTATGAGTCAAAAAACATGTTTTCTAGGAAGAACTATTTGTTGATTTTTTAAAGAGGAGGCTAGAGGGCTATCTGCAACCTCAGTAAAAATTTTTATTGATCATTATCAAGGTTGCACAGTCAGGCTTTCCATTAGATTTTCTATACAACATTGAATCAAATTAATTCGATAGTGTCACTTAGTAACAAGAGAATTACCATCATTCAAAACATTAGATGAAGACTGAAATGTGATGGCACGTTCAATCTCACCGAATCGAATAATATTGGATGAATTATTTGATCAGGTGAATTTCGACTTAATGTAAAAAACAGCCGATACATTGTACAACTTACTCGCCAGAGGCCCAGCTTTAATTTTAATACTTCCTAAAATTTGTGAAATTCTAAAACATTCATCTGACAGATTGATATGGCACTGAAAATAAATTTGGAGACGCAATAAAATTCAACAACATTTTCATCAATAGAAATTATTTTATTCAATCCTTTGTTTTTGTTACAAAGAATTTATTGACAAAAATTTTAAGGTCCCTATAAACTAGAAGTACACATACCATGATAAGCAAAAGGAGATTCCTTGCCCATGCAGATTTTTCATTGTAAAAGTTTCACTGTTCGAGTTTCTGGCTGTTTTGAACTTGACGATTTTATTTTTAGTTATGAACAGATCAGTTGAGCATACTGATAAATCTTGCTCTGATTGCAGAGTACAGTAAAATAATGAGAACTGTCCCAACATCAAGTTTTCACGTCATGTAATGACAGAGGTACCCCCTCTGAAAAAGATGATGCATTACGTTATTCTCAGTAAAAACGCATATCACAGTTTTTTCCCCCTTAGGTTCATCAGTTGGACTACATTTTTCAATTAAGAACTACGAATTCTCGCTCAGTTTACAAACAACGTATGCACCATTAGTTTCCCCAAGCACATAAGTGTTTTTAGAAGCCAGAAATTATGATTCTTAATTGCAAAATGCAGTGCAATTAGCTGAGCACATATTTGCAAAGTTCACTCTATGTACGTGCAACACTGATGAGAGTTAGGTGGAAGAAACTACTCTACATGCTATTATGGTAGATAACGACAGATAACATGTTTTTAGAAGGGATAAGATACCTTTCACAATGATACGAAGCAGTGAAAATTTGTCATTTACACACATCTGACTAATTACGTTAATTTTTTAAGCATAGAATACTCTACAACATGCACATTCAATCTATTACCTGATGGTAAAAACCAGAAAGTTCCTGCTTAAAATTCGAAGAAAATACAAGAGCAAGGAAATTACTCTTGCTTACCCTGGTAGCTGTATATTTACATCACAAAAAATGTACAAATAAAATTTAGAGGCTGTACCTGGGTTTCCAGAAGGAAAGATTTACAATAGAATTGATTAACACTCATTGCCGGTATGCAAGTATGAGAATGGGCTTGAAGATGAGGTTCGATGAATATGTTTCAAAGCACTTTGTTTCTTCAGAATTTTGCATTCAATTAGGTGCAAACAACCAAAAGTCTGAAAGTCAATTTCCAAACGAGAAGAGACTCAACGGCAAATCTGATCTATAACTTCAAAAGGAATAAAGTCATTCATTTCTCCCTTTCATTTAGTAGTTGAAATCATTGCTTTACTTAAGAGTTACGTGTCAAACTCTCCATCGTTTCATCGTAACCCATTCTTTTCTATCTAAAATTTTGAAACGGAAATTAGTTGGGAAATGCTTTAATTCAGACTTGATCTATTTGCCTATTGTAAAGCTATATCATTAATGGCTGGTTCATTAATGTCTTTATTTTAAAATGTAATGCATTTTTCACTAAATCAATCTACTTATTGTTGTAAGGGATGAAACTTTTGAAGTCGATTGGACTACATTTTGCAATTAGGAAGTAAAATTTCTGTCTCATCTGTAAAAATACTTATGTGCGTAGGGAAACGAAAGGTGCATGCATCATTTTTAAACTGATCCAGAAATTGTAGTTTCTAATTGCAATTGTAGTCCAAGTTTTGTTTTTTTGTTTTGTCCTTTTTATTGAAGTCACTTTGCACAATAAGCTAGAATGCAAACGCGCTAAAGGTTGGACAATATCTAAATTTAAAAATTTTAGGATGGAATTTGACATTTTTGTTGTTTCATTTTCATGAGTCATTATACAATATTATCTTCTTAACTACAAAATTAATAAAAAACGAAAGGTCTACAGTTGACAAAAAGAAATGTAGACGCAATCAACGTGTAATCTTTTGAAAAATTGAGTAATTTCACTGATTAACAACATATTAAAAAAGCATCGCCGCTATGGATTTCAGTTTTAAACGGAGACTTCATGACAAAAGTAAAAAAATTCTTTGCACAAGAACCACCAAAATAGCTTTGATATGGATCACAAAGCAACGTATATTTTTCAGAGATTAGATGACTAATGATTCTGAACTGAAAATTGAACAACATTTTGTAATTTGGAACTACAATTCCTGGCTCTGTTCAGAAACAACATGTGTGCCATTAGTTTCGCCATGCAGATAGGTATTTTATATATGGGCCATAAATTGTAGTTTCATATTCAAAAATGCAGTCCAATTAGTGCAACTGCCTCTTGAGTTTGATATTTTCAACCAAGAAAAATCTTAGATTAATCTTTGTTTGTGTCCTGTGAAATTTACACCAAAAGAGAGGTATATTCGCACTCATGGAGCGCAGGTTCTACAGACAGACACAGGGACATTTCTAGGTTTTTCACTACTTACAAAAGGCAAATGGAGAAGGAATAATTATCCTAGAAAATTCTTTACAAGATCATTGATTTAACTTGTGTGAATTAACTTGACAAACAAAATACAAATAAAAGTAGCAGGGACAAAGCTGATGTGAACAAAAAAAAACAAAAACCGTTTCACCTATCGATGCTGGTGTTTTTAACTGCTAAAAGTATAGGAAATGAAAAAACTTGAACGAAATGGACAGAATGCACAGAACGCGTGTAAATTAGTTGACAAATGGTTGCGTCCATTTCGTTTGAGTTATTTCTTTTCTCTTGTTCTTAGTGATTGATAATGCTGGCGAAAAATTCTGCAGTTTTTTTCAGGACCAAGTCAGCTTTGACCCTGCTATTTTTATTAATGCTTTTTTTTATGATTTTTATTTATGTTTAAACGCTACTTTTTATGTTTAAACAAAGAAATGCTTCAATTTAGGCATTGTGGTCTCCCTCTTTGTCAAGTTACTCATGATCTGGCTGCAATTAGGAGGGCTTATTTGGTCTTGTTTTCATACATACAGCCACTAAAAACAAATTGAGCCTGTACAGGCAATTCCATAGCTATGTTTTACTTGATTCGATCAAACCTTTTTCATACTTTGCAGCCATGGCCAAAGTCGCAGCCACCAGAAATAGGAAACACAGCCAGGCAGAGGAAAAAAAAAATTAACTTGAGCAATTATTATGTGGCGCGAGTGTTTCACACCAAAAACACCACAAAGTTTTGCGCAACTCGAGAGCGCAAAGACCTGAAGGGAGGCATGAATTGGAAATTTTAAGGGGCTGAACTGATTTCAGCTCACAGCTAAACAACTAAACAAATCTTAAATAATAAAAACAATTATCAAATATCAGTCTTGTACAAAAAAAAAGAAAGAAAAAAAAGAAGTATGTACATTATAAATAGTCGACATTGACATAAAGTAAGCTGATGAGTCAACAATTTAAAGGAGCGCGAGTAAAAAACTGAACAGAGAAAAAGCTCTAAAATAGATCTGAAAATATGTAACTTAAACAGAAAGTAAACAGTTCTCAAACTGGTCCTTCACAAAAGGTCTTTCATTTTACAGGGAAAAAAAATCTATTAACGTAAAACTTTTAACACTGTTAGATGTATTCCAAGTGTTGGAAGGTCAACTTATTTTTACTACAAAATAGAATATGATTCTGCTGGATTTACAGGATCTCTTACAGTCAAGTCAAATTCCTTGGAAGGAATAATTCTAATTTAAGATTTAATCATTATAAAATAAAATATCTGTGACCAGCCACAGGAATAAATACCCTGAATTTCTTTGCAAGGAATTTTCAAGTCAGAGAGAAAATTGAGCTCTGATCGAAAATATTTCATTCCTATTTTCGACAGAAAGAAACAACTCAAAAATATTAACAGAATTCTGAGCCTACATTTTCTGAACAGATGGCATTATGAGCCTTTAAATTAAGAGCTGTAAAACGACAAGAATTGCTTTTTAAATCTTTAACTGTTCATTTTCTTCTAAATCATATTTCTCCATGATAGAGAATAGAAACTTTTAGAAAATTTCAGAACGTCGAGTAAAATGACAAAATTAAACCCTATCTTCAAATATTTAATCTGAACGTGTTACAGGCCTTTTATCTGTGGCTGGCAGCAGGTCTGATCAAATTTGTCTGAAAACGATTATTTCCAGATGAGAACCGCAGTGCCCTGAAATCCCTTACAAGACCCCCGAAATGATTATACAGGGTTTAAAAATACTCATGCACAAAAAGAATGATTCACAAAATGAGGAGCAAGTAACCAACAGGTAGGCACACAAATGGACTACTAGACAATGTCAGAAACTCGGCACCAAAGTATATTTTTTCTCATCAAAATTTCAAGGGCACGAAGAAAAAATTAAAAATGTGTGGATTTAACTAGTAGAGCGAAATAACAGGTTTTCTGAAATCGTTACTTTCAACTTCCCTTTCACCAGAAAACTTAGATCTAATTGACTTAAGTCAATCACAAAATTAATTTCAGTATGCTTCGCAAGTAATTAATCTTTTCAATGAGCTGAAAAGTCTTGACAATTTTGGATTTCTGAACATTGACGGAGGAGGAGATTTTTGATGAGCAAAAGTCTAGGTATTTGCCCGATTTGTTATTCAGTTTTTAACAGTTGATTTGTTCAGCATTGATCAGAGTTTCTTTGCAAGCTGAAAATTAATTAAGTATTTTAATTTAAAATTATGACCCTGAATTTCTTACTAGCAAGCTGATAATGACCTTTTAAAATGGGGTCAACTCATGTTTCATGAAAAGTTAATGAGGAAAACATATCTCAGGGTGCTCCAATTCTTATTGTATCTAGTGGTCCACTGAAATAAAAAACTTGACCTCAAGCTAAACGCTGACGATTAGAGGTAGGTAAAATAACTTCAGACAAAAATGTAGAAATGGGAAAGAAGAATCATAACTTTATGAGGCTAAATGTAAAAAGCTGAACTAAGACAGGAAAAATTTCCAAAGAAAGTGGATAGAAATTAAAATTTTCTAACCTTCGGATAATTGTTGCAAAACAACAAAGACCGTATTGGCCGAGTCATTGCTAGATATTTTTCAACAACTAATATTAATGTTCCGATAACACATAGATTTGCAACCCATGAAACATTCATTTGAATTTTCACCAAATAAGCTAAGACAAAACACTGCTAACCGCAGATAGTTCAGTAAAAATTAGAGATTTTGAGCTTTTAAGCAAGTTCTATTAATTTCTGTTCTCTTTACGGAGAGAATGGGTGACAGTCCTTAGATTTTTAGAAAATTTTACCTGACTGAGAGATAATTGATTTGCCAAAGTCAACAAATCGCTGAGTGTTACAGGGGAAAGGGTTAACCAACAAAGGGGGAAAAAAGATTACAGAACTGCAATGAGCAGAAAAAGGTTGGTTTGAAAGACTGCCACAATTTGTCACTCCTCTGATGTAAGAGCACATAGCCTGTGTCACACTATTAAAATACTCCATCAAAATGTCAAGGTCAAGTGCTGTGATTGGTCCAAGTCATCAAATAAGCCAATCACAACACTTGACTTTGATATTTTGATGGCTGGCTTTGATAGTGTGACACAGGCTTATCTCTATTTCCACATGAGCCGAGGAAAGCATAGAGTTACACAGAGCACAAGGCTCGAGTGGAAATTGAGATCCACTCTTACATCAGAAAGGCAACGATTAAGGCAGCGATAACTCTAACGCCTATTCACATACAAAACAAAAAACAAGAAACAATAAAAGTTAAAAGAGAAAGAGAGGAAAAGGGAACGCTTAATACTTGATAGAGCTCAAAAAACCGAATAAAATAAATTACGATAAAAACAAAAAAAAGACAAGAAAAAAAAAAACAGTTATAAAACTAAATAACTCTGCGACCACCAAATTTTACCCGTGGTAGTTGTGATCATCTGTGTAAAAATAATTAGATCAAGATCCATTCGACAAATTTTCGAAGAGTTAATTGAGAAAGCTTCAAGTTTCATTGTACTCCAATGAATTCAATCCGAACGACAAGACCGTAAGAAGGGGGAAATGAAGAGTAAAACATAATAATCAAGATAGTAATACAAACGATAAATAATTAAATAACGCGCATTGTCTTAACAAATATTTTTCCTTAGAACTAAAAAGTAAAGGTCTTACTACGTAGACTCAAAGTCAAAATCCAAAACGAGTAATTTTGTTTCCTCGGTGCCGTTACGACTTCCTACTGCACAGACTAATTTAGTATTGTTAGCCCTTATTCTCCACACTACACCTCCGCTGCCTCCACTTTCTAGAGCGACTAAGTTCCTGATAAATTCACCTGGAAAAGAAATATTGAACAAAATTATTATTTACTGGTCGTTTTACAATACTTTATATGTTCATTAATTTTATTTCTTTACATTAGTTTCTTTCCTTCTTTGTTTCCCAGTATTTTATGTACATTATCAGGGTGTCTAGTATTTTTTAATTTTGAAAATTCCTGATATTTTCCTGATTTTTTTCGTAAAAACTATACTTATTATAGCGCTACGGGTGAGAAATTATCGGAAACCAAGACGGCGCGATGACTCCTGGCACGGTAGGCAAAAAGCAGTGAGACTTCTCTGCTGAGGAGATTCGCGTAAGAAAAATTCCTGATCCGATTTTTCCGATTTTCCTGATATTTGCCGGGTTTTCCGGTTTTTCCTGATGCTAGACACCCTGATTACGCGTATATTATTTTCATGTTACAGCCCCTCATACTTAATACCATGCTGTTGAGCTACAAATTTTTTGTACATCTTACTGTCAATAACCTCTAAGCTCGGAATGGCAATTTAAGGATAACAACCATATCTGTTCCATGGGTAAGCAAAATCTATCAGTAACATCGATAGGGATATCATTTTGAGTTATTTAAAAAAATGTACTGAGAACAGATGGTTACATAAAAGTTAAACATTAGAAAATCCAAAATAAGGCACGAAGATGTTACCAGGATCGATAAACTATGGAAAAAGAGCAAGATATCAAAGGTGAAACGGCAGAACGTCATGTCTCCGTTTGGGGCCTTGCAGACGTCCTATCATTCTTCATTTTCTACACGAAAAACTACTGAACATCATTTCTTGAAAACTTCAGTGATTTTTCTTTTTATGTGAAAAATATTCCATGACAACTTCAAGCCATGATGTCGGTTTGGTCTCCTTTCACAGAATGAATTAAAAGTGGTGATCCTGAGACACTGCGACCAAGATACGTATTTTTCCGTTTCATTGTCGATACGTAGAAATCTTGATTGAGATCCAGTATATCCCAAACAAATATTCACAGTTTCAAACAGACTGAAATAAGCCACAGTCTATTTTGGAAAAGGCGAGTTTTATCGTTTGGTGCAGGCTACACTGATTTCTATCACTTATGCGAGTGTTCGCTATAATAGAATAAATGACAGGAATAGTTTTTCATTCATACAATCTGAAGATAAATGCAAAAAGTAGACAGTCCACTCCAAAAATAGCAAAAGTAAGGCTCACCTGTTCGAACATCCCAAAGTTTGACAGTACCATCATCTGATGATGTGATGACAAATCGACAGTTGAACTGCAAACACGTGACTGCTGATTGATGTTTATTTGGACCTGGTGGGCAAAAAATTCAGAATATTTATTATCTTTTCTAAGATGGGAACTACATGTTTGAAGGACTCACTAAAAGGAAAACTATTGGTCGACTTTCAGCCAGGGTTGCTTTATTCTTTTCAGAATTTAAGTTTACCACCTTTACACCTTTGGTTTGACACCTTTAAGTTTACCATAGTTAACATAATGGAATTTCATTTAAAATTTAACGAAGGTAAAAAACTCAATTGTGAGGACTTTTAAAAAGTTCCATAGTAGACGGAGTTTGGGCAAACAGCCTATCATTGGTGCCACACCAGTCTTAAACTTCAAATTAAATTGTAATACTCGTACGGGAAATGTACTGCAACTTCAAATAAATTTACCTGAAAGAGTTTGAAGACAATGACCCGTTAAAATATCCCAGACTTTGACAGTTGAATCGGCGTTCCCGCTGACTAAAATGTTATTGCGAAGCTCCATTCCACTCGTGAGAGACTGATGACCCATTAGCGTGTGTCTGCAAGCACCACTTTCCACTTCCCAAACTCGTATGCTTGTATCCAAAGAACCACTCACGACATGCTTTCCATCAAACTGTAATGAATATTACGAACTATGTTAAACTGCACAGTTAAAGTGGTGAACAAAATGCAAATGAATGGGTGATTACGCCATTTCTGAAAGGTAAACGTTCATTTTTAAAGGAACCCAGAAGTCCTCAGACAAGGATGACTCAATAAAACCATGACACTTTTTATACCTGGAGGTTCATTATTTTAGACATCAAAAACCTTTGCAGGAAATTGTGGTATTTTTGAGAATAATGAGTTCATAAAATTGATGCCAGGCTCCTGGTTAAATAAAAGTGTCAAAACAATGCTTGATCCTCCACTTAAAATTGAAAGTCCTAAAATTGAAAACAGGTTTGCCTTTTAGAACAGACTCTCAGATTTTATTCCAAGCTGTTAACGTGGTTTAACGTTCTTCAGTATTTCACAGCTTTAGAGAAGCCAGAGTTAATTCAACTAAAACAAAAAAAACTTAAGGAACTCTCCAAGAACTTTTGACCAATTCTTACGATTCCAGATTTTGGAGGGAACTGGTGAAAAATTTTCAACTTTTAGATAATTTTTGTCATTACATGCTTTGATTTTGCTGCACTGGGTACAATTTGTTTATTTTGTAATCAGTCTCAGTTCCACAGTAACAACAAATCAAGAACATCTTTTTTCTTTCTTTTTCCCCGTATAAAGTGAGTTTTTAAGTATTTCAAAACTTCCCGGTGTTTTTTTAATTTAAATTTTTTGTTTTCGATCTTTTATACTTTACAACAGCCTTTCCCTATATTAAGTTGTACTGTTACGGTGTTTTTAGGTTAATTAAATTGTTTGTTATTAGTTTTTAACAAACGTCCAACATAAAATTCGAGGAATTTAAAAAATTGCTTTAGATTTTTAGATATTCTTCACATGGTCATTCATGAATGTTAAGGATAAAAAATCTTTCAAAAAATACTGAGAAGGCTTTCAAGGTTTCAAAAATCAGAGAAATGAAGGATATTCAAGAACTTTTCAAAAGTTCTCAACTCTTTAAAGCATACTGACAATTACCTGCAGTGATGCTGCGTTCATAGGGATTAGAGAAAACTGATAAAAACCACGAAAGGAGCACTGATTATTTTTATGCTTCTATCCTACCTGAAGGGAGTAGACTCGATTAGTATGTCCTTGAAGAGTATGCAGACATTCCTCTCGTTCTGGGTTCCAGACTTTGACCATGTGATCATACGCGCCACTAACAACTAATTTGCCATCATACTGGACACACCGCACTGCCGCCAGGTGTCCGACTAGTACATGAAGGCATTCACCCGTATCTACTTGCCAAACGCGCAAAGTTGCATCTCTGGATCCACTAACAACTCTGGAAACGGTGAATAATTGACATTGATTAGACTAAAAACATATCAAAAGTTGCATTGACTAATACATTAGTGAGGCCGCAAAAATTTTAAATTGAAATTCCCCGACCAATTTAGAGAAAATGCCCGAACCTGCAAGACATTACAGGATTATGAATAATAATTTAAATTTTTGGAAATGGCAGGGGGACAAACTAATGCTACATGGCACAATTTGTCCCTTCTATGGTTGCAATTTTTCCCTGACTTTTCCCACTTTCCGAGTTTTTCCTGACTGTGCCCATCTTAATACATTCATGAGCGGAGCGCATAAGTATACAGAATTGGACGTAATCATGCTAAAAGGAACTATAAGTGAAGGATTCAAATGCAACATAGTTCCTTTTAGCATAAATACATCCAATTGCAGGTGAAATTACAGCAAAGCGATGATAGACGAGTGTCTAAATTATCTTCTAGTTGGCTGAAAAGCAAAATTGTTAGACACATGCCTGCAACTTTGTAGTACTAAAAATTGAAACAATTAAACTGATTTTACGCTCCACACAAAGGGAACAAAAATTTGATAAGACTCTTAAATTGCAAAGATTGGCGAATCTTAGTCTTGAGGCAAAAATTGGTTTTTGGATAAAAATTCTTGCGACCATTGTGCACTGAGGAAAAGTCTCAGCTTTCATTTATTCTGACAAATACCTCAGGGAGAGAGGGGACACCGGGATCCGGGAATCTTACCACACAGGCTCAATCAGCTTCATTGAGTTTGCCATAGGTTTACTTCATAGAGAACACTCTCTTTGGAACATAAAATGGTTGCTCTGCTTCATTTTTTATGTAAAACTTCAATATTTAGAGGATTAACATTAAAACTAATAATTAACTGATTTCAGACTTGAAGGAAATAACAAAATGAAAAACGGTTTCCATCTCTGATGAAATAAATTAAAAGTGAAAGTGGTGAGTTTGAAAAATCTGTTTTTACCATTTACAGAATTTAACTACGTACAAAATATATACCAGTTGATAATCATGGCCAAATTGGTCAACTGCAGACTGATTATTCAAATCGGTGGGTAGACAAAGCAATAGACAAAGAAGACAAAGAAATGGAGCGATCCCATCAGTTGAAAGAGTAGTTTTCATAAATTATGTACTAAATATCAGACCTATTGTCGGTTGCCGTTACTTAGTCTGCTACTTACCACCTTCATCCATTGCAATTCCTGCTTCCACCGGAAGGATCACTCTATTTTCTCTCTGTCTTCTTTGTCTACTGTTTCATCTATCAATTTCAATAACCAGCCCTTAGAGTGTGTCTTGAATTCAATGTATTTTGTTGCAGTTATGTTCATAAATGCAGTTAGTTTTTAGCCTTCCTTTTAAAATCATTGTCTATCCAAAAATTTTCAAGATGATGAATTTCTTTCTTCTTCTTTTTCATGCTGATACGAGCCAGCCATCCCATTTTTAAAACTTTCCCGGCATTCCTCCATGCAACCTATATTGTCCTGCTGGTCAGGTGGGCAGGAAGTTTTTACCCCCCTAACTACACTTTCTAGAATCTCTCGATTCATACTTCAATCTCAGGGTATATTCCCAATGTTTTTTTGGATCAGACTTCCAAACGGACAGCTAAAAAAACCAAAAGTCATTTTAAAGAAATTATTGTGAACAAAGACAAGTTTTAGATAAGGCTCTCTCTTCCGCAATCTCTTGAAAGGTGGAAAACTGGAAGAAACGCGACTTACATGTTGCCATGAAGATGCATGCAACGCACTGTTGAGGTATGTCCGTAAAGAGTGTGAAGGCAATGACCTGACTCTGCGTTCCACACTTTCAATGTTCTGTCCGTGGATCCACTAATAATGGTTGTTCCTGACATTTGGGAAGACCATACTCCTCCCGTATGACCAATTAATGTTCGCAAACACTGAAAACAAAAACAATTAATTAGGATTACTAGGAAATGAACATCAAATCTTTCTACATTCAATGAAACTAAAACTTTCTATGAATGAAGCAAAAATTGGTGCGAAATTTGATTTTTAAAACAAGACCTTTTCTCCCTGAAGATGATTGGTAGTTTTTCGTTGGTTTCAATTAAAATATAAATTAGGCTCATGAAAAGTTAACAGTTTTGTCACATTAAAATGTATTTAATGCATACTATGGGCGTCTGCAAATATCTCTCACTAATTTTCTGATGTTACAAAAGGAAAAATTGCAGTGCATGTTAGGTGCTAGTATTTTTCTCCTGTGCATAGTTTGCATGATTTTATTGTGTAGTAAACACAATTGGGCTGCTGGCTACCTACAGGCGCCTCCGGTAGGTAAGGAAAATTATTTTGCAGGTCACTTCACTGAATGCTGGAAAATTTATTCATCACTATCAGAAAACAGATAAATTAAACAATTTAAAATTAAAGATTATTTATGCAAGATAGTAGAAAACGGAAGTGGAGGGTTCTAAAAGCCAGGAAAAAATTTGAAAAGCCCCAGCCTAATTCTTAAAATTTCAATCATTTTCTAGACTCTGCCTTTTATGCTTCGCAATTTATTCTAGAAGTTATAGTGGGTAAATTTACAACCATAAATTAATCACAATATGCAGCACCTGTATATTATGTAAATACAGGTAGGGTCGGTCTTCCGGCCCACCCACTAAACTATTGTAAATAGATATAAGTTAAAATAATTAGTATTAATACTTTATTGTAGTCATCTTTTTTAATAATAATAAATAAAAAAAAAATTATAAGCTTCTCCTCAGTAGAACACATTTACTACAATCCTGTGTGCAAATAAATAAAAAATGAAAATGAGATTACTAACTTTGCCAGAGGTCACAGACCAAACTTTAAGCGTATTATCATCAGAGCCACTGACGATCCTACTTTCAGAGAACTGTAAACACGTGATCACATGATCATCATGTCCTTTGAGCACACGAGGCTCCCTGATTGGTCGCAGTCTCCAGTTCATTTCTACAGTGTGTTGTTTAATAAAAGCAGTCTGTAAAACAAAAGAAGCATGGATATTCATAATGTTATTAACTCGTTAATACATACAGAATTTATTGATTAAAATAATTAAGAAAAGGTAACCCTCAAAATTATTCAATGGGATTGAAAAGATTAAGAAAAATAATGAATAAATGTTTATCAATTTGAAGTTCATGGAGACATGCAGATTAGATTGACTTATGAACATCTCAAATGAGTTGAATTGACTCTTTTTTTTCTTTTTTCTTCTTTTTTATCACTCGTCTGTTTTCTTTTGAAGTTAAATAATCTTTGTCCAGATAAATATTTGAGTACAATTAAAATAGCACAAAAATATAAATAAACACCCAGAGGGATGAATTTTGGAAGACATTTAAAAGTGTGTAAAAGTCAATTTTTGAAATTTTAAAACTTCATTTGTTTTCAACACGCAACAATTTGCATAGGGTTTCTGTAGTTTTTCACCGCTGCAAAGATGCCAGAGGCAGGTTTGATCAATTACCTTCCAAGGTGAGTTAGAATTATTTCCAATTCTATGTCTACTTCTTTTTGACATGATCTGTGCAGGTTCTGGTTCAATCCCAGCTTCAAGACACTTTTCTCGCCATAGAAGATTGTCTTCTGCTAGGAATCGCCAGTTGCGACATGTTTGAGCAGCGCGAAGTAAATCCCTGGGCTCCAAAAATGACAAAACGTACAGCGCCAACTGAAAAAATGGAGCCAAGAATAAATTAACACAGAAATCGACACATTGAATATAATCTTAAATATCGCAGAACAATTTGAAGGTAGACAGATCACTTAAGAGGGAAGAATTTAAGTTACAAAACGACTTATGTCATGAAATTTAACGCATAACACATTATAAATAAAGGACATTTTTACAATCAATTCATCAAAGCGAGAATGACATTTATGATTGACATCAGAATCAGTCAGTTCAAACTACCTGCTTTGGGGAAAAACCGCTAACAACATTGATCAAACAAGTTATTTAAATACTTACACATTGGTTCAAGTTGAAGTTCTCTCTAACAAAACTTTCTCTCTTTCTCGACACATTGAATTTGAGGGGCTTGCAGGACAAGGCACATAGTGCCGGTTTGCTGTTTCTAGAAATATCTTTGAAGTTTCCAAATTACAAGGGTCCTCATGGCGGAAAGAAAGATCAAACAGACTGTTTGATGCTTAAAATTTTTAATTTGGTAGCGAATTTTTCACAGACTATTCATCGAGACTAGTTTTACTTGGAATCGTTGATATCTCAATTTTTTCAAAAACTGTACTTATACGCCTTATCCTCCAAGCCCCTCATTTGTAATACACTGAGAACTCACTCGAAAAATTTCAACCAGAAAGATCTAAAATTGGTACCATTTTATTTTGGTGTCTTTTTTGTCATAGTTTCAAGATCATTCTGGCTGACAGGTTAGATTAGTGACGCTTAAGGACCTTAAAATTGATAAAATATTAACAAAATTAAAAATGAATTAAAACAAAAGAAACTTAGAGGAGCACAAATCCTTGCATACCGTTTCTATTGATTTCATTAATTTTTATAAACTTCCTTCCAGCATATAGATATCCACTTATTACAAAGATGATCTTACTTCCTCGCTGCAAGAAGTATATGCAGTTTGTATCACCTCAAAACTGTGAAAATGACTTAATATAGTGAGCAAATGCCATTATAAAATTGAATAAATATGATCAACTTACTTCTTTGGGCAGAAGGGAGATGAAATCCCGTTGAAGTTGCGGTTCTATTAATTGCATCATGTATCGGACTTGGGTTGGTTCGCAAGAAGTTACTAACTGATCAATTGCAAGCATACGTTCAGCATTTGACCATTTCTGTAACAGAAAAAAATTTATGGAGTTAATTAATAGTCAACGAGCATGACTCTATTATTCTTTGGCACAAATGGATGGATAGAAACCAGATAATTTTAATGAGATAGTCCAATCTCTTTGGCATTTATTTACAGGACAGAACTAAAAGTCCTTGGAATCAGCCCAGCAAAAATCATTAAAGATAGTTGTATTAAGATCAGGGAGTCCAATGAATATCTAACAAAGCCCTTCTTGTGAGTTCATTGCAGCTACTCTGGAATTTCAACATAATTTCCTTGGCTCAAGCTTTGAAGATTTAAATTCTGAGCAATGATTTTTTTGAAGAGCGCCATCCCATATTGGTTACTTTCAGAATATAAATATTTGTGGAAGATACCTAAATCAATCCATGTATTTACTTTGAATTGCTCTGTCCAAATTAATTCCATCTTCTCTACAGCGGAAAGGAGTTGAATTCAGCTGCCTGCCTTGAACTTATAATGGATTAGTTGCACTGGTTACAGAATCGTGTTTTGATGCTTGGTTCTTGTTGATTAGTTGGAAATAATAAGATCTGTCCAAACTGCAACTTTCTACCTTCAATATCAACCGAGATATCTCCCTTTGAAAAGTCAGGTTTTTGACGTCTTACACCGCACCAGTGACACCCTTGGTTTCTTCCTCTTTTGTTCGATCAGTGATGCAGAGGGTGCAACGCGAAAATTCAACGATGTTAAACGTAAACAAACTGAGGTGAACTGACTGACCGCCTATCTCTTCACGGCGAGTGAGTTATCTCCTGATAAGAAGATCTTTTAAGTGTGAATCCGTCTGTTTCTTGAGTTTGTTTACATTTAAAGTCACTGAAGTTTAGCGTTGCAGCCTCTGCATCACTGATCGAACAAAAGAGGTCGAGACCAAGGGTGTCACTGCCATGGTGGATGACGTCAAAAACCTAACTTTTCAAAGGGCGATATCTCGGTTGATATTGAAGGTAGAAAGTTGCAGTTTGGACAGATCTTATTATTTTTTGCTGATCTACAAGAATCGAGCATCAAAACACGATTCTGTGACCAGCGCACTGACCTATTGCTGTCTTGTCAAAAGTTTGAATCATCTATACCGAATGGTTGACAACAGACAAAATGATAAGAGATGCATTGTTACACTAAAAAATTGAGATTGATGTCCTCTGGATAATGCTGATGAATACATCGACATAAAGTGGAAAGCAATGGACCACTAGACAAGGTACGAATTTCAGCATTCTGATTTACGTTTCCTTACCAAAATTCCACGAGGAACACGATGCGTACAACAAAAATTACCAGAATCAACATATTACGATGATATTTTATGATTCTTGATGCGTGAATTCAAACCATCCGCTCATGAAAACTCAATGCTCTACATGATTCACATCACGCTCTAAAAGTTATCATGACAGTCTCTGCGATATAAAAATCTGGCAACCTCGATCTCGCCGCTTTGTCTCAGCTATAGCAAATTGCTTATAGTTTGAACAGCACATGGAGGGAAATGAAGATTGCTCGATTGAGAAGCTTGCTGAAACCATTGTAGTGCGCAATTTGACTCGCGTAGAGCTTTGAGTTTTTTGTGTGGCAGTTCAAATTCCTCGTAACCAATGTGTAATAAAAACGTTAATATCTTCGTTAAGAGCTGGTTTCAGTAATTCTCATTGTGTGAATCGTGTTTTATGTGGAATTCTGGTTAAGAAACATGTAACAGATTGCTTAAATTCGTACCTTGTCTAGTGGTCCATTGTAAAAAATGAGAGACCAAAGGCTCAGCTTCAGCCAGGTCAACATTCCTGAACCTCAATTGAACAATGGGTGATCCGTTGGAGGGCTATCTTTAAAATCGTGTAAAATCATTAGAGTTTCAAAACACTCATTTTGCCACTCAACAACAAGCAGGTAATTTCCGTGACACAATGATAGGTTTATCGATGCATTTGAGCTAGAGCTCTTTCCTTTCAATGGGCCCGTTGCAAACTTTTGCTAGAGCAAAAATAAGAATTTTTACTAATAGGAAGTGCCTCAAAAATCACGATGAGCGCATCGGCAAAGTCTGAAATGCATTCCTTACTTCACAATTTGCATTTTCTGGAGCTTCCCACTTCAAAAACGATACCACAGCACAGGTGAACATTTCCTTAGAGGAATCATTCCATCTACCCCCTGCTCACAAGGATACTGCGCAATATTCAACATAGCCGACGCCAATCCGCCAAAACACATGTGGTGGGACGATGATTCTGACCACCCGATAACAAACAGCGTGTTTACATTCACATTTTTCTCCCATTGTTAGAGATCCGCCTTGATTGACCGCGTGCTCTCCTCAACTTGCGCTCGGAAGCGACGGCCATGATAAGCAGGGGTTGGGTGGAATGACTCCTCTAATGAAATGTTCACCTATGCCATAGTATCCTTTAGAAAGCGGGAAGCTTAAAAAATCGGAAATTTCTTGCGCAGATTGTGAAGTTAGGAGTGCATTTCAGAGTTTGCCGATGCGCTCATTGAGATTTTTGAGACATTATCTGTAAGGAACAACTTCTATTTTTGTTCTAGCAAAAGTTTGCAACAGGCCCATTCTCACTGGTCAACTTAATGTCCATGTTTCTAATGATATGGTATTAAACAGAACAATTTTCAGTTTTCATCAAATCACTGAAAATCAAAACCTGCCATTTTTTAGAGAATCTATTCTAAAATCTGTGCCTTTTCATATAAATTGGTGAGGATACAACATCACTAAGAGGAGAAACAAAAGTTATCTTACCTGAAATGTGGAAAGCCATTCGACCATTTCAGGCGGAGGGTTATCTTTAGATGGAATAATATTTCTTGGTAATTTACTTTTCTCTACATGACTGTGAACAAAAACATTAGACCATTATTATGCTGATAAAATGCCATAGGCGTAGATCATTATTGGAAGTTTCAAAACTGTGATTGAGTTTGACATATGCCATGTACAAAATGCACTGAAATACTTGGACTATATTTGGCAACCAAGAAGTACCATTTTTTGCTCATCTGTAGAAACTTTAATAAAAACAGGCAAACTAATGATACATATATTGTTTCGAAACTGAGCTAGTTATTATAGTTCCGAATTGAAAAATGTGGTCGAATTGAGGCTGTGGTCTAAGTTGGCACCTAAACATTCACAGCCAGATTTCAAATTTTTGAAATGTATCGTATTTCATACTGTTGCACCCGAAGAGGATAATTTCTGAGACACCAAAATCTAACATTACAAACAATTTACAATCTGAGCGATGTGATTAGGTGAGGCAACAGCTAGAAAGAAGAAAATAAAATTGATTTTTTTAAATTAGTGTGTTCGTGCCAGCCTTTCTAGTAAAAGCATACTCGGTAAGTACCTGAATTTCCATGTTTTAAACTTGACATTAAAGTTCCCTTTTTTACTTCACACAACATCTATTTCAACATCAGCATATAGTTAACTCTTGAGATATATAAACAGCTAAAGAAAAAAAATAATATCTTCAATTGCCGAGAGCAAATCTTGGCTTATTTTCCATCATACGACAGAAAACTGAACAAAAGTTTTCTTGAAATTTTCCGTGAATTTACTTCATTCATTTGAAAGTATTCAAAGAAAATTTCAAATAAATATTTGGGTTGGTTTTTCTTCTGAAGAGATAGAACACAATTCGAGATTTGGAAACGTAGCAATGAGGATATGCATATTTCCACCTTAGCCATCAATATATTGAATTGTTAGGTAAAGTGATCGTTTAATGTGTTCGGACCTCACATTAACTCAGCAGTAACTGTGAAAGTGGTTGAAAGACTCACCTTGCGCAAGCATCTACGTTCATCTTTTTACAGGGCCCATCCTCATCGTGAGCATCACCTTTACGCTTTTTCTGAAATGAATAATAAAAACATAGTGTTAGAACTGGGGAAAGAAAAGAAGGGACAAAAGTCACAACAGTCTGGATGCATCAATCATCAGTTGGCCCCTTGGTTAGCATCTAAATATCCATAGAGAAAAAAAAGGAGGTGTTAGCATTTCAGGCATCTTGGAATTTTTTGATGACTTGATGACGTAGGTGGGTACAGCTTGGGTACAGCGTGAAGAGGGGACGTCGCTGTACCCACCTACGTCATCAAGTCATCAAAAAATTCCAAGATGCCCGAAATGCAAACACCTCCTTTTTTTTCTCTATGCTAAATATCTGATGAATGGTGCGATATTTTGATGGAACATTGGTCTCTTCGTTTCTTTCCCCAGTTCTAATTGAAGAATATAAATTGTCATGGAGCCATTTCTTTTTAATATACATTCTCAACTTGGATGTGATAAACCGGCTAGGTTATTTTCCACGGAGAAGGAAGAAGTGAACCCTTCCACTCTTTCTTACCCTTGCAGGGAAACTAGATTATCCAAAGTTGTCAGCTTAAGAAGCCAGCGAATGAATATTGAGGCTAATGCCCTTTTCCATTTTCCTGATGGTGAGAGTTTTTGCGGCTTTGAACTGGAAGGTCAGACCTGAGGATCCATTCAGGAAAACATTCTTTGTGCTGACCTCTTACTTTACTGGTATTATCACATGTCCCATTATACTGACGGCTAATTTAGATATATTTGAACAGACAATATTAATCTGTGCATGTTTGTTATATGAAAGAAGTTGCAACAGACTGCATTGCTTCTTCAGAGTAATGAGAGGGAAATGGAGGGCGATAGTTGGGCCATGATCAGGCTGCGTAATAAACCGCATTGCTATGCATGCCCTATTTTTCTAACTCCGTAAAAAGGACAAAAATTTCTTGTAAATCAGAGCCAGAAATAGAGAGAGAGAGCTAGAAAATAATTTCAAATATTTCAAGCGAACATGAGAGTAATTCATCTCGGGGGGGATGTTCAGGGGTCATTGCAAATTTATGCTGATCTATTCTGTGTCAGCATACGATGTGCGAAATTGAAAAATTGAGAAATTATTCTCCTCCGATCAATGGCAAATGCTGAGAGAACATTAGTACAATGAGATGAAAACAAAGTTTCACATATTACACAAAGAAAAAATTAGAGATTAATAGGTCATGGAGAGTTGGAAAAAAACCATCCATAACCTCAATTTTTACCTTCTTACCGTGTGGAATATTTTAATGTGACATGAATCAAGGGTTTTTCTACGACTTCCTACCTACTAGACCACTTAACGGAATTCTTGGAGAGGAAACAGAAGTTACTTTAGGTGTGCTGAAAACTAGTGTTCTTGAGGTTGAATGAGTGGGGAAACACCCGCATGGGCGGTGGTGTTAATCAATGAGCGTTTGAAGTTCCGATTGCTTACCTGAGACTCAGAGAGAGGACTATTTGGTAATGATGAATTTAAGCTATCTTGTAGATCGCCGTTGCACTCAGAGGAACTGTCAGAGAGTTCAGAATCACTCCCAGAGGCGTCGAGGTCCAGCTGAGCGCTCACATTGTCCGCTTCCATGTCGGCATCCAATTCATTGTTGTGAGCTGATTCTAAATTAATGGAGCATGGACAATCGTCAAAATCGGAATTCACGGTGCTGGTACTAATATCTTGCGTTATTCCTTGAACCTGATCGCTTTTCTCCTCGATTTCGCCAGAGGTTTCACTGGTTTCACCACTCAAACGGTCAGCACAGCTTTTGAGGTCCGATCCCGAGACAGTTTCCGAGGTACTGCATTTACACTCACTTTCACCGAGATTATTATCAGAACTAATACAGGAGGATGAACATTTTTTTAGTTTACAGTTTGAATTGGGAATCATATTACTTGTCACAAATTGAAATTGCTGCGATTCTCCGACTTTGATAGGGAGAATTCAATGTTTTTTTTTTCACTTTTTTTTGTCCCCGAGGAACGCAAGCACAGGTTGGCCACGTCGGTAACTACGAAAAATTCCCCCGTCGAATGGTAAGTCAATGGAAAAAAAAGAGATGAAGGGACCATTTGACCTCACAAATCTACATGTAAGCGAATCAAATAAATGATGCCGTATTTTTACATGCAATTTTCTAGAATTTATAGCACTGGAGCTTCCCCAAGAGCATTTTGAAAGGGGAAGGTTTTTTTCCCTGAATCTTTCCCCTTTTCCCTCGCTGCTTTCCATCCGTAGTGATGGCGATTCTTGGATCGATCTTCCAAAAGATCGATTCTCCGAGAGATCGATAGGATCGAAGAACCGATTCTTTCACGCTGATCTTTCGCGTGGCTCCGCTGCTTTCGATGTATCGATTGAGTGGCAGAAAAAACGTTTCTAGGTGAAGAACCATTTTTCCGCGGCGAGGAGCCGATCGCGACTGCTCAGCCTCGCGGCATTGTAGCATTGCCGCAAGGCTGTCATCTGACTAATATAATAATGATATTTATTCGAGGTTTTTATTTTTCTTATAAAACATGGGATCTTCAGGAAGTAGATCAGTATCTCAAGTGAATATAATTACATTTTGAGGCTAAAAAGCTCAAAAATAAAATATCGAAATTACCTTCTGAAAAAATTTTATAGTCCATGAATTTTTTTCTCGTATATTTTTTACTTTATTCCTCAGTTTTTTAGCTTCAAAATATAATAAATCAAGCACTCTTGAGATGTAGATATACTTCCTGTGGATCCGATTTTTTTAAAAGTACCTAACCCCAACAAAACTGAAAGTATAAATATTTTAACGTGTACCTTGAAAATCTATTTTTCTAGGAGATAAATAATTGCCTACCATAATACCGACAAAGATATTTTACTATCATTAATATCATTTTAAATAGAATCGTTTCTAAATTTTAGATGTAGATTTTACACTGAAAAAAAATTGTGACAAATGACTTGAAAAAGAATACAATAAATACAATGTAGACGGGCAGGATTTTCAGTTTTGACATTCTCGGTGCTTAAAAGCATGATTGTGTCACTAATCGAAATTCATATGCAATAACGGAACACTCAAACAAACATCCCAAAATTCTTTGAAAAGGGGATTTTTACTTTCGTCCCTCAGCGAAATAACTAAAGCGATAAATACCTCGGTTTCGTTTCTTGCACGAGCGGCAGAATTAAACACCGGTAAAAAAATGAAAACGCAAGAAAAAAATAAGGAGAAAACTTACCTCAACATGTGGACATTACAATCAATTCCATAAGCGCTCACAACTCATATCTCAACGAACACGCCACACCACAATAATTCAAAAAAATAACTTGGTTGAAAGACGGGCGCGTATCTGAACTCCTGCATTTCTCCGCAGCTCCAAACGCGCTACACTTGCGGCTACAGGTCTCGCTTGGACTCGTTCCCCGACTCATTTCCGTTTCCGTTCAGCCGCTACAGACAAAGGATGATCAAATCCCCGCGAAAAGCGCGTATCAACTCAACTTCCAAATTCCAATCTGCCGCTAATTCAAGTGACGGAGCTCAATCTTGCTAACTGGGATCCGGTCGTGATCAGGTGATACATACTCAAAATCGTATATTCAGGTGCTGAATCCGAATTTGACCTCCGTTTTTGTCAATCACCCTTCAATTTTTCGGATAATGGGCATTGTTGGTGTTTTTGCGACTGTTGACCCTCCGCAGCATGTAAGTAAAATTTTTCTCAGGTACAAATTTAAACTGTTCTGTTCTGATGTGTTTTGAGCCGCTGAGTTCGAAAATGACCTTCGTTTTTCCCCATCATCCTTCACTTTTCCGAAAAAGTGACTTTTTCCCAAAATGAGCAAATTTGACGTATTTTTGTCAATGCATGACAAAAATACATCAAATTTGCTCATTTCGGCCATTTTGGAAATTTGTTGTTTATTTTAGAAAATCCAACTATAAATTCGTTTTTCTCCTATCAAAATACCCCTAGATATCGATTTTCGCGTAAATCCATTGACAAACAACCGGTGTCGGTTTGATAGATATTGACTTCGGGTTTACTCGAAAAGTTTCCCTTTTCTGCCCAAGTAGCATTTTGCAACGAAAAAATTGCAATTTAAATGAAATAAAATTTCCAGATGATTTCAACTTTCTTGCAAGAAAATTGCAATTATTTTACAACATCTGACCCCCTCATTGTAAAAAAGTTGCAATTTTTTTTTTTTTGCAAAGAAATTTCAATATTGACGACCTTTAAATTTCAACCCCTAAATTTTCCGGGGAAATTATAATAATTCGAACCCATGCTTACCTAATGTCCTACGACGTTTAGCAGCATAAAATACCGGCCGCCCTTGAGTGGGCTTGAACCCGACCCGCGAATGTCATAGCGGAGCACTCTTCCACTGAGCTACAGGGAGCTGATGATGAGCAGGGTTGAAATCACGCCTGTTAAGGCTGTTATCGCATGCATTGCGTCAGTGCGTGGCTCAACATTCATCATAGATTTGATTAACGCCGTTTTTCTCAGGCTTCTTTCTTTTGCCTATTATTTATTTTTTTTCGTGTTATTTATTTTTTTCATATTTTTTTTGTCTGATTTTTTTTTTCGATATCACGTAATAGGTACCTACTCACACTAAATTTACACCGGTGTAAATTACACCACATACTAACTTGAGAACTTAAAAATATTTTCAAAAAATATTTTTAAAATATTTTCAAAACTTTCTTAAGGAATATTTTTAACATGCATGTTTACAGGCAATATTTTTGAATTATTTTAAAAATATTTTTCGTAAACATTTTCAAAATATTCCTTTAAAATGTTTTAAAAATATTTTGAAAATATCTTAATTACAATATTGCCATGAAAATATTTTGATAAAGGTGACAATATTTTCAAAATATGTTGGGCTATATGGGTTAGGTGAGACATTTAAGTCGAAAAAACTTTAAAACAACTAGAGAATTGGATGCCAGGCACATGGCGTGAATTTGTTACAACATGATTGCACCGAAATTGCAGTCTTTATAGTGCCTTGAAAAAGAAGGTTAGGCAACAAGCATAATCTACATTTCTTGCAAACTTATTGCAATAAAATTGCAACTTTTTAAGCGCCTTCAAATGAACGTATAGGCAACAAGCAAAAATTACAATCAACTCACAATCCATTGCAATGAAATTGCAATCCATGCTACTTGGGTGTGCTCTTTTGAACGAGGTATAACAAAGGGGGTCTTCCCAATTGAAAAAAATAATTGGTTTATGTCCCCCCTCCTCCCCAAGGGGTCTCCCGGAGAATTGGAAAATAGAGGGCCAGAAAGTATAGCTCCTTATGACCTAGGTACAACCCCCAAGTTTCAAATCTTTGCCTCAATTACGTAAAAATTTAGAGGGGATGAAAAGGACTTATGGATCACCCTGTATTTCGCACGAATATCGCCATATATATTGTGAAGTCGATTTTCTATATATTGACACATTTCTTATATATTGCACGATTTTCGCCGTATATATTTTGAAGTCGATTTCCTAAATATTGACACATTTCTCATATATTGCGACAGTCCCGTATGTATATTTCAACATTTCCTTTATATTATCTTGAATATTTCCTATATTACATAATTTCTTATATATTGCCAATGTATGTATCTTTAGTTACAAACGGCCCTTCATATCCATACTCAAACACCCAAAAATCATCAGTTCCATAAACCTTTTAAAACGGTGCATTGCATTTGCGAAGACCATTGTGCGCCGAGCAGTCGCGATCGGCTAACACAAGATCGGCTCCTCGCGACGGTTTTTTGTGCAACTCAAGCGATATATCGAAAGCGCGTAAGATCAACGTGAAAGAATCGATTCGAGCCTATCGATCTATTGGTCGAAGAATCGATCTTTCGGAAGAGCGAATGAATCTACATCCGCCGCCATATTGTTTGATAACGTCGTCCTTCTTGCTACCGTCACAATGTTTTCGTTGTTCTCAAATATTAGTTTTTTATTGTTTTACCATCCTCAGATCTCATGTGACCCGAAAAACTGATCTATTCCCCGAAGCTTATCATATCTAGTTAAATAACTTTAATGTAAGTAACTCTCAAGTTCATTTTGTGAGGTGTAATAAATTGTCTTTATGCTCTCCTTTTAGGCTCTCCATCCGCGACAATAATATGTAATTGATCTCATTTCTCATCACATGAGAAGAACGTCTCACCTTGTTCAACAATTTTGTCCAACAGGACCAACTGCCCTCCTTATCCTCTATTTATCACATCATTAGGATACTAAAAGTTACACAACATCAAGCTCGAAGGGTAGTTATTCAAGGCCATTTCATCAGGCCTTCGGCTTTTCAATTGTTCCGAGTCTACATTATTCACATCTATCATTCTCAACATCTGCGGTACCCTCACAGGAGTAGCCTGTTCCAACTGATACCTTCGTGATTGATGCTGAAGCACTGATCAGTGCCCTTGTTGAAACCTCTGGACCCCAACGTCGGCTCGTCTCCTATAGAAGCTGCCGCTGACTGGGAATGGTGCCCATGTAACATCTAAGGTATTTTTTCTAGGTCAGATGGCTATTCTGATCAGTCTTTTTCTGAATTTGCTTATCCTCCCACAGTCAGAGTGTGGTCACCTCCGCCTAATGTTTAACCTGAATCGGCAGCTCCGCGTACTGCTGCAATTTTTTCAGCTAGTCACTCTGCCTTGGTGCTTTGTTGAAGTAAACGGTTTTTGCACAGAAATACCTGATGCTCAATAGTTGGTGAAGTTAAAAGTGTTGTCAGCTAAGTGGGCATTTGTTTGCTTTTCACTTGCCAGCGATTGCGATGCAATTGTTTAATAGTATCTGAGGGTTGACTGCAGCCTGAGCGCGAGCGTAGACAATCTTCAATCGCCATTGGACAACTACAGTGTGGTTGCTTACAGAGGAAATGTAAACAAGTTCCAACTTAGCTCACGACACCTGTATACTCTGGTTAAATTACCTGATGACTTGCGCGTCTACACATGAATGCTGAACGTTTTTACAAAATGCTCAACGATCATGGGAGGTTGATTGGACTGTCAAAATACATCTATTTAGCTGAATATTTAGGTGGTATGGTATAGGTTTACTTTGACAGTGCACCACCTATGCAGGGTCAAGCCAACACCATTTCAGCACATCTTTCTATATTACTTAGCGTTTTATTATTTGCATGTGCTCTCGGGAGTACTTGGATGCTTGCCCCTTTCCAACACTGGCCTATAGCAGCATTTTGATATATTGCCCCAAATTGATTCTATTAAATATTCCCTCTCTCAACATTTCATGCGAAATTGGGTTCAATTTTTTCTTTTAACATAATCAAACGCAAGAAGAATTTGATCTTCATCTGATGTAATTGGGCTGATTCTAATTAAATCTGTCCATGTAATCAACATGACCGTCATAACATGGAACATGCCATGTAGATTCAGAAATCAGCGTACATGATCTGAGCACTCGGAGTAAATACTCAGTTAACCCATTCGCCTCATATGACGAGTTTACTCGTCAGTGCGCGCACCTAAGATATATCTCAGCTGAAGAGTTGACTGGCACTTTCTGTTGGCATTGCGACGCTTGAGATGCCATCTATCGGAAAACCGAATATACATGACCAAAACAATTGTGTAGCAAAGCCAATAGATGCCGAGAATAAACTCGTCAACCGAGGTATGTCCTGCGAGCGCGCGCTGACAAGTATACTAGTCTAATGAGGTGAATTAGTTAAATTTTACCCATATTTTTTTTTTCGTTATTTCACAAGCACGGTTTGACGTTTAATTTTTATGAAAGACATTGCAATCTGCAGTGCCATTCTTCCTTCGAATCTGTCAGTCTTGCAGAGTGAGAAAAATTTTAGAAGAAATTTTCAGGTTCAAATGAAAAGAGAGGGTTATTCGTATACTTAGCTAAGTTTACTTAGAAGTAATTTCATTCTGTTATTACGTAGCCACGTAACAGGGTTGCCACAGTCAGGCAATACCAGGAAGTGTCAGGGAAAAGGACATATATGTCGGGGAAAAAGGGTTTGCTTACCTTTACATATTTGCCTTTTAGAATAAGTTTGAAGTTTCGAACAACAAATTTTGTCTGAAAACTATTTTTCATCATGTCTTTTTAACCATCTGGCATTTGTTCAATTGTCAGGGAATTTCACCAAAATGCGTCAGGAAATTTCACTTTCTAAATTCTGTGGCAACCCTGCGTCCATAATCAAAGAAATTAAATTATTCAGGCAGCGGCTCGTGTAAAGCCTGAAAAGAAAAAAACGCACGATTTACTTCTGGGTATTATCAGTAAATGATACCCAGTACTTTTTTCATCAGCGGACATCTGATATATTTTCAAAATTCTTGTCTCCCACTTTTTTTCTGCCTTTCGAAATGTCAAGGTGATAAACACCCTTAAAGTTGGTGAATTCTCTCTCCTTGCCACACTTCTCTGTGAAAGGTTGATATGGAGCGCCTAGCTCGCTTTCTTCATGAAGATGGATCTGCCTACTATGCTGGTCCTCATCCTGTTTTGGAAAGTACCGGCTCTACCTACCGCAAGAAGAATAATGATTCCTCATTAACTGATTCTTAAAACGTTAAATCCTCATAAAGGATAAATACATTAGTCAAAAAACATTTAACATTACAGAAAACGAGAACAAAACCTAATAATCCAACGAAAGGAAAGAAAATTGCTTTTAGCTTCTGAACATAGTCAACACCAAATGATGGAGCTTTTTATTGACCTACTGAATAAATTTTGCCTAACTCAGACAAGTTGGGAAAAGTTTGGTCTGAAAATTTTCTCTTCCAGGGAATACAAAGCATTTTTTCACTTTCAAGATACTTAGCGTGCAGAATTGCTGCCCAGTGAACAGAATGTTTATAAGAAACTATGCCAAAAATCACGGAAAAGTCAGAGATTTTTTTTGTTCAAAATGTCAGAAAAGTCAGGGCATTTTTAAACCTAGGAAACTTGTCATCCTGCTAACAGTGCTGATCGCGACAGGTCGTAGCTCTGCTCGTTTTGGCCGATAACGGTCCTGCAAATTGCACTATTTGGCAACCCTGTCTCGTACGGAAGATAGCAAGTAAATGACTAGGATATGATGTCTTTGTATCTCCACGTCCATTAAGTTAGAAGGTTCAAAAGAAGGTAAAATGTGAAACTGCCGATACAATGGGGCGAGTAATGGCCGCCTGAACAGTCTCCGTTTTTTCATACATAAATTATTAATTTACTCATTTATTTTTTCATTTTGATCAAATACTCAAACCGCCCTGTCTTTGTGCAACTACGACGTGTGAATGTATTAAGTGACCTATGTTGTTATCACAAGCAGAATCAGTTGAAGATGCTCCGGCTTTTTTACTGGCTAGGTTTGGATGCAACTATTCGAGCTCTTGGGTTGCCCTTGTTGCATACACTAAAGATTGAAGGCGCTTTGGTTTTCACAGGCTCAACGTATGGCTACGGTTGTTAGTTATCAAGGGTTCTCTATATTGTATTTACAATCGTGTTTACTATGAAATCCGTGAAATTCGAATGAGTCATGTTACATCTCGACAGCGTTGCCAATTGGTGCTAATTTCCCACCAAAATCATGTCCACGGAGGCATCATGGATGTCAATCCTGCAAATTATTACTACTGGTAACATTTCTGCAGTGTGCACCGTTTGGCAACGCTGCCATGGTGCGAACGAATTTCGATGATTCCATGGCCATGGTAAACACGATTGTCAATGCAGCAGAGGAAAACCATTGAGATGAGAACTGAAAAGCGCAGCCACTTGTTGTACCTGTGAAAACCAAAGCGCCTTCAATTTTGTAGGTATGCAACCCAGACACCCCGAGAATAGGAATAGTTGGATCCAAACCTAGCCATTAAAAGAGCCAGAGCGCCTTCAATTTTTTCTGCTTCTGATAACAGATATTTTATCTAATTGAAAACAAATAAGTAAATTAATTATAAATATATAAAAAAAAACTGAGACTATATGTGCGGCAATTTCTCGGCTGACTCTATTGGCAGTTACACACTTTACCTCCTCAGAATCTTCTCATTTAGTTTACTTGGACCTGTGCAAAAATTGTAACTTCATGGCAACTTTCTCAAGTATTTTCTCTTCCCACCCAGGGACAAATCATGGAAAAGGGAGTTGGACACTTGAGATTGAGTTTAAGCCCTGCTCTATATTTTAACTAAGAATGATCAAAATGCCTGACAGAAAATTGAGTGGAACTCAATTCTTATTTATTCGTTGCATCTTTTAGAGAACCTAATATGCCAACTCATTGAATTCACCCTACACGTTGCCTCTTATACACTGAGTTTTCAGTGACGAAAATCAAGTGAACCCTATGAATTCGGAAGGTCTAGTCTGTGAACTCTTGAGCCTGCTAATACCGGGATTGGCAACCCTTTCAAAATGCAGAAGCAATTAAGCACGTATTAAGTTATTAGTTGTCTTAAAATAAAATTGAGGATGAAGGAAAGTTGGCACATGTGATCTCCGAATTTGCCAGTAGATGTGTAACTTTGCTTCCATTTTGCAAAATCTAACATTCATCAGCCAACACACTCAAAGTCGAGGGTGTTAGCTGATTAACATTTCCAACGTGAACAATGCGACACATAATTATGAGCGCATTGTGCCTGACTAAGATTAAAGTTCTAAGTCAATGACTTGAGCTCAGTTAATCATAGAACTGAACTGTAAACTCTGGTCTCTATTCAGGTTGTTTACTAGTCCGGAAGTAGTACTGATTTTTTAAGGGCGGTCCGGAAGTACTGAAAAAGTGCGGAAATTCTGCGAGGAGGTCTGGAATGTTTCCCCTCATACTCGACGTGTGTTTTAGTAAAGCCTGAAAAGTATTCAATCCTCTACGCATTGATTCTTAGAGTAGTATTTGCCCGCAAGAGTGCAAGATTGTGCAGTAAGTTAATCTTCAGCCTCCAGTGAAATTTTGTGTCTACGTCATTTTTGTCGCAATTAAAGCGAGAATTTCAAATTTTCCGTAAGGTTTTGAATTTCGTCAAATGGAGGTACTGAATTGCTTAGGAATGTACTGTAAAAGTACTGATTTTTGGCCAGCTTGTTTTTTTCGACACCCAGCTATTATGTCGACTGTTAGCACCTATTGTTCATGTGGTTTATTTTTCCTTCTCTTTGGATGTGTGAACACTTTTTGAAACGATGGAGTTACTCAAGAGCCATTAAGTGCGATAAGAAGTTGCTTAAGGACACTTCAGCAGTGCGAAATTCATATTCCTTTTGAGAAATTTGCTGTCAAACGGACTCGACTGTCTTTATCGGGGGTCTGATGATTTCCCCTTAAATTGCATTGAACCCTCCCCAGGGCCTAATACAAGGGTCAAGGGCTCTGAATAGTTCAGCTGTGGTAATTTTTTTTTTCAGGGACCAGATGATTTGATTTTGCCTAAATCTGAGACTCGATCCATAAGTAGTAGCTGGCCGCTTCATTACTTCAACAATTATGTGATCCCAAGTGAAGGATTGACAAATAAATTTCAATTCCAGTGTAACTTTTTTCTTCTTTCTTTGATACCATTGTACTCTTAGCCAAGCTTCTCTGAAATCAGTGAAACTGGAGGAGTGCATTTGAATTTCACTCAACATCACTAAATAAGGTATGAGGATTCTGGACAGGGCCTATAGAACGTGAGCATGTTCAGCGAGCCCACCCGCTTTGGCTGAGCAACTTCAGCTGGTGTCATTCTAAATAGCGTGAACATCTTCAAAGTGATTTTTATCCTTATAATTTGAATCACTATTTGTGGAAAGTTTATCCAAAGTTTAGCCAAAGTCAGCGTGTCTAAAGAGGAAATAAAATTATAACTGTGGAGGTCTTTTTCAGAGGTCAAAGATTGTCAGGGAATTCGTAAATTTAATGTTGTAGATTTGCCGAAAGAACTTTGAGCCGGGTGCTATGGCTTTCACTAGAGGTTGGGTATCACAATCATGTTTTCGATTTCAATTTATTGTGGAAACCAGAGATTTTTAACTAAGGTGTTCGAGAATTCACCCTGTCTTGCCCTCAATAGTTCCTCAAGGAATATTTTTCCATTCCAAATTTGGGATTGGCCAAGAATAAGGAGACTTACTTTCACACTTGTTTTCTCTCATCCAATTGTGCACATTTAAGATAGTGTTTTATCCAACTTTTCTTCACCAATTATTCTTTCATTTTCCATGATTCCACACAATGATTGTTTCAGGTATTTTTGCCCATCATCAGGCGCTAAAATATCAGAATCGAATACCTGTAATTAATCCAAGTATAAATATTGGAGCCTAAGAAGCGTCTCTCCCCACCGCAGACGAATCATTTTAAGCGATAAAGATCTCAAGCATGATGGCAAAAAATGTGGACCGCAAAGATGATGCTCCTGCTGAGCTGGAAAGTCAGTTCATCCTGCGGTTACCGGAAGAACCTGCCAAAGCCTTGAGAGAAGCCCTACAAGCAGGTGTTAGTCTAAAAGACCGACTTAGCATTAAGTTAGAGAATGATGTGCGTTATGGAGAAGTACGGATGGATCACTGGGTCATGCACGCAAAGGTTGTAGATTTACCAACTATTGTTGAATCGCTAAAAACTATAGACAACAAGAGTTTTTACAAGACCGCAGACATATGCCAGATGATGATCTGCAAGGAAGAGGAGGATGAACCTACAGACGAAGAGTCCCCATCAAAAGCAAAGAAGAAGGACCCGTACAAAGTCGAAAAGAAATATTTATGGCCTCATGGTATCACCCCTCCCATGAAGAACGTGCGTCGGAGAAGATTCCGGAAAACATTGAAGAAAAAGTTTGTTGAAGCTCCAGAAATTGAGAAAGAGGTAAAGCGACTGTTGAGAGGAGATGGTGATGCTGTTAACGTCAAATGGGAGGTGATAACGGAAGAAGACGAAAAAGCTAAAGCACTCGGAGCAACAGTGAAAGAAGAGCCACTTCTACAAGGAACCGCACATAATACCAATTCAATGTCTCAAAGTAATATTGACACAGTCGCTGAACATGATATCTTCGGAGAGGAAGTCAGTGATTCTGAGGAAGAAGATACCAACATGAACATGCTAGACATGGAAGACACTAGCAGACTATCTGCTGATGATAGTCGGAGTCGATTATCAGACACTGCTTCATTTCAGGGTCAATCAGAAACTTCTAATCAACCCGGCCTTGTCACACAATTTTTCAAGGAGATGTTCCCCCCTAAAAATGAAATGTTCGATGCTGACTCAAATCCTGGCTTCAAAGCTGAAAGTAGTAGAGGCTACGCACCCTCTGAATTTAATCCCGGATATAAATCCGAGCCAACGAATTATGACTATGATGTTTTCAAAGGTGACTTATCGCAGTCTGCAGACGAGGATAGTCCCAGTAATCAACTTTCAACTGAAACTGTTCGAAATAGGTTGAATGTATTAGAGCAGGAATTGGCTGACCTGAAAACGAAACGACAGCAGCAAGAATTGGAAATTGCCCACATTGAAAATCAGGCTCTTCAGCAAAGGTTCCAGGAAATTTTGGATAACTTGGTCACTGAACAATTAGACAAAGAACAAGAGTACCAAGAGCTTTCAAATTTCCTACAGCAGTCCGAGGATTAAAAGGAAAATGTTTTGAACTCGTACTCATATTAGTTTTGTCTTGAATTTGCTCCTGCGTTGTGTTATTGATTAATTGAGTCTTACTAATTATTTAAGGATTTTTTGTTGTCAGTTTAAGAAAAGGAAGGAAAAAATAAAAAATGCAAGTAAAAATATTGTACGTTTCAACTCATTTTTAGCATCCAACTTCGGGCAAAATTCCCTGAAACTGATGTTGTATTAATCGTGGAAAATGAATGAATAATTATCAAGAAATAGTTTAAACACTTGGGCATTAATTTTTACGAACACTTCGATATTATCATCAAAAACCGTCATTTGTATGAATAAGATGTCTGTTAATTGCAATTCTTCTACTTCCACTGAACCATTGTTGGATTCAAAGAAAATAAGTAATGCATATAATTCTTAAAACATTGGCAAGGCAGGGTCTTCTTTCGCCGCTTTTGACTAGGGCTGAGTTCTCAATTATATCAATGGTATCTAGTTGATAAATGTAGACTAAATGAACAAATACAACCTCGACAAATGAATTATAAGCTAAAGCCAAATGAAAACTCATATATATTAACCGATCATCTCTAATGAACAAGAGCCTGTTTAGTGCTCTTACGAAGGATGGAGTCAAAATCTTCATTGTAACCCTTCATTATTGTCCTCCATACTTAAAATCTTTGGCCAGATATTCTTCCGTTGCTTTCAAACTGCAGTCTCCTGCCAACACAGGTCTGAGTAAATGTTGTGCCGCTTATCACATAAACTCCAAGTAGACTCTTAGAATCTTAGGTAGGTCTAGGATTTTGAAAAACTTTGATTTCGAGAAGTTTACACATAATCACCTCCTACTTTTAAACCAATTAGAATCGGTAAACTTTTGAGTTCGACTCCAAATTAATGCATTTTAATTAATAGTTCTGAAGTCTTGAAAGAACTGAAAATTATGATTTTTTTTTTTTTGTCTCAGGTATTGATGTTTTTAGAATTTTGATTTTTTTGTTTTGCCAGGACGATATTATTTTGAATATTCACCAAAACAGCATAAAATTGTTTTTGACCGGATTGCTTTAGTGTTTGTGTAGGAGGCAAATAGTATCTAATTTGCAAGGCTGCACAACAGTGAAGTTAGCAATTTTTTTCGCAGAAATAGGGCAATCTCTAGTGAACAATAGCGCGAATCTACGATCAATTCTGTGCACTTGATTAGACATGTTTTCCTTGAATCAGCCATTCACTTGCTTCAAGTTTATTAAGTCTTCAGCCTATAAACGAGTAACCTTTTTTCATCGTGGAGATGTAAATCTCATCCGATCTTCGGAAATGAATTTTTTTAAAAAAAAAATTATGCACCTACCGAACTCAACATGCAAATGCATTGTGCCGTGTCCTGGAGAAGCCGCTTTTAAAATTCCCCAATGAATAATTTGAGTTTTTGCCAATACTTCGTCAATTTATTCATTCTATCCATTTCCATTTTCATTTTCCACCAATGAAAGTTCAGTAGTCTCTCGTTATTCGCGAACCCATTATCCGCGAGATGAGAACGAAGATCTTTCTTCGTCATTCACGAGCTTCAGATGCGCGAATTTTCTTCACTTCGGAAATTAGGAAAGGTACTTTTATAGAGCGCAGTCTAAAATTTGAGAATGACCTACCTATCTTGTGTATCGGCGCCGTATTTTAAATTGCAGGCAGACCTACGGAAACACATGGAACAGTCTACTCTTTACACTGCCGTGCTAAGGAAGAACGCCTTACGAACATTCAAGAGTTACCAAATTACCCCGGATAAAACTTGTATTTTTGAGAACGGTTATGCGTATTTTTCCTTGAAATTTTCAGGCATATTAGACGAAATTGCGGACCAAATTGTCTGAAAAATTGAAGAAAAAAATTCACGATTTTCTCAGTAAATTAAGGTTTTATTGAAGGAAACATGGCAACGTCTGAAGGTTCATACGGCGTTCTTCCTTAGCACGGCAGCATACGTGTTCTCAAAGAAAAACTAGATGACGTAATTCTGCATAATCAGACGAATTTTCCTCAGTATCTGTACTGAATTTCCATTTTTTCGTAACACTGGAAAAAAAAACACATTGGATCTAGAGTGCAGACTCTTGAAAACATTGACAAGAAAAAATACTCTTGATTTAATCAGATTTTTGCTTAAATCAAAAACAAATTCGCTCAAATATAGAGGCTTGGTTCTTGACTTAGGCAAAAATCCGATCGAATCAAGCGTTTTTTTTCTTGTCGATGTTGAGTCTAGACTCTGGATCCAATGTGTTTTTTTCTCCAGTGAAGCGTAGGGTTTTGCTATTCGCTAGGTATTCGTGGAAGCGAGCCCTCGCGGATAACGAGGGAGTGCTGTAAAAAAAAAAAAAAAAAAAAAAAAAAATTTAGACCGTTAAAGTTGAGAATGCTCAATTTTTTAAGAAAGTAGCAAAATGTGAAACCATAAAATCGTACGTCGCAGAAGCTACATATCGTTATCCTGAAGTCCAGAAACGTATTTTTAAACTATTTCAAGATGAAACTTTGAGATAATTTGGACGCATTCATCCTGCGCTGCTTTTCGATGGTGAAATTGCAGAAATGCGTTTCTTGGTTTGCGGCGCACAATAGAACGAACTACTAGAAAATGTCGACCAATAAATTTTTGGCTAAAATTGCAAATTTCGGTGTTAAATTTGTCAGACTATGAAATTTAAAGGGTGTCTCGGAAAGAAAATTTCACAAGGAAACCAATGGAACTATTTTAAAAACCCTCAAGTTTTGTATGAACGGAGTTATAAACTTTTAAAGTTTCCAATTTTTGTCCGACCTCCTCCATTGACTGGATCCACTGAGCGGCGTTGCAGACTATCCGTGGTACTTAATTTCCTTCATCGAAGACTAATATCGTCATTTCTTGACAATTCTACTGATTTTTCTTCTCCCGTTGAAGAATAATCCCTGTAAATTTCGAGCGATAATGTCGATTTGGTCTTCCTCTACAAAATTGAAAAAAAGTGGAAATTTCGAAACTCCGCAACCGAGAAGCTTATATTACAATTTCACCGTCGATTTATTACCAAATGATCTTATCTAAATCTAAAAGTTATGAGATTGCGATATAGACTGCATTTTGCAATTTGGAGCTATAAATTCTGGCTCATCTGAAAAAACACTTATGTGCATAGGGATACTAATGGCACATACGTTGTTTTTAAACGAGGCCGGAATTAATAGTTCCAAATTGCAAAATGTAGTCCATTTTATCCATTGGATCCACGTCCGATGGGGCAAATGAAAAGTGGTTTATCCAGGAAGCGCCATACATGTGGCGACTCGCTCTTCACATAGAAATCTCGCTTTAAAATCACTAGAAACTTTTCAAGCAACAGAAGGCAGTTGAAAAAAAATCGGTAAGTACTGACTATTTTTAGAGAACACAAACGGAGTATTGCTGACAGAATTTATATTTCTTCCAATATTAGGTAGGCATGGTCAGTTCAATAGGGTCGGCTCGGACAAAAACCGCTAATGTTCATTTTTCCTAATTTCGAAAAAAAAAAACTCAAAATAGCTCATTTAATGTCAAAAATTATTTCTGACACACATTCTAAGCAAGGCTTGAATGATCGATTATCTATTTTGAAGCTATGATAAAGAATCGTTCATTAAGGTGTTCGTTATTGCGAACACTGTTTATCGATCCTTTTCCATAGGTGTAAATGTAGATCAATCGATTTATGGCAAGCACGCCACGCCTTTGATTCTAAGTTAGGTATGTGCTCAGCTGCGAGAAGCAAAATCTGCATAAATGGATGGGTGTAAAGTCTTAAACTACCGCTCGAGTGGCCGGGTCGATATGCACGAAAATATTTTTTAAACACAAAATTAATTAAAGGTAGTAGTATATATTGTTGCTAAAAATCGAAGAATTAATGAAGTAGCAGCTGAAAAATCTAAACCATTTTTTGAGAGCTCCTCCTGAAAACTTAAAATTCTCCAACGAAAGATCTAAGAGTCCTGTTAAAGAAATCCTTTTTTTTTATAAGCAAACTTCTGGACCAAATGTTGCAACAAAGGTTGAAATCTAGGTACATGTTTCTCACAATCAGCCGCCTTAAATTTATAAACCAATATCGCCAAGATTGCAGGGCCGGATTAAGGGGGTAGCCACATGGGCCGCGGCCCATGGCGGCAAAATGTAGGGGGCGGCAAATTTCGCAATCTTTTTGGATGTAGGTATCAAAAAAAGAGAGAGAGAGAAATCGGATTCAGAAAATAAATTACAAACGAGAAAAGGCGACAAAATCTCTCGTTTCTTGAGAGTGAAAGTATAGTAATTTCTAATTTTTGTCGTCTTTCGGTGATACAAGAGACAACATCTTAAATTAGTCGAGTTAAGAGAGAAACCAAACACGCAATTCGACCTGGAACGGAGCGGTGCGGCGGTCGGCATGAAAGGCATAGCGCCTACAAGACTGCATGAATACTTCACGCATTGCGCCAAACAGTGTGGTCAGCAGCGGTCGGCGTGAAACGCATAGCGCCTACAAGACTGCACGAATACCTCACGCATTGCGCCAACACAGTGCGGTCGGGCAATGGTGGAAGTTAAAATTATTGACCACGTTTATGTTTGTTCTTTCATAATTTTTTCGTTCGTTTTTTTATGAATGGAAGGCCTTGTCCAAACAGGGATGGATTTACGAAACTGAACTTTTGTTAGTGTTGACAGGGCTTTCTCAAAGAATGTGGCCAACACGAGTAAACGCTTCTCATACACCCCTCCTCCACCAGCACGTTCACTTGATGGTTTTTATAGATCGTATTTGACAGATCACACAGGTGAAATTATATTGATATCGATTGGTTCAATATGTAACCACAGCCTCTAAAGTCAATTTAGAAATCTGAGGTAACGGGTCTTATGTGATCGAATTGTTATTCTCTCGAGTACTAAATGGCAATGAAATGTGAAATTGTCAGGAATTTTATCATTTTCAGCTTTTCCGAATTAAATCCTAAAATTTTTATTTGAGATTATGTTCTATTGTTTTGAACCAAACGATACATCGAACCACTGTCGAATACGATCTATTGATGTTTCAAAACGAATGAGAAGGGGGCGGAAAAATACAGGCGGCCTATGGGCGGCAAGTAGGTAAAACCGGCCCTGCAAGATTGTGCATTTTCACGATGAATCCTGCAGAATCAACTTCCAGAACCTGCGCTGCTCAGAGAATGATCGGTTATCAACCAATATTCGACATGATGATACTATCCTCAGGCACATGTTGCTACATGTCAATGTCACAATGAAGCTGCCACTGAACGCTCCACAGGGTGCCTACTAGGCACAGGGTCTACTAGTCTACTACCGGAAACAGTCCTGATTTTTTAAGGGCGGTCCGGAAGTAGCGAAAGAGTGCGGAAATTCCGCAAGAAGGTCCGGAATATTTCCCTTCATACCACGCATGTTTTCTAATGAGGCATGGAAAGTATGCTATCCCCTGCGCGTTGATTCTTAGAGTAGTATTCGCCTGCAAGATTGCGATTGTGAAATCCGTTAACATTCTTGCCACCAATGAAATTCTGTGTCTACGTCTTTTCTTGTTGCAATTCCAGAGAGATTTTAAAGTGTGCCAAATTTTTCGATTTCGTCAAATGGAGGTACCAAGAAAGTACTGAATTTTTCTGTTGAGGAGGTAGTTAATTTCTTAGGGATGTACTGAGAAAGCACTGTAGAAGTATCGATTTTTGGCCAGCCTGATTTAGTGGACACCCTGCTCTAACTTAAATACTTTCAGAATGTTGAGGGGGGGCCATTATTATTAAATAAACATTTGATGCGGTTATTTGGCCCTCCCTGATTAATAAAAATCAACTAACAAGAGGTATATGAAAGCATGTGCAATGACAACATTTTTAGTTGGTCTGACTCGGGTCTCCGGTTGATCCAACTGGAATTTTTAGTCCAAGTACAAACCTGTTCCAATTTTCGACTTTTTTTTTCTCTCTCTTTTTTCAATTTATTTTTTTGCGCGACGCGCTTGGTCTATGACCGCATCTAATAATTCACTAACAATTTATTTTTACATTGATGAACGAGAGTCTGACTTTTCATTGGCAGCTATAAATTTGCCACACTACGACGTGAATACTGTAGAGTGTCGATTATACGCGGTGACTGGGACCAGAACAATCGCGGATAACTTGAAAACACAGCTATTTGGCCGTGTAAAGTGATCAAGAAGACTGTGTTTTAAAAGACACTATTAAACATCTTGTCAAGTATTAGTCATGAATTTAAAGTGTGAATATTGTAGAGTCTCGATTATACGCGGTGATTGGGACCAGAACAATCGCGGATAACTCGAAACCCAGCTATTTGGCCGTGTAAAGTGATCGAGGAGACTGTGTTTTAAAAGACACTATTAAAAATCTTGTCAAGTATTAGTCATAAATTTAAAGTATGAATATTGTATTGGTCAGCAGCACTCAGTCGACGTGAAACGCATAGCGCCTACAATACTACATGAATACTTCACGCATTACGTCTAGAACAGTGCAGTCAGCGTGAAACGCAGAGCGCCTACAAGACTTCATGAATACTTCACGCATTGCGTCAAACAGTGCGTTCGCGGCGGCGAGGCGGAAGTTACAATTACTAAGCCACATTTATGTTTGTTCTTGCATAATTTTTACGTTCATCTCTTACAAATGGAAGGCCTTGTTCACACAGAGATGGGTTTACAGAATTTAACTTTCTCGCAAAGTTCCGAGAACTTTTGCTAGTAGTGTTGATAGGGCTTTCGCAAAAAATGTGTCCTACACGAGTAAACGCGTGTTATGCACCCCTCCCCCTCCGGCACGTTCACTTGATGGTTTTTATGGATGTTTCAAAACGAATAAGAAGGGGGCGGCAAAATACAGGCGGCCCATGGGCGGCCAGTAGGTAAATCCAGCCCTTCCAAAAATATCTTTTTGTTGCGACTAAAACTTTTACTCGCCATTTTTATCAAGGCTGCGTTGGTTGCTGTCTTGATGCTGAAGAATACATTTCCTGCATTTTGTATGCAAGATCATTTTAACTTTGGAAACATTAAGATTAGAGTGAGTTGCGGTGATTAATGTTTCAAATGTCGTGGCATATTTTGTGAATCTTCATCCGCCTGTTTTATCAACAGTTTTTCCTGTTATCCTACAAATCCATACAGTCATTCCATCAGTTTTTCAGCCATAACGCTTCCTTAATTCTCACAGATTAAAAACCACTTTTTTCCATCCTGAAACCTCGCGCTTAGTGAGAGGATTCAGAGTACGTAGAAGTAGAACAAGTTTCTGGCCTCTCTAGTAGGGTTTTTCTCGTTACGTAGTCAATAGGTAAATTTTACTTATTTTTCACTCAAGAAGTAAAAACATTAGGTGAAAAAAGCTGTAAACTTTACTCGTAGGTTGACGCCCCCGAGGGTTTTTTCACGAAAAAAATACGTAAGTTCATCTTTGAAGTATTTTTTAATTAAAAGGCAAGATATTTTTTTAGTTTGTGCATAAGGAGGTTAAAAGGACTTAGGTCTTGTACCTTTGTCGTCAGAGGGGTTAGGGAGAAATCCGTCCCTCAGCATTTTGCGTACCTCCAAATGTCTCCGTTTCTCAACTAAAACATTTCAAAATTTCTCTAAATTTTCGAGTATGTGTTATTTCTATAAGTGAAAACTAACCAGCACAAGTAGTAATTAAATTTTTTTTGCAGAATGCGTATAATGTGGTATTAAAAAAGAAGAAGGAGAAAAAAACAGGAACATTTTAAGCCTTGAAGTTTATTTTCTTCCCTCCTGCAGAAGAAGAAATGCGCAGAAATTTAGAAACGTAGTTTATTAGATTAGACATTAGAGACAAGAACTTCGTTCTGGAGCGAGCGGTCAATTGACCCCCGCCCTTCCCGCGACGTTACCCTATCGCCGCCAGAATTATCGATCGACATCGGACAGTTATAGACTACCATTCGTCCTAAATAATTGATAATAATGCAAGAGACAGAGCTAGCATTATCTCTTCACAACCGTCATTTCGACAGTGGTCGCGTTGTTCTTGCTAAAAAATAAATATGGAGTCGAATCATTCAGTTGCACCAAATGGTCGCACTGAAATCTCAAAAGACTTAAGGTGATTCGTCAAGCTCAAGTGACGTGGTCGAACTGGCATGCGATATATCGCATCTTTTAGGTAAAAAATCTCGGTCGATCTTGAATTTTTAGCGAAAAAAGGACGATGGCCCCTGCGCATGAGCCTAAAGAATCATTCTAAACCCAAAAATTAACAAAATTCCGAGAAATGAAAGCATAATAGTGTTTGAAAAAAAACCTCGCATTCGATTCAGCCATCGATTTCTGTATCGAATGCGAGGTTTTTTTCCAAACACTATTCTGCTTTCATTTCTCGGAATTTTGCTGATTTTTGGGATTAGAATGATTCTTTAGGCTCATGCACAGGGGCTATCGTCCTTTTTTTTGCTGAAAATTCAAAATCTGCCGAGATTTTTTACCTAATCGATGCGATATATCGCATGCCAGTTCGACCACGTCACTTTAGCTTGACGAATCACCTTACCCATGTCATTGGCGTGGCGTATTTTGCGATACATCGATTGATCTGCCATTTAAACCAATGGAAAAGTATCGATAAGCAGGGTGTTTGCAACAGCCACCTTAATAATCGATTCTCTAACATGGCTTCAAATGGGGAAATATCGATAATCGACCATTCACGTCTCGCCACTGTTCAATAGTGTGGCGATTCCCACTCGGAATGTAGCCGGATACTGCCGTGCTAAGGAAAAACGTCGTTTGAACATTCGAGAGTTGCCAAATTTCCCTTGATAAAACATGTATTTTTAAGGAAAGGAATGCATATTTTCCCCTTGAAATTTTCAGATAGTTTGGATTAAATTGCGTACAAAATCGTCTGAAAATTTTGGAAAATAATACTCGCAATTTTTCAAGAAAATTCGGTTTATATCGCAGGAAACTTGGCAACGTCTCAAGGCTCATACGGCGTTCTTACCTAGCATGGCAGAATACCTGTGGATAGTTGTCGGTACTTTGACCCGGGGGATTCTCAAAAAACTTAAAAATATCATATAAATAACAACTGAACAATGAAACTGTCGTAATTTTCGTGAAAAGAAACCCTTTTCCAGTCTTTTTTTGGGTAAAATTTTCGCAAGGTAAAACTAAAGTAGACAATTAAAAAAAAAAAAAAAAATTGAAATGGCCAAGTACGGTAGCTTTTTAAAGACCTTATTACGAAAATTTTACCTTATAAAGCGTTGAAGGAAATAAGCACCTTCCACGCAAATTTACTATGAAGAGATACTGAAGAAAGGTTCCCTTGTGCATGGATTTTAACTGTTTATCTCCAAAGTTTTGAAATAGTTCTTTTCAACACATCTCTCTTCTAAAGTAAGGGTGTATTCCAATTTCCTCGTGCGCCCTGTTGTCCATATAACTCCATGCTATGTAAGGCTCACGTTGAAATTAAGATATGCCCTTACGCCAGAGGAGCGATGAACAGTCTGCCTCAAAGGAGGGCTTCGGCGTTGTCAGAACACAGAATAAAAAAGTCAGCAGGAAAAAGGACAGTCGATACACAGGGTAACCCAGATTACCTGTATTGGGATTTTTCCTCCGTTTTTTCAAGTGTGACAAGGTTGAGGACCTTGAGATCGAATAGGGAATTGACTCCAAGGAATCTGAATTTCATCTTTTCAAGCCCGCTGACTTGGCCTTCTTTGAGGAGCTGATTCCAAAAGTCGAGGTTTCCTGCATAATTTTGAAGAAATTCTATCAAAATGAGAATGAACGAAAACATTTCAACCGAAAGCGTTAGTACTGATTGCGAGTCAAAAAGCGGCCTACCCTTGTTCGGAATACTGACTCGTAAAAGTGGGGGACAGAGCCCCTCTTCAAAAAATACCTGGATGCCGAGAAGTAGAAAAAAACTATTTTCCTTGGTAGTTCACCCAAAGGAATCCGAATTTAACTGTCACACTAGTTGCACATTAGCGCGCCTTCAATCTTTTGAGTATGCAGCGCGGACAACCGTAATGTGAAATTGTTGCATATTAGTGCGCCTTCAATCTTTTCGTATGCAACACGGACAACCACCGTGCCCGAATAGTTGCATCCAGGTTTTGGCAGCTACTACCTACGCGTCTGTCGGCCGATACTTGCAGACCCACCAGCAAAGGATCGCTCCATTTCCGATAGTTATTGAACGAGACATTTTATATGCCTCTTCTTTTGTTTTCAGTCGAGCACCACGCTGACATTTTCCGAAGGAAACTAATATTTCCTTATTTTCAGTATGTAGACAAATCAAGTCGATCTCCAATGAGACCAAACGAAAAAGATTATTCTTTCCTCGACTTTTTTAAATTGTGCTGCAGATTGAGCAAGAGATGGGCACTGCAGGGTTGCTATACAGTCAAGGGAAACCTGAAAATGTCAGGGAAATATTGACGAGGACTTTTATTTATTTTCTAGAATGGGTTTGACGTTTCGAACAACAAATTTTGCGCAAATGCTATTTCTAATCATGTCTTATTGGCAAATTTGGTCTTTGGTAAAATTTAAAAAACGGTTATTCGAAATGAAATTTAAAAAAAAATGTTGGTTCTTGCGTTTTGATATTTTTCAAATATGTTTCACCATTTTCGCAGCTTTGTGAAATGTCACGGAACATATCACGAGAATTTCCAATTTTTCATTTCACTTGTGCAACCCTGTACGCGAGCGGGAAGTCTCAACCATTAAACTGAAAGCGCGCGAAATTCGAATTGACGTTCATCGCACCGCGGCTCCGACATAGCACGGGGGGAGAATTTCATGAGCCGCTCTGCGCTTGGCCTACAACCCGCCTTTTATTATTACACTTCATCTAACTTTGAGAGTTCACTAATTACTTCACACGACCAGTGTGTAATTTCAAAAATCGAAAATTTAAAAAAAAAAATAAATAAACTATACACGAGTTTCTCCGCCAGGGAGCTCTCCCCGCAAGAAATTCTTCACCACCCACCAGCCGCGGCGTGCTGCCAGCGCGAGACGCGCACCGACGCCTACAAACCCAAGGGGCTACCTAACGCATTGCGAAATGCTTGAAGTATCCCTTTAGGTTTGTAGGCGTCCGTGCGCGTTTCGAGCTGGCAGCACGCCGCCGCGCCGCAGCGTACCATAAACTTGCACACAATTAATAGGTGTTCAAATCTTGGCAATTTGACATCAAATTCGAAATTAACTACTCAAAAATCAGAAGTATAGCAACTTTCGTGATCTTTCAGTTGTGACGGCGGGTCTGATCACCCGCGACCTCGTTGAGATCGCAACTGAACAGACACGTCCAGACAGAGTGCAATGTTTCAACGCAGATTTTACAACAAAAAAATGCTACTTTACCCCCCCCCCCCCCCCCCCGTGGTTAAATTAGTTTACAATGTGGTTAAAGTAGCATTTTTTTGTTGTAAAATCTGCGTTGAAACATTGCACTCTGTTTTTAGCAATTGAATTGTTGAATCAGCAATATTTTTTTTTTTCCGTGCGTATCTTAATTTCAACGTGACCCTTAAAAAGCATGGAGTTATATGGACAACAACTTAATCTAAATTTTCTGAAAATGCTTAGAAAAATTATGCTTTACATTCTTCCAAAGTAAATTTTTTATCAGGGAAAACTTGGTAACATTTAATAAATGTTCATACGGCGTTTTTCGGGAGCGCGACATCAACCTCAGTTTTTGTTGCCGTGCGCGTTTCAGTGGCACGGCGTGCTTTGCGATGTATCGATTGATCTGTCATTTAAACCTATGGAAAATGATCGATGTAGAGTGTTAACGAACACCTTAATAATCGATTCTTTACCATAGCTTCAAATGCTTCAGATCGATAATAATCGATCGTTCACGCCGCGCCACTGCAGTCCGCCTCTTCGAGTACCACCACTAATTTGATTTGGACTCCATTTTTTAATTCGATAGTGAAACTACCAAACCACGTATCTCGGTTTGCGACGTTGGAGACTTCCTGTTATACGTCATTTTTTAAACGGAGAACCACTCAGAGTCCATTCTTCATAACTACTGTGATTGTTCGTCTCTGTGCGAGGCAAATGCTGAGAAAACTTCGAAGTGTTTTGTCAAATTTTTCTCCTTTAAAAAAATAAAACAGAATCGGAGATTTTCAACACCGCAAAATTAGGGTTGTGGGGGCTTCCAAAATGCCCCCTCTAAATCACGCTTTGAAGACATCGATTAACGCTTAGGATAGGCGCTAAGCAGTTGCGAGGCGTGAATGATCGATTATCGATGTTTCCCCACTTGAAACTGTGGTATGAAATCGATTATTGAGGCTTTCGCTACGAACACTCTGTTTATCGATACTTTTCCATAGGTTTAAATGGTAGATTAATCGATGTATCGCAAAGCATGACACGCAGTGGCGCTGAGGCAGTTATACGGAGCATTCATAGAGTTGTCAAGTTTATGATTGTATGAAAGAAAAATTATTTTTTATGAAAGCATCTTTTTATCTGTTTTTACCGTAATAAAAAAAACCCTGTGTTGGGGGCCCTGCGGCGATTGCCCTGTGGTCCCCCTCTACGTAAATCAGGCCTCATAGACCAGTGGCGTGGCGTGCTTTGCGATGTATCGATTGATTTGCCATTTAAACCTGTGGAAAAGGGTCGATTATCAGGGTGTTCGCAACGAATACCTTAATAAATGAAAAAAATCGGCTGAGAGTAGCATTACTAACAGGAAACCCAACCCAAACTCAGAAAACAATAGTTTCGCCCAATTTGGGGATAGAGGAAATCAGATTAGTGATAACTGTAGCTCCCCAAAAAGACATTTGACCTCAAGGTAATACCTATACCTTAATACCACAGCTTCAAGTGGGGAAATATCGATATATATCAAAGTACGCCACGCCACCGTCATAGACGCGGATCCGAGGGGGGGACGCGGGGGCCGTGCACCCCCGTTCGCCCGAAAAAAGGAGGAAAGAATAGGAAACCTAGAAAGAAGAAAGAAAAGAAGAAGAATAAATTCCGCTCATGTTTTGGTAATTATTCAGACGAAATCGACTCAAAGTGTATATTGGATACCTTAAAATTTCGAAACAATCCTGGGGGATCCGCCGGACACGCCCCCCCCCCCCCCCCCCCCCTGTTTGCATGTTGATGATCCTAGCGATTTTATCGGCGATAAAATTGCAATATATCGCGATTTTTCTGTTGAAAATGCTACTTGTGTGGTCAAAATCTGAAGTGCATCGATCGTGCCAAGAATGCATTATGCCGAAGCTCACGATCCACCTCGCAACTTACAATCGGACGTATTTCTACCAAACGGAACTATGTGCGTTGTGACGTGAGCCCTGTAATGCATATATTCTTATGGGTCTCAGGGCTCATGTCTTAATGCACATAGTTCCGTTTGACGGAAATACGTCCAATTAGTAGGGTCTCTTTTCATTCAAGCATGTATGCTGCCGTGCCAAAGGAAAACGCCTTATGAACTTTCAGGAGACGCCAACTTTCCTCTGACGAATTCACTTTTCCTCTGACTTCCCCGGTAAACTCACGAATATTTTTTTCCAATTTTTCAGATAATTTTGTTCGCAATTCCATTCAAAGTTTCTGAAAATTTCTAGGAAAAATATTCATGAATTTCCTCAAAAATAAAACATGACTGTGAAGGAAATTTGGCAACTCCCGAATGTTCATACGGCGTTTTTCCTTGCCATGGCAGTATGGCTCTCAATTTTCTGAGCATCTGAGCTTTCTTATTTTTTTTTTTTTTTTTTATTTTAACGACCTTTATTAGAAAATACAAGGAAATGTAAATGACCTGCAACAAATGCAGTATATGTAAGTGTGATAATAATAGATAGGTTCAGAGAAAGAAAGAAATTAACAATGCAATATATAACAAGGTAATAGAAAAGTATTAATGGATTATGTGACTCCTTGAGTCAAGGTCGCGCCGGAATTACATCTATGTATACCATCGGCGGGGGGGGGGGGGGGTTTGGGACATATGGTTGTTTTTGCACCTAATAACTTGTTCTACAAAAGACGAGATGCAGTTCCAGTTCTCTTGGGATGATAATAAGAGGTCTTGAGTGTTAAAAAGAGGTCTTGAGCTTTCTTATAGAGCTATCTCAAGCCTGAGTAACGTCCCGATACTATTTTTATGTTCATTCCTAATCGTCTATTTTATCAAACGAAAAAATCTTCGAAATACACAAGACGGAAGTCAGGGCCACCGTTTACATTGATAAAATGTTATCCGAGTCTTTTATGGATTATTTTTTCTTTCCAAATATCAACTGTAAAATAATTTTCTTATCTATATCAGTCCTTCAAATGAGGATCCGGGGGGGGGGGGGGGGGCGGCGCGGCGGCTGACTTCTATTCAGAGGCGGATCCAGCAATTTGGCAACACCGGATTTTCTCCATTTAAAGCTATGCTAAATAATCGATTCTTGTCGGAGCACTTGCCCCCTCTAAGAATCGATACGTTTCCATAGGTTTAAACGGAGAAAAACAACGTTGCCAATTTGCTGGATTCGCCAATGCTATACTATTTTTTCAGATTACGGTCGGACCTCTCTTCGATCACTTCTGTGACAAGCTTGAAATTTTCAAAACTTTGAAACAATCTGGTCAAATGATTTTTTTAAAAAAAAATTCTTAAATGGTTTCAGAACTGAGAAAACGGGACTCTTCAAATTTTGCTAATAAACACACTCCACCTGCGCGTGGTCGCGTCATTATTATGAAACAATCGTGAATTCGTGATCGAATTTTAGATTTAAAGACCGTCCGTAAATCGGATGGCTGAGCATAAAAACTAGTAGGTATGTGTCAACCGCAAAATTGGAAAGTCATGATCATATCTTAGATTACCTACAAACTGTCCGTAAACAGGATGGCTGCCACAAAAACTGCATAACTCTATCCCCGGCGCTCTAGTCCTTTCTTCTTGGTTTAAATAAAAAAAAAAGTCCGTTTTTGCGACGTTTCTTCTTTTTCAAAACGTTTCAAATCTCTGCGCATGGTTTATTTTTGAAAACAGGAATCCTATGAACGGTTTCTTGCATTTTCTGTGAATTTTTTTCATTATCCCTCAAATACGTCTGCAGAAAGTTTCAAGGAGACGTTATGGTTGATTATCTCTTAAATAAATAGAACTTGATTGGAAATTTTGAAACGCTGTGATGAAAATACGCGTTTATCAACTTTTGCGATTGTTATCAGCTTTTTCTTGCGAATTATTTTACATGATCTACGCGAAATTCCTCAGAAGTTTCAAGGTTTTTTTTTTGCCTGATTTTTTATGTATATAAAAGAAAAAAAAGAAAGATTGAAAAGGGGGGGGGGGCGGCATCAAACATGAGAAATACCAGGCGAAGTGAAGTGAAATGTGTGAATGGTATTGTCGGACGGCTAGGCGTACACTGTTGCCATGTACATTAACAAAAGGCAGTATTTACTGATATGTTTCATAGGAGTTATAATGTACATGGAAAGCTAAAAAAAATATTCCATAATACGCAAGCGTTAGGGGAAGGAAGAGGAGTCTGGTTCATTGTCACGTCACACGCTTTTATCGATGCGAAGCACCGATTTTTTTAAAAAAATGTTGATGGTTTTGTAAGACTTATAAGCAAAAAAATTTCCTATTCATTACATTCCGAGGTCACAACGTTACATAGCGACATTACAACCACCTTTGCAATGTTGCTGCAACATTGTAGCAACATGATTCGCTGGCAGAGAGGCTCAACGCCAATTTTTCAGGTCCAATAGTGACGAAAATGCACCTTTTGGAAATGACGCCTTACGAAAATACGTCAGTGCATGCCATGGAGGAACCTTTCAACTCTAGTCCTTATTAATTAGCAATTGATGGAACTTGCTCTAATTGATGTACGCTTAACACCGATGAAACCTCAATAGAGAACTCAGCAGTGTAAGAAAGCACCAACACCAATTCTCGTAGAAAGGCGGAAAACCGTTGCGTCAATTTGCGACATTACAGATTTTTCGACACATTTTATATTTTCGAAGGGAAATCGATGAACATTTATTTAGAATTTTACTGATTTTCCTCGTGCCATACTGAGATTATTCTTTGAACGGTTTATACTGTAAGGGGCCGTTAAAGTCAGAAAGTCTTATAAGTCTCTGGTGGGGGAGGAAAGTCAGCCTGATCTTGCCTTACTGGATCTCATAAAAATCCTTTACCAAGAATAAAGGGGGGGGGGGGGGGTCAAGCCCAGTTTCACGTAAGCATTCCATAAAAAATACTGATAATGGGAGGAAAACAGACATTTTAGATAACCACTTTTCAGATTTTTTTGTTGTTGTTAAAACATGGGAAGGGGGCATGCCAGTCTAAAATAATTCATAAGGGGGAAGGGGGTTTCTCACGGGGTGCCTTACAAGGAGGGTAGGGACAATAAAAAATTCGGGCCGAAATAGCTCACACAATGCTCACTTGACCGACCCCTCACGTTCAATCATTTTGTCACCTTCCAGCCACAAGCGACCACAAGCGCCATGCGACGTTTAAAAATATTTTCCGCCGCCATTTCATTCTGCAGCGAAGCTGTCCGAAAATTTCACTGAATTTTCTTCGTGCTGCCGACGAAATTCTGTGAAATTTTCAAACAGATTCAACCTACAATTTCTCTGTAAAAAAAATAAAATGGCAGCGGAAATTTTTAAACGTCACATGGCGCTTGTGATACTTCAGCCGGAAGGTGACGATTTGTTGTACCTAAAGAAATAAAATGGAGATTTTGAAACGTCGCAATCGGGTCCATTGCGTTTCGAGTTTTATATTCTTAATGCGGTGGGCTGTAGAGAACGTGAGTCGAGTATCCATGAAGTAAAATTTTTGCTGTGGGAACTCTATCAGTTTGGAATTTTAGGGGTAGGCATAAAAGCGAGAAAAATAGGAAAATTTTAAAAGATAACCAATAATAAATTAAATGAATTAAAAAAAGAGAAGTTTCACAATACTGCAATACACTGTCACCATGGTAGATATTTGTCTCGTGCACCTACTTTCTCAGGGAATTTTTAGGTGCTGTGCGACTTTACCGAAATACAGCATGAACATCTACGCTTCTTTTTCGTAATAGAAAATCGGGGCAAAGCAGTTACATAAAAATGGAAATTAAGTCAATGAACGGAAAAAATAGATAGTGATCTCCGGTGAAACGTTGGTCCGGAAAAACAATGTTCATTCTTATTCTGTGGCCTGATTTTACCTCCGAAACTCTCGTTTCTTACCCCTTATCGCGTGTCGCTCCTCCGTCAAGGTTCCGCCTTCAATATCCGCGATGGCAATATCCGCGACTCAGGAGCATGAACAATTGTGTTTAGTTGTTCCAATACTTTCGTTTAATAGTCTCGCCAAGAGACACTCGTTGCTGTACTCTACTTACTGCGTTTCTCACATTTCGTCGATCTCGCCTCCAATATCCGCGATGGCAATATGCGCGACTCAAGAGCACCAACAGTTGCCTGCAAAAGTTTTATCCCTTTGGTTCAATTATCTCGCCTGGAGACATTCCTTGCTTATAGTTTACTTTACTGCGTGTCTCTCAGTCCGTCGATTCCGCCTCCAATATCCGCGATCGCAATATGCGCGACTCAGGAGCACCAACAGTTGCCTGCAAAAGTTTTATCCCTTTCGTTCAATTATCTCGCCTGGAGACATTCCTTGCTTATAGTTTACTTTACTGCGTGTCTCTCAGTCCGTCGATTCCGCCTCCAATATCCGCGATCGCAATATGCGCGACTCAGGAGCACCAACAGTTGCCTGCAAAAGTTTTATCACTTTCGTTCAATTATCTCGCCTGGAGACACTCGTCGGTTTTACACTATATTACTTTACTTTTCTGCGTGTCTCTCATTCTGTCGATTCCGCCTCCAATATCCGCGATGGCATTATGCGCGACTCAGGGGCACGAACAGTTGCGCGCAATAGTTTCACCACTTTCGCTGTGGCCCGACGAAGGACACGTGTTGATTACTCTCTGGACCGAGGATTTTAGGGAGTCCTTTATTTTATCGACCATGTGCATAATTTTTGGAAGGTGAATGGATTATGTATTTTCAAGTGGAAAGTAATCCTATCCGCTGAAGCCGAAATATTTCTAAAACTTTTCAGTTACAGGTTTAATTGAACATTTTTCTAGGCGTTGGGAAGAATGAAATTCCAATAAAGTTATAGACTTTCTGGTCGTTTATTCGATCGCATTCCGGCCGGGCCGCTGGGGGGCAGTGCGATGGGGGGGGGGGGGCCCAAGGGTTTGTGCCACAGCTCTCTGCATCAATGGCAAAATCACTAAGCCACGGATTTCAGTTGACTACGTTGCAAATCTTGCGTCTCTATTATTTCTTTTGCAAAATGATCATCGTTTTCGCCCAAAATTGCGTCTGCTTTTTCGTTCTTTCAGCAATATTCTCTGAAAATTTTGGGCATAAATTCTGAGCAGCATTCTCTTGAAAAATATAATACCCACTAAAGGAAAATATCAAATTGACAACCAAGACACGTTGTTCGGCATTTTCACTCTTGATTTACGATCAGAGCTGCAAAATGATGTTTCGCATTAAACTTCTTGCTGTAGAGTGAGTATTCATTTCCTGTGGAATTTCAACGATTTTTCGAGGTTTGCGTAAGCAATAAGCCAAGAATAACCAAGAATTCAATAAGGAACTGCAAAATTTGACTCGTGATATTTTCTTTTTTAAAATTACAAAAGTAGGATTTTACTCGTATTACTGTGTCTATGCGTGTCATGCCATACTGCGAGTCCATTGCAACATTTCTCGAAAAATGAAATTTCATTTTTAATTTCACGGAACATGAAATCATATCGTAAAATTTCACGGAACATGAATTTTCAGTGATATTTATTAAATTTTTCATCCCTGTGTGATATTATCTACGGAAAATTCACATAAAGTTTTAAGGCGCTATGTCGATAATTTGGTCCTCAATACAATAACACCACGAAACTCGAGAAGAAACTTAACAACGTGAAAAAATGCATTTCGATTAATTCTGGTAAAATCCCGCCCTTTTATCATCCTGTCGAGGTCTCGAGGTATGCTCTTATCAAGTTCAACTTGATAGCCCAATCAGCGAACATTAGAGGGGGTGTTGCGCGGCTATTGGATGACGAGCGCTGAATCGTAGCGGAGCGCGAAATTCAAAATGTCGCGTGCATGATGCACTAGTGCCTCACCACCCCCCTCCCATCCACCGGGTCTCCTGGAGCCTCCATACGAAGCTTGGTCCGCGCGATCAAAACCGACCGGCTAAATAATGTTGAAGCAACGTCACTTCAACAGTGTTATGTCAACGTTGCGAAATTTCTTTTCGCAATTTTTATTTTTACTCGGAAACTTTTGAAATTTTTTCTTTGAAAATTTTACAGATTTTTCCATGGATTATTCAACGAAATTTTGAATTGATTTGTATTTTGATGCAAAACAAAGATCGAGTTATTGGATTTTGCAACCTTGGAATGGAGATACAGTATCCTTCGTCTGGGAAACTACGAATTTTGTCGGGCAGTATTATAATAACGTCCAGCAGCATTCCATCGTATTTTCGGCCGAAAACCAAAAATATTGTTTTGAAAATTGTTATTGTTTTGCCATTTTTTACGGGTAAAAGTGTTAGTCACCGTTGAGATATCATATTCAGAGACTTTTTAGGGGAATTCGGCGAGTGATGCTGTTGGGCTACATATGACCTAAACTGATAAAACCTTTAATTTGGATAGTAAGGAAGTTTCGGTTTATTCATGATCGATATCTTATTTGTCTAGGGACTGTATTTTTGGTAATTTTTTAGACTGAAAACCTACCTCGTGATAATTATGGAAGGTGATGCTTCCTGCGAATATTGCAAGGCAGCATTTATGACAAAATTACCGGTAATCGGTAACGTGTTCGGGGTATAAACGGGAGAATTTCACCAAAATTCTCTTTACCCTCTCTTTATAATGATGTAATCAAACAGAAAACTTACCATACTTTTTAAAAAAAAACTAAAAATTGTTGGGCAGTGAGGAAAGTGATCACATTTTCTTCAACTTTACCTGCTCATCGTACGCTTGACTTGTATGCCCATTTTTCCTGCGGCACGAATATGCATGAACCAAAATGGGGTTTGGTTACTTAGGTCTCCATATATTAGTTTACTCATTTTGCCTTTTAATTTTTTTGTTAACAGTGGCGTGAAGCAGAGGAAGAAAGATGAGTGTGATTATTCGTTTGCAGAATTTGCCCTGGTCGGCCAACGCTGCGGACATCCGAAAGTTTTTCCATGGGCTCTCAATTCCGGAAGGTGGAGTTCACATTGTCGGTGGCGAGCAGGGTGATGCATTCATCGCTTTCAGGTATGAATCGAGTATCTATTGCCTCATCTCCGGAGGAAATTGATACTTATAACTGTACTTATAAACAGCCTTTAAATATATTAAATTAATACACGTAAAGAAGATATTTAATAATCATTAGCAATAAAGAAGAAGAGGTAGAAAATTTATAATAAAATCATTAGCATAGAGAAGAAGAGGTAGAATAATATATATATCTTAAGAAAAGAATATAGTTAATAATATTTAAGTGCTGTACTTATAAACAGCTCTTTGACTTTTGACTTTGTGAAGTTGTGCTTTTGGTATAAAGTTTGGATCATTGACAGTTTCAGTGTATTAGCAGTATGTGCCTTTCATGTAAAACTTAAAAATCACCTTCCATAAGTAGCTTTGGGGCCGTCTACTTAGTCAAATTGGGAATTCATATCGACGGTGAAACTACCGAACCACGCATTTCATTTGCGGTGTTTAAAAACCTCTACCCCTGTTTTATTTTTTTTAAAAAGAGAAAAATCAACGTCACTTCTTGAAGTTTTCTCAGAATTTGCCTCTCACAAAGAAGAAAAATCAAGGACATTTTTAAGAAATGGAAGTTGAGTGGTTCTCTTTTTAAAGAATAAAGTAAAAGAGGAAGTCTCCAACGTCGCAAACCGAGATACTTGATTTGGTAATTTCACTATCGATATTTCAAAACAAATGGTAAGCTTGAAAACTAAGGCGTTGACTGTGTAAAATTGAAGGCTTTTAGGTCAGAGAGCACAAGCAAGGATGTTTTCATCGCCCAAGTATAACACATATCGCATTTAATTGCTATCACATGATCAAATTTGCACAAGTAATTCTGTTTCCATCACCCAAGGAGCACAGATTGCAATTAATTGCTACTACCTTCATGATAAAATTATCCTAATTGCGTTCCGCAGATTTGAGTATGGTTGCCTTTTCATCGATTGGAAGGGCTTTCCGTATTGAAATTAATCACATAAAGTGCCTACAGGTCTTGTAAGTCTCTGATAAGTCCGTAATTTTTATGACCTATCCCAAAGTCACGAAAGGTCCTTAAATTTCACTCCTTGCCGCCGCCGTACTTCCTGGGGTTCTCATTAAAAGCAATTTTGTGATATTTTTGTCTTGTATTCACACTACTAAGGCGGAAAGAAAGTCCTGAATTTTTTTGTCGAACTATACAATAAAATTGGAAAAAATTGCAATTTTATTTTGCACAGAAAATTACATTCAGTTTTCTCACACATGGATCATACTTCATTTGTCATCTAAAATCGGCTTTCATTCACCATATGATGTAAAAATATTGAAATTTATAAAAGGGGACAAATCACAAATCTCATTTCATTAAATCGCAAAATTATTTCAATATTCCATCATAATTTCATCGGTCTTTTCTTTTGTTACAGCACGGATGAAGATGCTCGCCAAGCCATGTTGATCGATGGTGGTAGGATAAACGAAGTGAAAATCAAGCTATTGCTGAGCTCACGATCCGAGATGCAGAAAGTAATCGAAACCGCGAGACAGCAAGCTTTGAACCTCCAAAACTACATGCAAATGCCTGCCCAACCCCCCGTGATGCCCACAATGCCGAACATGCAGAATCTCCAGAGCATGCAGATGATGCAACAAATGGCGCAACAGATGATGCCAATGGGGATCCCGCAGCAGCAAGTCCCCCTCGTCAATCAGTGGCCAGGACAAGTTCCTGGGTCCGTGAAAATGGGCCCTATCGGGATGGTAGCCCCAATGCCCAGCCAGGCCACTACTCCCAATCAAAACCAAGGAGCAGAGAGAGACCCGTCGCCTCCTGTAACGTCAGAATTGATCGTAGAGGGAGAGAAGGTGAAGTCTGATTCAGAGGACGAAAGCAAGAAAGGAAGCCATCGTGACCGCGACAGCTCTCACTCGAGATCCCGGTCTCGATCGAAAGAAAAACGAGATCGAAGGGACTCCCGTTACAGAGATCGCAGGGACCGCGATCGAGACCACGGTAGAGATCGAGATCGCCACAGAGACCGTGATCGTGACAGGGACAGAGATAGGGATCGAGACAGGGATAGGGACAGGAGGAGGCGCAGTAAAAGCAGAGATAGACACCGGGACAGGCGCCACAGATCCAGGAGCAGAGACAGGAGTCGTAGAAGTGAAACCTCGAGGGATAGAGATCGGGATCGACATGGGAGAGATAGAGACCGCGATCGCAAGAGGAGCTCTAGCAAAGAAGCGAACTCAGCTGTTACGACCAACGGAGATTTGAAAGGTATGGACCCTCAAGGAGAAACGCCGACTAACAACGGCACTTCAGTTACCAGTGAAAATCCACTAGCGGCCACACCTCAAGTGGCAAGTCAAGTTGCAGGCCTGCCGCAGCCCCCCGTGATGCTACATCCTGGTCTCGCAGCCGGGAATGCCTTCCCACCTATCCCGGAGCCTCCAAAAATGCCTGTCGTGTGGCCCGGTTTCCCCGGCGAGATGATGCCGCCAGCTGGCTTACCCCCTCAGCCCGGCACCTTGCCCGCTCAAGCAGGCACTCTGCCTCCACCGCCTATGTTCATGCCACCCGATTTTTTTGTAAATAGTATGAACCTCCCGCCTAATATACCTAATGTACCGGCACAGGGAGAGCCGTCAAACCATGTAGGAGAGCGCAATGACTCGAAAAAAACAGGAATTGAACACACAGAAGAACTGTTGTGTTCAAATTCAAAATATGGCGAAGAGTGTTGGTTATGCTGACATTGAAAAGTTCTTCCAGGGTTTGGAAATTGTACCCAAAGGTATTAAAATGATCAACGATGATGACGGGAATAGGTCTGGCCTTGCGTATGTTCGTTTTGTGCATGATGGCTTTAAGAATCAAGCACTGAAGCTTAATGGACGCCCAATGAAAGGGCAATGGAGAGAAACCAGAGTCAAAGTAACTCATCTGGATGACTATATTTACAATGAAGCAATCGATGATTTCCACCCACCCGAAAAGAAGCTGAGACCCGTTGGGCCAGTATTTGACACACTTAAACTCTCTCAACTACCACGATACACCAAAGAGAAAGAAGTAATGGCTCTATTCACTAATGTAAGACCACGTAATGTCATCATCTATCCTAATAAACATCTTTGTGATGCGTTTGTTGAGTTCGAGAGTCCACAGGAGGCAGAGCTAGCTGCATCCCTTCCTTTGATGATGGGCAGGCATCATGTAGTTACTGAGCCTGTATTTGACAAGGATCCTAATCTTCACTTAAGTGCTGTCGGAAACAACATGTTCCTGGCCAATCAATCTGGACCAGAGATTCCACCCCCAAGGCAAGATCCTCGCAGAAAGAGCTTGAACGAGAAGGAAACCATCAGCCCTGTTCCACCTAGACATGTTCCTGAGCCATCAATAGAAAATACTGTTCCTGTGTCCGACTGTTTATTACTTAAAGGATTGCCATTTAAAGCAAACGATCGTGATATTCTAGACTTTTTCTCAGATGTCGGTATTGTACCGTTGAAAATTCACATCATGTTCGACAAGCAAGGGAAACCAGCCGGCGATGCGTTTTGTGAATTTAATACGCCGGAAGAGGCCAACCGCGGGTTGGTGAAACAAAACGCCCCCATGGATAGGAATATAGTGACGGTAGTCCCTATTCCCAGGCACGAAATGATGTGTGCCCTCGGAATTCTTCCTCCCGGACCGATGATGCCTCCCCATATGGCAGGACCTGGTATGCCAGCTCCTCGAATGCCACCAGGAATGATGGGACCACCTATGGGACACCCAGGAGACATGCGAATGCCCATGCATCATCGACCCACCAGACCGGACTTTATTCCAGGGGGACCCAATTTTAGAGGTCATCGAATGGAGAACGATTATATTAATGACAGTATCAATGTGGATGGGTTTGGGAAGCCAGGGTGTGTTGTTTCCATGGAGAATGTCCCATTCAGTGCTGGCGTGGAGGATATTCTGCACTTTTTCCATGGCTTTGATGTGGTTCGTCAGAATATAATTCGGAGGTTCGACGATGATGGCAAACCTACCGGCGACGCCAGGGTTTGTCTGAAGACGCAAGCTGATGCGCAAAGAGCATGCCAAAAGTTGCACAAGAGGATGATTGGACATCGAATCATTTACTTAAGTATTGTAGATTAATGTGATAGATTATTTGAGTGTCTAAGAGTTCGAAAGTACTAACTTGATTTTTTAACCCCTCTGCAAATATTTCGGAAAATATGTCAATATTTTCTCCCCTCTCTGACTTCCTTCGAGTATGAGAAATATAAATAGGGACAGCTAATGCTGTTTTTTTTTATATGTCAAAGGCTCTATCGGATTTTGTTGACATCTAAAGTGATAGTTCCAATAAGAATAGAGTTACAAGGGTGAAATAAAATCACCACCCTGATGTTTGACATGGACGTTTCTGTTGATAAAAACAATGTGGCAGTTATTTCAATATCTGTCGTGAGAAAAAAATAAACCCCAAAAATACATCCCGTTCACAAGTTTGAAATTGGAATGTGTTTATGCTAAATGGAAGTATGATAAATGAATTAAAATAAAAGAATTCATACTCCTACGTTTTGTATGCTTCTTTTGATTTTGTTCAGTTGGTAAAAGTTCTTTTTAGCATAAAAAAGTCTGTCTTAGAGTTTAGCTAAAGCTGTGATCGTGGAAGGTTTCACATTATCAATTGATGCTTTCTGTAACCAGGCAACATCATAGAAACACAGAATCAGTGTGTGTTTTACTGTGATCTAGAAACGTGATGTAATAACCATCAGACTCCTGGATCTTGTATCTCAATTTAGCATGATGAAAAATTCCTCATTATTCTTTGATTTTCAAACAGTGAAGGAAAATTTGAATTATTTTCTTGCTCTTCCCTCTTATTACCATGCATATTTTGTGATAATTTCAAGCAATAAAGTCAGTCTGTTTTCCATGAGAAGTATAACAGTGGAGGGAATTTTTCTTGTATTTCCTTTTTTTCTTTTTTTTACGAGAGTATAGCAAGTAATAAGTTTTGGTCTCAGCAAAAATTAGCAAATACTGCTAAAAATTTACTGTTTTATTGCCGTTGTTAGGTACAGCCATGAATTTGTATACTTACACATCTTAAATGAAACACAATGTATCTTTTCAGTGTGGATCTCAAAGATCTTTGTTCAAGTGTACAGAATAGAATTTATATATTTTCGTTTCAGATTGGTCTCTGTTATATTTTGCTTTGTAAATTTGACCTAGAGGTGTTTTTTTACAACGATTTCGTTATTTCATTTGTATATTTTTTGATTTTGTAAATTTATGTGTAAATTTACCTCTCTTACCCTCAGAAAAGAATCCAAGCCATTAAGTTGGGATGACCTACAAATGCATGTAAAAAAGCTTTTATCACTATGCAGGCCCAGAAGACTTTATCTTTTTCCTCTGGCGTCATTAATTTGTTTAATTAGAAGGGCAAAGAACTTGAAAAAAAAAATAAAGTTATAATTTTTTATCAGAATCATGTGTTTCTTACTGTACTGCATCTGCACCTCACTGCAAAAACTTTTCTCCTTGATAATGTTTTTATTTGAGTAGATTTACCTCAAAATAGAGGATTTCTTTGGAGATTCTTTTAGAAGTATGAGGTTTATCTGACAATTTGCTACTCTTCTGAAGCAAAGCAAAACGGCTTTTAATTAGTAACAAATCGAAGTGGTGATAAACGGAATTATTTACACATCCTAATCTTGGCAGTATTAAATTATTACACTTTGACAATTTTTAACAACTTTCTTGAACCTCAGAATTTTTTCTGTTCCGGAAAAGAAAGCTTAAGAAAAAGTTTTTGCCTCTGCATGGATAAATCACTGCATCAGGAGCTCAAACCAACTAAAACGTTTCCCACGTCTTAGGAAATGGAAGGACATTATTACATATTTCCTTATTTTAGTTAGCAACTATTGGAGTTTTATATTTTTTCGTTGGTGTCAGTTCAAGTTACAAATTTTTAAAAATCTAAGATTCTAATAGCTAATCTTTGAAAGAAATGTTAGTTGTTGAGATTTTCTGCCGCAGACTCACTATTTGGACTGAAAATTTTTTACATAATCTTTCAAGGATATTTTTTTTTGTATTTTCAAAAGAGGATTCAGAAAAAAAATTTACCGAAATCAAATTTAAATTAACAATGAAATTTATTAACAAATAAATATACAAAGAAGGGCCTGGTGCTATACCTTATTTTAAATTTGGGTGAACTAATTTATGTGAGCTGTCTGATACAAGCCTGTAGCGAACCAAGAATATAATTACAGAACCCAATAGTCCTGCTTGGAAAAGACTAGTGGCTGTAAAAAAAAGAGGAAAAAAACTTAACTCTTTTTGTCGATTGGAACTTCTTCAACGACAGGATATTTGTCGGTACGGAAGTTAGGGAACTGCTCCCAAGGGGCCTCGAGCTCGAATTTTCTGAATTCCTGCGCCAACTCCAATGGCTCAACTACAACACGCTTTTTCTCATCATCATATCTTACCTGAAAAATTAAGAAAATTCAAATTAGCATCGACTCTTAAACAAGTTATTTTTGGTCATACTGATCAACAGAAGTCTAACCAGCAAATTTCCATGATTTTATAATGGAAGGTTTATCTCAAGACACAGTTCTTAAATTTTTTTATTATCATTGAGCTATTCAAAAGACAAAGTGTCGCTAATTTCACTTTGAAAAGAGTGGTGAGTGAGAAGCAGAAATAGTGACTAATTTGAGGTACTGTTCCCGTTTTAAACTGCAGGAGCATTAACTGGTTTAATCCGGTCGGATTTTTTAAGGCAATCGGCCCTTAAACGATAGACTGGACCGTTTGCTTGACCACCGGTCATCCACTACTTTGTTGGAGGAACTGCAGCAAAATTTGAGCTGAGAAGGACGTTTCTCTTAAAGGGGCAATACTAAAACACTTACTTCTACATATCCAGTCAGAGGAAAGTCTTTTCGGAAAGGATGTCCTTCAAACCCGTAGTCAGTCAGAATACGGCGCAGATCAGGGTGATTAACAAAATATACACCATACATATCCCAGATTTCTCGTTCGTACCAGTTTGCTGCCTTGAAAACACTGTTGGCTGACTCAATTGGAGTCAGTTCGTCTGTGTAAGTTTTTACTCGGATCCTGGAGTTGTACCTCAAAGAGAGAAGGTTGTAAATGACCTGGAAACAAATAAAATAATTCAGCCAGTTGAACACTAGATTTCCAGAATTTTGAAGTTAATGAAAGTGAACCTACAACACTTGCGCAAAATATTTGTTGGTCAGTTCATCCATTGATAAAATCTAGATTTTGAGACATTTAAAACCAGAAAGTTACATCATACTGTAGTGATTCAGGTGTGACGCCACCACCACCACGTAGTGTGCTTAACTGCCTGTGTTGCCTATCAGTGGAGATTGAAACAACACAGTCCAACTCGGTGAAGGCATGGTCGAGCTCTGCAGCGTCTGCCACTCTTGGATAAGACCTACCGTTGGCTATCAGACGGCCGCGGAGCCTTGCAGGAATACAGAGTATACAGAATGTGTCAATAGTAGGAAGTTAAGGAGGACAGTCCAACTTCGGGGTGCACGAGGGCAGGGTTCCTGCCGGTTGCCTTGGCCCCTTGGGGGCGCCTCGCCGGTCAGTGTGGCCCTTGCTTACTTCCTAACTATCACCACCAGCCAACCATTGCTGCCAATGATCACAATCCGCATGGCCCTCCTCAGGAACACCTCTCATAGCATCATCTTTATTTTTACTATTAAGGTATTGATTTACAAAATTTTATCACAAAATGTGTGGAAAAAAAACTTCAAATTTTTACTTACATTTGGGCCCTTGGGCACTGAATAAAAGTGTCGACACATTAGTTAACCATTCTTTACTTTCGGTTTGCAAGCGTTTTCGCGTCACTACTATCCACATGAAAACATCCGACTCTCGCAGAAGCAAGAACACAAGCTGAGATAAGTTTTCTAATACTTTCAAACTTTGTAACACTGTAATATTTAGCCACACAGAAATCACAATCACATAAAAGTCATGAATCCTGTTCAGTCGCATAACTGATAAGTAGTTTTTTCACGATACAATCTAGAGACGGATGTTTTCAAGGTGGATAGTAGTGAACGCCGCTTTGTGCAGAGGCCTAAATTCGTCGTCTGCGCTTGCAAACCAAAAGTAAGCAACGGTCAACTTATCTCAACACCTCTACCAGGAGTACAATGAGAGTTTCAGAAGAACTAATTGGAGTAAGATATTATTACATTTATAAAATTTTGCACAGTGATACTTTTTTACATGAAGATGAACTAGTGTTGTAAATTTTTCATGATATTCAAAATCTTTTACGATTTAATCTTGATCAAATTGGCGCTTACCATGATCTCTCCCGAAGGTGACCAAATATGCTTCGCAAAATTCAAGTACAAGTTTCATAAAACTATATGTTCAAGCAATGAGTGAGCTTACCTCAAATCTGAAAAGCCTGCTTGGCACATCCATTCCAGCAATGTCAACTAAATTGACGAACTGGGCGGTGTGATGATCCTTCAAAAATTGTAGGACAGGGATCACACCTTCCGGTGCAATTAGTACTTCTAACTCATCTCCTGCTGCCAATTGCACTTTCTGAACATACTTAGGAAGACATTCTGCGACATACTTTCCAAATCCAGCCAGTTGTTCACGGACCTCTGTATTCACCTTGCGTATTGTTGCTAAACATAACAGAAATTAAACAGTCATTAGATTCGGACTCAGCTGACTATTTGCAATGTACAAAATTTTTTATTGGTGAACCCAAAGAATTTAGACTAACCATTATTAATCCTTGAAGTTGGATATTTGGTTGAAAGGTATTTTTAAATTTTTCAATAAAAAGAAAATGTTGATACTAGTTTATCCTAATACTTTTTGACCAATTTTGATTGAAGTAAATGTTATGAAAGATTTTCAAAAAGTGAAGAAAATCTCAAACAGTGGTAATTTAGAGTACTAGGGTTGCAAATCATGTTATGCTTAAAATTGTACATATAGAAAATTAAAAAATTTTATCTACTGATGAAAAATTAATTCTTGAACAGTGTTTTGAAGAAGTTGAATTTTAAAAACGAAAGCAGATTTGAAAGGATTTGAAAAATTCCAGACCAATCGTCAGAGCATATAAATAGATTTTAAGAGCAAAGTTTATTTTTGTAAAGTTGCTGAAACATGATAGAAATAATTGACATCATGGGATTGCCGATAGTACCCAAGCCATTAATTTAATAGTCCAAAAATCCTAACTGAAGATTGTGATTGTCGCGTCTGTAGACGGAGTGAAAAAGAGGGTTCGGAGGACCGTGAAAAAGAGAAGGAGAAAACGAGAAAAAATAACTAAAAAGAAAGAAAGAGGATCATCTCGGGGACAGAACCCAAGGCAACTAGGCGTACCGCGTACCTAGGCATCCCACCACGAGAAGAAGAAAGGAAACTACCGAGACGATGATATAGACAGGAGAGCAAACAACGAATAATAATAACTAAAGGGCAAAGAGGAAAATAAACTTCCCAGGGAAAACCGTCCTGGGGAAATGAGCTTCCCAGGGAAAACCGTCCTGGGGCAAATAGGGGAATGTGCGTCCCTAGGGTCTTCTCAGGGTATGTGCTTCCTGAGGAAAATGGAAATCATACCACGGAAAAACGTCGTGGCGAAAAGATACCTACAATGAGAAGTGACGTCGAGCGTACCGCGGGAGAGACGAGATCTGCTGCGCCGGCTGGAAGCTGAGTGCTGGCCCACTCGTCCACGGGCTGCGGTCCGGCCACCGCGAGGCATGGTTGCGCAGAAAAGCTGCGCCGATGTCGGCGCGCACACTGCGAAAAGCTAAGGCGGCGCGGGTGACAACGCGGGGAGAGAGGAGAAGGTGGGCAGCGCGGTAGAAATAACGGGAGGAATGAACTGTAAATATATCCACTAAAAATGACAAATAAAACTATCCTTTGGGTCTGAAAACCCAACAGTGATGAAAAACTAAACTTACGTGTCTTGTTTTCAGTGACTCCTGATGCAACTGTTGTGGTTTCAAACCGTACATTAAATGCATTCACCAGCGGTTTAGAACAATTCTTCTCAAGAGCTAGAACCAGGGAAAGAAACAGAATGAGACAAACTTCGAAGATAAAATTTTCCAGACTTTACTAGTATTTGTTTCTTTGGGAGCTTGCAGCACTCAAGTTTGAGTTTATTACAGTTGTTGTACTATCGGCCACTGTACTTACCAGAGGAGTGGCATGGACAAGGCATCAGACTTCGATACAAAAAGTTATACTCGTTGCATGGAATTCAAAACCATTAGATGATTGATACAATGACATTTTGACACTTGTTAAATTGTAGCTTCTAATCGCCAGTAACTAAATTAATTTTGATTGGAGGACATGAACGCAGGTAGACGTGCGGAGTAACATCTATATTTTCAGTGGATGTGTGAATCCCTACCGAAATTTTGTACGGAGTCTTTCGATGGATTTTGTGGCAGAATTCGATTCAATGTATTTTGAGACATGAAATATCAAAGCAAAATGATGGTACTGTACAGTGATTACATGAATAGTTTGATCAAAAACTGGAAGATTCTTGAGAAAAGATCAAATCCTGAAAATGAAAATTACGAACCTCTAGCACAGTTGGGAAGCTGCTTGAAGTTTCTGGCCATTTGTCTCATCAAAGAATACGCCATGGTGGATTGTCTCCAACAAAGAGTACTTACAGTTTTAGAAATAAATAAAAATTAATCAAAATTAGAGACAGAAATTTAGTTACGATCCATTTTCGGTCACAGGATTTCGCAGGTCGATAGTTTGAGGTTATGTCAAAATCAAAACACGCGGGTACCAACCTACTCAGAGGCCAGACCAAATTTATTCTCTATTTCTTTTTGTAAATTTGAATTGTACATGGGGAAAAATGCATCTTTAAAAATTATCATTCACATTAAGCGAGAAATACCTAAATATTTTCTCGATTTAGTGTGGCTTTGGTCATTTCCGCGATCGACGCTAAGCTTCTCCTAAAAAAAAAATCATGTTTTTCAAAAAGGCGAACTTGATGAAAAACAATCAGCTGATTGAAAAGCCGAAGCCTAAAATTGTCAAAATTGTAAACATGGCGTCTGAAGTCTAGTTCGGCACATATTAATTTTCTCTATCTAGTTTGGTTCTTTTTGAAGAATTTAATTTCTGTTTCCCACCGCGAAGTTCTGTGTTTTACTACTTGCGCCAAACCAGCCGATTGATCAGTGAACTTAAACTTTCGGACGAGTTCTTTCCGCTGATTCCGTTGGTCCGATCTTACCTCAGTGTTTCAGGTTCTAGTGTGCAATGTCGCTATTTTGAATTGTTTCTGTGATTGAATACTTAGTCAGTTTGGGATTCTAGCCGCTTATTTCTCAGTATTTTAAGAATGACTTTTTGGGTCTGTTGAGTGAGGTAAGCATGCTTCAACATCAGTCTGTCAGAATTTCTACATTCTGATCTGATTCTTTCACACAGCCCTGGCTTGCACCATGAGGAGTAAAAATTGACTTTCTTCAGCATAGAGTGTGGGTCTCACACTGCGTGGACTCTGTTTAAGATCAGTAATTAGTTAACTTTTCGCTTTAGTTTTGATGCATATTTTATAGTCTTCAGCATGCTTCTAGAACCCAGCTGGTCTTCCATGATCAGTTGGCTCCACCGCATCATTACCCTGTTCCATTTGTATGTGCTAATCACCACACAGATCAAGAAATGCTAATAGCTAGTCATCAGATTTCCACGTAGCTACACATGTCTCTTATATTTCTGTTCTTGTATGTTATTATGTAATTTAGTTGTGAAAGAGCCAGAAAATGATCTGCCGAGTCACCTGAAAGTTGCGAGCAGTTCCGACATGATTCGGATTAATTGCTACCTTTGAAAAGCAGTTAAACTGAAAGCTATACTTACCTGATCATGAAAATCCTCCAGAGGATTTTAGGATGGCCAGTACTGATTCACATTTGTCCAAGATGCAGAGAACATAGGAGAACCTCCTACCACCGATAGGACTCCAACAATTTGATGTTTTTTCACATGGGCCTATCTTCTTTCTGTGCATAGAACAGAGATTGGAGTTGACAGGATATGAAATTAGTTCTTAACTGTTCTGATCTTGTGCCAGATTATCCCCATCCCAAAGTTCTCCTCCTATAGCCCTGAACGTTGCAAGAACTCGCACATCTTTCCGCGAAAACATATTCATTCAGAAAGACTAGACTCAATAAGAAAATATTCATGTTTCAGTTCAACACTTTTAACCGGACTTTTTTGAGCATATTGATTCAAGTATTCACTGACGCTTAGTAGGTAGTGGCAAGCTGAACCGTGTGCATTTCTATGTCATAGCCAGCAATCATAGGCAATTCCTACTTAGCATTCCTGGTCATGGGTTTGAGGTTAAATGTTTGTAGCAGCAAAGAACACACGGGATCGTTTATGGAGGGCTTAAAAAAGTTGATTGTTTTATTTGAGAAAGTGAATTTATTCCCGGCCCGGAATTTTCAGTTTAAAACTTTGGCAAGTTTTATCGAAAGAAACAAATTTGTTCGGCAGAATCACATTTTAAATGAAGGAAAAAATTATGAAATGTATGTCAATACTGTAATGGTCTCGGGGATGGGGAAATAGTCCAACTCGCGTTGATATCTTGAATGCCCTGAGGTGACGATCACCGTTAAGTACGCAAAGGATGACCCGTGACACAGCTGACAATCACCCGCGAAACTGACCCTGCCGTGGCCGTTTGGTCGCCGTTATATTCTGGCGCCCAAAAAGCTCTGGCCCTGATTCAGCACGCGCCAACCAAAACACCTGCCTGCGTTTATCTCGGAAATACGCGATCTCTCACGTATGTCCGAGGTGCTCCTAACAGAGGCGTACTCCTAGCTAGAGTGTGTCTCTGCTACAATACATGGATTAAGGGCAGGTAAGGGTGAAAACGGATGCAACCCGCCTAACGTAACCCGGCAGCTTCCCTTTGTTTTCCGTAGTTATTACAAACACACTCTCACACAATTTTTAAAATGGCCAGGAATGCTAAATAGGAATTGCCATAGGCTAAGTAATCAAGCAGAAAGGAACCAAACCACATCAGCTACTGCCAAATTTTTGCGGACGTTTTAATTTTTTACATAAAAATGGTTGTGCTGGTTTTTCTGCAAATTTAGTGAATTTTCTACGTGGTACAAAGCAAATTCCTCAAAATTTTCTAAGGAATCCACACAAACATTCTTTCTTGAAAAATTAAATTGGTCAGTTAAATTTGGCAATAGCTGATGTTGCTTGGTTCCTTTCTGCTAAACAAGGTTCAATTACGGTTGTCGCAGAGTTAGGTCATGTTAGGCTAAAAGCAGTATCTTCGCCTCGTAGGTTTTCCTCTGATAACCGCTAGACCTCCATACGTTCCCATATCAAGACCTAATCTTAAGTTAGCCATCCTGCTACCACTTCCTGTATTTTTTTCATGATTAGCAGAAATACAGCGTTTCAAAAATGACTTGTTGCGAACTGCCTGTAAGATTTTTAGGAGATTTTTATGGTGTTGACACCTATACGAACGGTCCAAGCCGTCCTGTGAATGTTCTGAATTAAACATTCAGAAATCTTGAAAGAATTTTGAAGTCAATACCGACTTAGAAACGGTCCTCTCCAAAATTATCTGTCAATCTGCTAATTACCAAGCAAGGTGCCCACAGGTCTGGAACTGTCAAGGAATTTCATCAGGTTAAGGAAATCAGAAAAAGTCAGGAAATTTCATGAAAAGGACTACAACTTTGAAAAATCTTAAAACTTGATCTTTTAAATCTATTAATGTTCGGAGTTTTCTTTATCCTTATGAGAAAAGACTGAAATTTTCAGACTAATCCTTGTGATAGTTTCCTCATGTATAAATTGAATGTTGAGAGAATTACTGTACAGCGCAGGTGAGTTATGTTTTGTCATGAGTTAGACTATGAAATCATTGCCACAGGGCTGAAAAAGTCTGACCTATACTTATGTGCACTATGGGCAACCAAGTCATGAAAAATTTCATCAGTTACCAGGATAACCTGTTTCTGCTGAACCAAATGTTTTCAAATGTCTCCACTCTTATGTTAGCTTCTTTAACTTTTTTAGTTTCTTAAAGTGATGTCTCGGTTTTAACCGGTTCAGTTCTTGCAGTAATCTTCTCCATGTGCCGAATAGAACATGTTTGTAACCAACATTTTTTCTCTACACAGATCATAAATTCGAAAATGAGTTTACCAGAAACTGAACAGTTCTCCCTGCGGTGGAACAATTTTCATAGCAACTTATCCTCAGGTTTTCATGACTTATTAGAAGGAGAAGACCTCGTTGATGTCACCTTAGCTTGTGATGGTACCTTTGTTCAAGCTCATAAAATTGTCCTGTCTGTGTGCAGCCCATACTTCAAACAGTTATTCAAGGTACTTTCAAACCATTATTACTATGTATTCTCAGTGTATTACTATGTATTCTCATCATTAAGTGCAAGGAAGTAACATTGTCATTAATGAACTTACCTACCAAATTGTCACAATTTTTGTTCCTCTGAATATTTTATTGAATATAAAAACAACAGCTGACTGTAAATAAAGAGTTGAATTGGACTCAAGAGTAAAAATCTGTACAAGTGCACTAAGAAACTTAAAATATGAAATTAAACAAACATAACAGATCTTCCATATACGTAGTAGATAAGAACTGAATGAACCGCGTTTAGCAGAAAAGGAACCAAGCCACATCAGCTACTGCCAAATTTAATCGGGCAATTCAATTTTTTACAGGAGAATGTGGGTGCAGATCCCTCTGGAAATTTCAAGGAATTTTCTTCCTAACAAGCAGAAATCTCTCTAAAATTTGCACAAAAATCTGCACAACCGTTTCCATGCAAAAAATTAGATTGCCCGATTAAATCTTGCAATACCTGATATGGCTTGGTTCCTTTCTGCTTAACGCGGTCCAAATTTACCTAAAAAGAGAAAGTGTAAAAGAAAATGTATCTAAACTCTAGACGTATGTAAAATGTGTATTATTTTCATGGCAGAGACAAGTTATTTTAGAGATTTTCTGCTATCTTTCCTTGAATCCAAAAGTTAATTTTAAAAGTCAAACCCTCAGATTCATAAAGAGATTGCTGATGGCCCAAATGTTCAGCAACCAATACTAATGCAAGATCCACCTAAAGGAATTTTCTTTGCTAACTGATTGATCAAATATTCATCAGTCCAAAAGGTTGGTGACAAGTGTGGGTGGCGACTACAACCATGCTTTGCCAAGCCAGGGCAACTCATTGTAACAAATTAAGAAATGAAGTAAATAAATTAAACACAAGTGCATACTCGAGAAAGAAAAAGCAGCAGTTTTCAAAATGCATCACCAATAACTTGCTGTGAAAATACTCCAAAAATAAGCAGTGATTGGGGGGGGGGGAAAGTAACATCAGTATACAGCGAAGTGCAAATGCTGCATTGCCCAATCTATGCAGTCGCCAGATTGAACTTCCAAAAAGCAAACAGTTGCGCGCGCAACTTTGCTGCAGCACAGCAGAATGAGGATCAGTGTTAAACAGGACGAGGGGAGAGGAGGGGAGAGATCGTGCGCATTTGCAGAAATTTACGGGAAGTCAAATGAATAAATACAAACAATCTGTTTGAATGGAAAAAACTCAGAACGTTTAGTAGGTACTATAAGTAGCAGATTTTTCTATTATTCACAATTTCATCCGTTCGAATTTTTAAAAGTCAGGGAAAATGACGAAAATGTCGGGGAAAATTTGTTAAATCACCTTCATTTGCTTTCTAGAGTGGGTTTGAGGTTTCGAAAAATAAATTTTGCCTGAAAACTATTTTCAATTATGCCTTCTTAACCATCCGTCACATCTTCAATTGTCAGGGAATTCCACCAAAATGTGTCAGGGTAATCAGGGAAATGTCAAGGAATTTTATTTTCTAAATTCTGTGGCAACCCTAAGGTACATATCCCAGGTAATCCAGGAACCAGGATAAGCCTATAAAATCTAATTTGTAGCAAAAAAATCCAGTCAATACAAGCTCCTGTGTGTCATTTTTCACGATTTGAGGCGCATTGCAAAAATGAACAATTCCCAGCAATGTTTCCTGTGTTCTATTCCTCTCCTCACTAACTGCTAATTGATTTCCAGGTAAATCCATGCAAACATCCTATTGTCATTTTGAAGGATGTGGGTCATATTGAACTTGCATCTCTTCTCCAGTTCATGTATCGTGGGGAAGTTAATGTCAGGCAAGAAGACCTAACAGCATTCTTGAAGACAGCTGAACTTCTTCAGATTAAAGGACTCACCAGTGATGACTCAAAAGAGGTAAGTTCACCTATTTCTCTCACTTTCCAATTGGACAGCACTAAGCAGAAAATAACAAAAAGAATAGTGGTTTTTTTTTGGTTGAATGAATTCCAATTCAGTCTCATTTGATAGGGTTGCCACAGTCAGGGAAAATCGGGGAACGTCAGGGAAAATGACGGAAATGACGAAAATGTCAGGGAAAATTTGTTAAATCACATTCAATCGCTTTCCAATATGGGTTTTAGGTTTCGAACAACACATTTTGCCTGAAAACTATTTTCAATTATGCCTTCTTAAGCATCCGTCTTATCTTCAATTGTCAGGGAAATGTCAGGAAATGTCATTTTCTAAATTCTGTGGCAACCCTGATTTGAGAAAAATCGGTTGTTCAGGCTTCTATGGCTTGGAGGGCCTGCAATATTAATAATCTAGGCAGGCTTATAAAAATCAACCGCAGGTGTCTTGATGAGTTCCATTTATGTTGATCATATGGTCTGAGAGTTGTTATTAATTGTTGAATCAGACATTGTGACTTATTATTTCTGTTCATTATAAATGCCAGGGGTTCAGAAAGTGCTCGATTGGCCCATCGCGGAGCAAATGTCAAGGCACTTAGAAGAAAAGGAAAAAATGAAATGGTAGAAAGCATAAAGCAGCTAAGCACATAGCTTTTTGCGCTAGAAACTATGTAATGCGCTCTCTTATGCGAAGAAAGCAGTGAAGCACGCAAGTCTTATGTGGACAGCAATGTGAGGGCAATCTCAAAATTTGGGAAATCTGCCTCCAAAAATCTGAAGGCGAAGAACTTTCTGCACCCCCAATAAATACTACTTCTTACAATGAAACCCTTCTAAATGAATTTTGAAATCAATAGTTGCCTCAATTGGCAATTAGTGCTCCATAATGTCAAACGAATTTTGTTGTTAATTCATCTTTGATGACAGGTTGATTTAATTTTTTGAACATAAATCTGTATCTAGAGAAGTAGGCCATGACTTATCATGTTCGAAAATCGAACCGCACAAGGTGGCAGTTGGTTTTGTCCATGAAAATTATAAGTTATCTCAAATTTGAGCCTATTTTGAGCAATTTTAATAACCCTCTATTTGATCAAAATAAATATAAAAAAAATAGACATTGGTCGAAATTTGAGTATATTAAGCTGATAAGCAAAAATGCATTTTTTAGCTTTAACAGAAACCCAATTCATAAAAGAATTTTCATGCAAACCTTTTTTGAAAAGTCAGTAAATTTTTTGTCATAAACCTTTCAAAATTTAGCAGAAACTAGATAATTCTGTAGTTTTAGGCAACTTTGTTACTTTATAGTAGCAGCAACTGGGATTTAAAAGTCTAAAGCAATGAAGTTGTCAATCGTTTTTCTTGAGTATCAAATTGTGGCACAATAGAGCTGTGAGTAATATATAAGTTCAGTTGTATCATGCCTGATTCTGATGTTTCTCTCCTGATGTATTTTCCAGACTATTCAGTCAGCAGCATCAGGTGAATCACATGTATCAGACAGCGATTCACGAACCTGCAAGAACAATGCCAGCGATGAGTATGACCCAGAAGTCAATTCCACGCTTAATTTCTTGGAACAGTCACGTCAGCGCTTCGAGAAGTACTTAAACCCGTCTCACAATCAGCCGTATTTCAACACTGAAAAAGGTAGCATTATCTCTCAAATACTCTCCCGTAGCAAGCCCACGCCAGATTCGGACAGGAGGCAGAAAGTAGTGCAAAAGAACTGTCAGGCGAGCCCGGTGAGCGGAAACGATGCCTCTATCAGTACTCTCTCACCCACATCGACAAGCGTCAGACTGAAGGAGGAACCTATAGATTACGAAAATGATGTTATTGAGGACACAAGTAATGGTTTAGATTCTGCATTGGTCATTGATGATTCATATCAGGATAAATGTAAGTGTAACATTTTTCAAAAATTTCAGTGTTATAGGTACTGTAACTATTAATTCCTTCCATGATGATACTTTCTAACCTTCTGCAAATCCTTTAATTGCAAACATCTGAGTGCTGGCTGATACAATAGTAAAAAAGTATATTATCCCAATATCAGCACCTGCCAAGCAAAAGTAGTTCATAGAGAGCGGCCGGTTGACGTCCGGCCTTGAGGGGGGGAGGGAGCCTCTCTTGCTTGGTTTGGGGTTTGTATCCAAACCCGCGTATGAGGGCTATCGCTCCGGGGCTCTGGAGGGCCGCCATCTATTTTAGAACAAAAACAGGGTGTTTGTGGTGTATTTTTTGCCCGTGTATAAATTTATGCGAATCCATTATAGTGTAAAATACCTTAATACTGTCAAGTAGTTGGTATAAATAAAGAATTTCATTCATTATTTGCATAATTGATGCATAGGAAAAACTTAACACCCTGGTTATTGATGTAATACCAATTTTTCAAAGATCATCATGTCATAGACAAATACAGCAGACAACTCTCAAGAAGAAAGGTAGAGTTTTTTAGTTACCTCGAAAACTCAAAAAGTCAATGAATTTGGTGCTGGTCAGGGATTGGCTGTTGCATTCCCTTGATGTGTAAGAGAAAAAGAGAAATATTATTACAATAGCTCTCTCTCTCTCTTGCACATTGAATCTATAAGTAAAGTCAGTTATGGTATGTAGTTCCTGTTATAATTTTTCAATGAATTCTCATAGATTTGATTTTATATTACGCAGTATTAACGCTGCTACATGTCATGGATCAGTTTCCTGCATCAACTTGTACAATACAATAATTATTGCTTCTTCACATGCACTTTACAGATCGTTTAGTAGGGGAATGTATTGGCCGATCTTGTCCCTAGATCTCTTAGAATCACCTCAAGGTATTGATCAAAGCTCCCCACGTATGGTTTTTGGTACTAAATACGTCTCCTGCGGAGATGGTTTTATTGACAGAGCTATTTTGCAGCATTTTTTAATCATGCTGCTGTAAAAACAATTTTTGTCGCCTATCTTAGCCCTACTCATGAAGTATTTTCAGACATAACGAAGAAGTAGCAGTAGTATTGCCAGAAAATCTGTAACAGTAGTTTACAGCTGTTATTATTCACTTTTTTTGTGAAATTTCTTGACCTTGCGGGGACTTGAAGCCAAAAAATGTTGTTAGGCAATGATGAGTGTGTGTACATCAATGAAATTTTTAGAGTGAAACATTCCTCTTGTGTCTAATTTTTACTACTTTCCCCCTTTTTTCATTGCAGCTAATTGCATGGAAATCGAAGCATCAGGAAGTCTGTCAGATTTAGAAGCTCGGGGAAAAACAACGGCTCAAGGTAGGATTAACCAACCAATAATTCTTTTGTTTGTTTAAAATCCATAAACAGATTAGAGTCACTCGCTGCTCATGTGGATTCTTTTGTGTCTTGCCTGAATTCTGCGCTTTTGCATGCTTGCCTGCCTTGCTTTTTAATGTTTTCATCTTTTCATGTCTCTTTCTTGTTAGGTATTTCCTTCTGCAGTCATTTTGTATTTGTTAATCTAAAATTGGATTTCCTTTCCTGAAAATTCATAGTGGTTCATTCCAGAAAAACTGGAAGCAATGAATAAGTCTGATAATATATCTTAGAAGCAAAGTTCTGGGTTGTTTTTTTATTTATTTATTTATTTATTTATTTAACTGGAATATAATATCAAATTCCTGTGGTTCTATGAGTATTTTTAAATGTGACCTTTTTTAAACTGCTGTAAAAAGTTATAGGTTAAATCAAATTTTATTGGCGGTAGACAAGAAATTAAATTGAATAAAAAAAAAATCTGCATTACAGCTTTCCCCAGCAATACTGAGATTGTGGTTCAAAGCCATTTCTTCTCTTTTTTTTAGTTGCTGATAGTTATTTGTGAAATCGAGTTTTGTTACACTTTACTGTCATATTTATTTTTGAGGATAGTTTATCGAAACTTCCCAGTTTGTGAGTTTAAATCTCCTCATTGGTCGCATACATTTTCATTTATTTTTACTTTATATATTCGTGCTCTAATATGTGTTTAAGATGTGAATCTGGAATCCTCATTAAGTTTCAGCTTGAAAACATTTTCTCTGCGCCTTCAAAATATTTGTCTTTGGGGTGAATTTTTTCAACAAACTCAGTTCTAATGTAGTTTTTGTAGTTGAACTTTCTATTATCATTTACATTCTCAAGAATTCAAGTTTTTGTGATGTTCTTTCATCCTCTGTAAAAAATGTTGTTGTATTTTTGCTCTTGTAATGAATAATTCATTACTCCATTGCAGATGATGTACCTTTTATCATGAATTAAGGGCATTGTTTTTTCCCTTTTCGTCAGTTTGTTATTTTACACTTAGCCCATTGACTTACAATTTAATTTGACCGTGCCCCACGTATAATTAATATTCAAATGTGTAAAAACCAGTATTGCTGAACGCGTACAAATATTCCTAAACTCATTTCCTGAGCTAGAAAATCTGTATTCTAAGCATTTTTATCAGGGAGATAATTAGTTATGATCATTTTATACTTTGATTAATTAATGTCAAAATCACAAATCAAGAAAATTGTGAGGTTATTATATTTATAACTGTACAGTACATAATCAAAAATACAACAACAGAGTAATGAATTGCCGCACAGAATAAATTTTAAGTTGGTCACACCACTCAAAGCAACATTGGCAAGAATGCAGTCTATTGTAGAATCCTGGATGTATCTGAAAAATTGATTGCAAAGTGGACCAACAGCCCTAAGCCGCTGGTTCAGATCTGACCGAGCGCAGTGCGGACAGCTCAAATCTTTCACTTAAGTCAGTGGGTTGGTAATTTATTATTAGAACGTAGAATCATAAATTATTTTTAAGAATGCTGTATTTTAAGTACTTTGGATGCATGGTTGTGCAACGCATCTACAAGACAATGCTCAGGAAACTCATCAGCATTATTTCCACACAAGTTTTTTTTTTTTTGAAGGGAAGTTAAAACTCACAAAGGCCTAGCTTTGGCAACAAGAGCCCACAATGACAAATCGAAATTCAGATAGGAATGAGAGAAAAAAAGTCCTAGCAACTTCATAATTCTTCAATTTTTTTATGATGCAAAGATGTTGCAGTGAAGCTGAAATCACAGTATTTAGCCTCTGGCTTTTCTGATCATAATGAATTTTTATGTATAAAACTTAGAAAACAAGTTTCTTAACCTTTAATAATGCAAAGTTCTTATTATACTTTATTTTCCAATCGGAATACTAATCTACGCTACCGGCGAAGATTAATCTGCGAAGATAAAAAACTCTCCCCCATAAAAAAATTTAAAAAAGGTGACCATCGTGAAAAGGTACATTCATGATTACATTTTTATAAATTTTAGCTGATGCTTTAAGTTCTTCCAGTGAGACTGATTTTTACACTAATCTCCAGTTAATTATTTTATCTGTTGACTGACATGCGTTATTGCAGAACAGTTATCAGAGTTTGTCATACATGACAGGAAACTTTTTATAGAATGGCCCTCTAAAGGAAAATTCCAAAAGAAGCCTCTCTACAAAAAGACAAGATGATCAGTTTATTTCCATTTGTGTGTCTTTGCTTCTCATCGTTGTTATTTGTTTATGAATTTGTCGTTTTTTTGTTTGCTTCTTTTTGTCAGTTGTTTGGTTTTGTTTTGTTCTAACTAGCCGTTGTCTTTTGTTTTTGGAAATTGCATTTATCAATGTTTTTTTTCTTTTTTTTCTTATACTACCTTATCCTTTTTGCTGTAGTATTTTCATAGATTAGTTGTTTTGTATTTTTTCTTTTTAAATTTTATGAATTCTGAATGATATGTAGGAAAATGTAGCGAGTTTAATTAAGCTTTCAGTTGTGAGTTTTGCTCATCAATACTTCCTAAGTTCTACTTGTCATTGTCCTCTTTTATTGTTTTACTCTCAGATTTAGTTTCTGAAAATGAAGGAATGGAAAAAATGTATAAGTTGAAGAAAGTCAAGTTCATATCTCAAACTTGGATCCACAAATAGGACTCAAACATTGTGACCGTTTTACAGTTTTTACTGAAGTAGTCATTGAAGTGAAGCCTTCGTCAATTCAGTATATTGTTTTTTAAGTACATTTATCGCATCTGTACCTTAAGCTTTACTCTGAAAAATGTGTGAGTTCAAGCTCAGTTCTATTGCTGCTCTGGATATCATTTTCTGAGATCTCTTGAGTTTGTTCCAAGCGACAGTGGCCTATTTAGTTAATTTTGAAAGTATTGAGTTTTGTAGACGAATCCTCTTTACTTAAAGAATTTCAACCGTACTTTGAATACTGTCATGATGTTGTTACTGCTGTAGATCATCAGTAGTAGTGTGAATTTCTTCATTCCGTTTAACAGTAAATTTTTAGACAGTGCTCAACTATGCTCAAGAGCACTTGAATCTAAGAGATCCAATGATGTTCTTAGTCGAAATGTTTGTGTTGAAATCCTTCCTAGTGTCCTGAAAGAAGGAAATTTTTGGAAAGTAAGGCTAAGTCAATAAAAAAAACAAAGACTTCCGATTTGAGATGATGAGGTACCACTAGACACCCCGTCAAATTATAGAATAGCTGATTAGTAATGCTTCATTCTGGATCAAGGAATCTCTAAAAGTCTGTTGGGTTATTGTTAGAAGCTCAATTGGCCCTTAAACTCACCTCTTTAATGTATCACAACTTTGTAATGTAACATGCTCACGAGTCCGTTTTGCATTTTTTATTCGAGTGCTGGTTTCTTTGCGATGTGCTGCATTTGCCGTTTGCGGATTTGTGTTTTTGGTGTGCCGTTTGTCGTAGTTTGGGTTGCAAAATAAACTCAGCGTTCTATTCCACGTGTTTCATGCAGCTTGCCTGCTTTCAGGACTGAAGTTCTCATGTCGGTTCTGTCATAAGAAATTCTCGCGGCGGGATAGCCTTGGCATCCACGTTGCAAACATACATGGCAAATTGCGTGGTCCGTTCCCGTGCAAGATCTGTGGAAAGCTGGCCAAGAATAAGCGGAGTCTCAACACTCACATGTACGATTATCACAGGCAGACAAGCGGTGGAAAGCGGCTGAAATACCAACGTAACAACTGTGTCGAGAATGCAGAGAACAATCAGCAAGTTTCGTTGATCATTCGAGACGGAGAATGAGCACTCGGCTAAACGTCAGCTTTAATTCTGCTTCTTATACTTTTTTGTGGCCTCTGCGAAGGCAAGTTTTTAAGCTTGCCGGTACAATGATTTCTGAATATTGCGTGCCATCTGAATTCATGCTCACTGTACATCTTTTCTATTTACCGTTTTCTAGTGTGGGGGGGGTTAGAATGGCATTTCATAATGCAAGGCACAAAAATCTTCCATATCCTCAAGTTGGTATACTCACATCATCTGTAAATTTTTAAGTTGGGTATCTTGAGGTGTATGTCAGCATTGTATTTTCCTGGCACATTGTGAAGCAACGTAACGGAATGATGGCCCTCTCATGGTGATTCCGCGCGGATGACCTCAAACCAGCTTGATGCAGTGGCCTTGCTGAGTCACTTTTTTATGGAAGCTTTTTGGTCTGGCAGCATTTTGAGTTTTGTTTTCATGCCCTTTGAGAAAGATCAAAAGAAAAGAGTCTTTTTGGGGCATTTACCGAAGGACGTACTTTTCTTTGTCTTTTGGAGGAACCCCTCTCATCAGTCAAGGTACAGTTTTTAAAAATGTTTATCCAGAGTGCTGTTTTTCCAATGCTTAAGCCAAAACATTTTTTTTCTCTTTCAAAGAACAGCTTGGATTTTGTATCAGGAGTAAGCAAGGAAACTTAAGTATCAAGTGCGATTTTTTAGCGACTGGATTGCCATATTCACCCTAAAATTTCATTTCCTTCTTTCTTAATTCGATTGCAAAAGTGATGACTGACTTGATGGCTTCTATTTTTCTCATGAAATCACTTTAATGATTCTCAAGCCTGGGAGGACATGCATAAAGAAAGATCAGATCCTGCTAATATTGATTCTTTAAATGTGATCCCTGCATCTAGGTTTACACTTAAAAATATTGATAGCTAAACTTGGAAATGACGTAGCTCAATTTGCAATGTCGTAGGATCTCTTTCTTATTTTATTTTTTAGTTGGAATACTAACCAGGGAAATTTCTTGAAAATACCTGCGACTTATTTGCTTAGTTCAGAGAATATCAAACCATGATGTTTGCTTTTTTTCTTTCTAATAAATAAAGTAAGTTCAGAAATTTTGAAACACTTATTTGCGCTTCGTAATTTTCTAGATTAGCGATCGATTTGATGTCTTTTATAATTAACTGATTAGGTCTCTGTTCAAAACAGAATTTCAGTTTTGGATTTTCCATCTGATGCAGCGAGATATGAAAAATTTTACTTTTAAGGGGCAGTGTGACTTTACTCCCTTCGTTGGAGAACAACTTATCACTGAATCGCACAAATGATTTCTATTCTTTTTGCTTTGCTCCTCTCGTCCCCCTAAATATTTGTAATACTATTCTCGGAGTATGCTTGTAATCTCCTTAGAGTCTTTAGTTACTCTCAGTGACTAATTCGGAAAATTTATTTTAGCAGAGTTTCGGTATTTCTTAATAGGTTATCCAAATTGATTTGTATATAGTTAGGAACCTCTTCCTAAGTGTTAGTGCGTTTTATGTGCAATATACTGTTCGTCATTAGAAATCTCTCTTTGATGTTTGGCGAGTGTTTTTTATTGAAATGAAGGTCTGTTGGAAGTCCTCCCCTGTGAAACAGTTGTTTCGTAATGAATGGTAATTTGTTTTTTTACTTACCTTCGATTTTTCCGCAGGCTGCTCCTTAAATTCGTCCTCTCTTATGAATTGACGCCGTAATTCAGTTATTTGCCTTGAAAACATTTTTAGCATTTTCATGAATCAACTATTCATTTCAATAATTTTTAAACAGGATTTTTGTAGGACAACTCTTCGCTTGACTGTTGAACCTAGAGGACAAAAGGGAATTAATCCAGTACCCATCTTTTTTCTTTTTAGTCAATAATTCCGAAAGCACGCTTCTCCTTTGTAACTCTGAATAGGTTGTACAACTGGAAAAAGCTTGTGATTGGGATTAAATGGTAATTGTAGTAAAGTAGAATTGATCTTGCACTCGTTTTTGGTTACAAATAAAATAGGTGCTTCTAAGATCCTTGCAGAATGGCTGGGTTAATGGTTTAACCACAGGCCCGTTTGCAAAGAGGTGGCCTGTTTTCTAAATTATTGATCTATTTGAACTTTTTGCTTCTAAATTAAATGTTTTGCAGCTGTTCTGAAAGTTCCTGGTAATTTATCAAACATTTTTCAATTGTTCGTTCCACAAAATTCTTAACTTGCTTCAATCGTGGCTCTTCTTTGCCCAAATTCTTCTCTCCTCTGCTCTTTTCGTTGATTTTTAGGTTGTTGTGTTCTCTTGATTCTTAACTGGTCTCCGCTGCTGTCATAAAAATTTAGGCCCTCGTATTAATTTATTTTTTTACTCGTTTATTTATTATTTATTCATTTATTTGTTTGTTTATTTCTAATTGTCCATCTCTCTTAAATAACTACATCACTAAAAGTGTCACCTTTCGGAAGTTTTTGTACAAAATTTCAAGTCATAACTGTGAAACGAGAACGCTTTTTCTCTCTTCTCTTCTCATGGTTTGCGTTATTTCGTGTGTGTTCAGGTTTTCTACTAGTCACTTTTCTCAGTCATTCTTGAAAATAAGTACTTACTCTCGTTTATTGTTTATTTTGCATTTGGTAAGGGCTAAAAAGCACTTTATGAGAGTTACCTGCCAAAATTTTTCATTTTTGCTTACAATTAGTAAGAGATAACTTTGATGGTAACAAGATTTAAGATGATTACTTTCTTTCGCCAACACCACCAAGCATCATTGTTATTACGTCACAGATTTTTATGTGAGTTCACCAATTCTGGTTCCTTCAACACTTTTTTTATCATCTCCGATCATAGGCTCAGCTTCGAAGTGAAAATTATTGCATATAGGCATCAAAATTTCATTACAACGATAAAGTATCTCTCTTGAAGTTAGGCCTTTTCACAAATACAAGATCTCATCATGAACTTTTCACTGTGGCGCGTCGCGTTTGTTTCTAGTCTTTAAGTCGAGTTTTTTGGTTGCCTTTCACCCGCTATTATTTATTGACACTTTTATGACACTTCATGATTCATAGATTGATCTCAGGACCTCAAGTTTGCTCATAAAACCGGTGATTTTGTATTTTTGAAAGCAGACTCCAGTTGTGACAATTTTGAAAGTTTATTTTCGTAACTTTTACCGCATAATCTAGCAAAAAAGAAAAACATTTCTTAACTGAAGGTAACTGTTTGAGAGATTTAGGTCAAAAAAGTGGCCCATTGTTTTAAGGATCAAGCTAGTATCAAGTAAATTTCGTTTAAACTTCATCTGCAGATTACCTCTCAAATTTTTATCTATTCACGTCAAACTTCGAGAACATCATGGCCTACTGGGCAGTTTGAATAATGCGCCTTTGATAATGCATACAGTTTTACAGGTGGACTATTTTTGGTGGATTTTCCTTTAAACAGGCAGCTCCCTGTTTTTCTCCATGATTAATTTATCGTTTAGGGCGTATCCAAAGGAGAAAAGCTGTACATACTTTCTTTCTAATTTAATTTAGTTTAGTTAATTTATTATTTTGTTTTTAATTTTATCCGCTGGAATTGTATTAACCTCTCATGTTTCGTGTGTTTCTGTTGTGTTGTGTAGGCTAAAACATCTTTAAATCGATTGTTATGTTCATTATTCGGGTCAATTCATCCACCGGTTAGAGAATAGATTATACCAATGACTAAAATGTCAACAACTTTAAATTATATTTTATGGCAGTATCATCTAGGCATTCGCCGTTGATTATTTTATGAGTTTTGTAAGCTCTCTTGTTTCAGCGTTGGATGTGTCAGTTTCAGTGATGAGCTCTTTCAGCCTATTGTTTTTATTTGTAAATATATACAGTTGCTATGTTAAAATTTAATTTTTGCAGAAGAAATTCTATGAAATAGGTGCGTAAATTTAGGCACTTGTCGCATTAATATTTTTTGTATTTTTTCTTTAGTATACTATTGTACCTATTTTCCTCTTAAACTCTTGTTTATTTAAATTCGAAGTAATGCTCTCAATAGCTTGATAGTATTCTGTTTGTAAGAATTAGTGGCCAACCGATTTGTTCGATGTGCGTTGGTGGCATTGTCACAATGCAAAATAAAAAGTACTCCCACTAACTCCGACCCTAATGGATAAACAGTTCCAACACAAATTAAAATTAACCTGTGAACTGATAAAGTATTCACGCTTGACACTGCTACCTAGCGTGCAAGATTGCCAGGTCGCACGATGAAAAGGAAGCATTTTATATGGGTTTAAATGGGAACAATTGGCGATTTTTCAGTGTAACCCGGAGCACGCTTTCGGCTCCGAACGCATCCCACATTTGGGATCCCGAAAACAGAATATAACACGCTAGCATTGTTGCCCAGATCGTGTTGAAAAAGTAGAACGGGTCCCCCATTTAAGACTTTGTAAAATACCTACTTTTCATCGTACAGCCTGGCAACCTTGTACGCTAGGCAGCAGGATCGAGCGTGGATACTACACTGAGGATTTAATGTCTTGAAAACTTTCCGTTCTCTACCAGGATACACCATTCCAAGGGTATCATCGATAACATCCAATTCTTCCCACTATTTATTTGTCATATTTTCAAGCATTTAACATGGGGATTTTAGCTTTTGTTGTATATTTTTAAGTAAATATCATCTGAATGGATCAGCTTCACATCAGAAAAGAATCATGGTCTATAGTTTAAAGTTCTAAATCAGAAAAAAAGAAGAATAATATCTGTCTGAACATCAAGTTTCTACATCCGGAATTGGAGAAGATATTCTGCCCTTTGAATACCATACCATGATTGATCAACTTATCCACCTTGTTACCTTGCATTATTTAGATGGTTTTAAGAAAAATCGGCTTTACTGAACCATACCTTGCTTTATTTCCTCTCATGTGTTGTTTTTTCAACAAAAAACTAGGCAATTTGCCCTTTTCAATTTCATGAGTACATCCCCTGTAATGTAGGGAAAATCATAGGAAGTTTTGAGTCATCCTGTTTCTTAGTCATTGGTTTAAAAAATACATCGCAGGAAATTAGGTGATGTGAAATGTAGTCTGGCTCATTCTACTAAAAGATAATGAACTGAAACTGCAATGGAAGAACCATGGTATGCTTTGAAATGATGAATAACATCGTCCGCCATGTTTTCAAAGTGTCTTCTCAGTTAATATTGGATGCAGAAACTTTGAGTTTAAATTCGTCTTTGTAAAGATACTTCTCTGTTTTTAACATTTGTAACATGATTCTGGTGTCAATGCTAATTACCCATAAAATGAACAGATGAACTTACTTTGTAATGTTTTGAAAACTTGACCTCTCTTTTGTCAGATAGCTCCGGTGGTAAGATGTTATCAACAACATCTGATCCTTGTTTTTTATTTTTTCATGTATTTTACGATGTTGATTAGGAACGTTAGCCTTCGTGTACTTTTTAAAAATAATAGGTATAATCAAAATCTTTGAGTATTTTGTGGGAAAGTTCAGATTCTTTGCTGCATAGGTGGCAATTTTCCTTGCTTAACTTAGTATCAGAAATCGTCAATTTTTATAGGAATACTGCTTGGAAAATAGTAAGGTGTCATCTAGTAATGGATCAACGCGCTAGCATGGCTTCAGCGCAGGAAATCTGCTCGTAAGGCACTCAGTGGCGCATTGTTTGCTCTAGGTTGCATGAAGATACATTTTTGTAAAAATCATCGGTAGTTTTTTCTCACTCGATTTCTGTAAGATATTGGTACATGCCTTACTTTTGTTATGATACTGAAAAGCTCTTAAAAATAATTAATTTGCCCCCAAGTTCTCCTGTTGGCACTGTACAGGGTGTTTCAGAAAAAAATATCCATCCTAAATATCTTCTGAACGAATTCCAAGATCGAAAAAGTGTTGAATATTTTTGATACGGGCATTCCCCTCAAAATTAAACATTTGTTTCGGCGTTTTTGGATCTGCGAATTCGTTCAAAAATATTTAAGATAGATACTCTCTTTTGAAACACCCTGTATGTACTTAAACAATTTTCATGTTTCTCTTCTGAAGAGAAAATCCTGAAAAGAAAATTCCCGGAGATTCTATTTTATCTGTAGACTTGGATTTTTTCCTCTCCTATCTTTTGCAAGTATAATATTTCTCAAGTATATTTTCTGTCAATATCATGACCCTTTTTTTAATTATAATTTTATCTCAGCTTGGTCCCTATTATTTTGTATTTTATCAGGACCATTTAGTTCTGATGGTTTACCGTCTGTCCTCCCTATCTATTATGGATACATCTCATATTGTGCATCACTTATTTTCCTAATTTTAATTCTCTTGGCGTAATTTTGTTTCTCCTCATTGTATCGGTTTTACACCTGTATCTATTTTATATTTTCTAACATTTAATATACATAAAATAACTCAACATGAAAATTCTAAAAGTTCGGGTGTTTTCATCTTTTTTCTACTCTTTTGGGTCAACTTTGTTCGATCAATCGTGAAGCTGAGCTGAGAAAACATCACTCGATGTTTTTTCATCAAAGGAAGGGCACAGTTTGTAGAGCGTTACTGGTACGCTTAAAATTCATGAAATGCAATGTCTTAAGCATTGCTTTGATTGTTAACATTTGATATTCAGTCACAGATCACATTTTACATCACTTTGGCCAAAAACTGACTAAAAATGAATGGTGCACCATGTCTAAAGTTTTTTCAAAATTTTATGTAGAAACAACACTCTTTGTGCAAAGTTTGAAAATCAATTCTCAGCTTAAATTCTTAGCTCCAGAATATCCATTCTTAGCCTTCAGTTAGGTTTAATTTAATATGTATAGTCCAAATCTCTTCAAAGTGGAGTATCAGTAACCAAATTCCAAAATAGGTAATAGGTACACCATGTATATCAAACTTTGCTCCTGTAGTCAATATTATTGAACTCATGCTGCATTTTTGGATCTTCTCATCGTTGTACTAAGTGAATTTCACGGAGTTTAATAGTTAGAAATTTAATAATTCCATTCTTTATCCCATTATAATGGTCGATTTTGTCCCTCCCCTTATCACTTTGGAAACAACTAATAATTGGACTGCATTTTGCAATTTGGAACTATAAATTGTGGCTCTTCTAGAAAAACACTTATGCGCATAGGGAAACTAATGGCACATACGTTGTTCTTAAACCGGGCTAGAATCTATAGGTCCAAATTGCAAAATGTAGTCCAATTAACCTATGTGTTGAATTTTGAACTTTGTCACATGCCTCTTTTTCTGCTTAAAATTTTGGAATGGACACGTGTGTACTAAGATCTGGTCTCCTACACCTCAAATGTTGCCTCCAAAAATTTTCCAAGAGAAACAGTCGACTAAGAAGAGTATCTTAGTCAGATGCATGGTGTGTAAGACCTGAAAAATCTAGAATTCACCTGGGTGTATCAAGAAATGAAAAATTTCTCGGGAATTTACAATGAATTCGGTGAAATCGGAGTTGAAAACCGAGAATTTTTTCTGCTATTTCTGCTCCTGGACAATTCCGTTTATAAATTTGGCTATCGGTGTATTCAAGAGTCAGGAGAAGATTCACGTACCCAAACTTGAAACTTGTCCTACACAAAACTTACACCTCGTTGCAGTTTGCACTGGAATTCTCAAAAATGTTTGGTATCTGCCCTTTTTTTGAAATTGATCAACGACTTCTGGGGCTATACGCGGGCTCTCGAAACACTAATAACATGGACAATAACATATTCTCATATTATATTTGTGTGTGCTCATAATGTGCTATTCTGCACACTATGAAGGTCTCAAGGGGAACGAAGTCGACGGTCTAATTTGTTGAAGTGGGAGCCCTTATAGGAACAATTCATGATGGTTATCAGATAAATCCCAGATTCTCTGGTGAAAGAGCATTTGTACCTAAAAGCTTTTTATTTAGCGATTTTCTTCTTGCATGGCTCAATGATCGGGAAATTGCTTTTGGATCTCTGATTATGGAAATTTATGGCTAAAACTTTGTGTATATAGACATCAAAGTACAAAGAAATTATCTCAGCAATTTGTGCGACTTTCGGAAAATAGCATGTAGGCTCAAACAAACTCTGTCATCCAAGTGAGACCTCTCTACTTTTATATGTGATGATTGAAAACAGAAAAATTTAGAAAACATACTTCTGAGAAAAAGGTGCTCAAAGGTTTCAGTTTCACGGTGTTGGAAGTTCAAAAACGGAGTCTCTACGCATGACATTGGTGGCAGATAATGCAGATTTGGCGCGGAAACCTTTTGCCAGTTCTATTAAAAATCCCCCTGTAACTAATAAAAAAATAACCTACCTTTTCTTTTTCCTCTGTCTGCATTATTACATAATGAGACTTCTCTCTGCTTTAAACTTTTGATCGGCTCCTTTCAACTAATTCTGTGAACTTCTGGAGAAATCTTTTGCGGGAGGTGCACTGCTTATAATTTTTGGTAAGTTTTCTTCAATTCTGATCGCAATATTACTACAATTTTAAATTTCGTCCCGGAAAGGACTTTCATCTCTTTTAAAACCAAATTGCATGAGGGTTTTGGGTGAGGTGATCTTGTATTCTGAATGATGACTAAATTTTAATTTTCTTTTACAAGGGTGATCCAAAAATAAGTTTTCCCTTTGTCATATCTGTCTAACTATAGTAGGTAAATCAAAGCAGTAAAAAGTTATGCATCAGGCATACTCTTAGTTTTGAAACAAGCACAAGATTTTGAAAATTCAACCTGGGATTCTCAAGGAGACTGATTCCCCAAGATCATTTACTGTCGTTGCATCACAATCAATTGAAAACACATTGATTGGTGAAGTTTTGATATTTGATGAGAATGTGATGTAATGAGAAATTTGTCCATCAGAATTAGATACTTGACTCAAGATGGATGGAGAGGAAACTAGCACTGATGTTTGCAAACGTACGTAAGAAAACTGATAATTCCCTGACCGATAATGGAACTGATGAACCAACCTATCAAATCAAAGCTGAGAGTAAAATAATCAAAATAAACTCAACTTTTTTGAGTTCGGCTGTCTTTACTCTCAAGGGAAAAATTGACAAATTTTAGTTCAATTTGTTAAAGTAACGGGAGTTGGAAACGCAAGGGTTTTAGTCAATTTGAGTTTTCTCGCTAATTCCAGGATAGATTTTCAAAATTTTGGACTTGACACTAAACTGAGAGTATGTTTGGTAAGTCTCTTTATCGATTTGATTCATCTTTTTCAGTTCAGAAGATGCAAAATAGGGAATCTTACTTTCTAGATAATTCTTGCATTTTTATTTTACGAATTAATTTCTATGGTTCTCAAAATTTATTCTTTTATACAGATTTCTGTTCTGTTAGTTACCATTTGCCGAGTAATCCAAACATTTCAAAACTATTGGCAATTCTCTGAAGCACCTGTGTCGGCTCACAAGATCAGAATAATTTTACTGTTGCTAAATGAAATATTTTGACCTCTCTGTTTTTAAAAATGAAAACTTTAAAACTAGGGATGAATCTATTTTACTTTGGAAATGTTCCGTAATTTTTAAATAGCCTATCAAGGTTGTAAGATTTTTGAGTGCTTAGAAACTTTGCTCTCATTGACATATTATAATTTACTTTTAAAGCCCTTTATTCTCTGGTTTATGTACAACAAAAATCTCCAGATTTAATCCTGGTATTTATAACTTTTCAGGTCGTTTGAAGTTTCCACAGACACCTGTTTACTGCTCCATCTGCTATCGAGAGTTTGTAAGCAAGTACAACTTACGAATCCATTTACGTGATGTCCACCATGAAAGAGGACCTTTCAGTTGCCCAGTCTGTTTCCGTACAGTGAAAAATAGGAGTTGTCTCCGAGTCCATGTCTACAAACAGCATCGTAAGAAAGACCTTGAGACAGAAGTTGCTGAGCAGAAATGTTGAAGCTTGTATCAGGTAAATAGTCAAAAGTTTTTTAGTTCTCTTTCTGAACCAAAACGTGCATTACCTGTCTGTGCAGATAAATCCTACTAATGTAACTAAAAATCTAAATTTGACGAACTTTGCTTTTTTCTCAAATACAGGGTGTCTCACGAAAAACGAGCCACCTTGAATATCTGCCGAACGCGTCGGAATTTCGAAAAACGGTAAAAGACGTGTTCGTTTATATCGAGGGGGACACCATTTGGCGTATTCGACATTTTCCCAAACCGCGGGAGGGGCGCGGGACGGGGGGTGCCCCACCCGTAAGTCGAACTTTTCAAATGGCACCCCTACTTTTTTATTTCAAATAAAAAAGTAGGGGTCAGAAATCAATTTTTCGCAAAAAAACAAGCTACCCTGTCCAAACCGAATGTAAATCGGACAATTTTTCAGTGATTGAGAGAGTTTGAAACATTTTTTTCATGCTCTTTCCAAAAATTTCCCACGCCCAATGGAATTGCTGTATCAAACCAAACTTTCCGCCAAAAAAATTCTTAAACATTGCACTTTCGATAAAAAAATAAAAAAAATCTGCTGCACCCGAAATCTAGAGCACGCGGAGCCCTTCTTTGCGACATTAAAATTCGTAATACCGAACATTTCCGAGGAGCGCTCATCGGGAGGAAGTAGTAAGTTTTAGACAAGAATTATTAATCTTTTTTCTGAAGCATAAGAAACCGTGTCCATGAAGAAGCAGTTAAGTAGAAAAACAAATGGATTAGCTTTTTTTTGGGGGGGGGGGGGGGTCAATGACTTGAGCCGGACCTTGATACTTCTGAGGACGCTATTTTTCCGCGGTGCGTTGTTTTTCTACTTAACTGCTTCTTCATGGACACGGTTTCTTATGCTTCAGAAAAAAGATTAATAATTCTTGTCTAAAACTTACTACTCCCTCCCTATGAGCGCCCCTCGGAAATGTTCGGTATATCGAATTTTAATGTCGCAAAGAAGGGCTCCGCGTGCTTCAGATTTCGGGTGCAGCAGATTTTTTTGATTTTTCTTATCGAAAGTGCAATGTTTAAGAATTTTTTTGGCGGAGAGTTTGGTTTGATACAGCAATTCCATTGGGCGTGGGAAATTTTTGGAAAGAGCATGAAAAAAATGTTTCAAACTCTCTCAATCACTGAAAAATTGTCCGATTTACATTCGGTTTGGACAGGGTAGCTTGTTTTTTTGCGTAGAATTGATTTCTGAAATAAAAAAGTAGGGGTACCATTTGAAAAGTTCGACTTACGGGTGGGGCACCCCCCGTCTCGCGCCCCTCCCGCGGTTTGGGAAAATGTCGAATACGCCAAAAGGTGTCCCCCTCGATATAAACGAACACGTCTTTTACCGTTTTTCGAAATTCCGACGCGTTCGGCAGATATTCAAAGTGGCTCGTTTTTCGTGAGACACCCTGTATAACAAAAGTGGTGAATTTTTTAAATCATTATTTCTAGTTAACTTGTACTTTTTGGTCCCTGAAAAATTATTGTTTTGCTACTGAATGCTATCATTACTCTGATCCAAAGTTTTACTCATTATATTCTCAACAAGTCATTCATATGCAGGGGTGCAGAAAGTTTTTTAGCTGCATATTTATTGAAGCAGCCCAGACATATTGTAAGGCTGTCCACATAATAGTTCCTTCCCCTCACGTTTTTAAGTCAGCCTTCACATTGCTGTCCACATGAGACAGGGCGCCTAACTATTTTCTTTGCATAAAACACTAATTACAGTTTCCTTTGCCAAAAGAAATGCAATTTGCAGTTTGCTGAACGAATAACTCATTTAACAGTTTCAGTCACAAAAAGTAGCGCTGCCTACCGATTTATCCCCCTTTAAAGGTTTCTTTTTATTTCAAATATCCCTTTTTTGGCGGTCTTTACTTTTTTATTATGAACGATGGCGATCAAATCGGTCATCTGGTTGTGGAAATTTGCACCTCTTACTTGGCTAATCATTGTGGAATTGTGCACCTATTCCCATTTTCTATATTTTCTCAAATTAAATGGTTAGATTGAATGAAAAATTATGTAGATAACTAGATTTAGTGCAGAAGAATAGAAATATTTAATATTTTTTCCCCTCTTTTTCAGTTTTTCCAGACCGGTCTTTCCTCCTTCAGAATCTGACAGAGCTCCTTGCAAGAAGAAGCTTCTCTACAACGATTTTATTTTGTGAAAATTTTCCCTTTTTACAATTATCTGTTGGTGTATTTATGTGGTTCCTTTGTGTTCTTTTCATTAGAGCACAGATGCGTTTGAAATCGCATCATCGCTTAACCATTTGCAACATACCTAATTGTAGTCTAGGTATACCTCAGAAATGTCAGTGATTTCGGTTTCAGATTGATTTTTCATCGCAAATCACTGACTGATTACCATTATCTCTTTAACTTTTGTGACACTAAGACTTTTTCTTGTCCATAAGGTAAAATTAAAATATTTCAAAATGTTTCAGCCTCACTACTTAATAGTAATTGATTTAAAAAAAAAAAATAAAAAAAATAAAAATGGAAAATAAAAATCAGTATAACTAGCTGATTTTCTAAATTGTTCAGAACTGTTAAGCATTAGCAACACATTTTAGCCTTGCAAAGAAGTTAGAAAACATCGTATTCCTTGAAACATGCGAGATCTCAAACTAAAAACGATTACACTTACGTTTGTAGGCTTCATTAGTAATATAAACAAAGAGAAAAACGTTGTGAAGTACATACTGCTGTGTAGCTGAAAAAAATTTATTAGTTAATTTTTATTGAATTAAAATTTAATTTCTGGCCTCTCTTAGTGTCCAAAAGGTTGCTCTAAGGCTGTGCGAATTCAAGTTATTTTTCCCCCTCTTTTCAATTTATCTCACCTGTAGTTGGGATCCTTTTACCGTAAACATACACATTTTAAAGTGATACTCAGCTTTTGAGAACAAATTTCAACCCTCTGTACCGCCTTTAAACTCAATGAATGTAACCACTGTTGAAAAGATTTTATTAATCATCACCATTTATTAGTCTCTCATACTCAGAATTAAGGTTTAATTTGCTATTCTGTCGCGAAATGTTATGCGCGTTTAGCTATCCCCGGACTGTCTAAGTACTTTTAATCAAGGATACTTAAAATATGGATGTGCTTGAATACGCAGCACCTTCAGTTGAATCATCAGTGAATCTCCTTTCATTATTTAATGGATCCGAAGGAGATTTAGTTGGCCCAACATGAAATTCTGTTCAACCAGGGAATCTACAGGTGCTGGAAATTGCCAACTTTTGAAGTTGTTCACATTTTTTTATCGATAGAGTTGTATCTATGTGATCAAGTTTTGTTCGGCCGAAAGCTGTCTCTACAGCAGTTATTCTCTTTTCAAAGTAACTTTACTCCTCTATGTCTTGAGCACAAGCACTTGCTAGAGAGCTTTTGCTCTCTCTTTGCCTTGCCCTCTAGACCTCTGGTATCAGGAATGTACCCTTTGTTTGACCATGATACCTGTACAAAATACCAGGAGCGTCACCACTCAGGTACCCCAGGTTTTTAAACATAATTTTATATTTTAAACTTTTAGACACCTATTTAGTAACTTAGTTGTTAAGGGATATATTCTACGAGGATAGCGATTTTATTTTGTTTCTAGTAGCAGATTGCCAACAGATTTTATTCTTGAACTATGCATCAGGTCTCAAAAATTTGGAAACGAATTGGCAACAAAATAAGTGCGATAAAAGTATAAGAGGCCGGCTCATTATTTCTCCTTCTTTTTGGATTACTCTGGAACAATTAATTCAGGAAACGCATCTCGCTTAGTTTCCAGAGAGTTATTTCATTGTGATTAGAATCGTTTTGAGTACTGAAAACCACCTGGTGTGTATCTAGATTTTCTGTTTATCAATTTCTGGTGTTAACTCAGTACTTTTTCTCTAAGGCGTCCTTAATGCGGTGAGCTAAAAAAATATGAAAATGAAGCTTTCCTTTCTACCGTTAGATGAATCAGGTTGCAAAAGTGAATTTTGATTTTTCCGAATTGTTAATGCCGAAAAGTTTACACCACTTTCTTGAATAAATTGCGGTGACAGCTTGAAAATATAAGTTACTTGAACATACAACAAATGATAGCATCATGCAGCATTCCAACAATTCACTGAGATTTTACTTCAAAACCAATTTTGCATCCTTTAAATTAAGCACGTTTACATTATGGACTTGATTTTCTGGCAACTGGTCTGTAAAAAGCAATATAAAGGTGAAATAATTTTTGCGTTGCCTCTTCTTTGTTACTGCTTTTAACGAACCAGGAAAAATTTGAAGCTTCCTAAACCTAAATCTCATCATTTGCTAAAGAGAAAAAAGAAGCTCCAAACTCTGCAATGGGTAATACTGTGTTAAAGAGGCATCCAAGTTTTATGAACTGAGAAGCCAAAAGTTTTTTCAGTTTTTAACAAATTTATCAGCGTAACATGACTCTTACATTATGGGAAACTTACAGAATCCCTGTCCAAAGCTGATTTGATTTGGAAAGGCTGACTTAGAAAGCACTCTATCATCATGTTAAATCTGTTGGCATCGCTACACTATTATGATGACATTAGGTTGCTTCATCTTTCCATGAATTGCAAGAAGCAAAATTTTTAAACCAAGAAATAATTTGATTAATAAGTGGTCCTAATGTTGTAGTCAGAAACGTATCAATTAGGAATGATAAACAGTGGACCCGATTTTTGTTTTTGCTAAGTACAATAGCGACTGTAACTCAGACCACCTCCCAGTTTTATTTTGTGATACTTTTTATATTTTTAATTTTAACTTGTTCTTTTTTCACTTCGTTGAGGAAAACAAACCGAGATTTCGAACAATGAATCGAAAATCAGCTGCACCTCCTATTTGTGTGATTAAACTAATATTTCGCCCTCTCTTCTCGTGATTATTTTGATCTCAATTTCATTGTGGTAAATTTTGTGATATTGCTGCAGCTGATAGGAGTCAGGAGGGAGCCTTTTTTGGATCTTAGTTTGAGAAGTTTCGGTTTTCTCGGCGTTCGAAAGACTTATAACCTATTGCAATTAATGTTAATCGCAAATTGTAAATACTTAATGCACTTTGTATAATTTTTACTACATTCCAATTTCGCTTACTTTTTAATTTTAGTAACAAGCAGCCTAACTTAAAGTTCCTCTCTGGGGAGTATCAATACATGTCGAATCGTTGACAAGGTGTGAGGGATGGGTTTATCAAGCTTTGTGCAGGCATGCACAAAAGTTAGTTCAGATTGAAATTTTTTTGGAGCACATCTCGTCATTATTTTTTGTCTTTGCTATTTAACAACGAACCCTCAATTTAATCTTTTAATAAGTGCTTAGGTCTTCAGCATACTTTTTTATTCTCTCGATGTAAAATTTTATTGCTTAATTTATATTGAAGCGGTCACTATCTTGGTAGGAAAATTGTAAGACAATTTCTGAAATTTTAAATCCATTGGGAAAATATCCTCCCACTTTTTGTTGTATAATATTTATAATTAGATTGAGTTTTTACATGGCTGAACTATCCCTTTGAAGGAACTACGCTGCGACAATAAGCTTAAAAGCAGGCATTGCTTGGTGCCTTTTTCCTGGTACCTCAACTAGATTTTAATGTGTACCTTCGAATTTCTTGAATATTGGGCTGTATTTTACACTTCTCTGTGTCAGTTTCTGTTTTTCGACGAGAAGCACACAGACCTCGGTGAAATGGGTCCTTCTTTATAATTCTCTTCAGTTGCGTTTCCAATTTTTGTGATATTTATTAACTAGATTTCTGTATTTTGTGATGAACGTTGTCTTCTCGGCAGTCGTGGAATTTTATTGTTGAAGTGTGAAGTCAAAAATGACCTCTGGAGTTGCAATGTTTACATTGTTTAAAGAGTCTAAATGAAGTTCATTCGTTTCTTGTTTTTAAGTCTTTGAGGGACCCATGTCAATATAAATTCACCTAAGAAAGGAGATTACTCATTCTAACATGCCTTGCAGTTAGGTTACGTTTTGATATTTAATTGGTGAAAAAGAAGGTTGGGGAAAAAATATTAGTCATTTTTTAAAAATAAATGCCTATTTAGATATTCAGTTCAAAGTTATGAAAAATAAAAAATACAGGTGATGAAAGCAGAAAAAATACTACAAGCGATAGTATGCGTCTTTCCTTCTGTCACGCACCCATGGCAGGTTTGACGGAAGTCTGCCCCAACTCCTCCCCCTTTTTTTGAGTATGATTAAATTTTTAGATGGCTTCCTAATCATGCATCGACTCCAGACATGAGAACATGGATGTCTGTGTGATGAAAACTAAGTCTACATCAAAGAACTTGAAAATGAGAAATGATTGTGCATGGAGAAAGTTTTGATATTCAGTGTGTGTGTCATGCCATACAATCAGAAGGCGGTTGAAATTGTAAATGCAACCTCTATAAATTTATTTCAACAAGACTAAATGTTTAATGCATCTAAATTTATTCTCAATGAAATCTTAAAATTTATGTTGCTTAACATCACTTCTAAGTGTGTTCCTACATTCCATTTTTGATTTTTGTATCTTTATTTATTTTTAATGTGCCCACTTTAATGAGTCGGATGATAAATTCATTGAATTTTCAGTAACTTCTCTATTGATTTCAATGAATTTTTTTTTTTACGAATTACATATTGCCATTTCAGCTAGCTTCATCCTATATTAAAAGCTAAATATCTCTCGGTTGTATGTATATTCAAATTGACTAGAGTCGACAGAATTGCACTAAGTCGTATCTAGTCTGAATCTAGAGAAAGAGATTTCAATTATTCCTCTTCAAGAGTCAATTTTAAGGACAAAATTCAACGAATATTCTGTTACTGAAAAGAAACTGGGCTTTGAAACTTTAACAGGGGAAAATTTACGACTAGTCGAAATCGAAACTACTCCTTACTAATTTTTTCCCACACTTAGTGTATTTTTTCTAACTGTTTAGTCACCAACACTTGGCTGGAATACTCAGTGCAAAGGCAGGAGTGAAAATTCCTTTAAATTTTGAGATTTTAGGTGATGACAGGCCTGTAATTCTATTCAATCGTTGAATGCTGTTTTAACATATTTTGCCTCTCCAGGAATCCAATTTTGGCAGGTTTTTTTTTTTAATTTTGAGGTTTTGATCTGCAGGTTTGATTTCTGGTCCTTCCCAAAGTATTTATCCTTTGTATAGCTGGTCCAAGTCTCAGCAATGTAAAAAATTTGAAACAACAAACTTAGAACAGTAGATACTTCAAATTCTGTCTCATATCGAATCAGGGAACGAACCTCCGAGCTTTTTTTCTCTACTTGTTTCTGACCTCAATTTTAAATTTGCAAAATTTTACCAGTACTTAATGCTTATTTATATGTCCTAACTTTTATCATTTACTTAATCTTCGTTTTTTGCTGTTAATTTCGTTGTCTTTGCAGCAATATAATTATATTTGTATTATGTTTTCAGTCGAAAACTCCCAAAACATTCCAGAGTAGCCACTCATATTTTCTAAATTCCAATTCCCTAACTTTTCTCCTTTAACTTTATCTGCTTTTCATTGTCTGTAAAACAAAATATTTACCTCCAGGGTTACCACACTCAGGGAAAGCTTGGAAATGTCAGGGAAAATGACGAAAATGTTAAGGAAAATTTGTCAAGTAACCTCAATTTCCCCTCTAAAATGGGTTTTACGTTTCAAACAACAACTTTTGCCCGACAACTTTTTCAAATCATGTCTTTTTAAGCATCTGGCACATCCTCAATTGTCCGCAGGGTTGCCACAGTCAGAGAATACTGGGGAAACCCAAGGAATTTTGAAAAGTCTGGGAAAAACTGCTAATTTACCTTTATTAGCCCCCTATAATGGATTTGACCTTTAGAACTACAAATTTTGCCTGAAAACTATTTTAAATTATGTACTTTTGGCCATACGGCATTTCTTCAAATGTTGGGGAATTTTATTCAAATGTGTCTGGGAAATCAGGGAATTTTATGTTCTACATTCTGTGGCAACCCTGTAATCTCAGAAATTGTTCAAATTTCCTGAATTTCTCTGCTTTTCTGTTGAGTTTTGAAGGAAACATTCATCTAACACGATTTTTTAATACACTGACTTGTTGAGCCAAAAAGCTCCCGCACAAAAATCCCCAATGTGCCCGGTTTCACGGGTCACTGAAAACCTTTTATAGTCTTGCTGCACCCTTGCCAAGTGAGTAAGTGTCTCTATCAGCAGCTAAAGTCATTTCGCTTTTTTCTGTATGAAAGTCTTTCACCGTTTCGAAAATTAAGGATATATTCCTTCTTCAGTAAAATTGACCCATGAGAAAGGCTTTCATAGTTTTGAAAACTACGAATTTGTTCCTTTTTCAGAGAGATCAGAAATTGTCAAATAAGAAGTTATATGACATGGAACAGAGCAAAGACTGTTGAACTTCAGGGATTATGTGGAAAGAAATTTGGAAAGGAAATAAAGTTGAGAACATGGTGAAAATAGCCACTGCATCAGTCGCAAACAATGGTGACGAGAATGGGAGACTTTGGCTCCATGGCAAAATCGTGGTTAATTGTAATATGTGGCCAAATGATTTTTCAATTATGGTGAACTTATTTTTTCCAATTAATTCCATGACTCATCCCATCCAAAGTTGTATAATGTTTCCTGCAAAATTTTAGTTTCCTATGTTGTCTCTATCATATCCACATAAATCAGTCGTCAGAACCAGGCTTATAAATATATAATAATCGCGGGATCACTCTTTTCTGCTGCAGGTTAAGTCTAGCAAAATCTAGCAAATGGTAAGAACTTTTTCTACGAGTCTACCATGGAATTAATTGTAAATTATGATTCATGGGAACAATCAAGAGGTAGCGCTAGAAATCTTCTGTAAGAATACATAGTTCAAAACCATCACATTTTTCCGCTTTTTTGTGGGATTTCTTGCATGTAACGACGCATCGATGGTGGAACTGCAGAAACATGTATCTCGATTTCGATATTTCAAAATCTCCGCTCCCAATGTATTTTACCAGAGGACAACAAACCAGCGATATTGCCTAAAACTTTCTCAGAATATACTTCACACAGAGAACAAAAATCAGGAGAAGTTCTTAAGGAATAACGTTGAATATTTTTCCAAAAAAAAAATGGAAAAATTTAAAAAACCAATTATGACAGGCAACTTGCAGTGTCTTGAACCGAGTTACATGTTTTTGCAGTTCCACTGTTGGCATGCAAGAACACTCTGATAGGGAATATCCCAAAAAAGCATATATATTTTTTTTCATATTCTTTAGTATTATGTTTGAAAATCATTGTAATAAAAATTAAAGAATTGAATATATTCCTAATACCTGATGATCAGTGAGTGTAAGCTAGTCTAGGTGGTGTTACAACTTGGTAAAACCTGCCCTCTGCAGCTTTTTGCTCTTGTCTTCTATCCGTCGCTGATCGGCAGGAAAACAGTAAAGAAAAATAAAACCAATTCTTGGTAATCTGTGATTTACGTCAAGGATTGATACTTATTGTATGTACATTCATATTCCAGGGTAAAATTTCTCATCTGTATCTTAGAACTTATCTTTAAGTTGATCTTTATCCTTAGGCTTTTAATTTATTACTACTCTGTTGTTGGATAATATTGTTATCAGTTTTGTGAAGGATGGTGGAAGAATTCTCAGTGTATAATTATATCATCTCTCGTTTTTTATCTACCCGTATTTTTGATCTTTACATTTTCCATTTCCTTCTCCTGTATTATCCATTTCTGAATCAGCATGTCGATGGCCGAAGTGCAAAATTATGCATATCCCTTGCAATGTTTCAAAATTACTGCTCTTATTTCATTTTCTCAAAGAGAAACTACCAAGAAGTTTTCAAGAAATAACATTGACTGGTTTTCCAAAGGAAAAATCAAGTAAGACAGGAAATCTACAACATCACCAAGGAAGATACGCGGTTTCACTCTTTGGTAATCGATAAGAGAATAGATTTTGGAATTGAAGAGTTCAATTTCAGTGGGGTTCAATACATTATCTAATTTTTGTTTAGTTAATGCAAAAAAGGGACTGTATAGTACCCTTAATTTTTTTGAACTTATTGACTTTGTCTACAGTACAACAGCTCATTCGAAAGATTTTCACTCGGGCGCCGTAGGAGAAAGCGAGAAAATAATTTGTATATTTTAGATGAATTCACCGCTTTATTTTACACATTGTACGTATCAAATTTACAGAATTGACTCTACAATATTTGTATTTCACAAATTAATAAGTAAGGTGTGATAATGATGGATGGTTTCACCGTCGGCGATGGTCATGGTCATGATCACATAAAAAATAACAATAAATGAAATTAGGCCCAGATAGTAAAATTTACCTCTTTTTTCTCATTTGTGAAAGTGGTGGATATGTTCATCAGAAAATAATATTTTTCATTATTTGAGATTTCCTCTTCGAATAAGAAAGAAAGTGAATGAAACACAGAAAAACCTTAAAATATAAAGTGGAGCAAAATTTCTCGTACAACTATCCTGTAACTTAACTAACACCAAAATCCACACTCCAGTTAAAATGATTTGAGTGCAGGAACTAGTAGCCAGCTTTCAAACCAGCATAAATAGGAGCGCTGATAAAATTGGCTTGGTTTAGTGTGAGTGTTCGCGACCAAAGATATGAATAGGTGGTGGCTGTTTTGACATTTTTATTGAACCAAAACTCGCTTTGTGGACTCGCAAATCTCCTAACTTCCTTGGGTTTTTGCACAGAGAGGACTACATTCATAACACCAAGATATTTTGCCTGGGCGTAATTGGGTTGTTCTTGGATACAACAGATATCCTTCACAATCTCCTAGGTGTATTAAAGTTTACAAATAGAACATTCACTTGGCTGATTTCGCGAAAAGCAGTTCTGGAAGGTGGCTTTCAGCTCTTTCTAAGAGAGATCTCGCAACATCAGCTTGTTTATCAAGGAGAAATCTTCCTTCCTCACTTATCAAAGAAGATAAGATACACACAAGATTTCACATTTCTGCTATTTTCTCCAAAAGAACCAAATATCTACCAAGTGATAGGTACTTCACTTGTCTAAGATCTGACACAGCTGCAGTGTATCACATTAGATAAAATCAAAGTAGCTCAAACTCCTTATATCGCCCCTCACAATGTTGTCCGACAAAATAAATTGATATCTGAGATTCAGCAATAATACCACCTACTGATCGTTTATTTCCGTGTCACACAGTGGATCGAACAAATAGAAGAGGTCGGACATGAATTTGTTGGCTAAAATTTCAAATTTTGATGTTTACATAGTCACAAATACAATTTCAAGGAGTGTTACTGAAAGGAAATTTCACAAAAAACCCATCAGAACCATTCTTGAACTTTTTTGTTCAATATTTTCGAAAATATAAGCTTCCAAAGTTTCAAGATTTTGTCCCATTTCTCCCGATGACTCGTTCCAGTGTGCGTCATGGAGATGGTCACCAAAATCATACCTCTCACCACCTTCAGTTTTTCCTCTGTGGTCCCTACCAATTACAGCTAAAGAGAGGCAAAATGAAAAAAATTTCAAATCATTCATTACTGAGAAAACTTATTGTATTAAATCATACAGACACTAAAAAATGCCACAACTTTAAAAATGTCAATCATCGTAGATTTTCAATCATACTAGGACAGTGAGATTGCACTTCAGGAGTGTGATCAGTTACCAACAAAGAAGAGAAAGTGGAAAGAGAACTACTTATATACTATCACGTGTCCATTTTGTTGCGTATGTTTCATGCTATAATGCTGCAAAGCATTATAAATTGGGTATTTGCCTAGGATATGCGTTAATTTAAACAGAGAAATAGTGAAAAAAAAGTTATCAAAAAACATCATCCGTCCTCAAATGGTAACAGAGGAAATCTACTAACGTTTCTTTGAAGGATTTGAAGGACTAAGCTAGCATCGGAGCTACATTTTGGCTACGTCTTGATAAATCAAATACTGAACTAAGGGCTATTTGAATTTGGTGGGTAGAGATGATGTGGCTGTTTCCCCAAAGGAAACAAAGAGACATCAATTGTTGCTAAATTTCATAGAAAAATGTCCTCTCTCACTATAGGACAGTTGCACCGATCTGTTTGAAAGTTTCAGGGACTTTCCCCTAGGGAATAAAGTAAATTTCCTGAAACCTCCGAGAAAATTGGTACTACTGTTCCTCAGTCGAGACAAAAACTGTCAAATGAAATTTGGCAACAGTTCAGTGCTGCCGTGCCTAGGAAAAACGCCGTATGAACAATCGCAAGTTGCCAAATTGCCCCGGATAAAACATGTATTTTTGAAGATAATTATGCGTATTTTTCCTTGAAATTTTCTGACGTTTTAGATAAAATTGCGAACAAAATTGTCCAAAAAAATTGAGGAAAAATATTCACAATTTTCCTAGTAAATTAGGTTTCTATTGAAGGGAAGGCTCATACGGCGTTCTTCCTTGGCACAGCAGAGTGGATGTTACCTGCAGCCTGATTGTTGAAATTTTGTGTTTGTCGGATAGACGTAGATGACATAGGTTAAAAGGCGGAGCGTGATTGGTCGGCTATGTGTTATCGCTGCTTTGTCGTGCCTATGGCAGGTGCAACTCACTGCAAGCTAACGGCATCTCTTAAGTTTTCGACAGTATGTCGTCCATTCCAACTGACAAAGGCACGATAAATCAGCGATAAGACATAGCCGATCAATCATGTTCCGCCTCTTAACCTGTATCATCTATGTCTACCCGACAAATACAAAATTTCAACAATCAGGCTGCTGGTCTCTTTTTGAGAAACATTGTTCGAAATGTGATGCAGTCTATTAAAAGCAAACTTAAAGGAGAAGTGTTGAATTTGACCAATTCCATTCTTCACTATCTAATATAGAGATTGAGTTTGCATCCTTAGCAGGAGAGAACCGTTAGAGAACTCTAAAATTTGGAGACATTCTTTATTTTTTAAGTGATCTATACAGCCACTGTGCCGCGCCAGTTTCTATGGTGGGAGGATTATGGTCAGGTCAAGCATAATGCCTTTACCCAGAGTCCCCTTTTCCTTGACTCTAGTGCATATAACTACAGTGCCCATGTAATGCTTCACACTCCTAAATACCAATGATAAAACCTCCAATTCACAGGTCTCGTTTGCCGTGTTTAAAAATCTCCCCTCCTGTTCCATTTTTTCAGAGGAGAACTAATCAACATCATTCCTTGGAGTTTTTCTCACAATTTGCTTTGCACAGAGAGGAAAAATCATGGAAATTTTCAAGAAATGACGTTGAGTACTTCTCCATTTAAAGATGAAGCATGGCAAGAAGTCTGCAACATCACAAACCAAGATACAAGGTTTGAAAGTTTCATTCACCATTGATGTATTATTCAAGGCATAGCCAAAAAGGGCTGGATTAGACTTATATGATGATCATTGTCTAGGTACACTCTACTTCAGGTATGGACAAACGGGATGCCGAAGTGGCAGCGCTGAGAATGTAGGCCATCAAGTGACGTCGCAAGTCGTACCGTCTTTGCCGCGCAGTTCGAAATGAGGTTCTGACAGATCTGGTAGCTTCAATAAGCTATCAGATGAATTTAAAAAATTGATATAACTCAAAATGACGAAAAACTTAACTAGGAACACGAAAAAATAACACAAAATCTACGAGACTCACTCTCAGAACAGAAAGTAAATGAGTTTTCAATATGGCGTCTCAGTCGCACCATTGTTCGCTGTCAACTTCACTTGTTTTGACGACTTTCTAAAATTCCATTTGTCCATACCTGTAGTAGAGTGTACCTTGGATCATTGTAAAAAGACTTAACTCTTGACATCACACTGATCGAGAGAAAAAGAGAGAACGGATTTTTAAAGGTATCTACTTTCCAACACCATCTCGTAGATGGCAACCAGAGAGAAATTGGCAGGCAACGGCCATTATCTAAGACTCGGGCTCTATTTTGACTGGCACTGCATCAGTATTGTTACCATCCGAATGCAAGGCTGCTAACATTGCATCAATATCAAGCCCACTCTCTCCATCAACAACTATTTTAGCAGTATGTTTCTCCCCTGTTTCTTCCAACCTCAACACACCCTCTAAACTAGTACCATTTTCCTGGATATCATTGCTATTTACAACTGCCTCTTGTTCTGCTGTGCTCTGCGAGGATAATTCAGGGATAGGATTTTCTACTTCGGGTGAAGTGTCCTGTGACGCTACTTCCGTAGTAGATGTAGCCTCTTGGGTTTCTTGCGAGGTGTTCTGCGACTCTGTTTCTGCGGTGGGTATGGCCTCTTGGGTTCCTTGTGAGGTGTTCTGCGATTCTATTTCTGCGGTGGGTATGGCCTCTTGGGTTACTTGTGTGTCTTGACTCAGATCGCTTGTTTTCTCCGTAGTGACTCGGTTTCCATTCACTGCTACTGCGCTGAAGCTACCAGGCACTCGGTTGTTACTGGAATTGTTGAGGGAGACAGATGTCTTCTGTGCTAGACTGTTTTCTCCTGTGTGAGTTGCTTTTATGTGAGAGAGGCAAGACTTTCGATCGAAGTAGGATTCAGAGCAGACCTATGAAAAAGAAGGACGATAGAAATCAATAAACAATCGAAAAATAGAGAGCATTTGTTGAGGTGCTATTCCAGAAAAGCAAAACTAACACTTTTTTCTACTTCACTGAGGCACTTCGCAGGAATGTTGTTATGACTTTAATACAAATTTTACTATTTGTCAGTTACTGGCTGTTTATTATGTAACATGATTTTTGGTTTTTTGTTTCCTGTTTTTTGTCTTTTGAAATCTTCTAACTATGCATGGTGGTATTTCCTAAAAATTTCGATTCCATTATGTTAAAAACTTTGCAACTTTACTTCGTTTGCTGAAGATGAGTGGATCGAGTCTGAAATTCATCCAATGACTACAAATTAGAATTATGCATTCCAAACAATACTATGATACGGTGTGTCAATTTGCCTTATTCTTTTATGTTTGAATCTCAAGCAAAATGCGATTTAATCGTCCTGTTTTTTACTTATTTATTAATTCTTCCATTCATTTTTTCCAGACCTAGGCATAAGTCCTTCTTCTTTTTCTTCCATTGATTAGGATGCAACCTTGTTTGTTCATCTATTATTGTGTGAGGGATGTTTGAAAGGAATAAAAATGGATAAAATCTACGATGCTGATAAAAATTTGAGTAGTATGAAGTTTGAGTCCACGCATCAAAATAGATTCTGTTCACTGACGGATTCTTTCTTTAAAAATTTCATGACTGTTGGAGGAGGTCATTGAAAGAGGCTGTTGAATATCTCCTTAGTGGTTCCTTAATTCTAATTTAATAATATCGTTTACTATTTTGCTATTTGTAAATGCGCATTACTGATTGCAAAACTGCGCTTGATTGCTCATGCTGTACCTACTCATTTAAATAAGTATTGATCAACAGATTTCCTTCACTAAGTTTTTCTACAAAATTCACAAATAATTTGAAGGAAATACTTCGGTTGGTTTCTTTTTTCAAAACAATAAATAAAACATTATCGGAGATTTTTAAACACTGCAACCGAGATTCACATTTTTCAACTTTAGCCAATATTAAATAATAAAATGTGAAAGTGACCATCTAGGAACTTATGTGCTGAAAAATACAAAATCGAGATATTGGTACCACTGCTTAGTGGTATGTTCAGGAAGAATTTTGGCACAAAAGAAAGCCCGAACTTGAGCTGAGACTGTTTAAAGTTCATAAAACTTTTTCTTTCGTCTTTCTTTTCTAGAAAAAACCTGATTCAGGTATTGATCTGCAATGGATAGATCTCAAAATCGACCAAATTAATTCAGTTTTGCACTCTCTATTGGCATAACCATGAACTTAACCACTGGCAACTTACTCCCTCGGATACCTTAGAGAGTTCTAAAGCCATATTTTTTTAACTTTTAAGACAAGCGGTGTTATACTGGACCGTCTGCCCATGTAAACTAAAATCTCTTCACATGCAGAGGGTAGGGGTGTTCAAACGAATTATTGCCGGAACACTATCGATATCGTCTCTTACCGAAACTGGCGGCAGTACCGACAGTGGCGATGATATCGTTAACAGCCGGCCTTATCGGATTTTTGAGAGCTCGCATTCAATGCATTGTAGCCCCGTGTGTCGGTTTATCCGATTGCCTAGCGCGGCGGCGCGTAAAATAGATGTACAAATGGCAACAGCTTATTTTCGTCAGCTTCGAAAACTCTGATCGCTATCGGCAAGAGTGCTCTTATCGTAACTTTTTCTTAACAGAACTGTTTCCGTAGCTTACCGACAACCGATAGAAAAGCCCTAGCAGAGGGTCAAAAACGAAAACAGGGAGAGTGTGAATTAGAAGATACAAACCTGACATCTAAAGAGTTTTCGCTTAATTGGTCGTGGCGGTATTGGGGATCCAAGGCGCTTTTCAGCCTTTTTCTGGTCAATGTTCATGTGTCCTCTCATATGCTCTTTGACTGTCATTAGTTCTTTGGATTGGAAGTCACAGAAACCACACTTGTACATTTTTGTTGTTTTACTAGTTGTATTACTTGCACTATTATTCGGTTTGGGTTTGGGTTTAGGAGGCGACTGCAACTTGGTAGTCAAAGGTGGATTCACTTGAAGCTTTAGTTGTGAACTTTCTATGTTATTCAGCTTGGCAAATTCATTATACGGGACGCCATTCACACTGAACTGGATCTGAAAAATAAATGAAAAAAATTAATTATGTTGAGGTATTTTGCTCTGCCTGATCATGAGAACTTTCATAAGAACTAAGAGAGGCGACCAATGAAAAAGTTTGCTTACTTCATAAAATCCACAAAAATGGGCTGCTCCACAAGTTAGAAGTTAAAGCACATTATAACATCTTTCTTCCTCAAAAAGCTCGAGTATTGAGGCTATTAAATTATTAGACAACTCGAGCGAATACAGACGCCTCAAAAAGGTCAAGCTGTAAAACTGGCCAGCCCCTCGATCTGAACCATTAATACTGTTTCTCAATTTTGATACATGTAAATAAGTTACAAGTTTCTCTGTTGCTTGTACATTCTCTTTATTTAGTTTAGAAACAAAGTGTATATTTCTATGTTAAAAGGTCACTAATAAAAAAAAAAAAAAAAAAAAAAAAAAAAAATTACCTAAGCTACAGGAGATCTGTAACGGGTCGGTCCATGGTAAGGTCAACCTGAGGGTCTAAAATTGAAATACAGTGAAACTTCTTTTTGAATACATTTTTGAACGGCAAATAACTTCTAGTTTCCGAAAATATACGGGTTTCGCGATTTTTCTTGTTTATTTTGTGTGTTTTTGTTTGTTTTATGACTTGGTGCTGTACAGTGTATTTTAGGTCTGGAAAAGGTGTAAGTTGGCAGCACTTTTTTACTGTTCCTGGCTCACAACTATTTGAAGTTATGTTTTGATCTCACAAAAAACATGACAACAAATACGTGCTCGCAAAAGTTGGATTTCTAAAAGTAAGTACTTACGAGTTTTACTACTTTGAAGTTGGGTTCATCAAATGTCCGGCCCGTTACGCAAAAAGATGGTTTTCTTTTATTTGTTTGCTTATTTTTGCATATTTAAATGCGAATTTTTGGATTCACTTTGTTCTGATAACTCAGGTTCTCCTCAATTTTTTTTTCAATTTTTATACCTTGTGAGATGTTGAAAACAACATACTTAAAATGTGTCCGTCCCGTTACGTAACGGGCCGGACAAGTATTGAACTTCGCTATTTATGGGCACAGTGGGTTCTAATTTTCAGGATTGTGAAAGGGCTGTATTAGAAACATCAGAAGAACCTTATTAGACCTAGGAGGTACTTAAAAACCTCAAAATGTTCACTTTCTTGGATTTTAAAGCAATTTTGTTGTTTCAGGTTTTAAAAAATGGACATTTTTGCAAACCGGATGCAGAAGCACCGCAGAAAATTGAAAGAGGACCCAGCTGCCTATAAAGCCCACCTGGCTAAAGAAAGGCTGAGAGACAAGATTAGGAAACAGCGAAGAAGAGAATATTTAAAAAATCATCCATCAGATGCGGAGGCTGTTAAGAAGAAAGATGCAGAACGGAAGCGCCGCAAAAGAGCAGAACAGAAATTTTTTTTTCATTTTTTTTTTGTTTTTTATTGCCTTAAATGCAATTCTTTTTTTTAGTTATTTGTCTACTACGTTTAAGATAAAATTTCAACCTCTGTTCACAATTTTCACTATTTATATTGACAATTTTATTCAAGCGACAACCACTAAAAAGTTTTAAAACTTTTGAATCCACCGTTTACGTTTCGAAACAAAATTTAAAAACACTCAAGTTTTTCTGTTCCGCCCACTCCATTTATTCCTATATTTGTTTAGACATAGTATAACTTCTCATTTATTTGATACTCACACCGTGCCATTGAAGTATTACTATTATTATTATTATTTTTGGTACTAGTTACTATTTATTTTTCCTCGAGCTTTTGTTTCTTTATTATTATTTTCTTTGATGTTTCTGCCAGTAAAACATTAATAAAGTTCAAATTTTGATTTAAAAGAAATCTTAACTGTTTTAAAATCATTTTCATATCCTAATAAGTAATAAAATTTATGTGCAGGTGGATGGGGAGCTGGAACTGTTATCAAAGAAACTCGGAGAAAAGAAAGCGTTCGGCTTCCAGGGGATAAAGAGTTCATTTTATTTTGCTTTATATATTTAAAAACAAAAAAAGAATAACTACTAAGTAAAGGAAAAAAGTAGGTTCTGACTCCTATAATGATAGCGTTCAAAATTTAAGTAACTGCATTAATGAACTGTCGCTCTTAAGCGAGTAACAGTTCAAGTTATTGATTTAAGAGAAAAGTGTCCGACCCGTTACGAGTGTTATTTTGACTATTATGCTCATAATTTTGTTTCCAAGTTAACAAAATCGTATTAATAACTAAAGGATTGAGTGTTGTGGGTTGAAAATTAATCAAAATAATTGAAATTTCGGGAAAAGAGTAAAAAATCAATAGGTATGTAGAATTTGCTACTACTTCTACAAGCTGCAAAAAATAAAAATCAACAAAAAATTGCATTTTATCTATCTAAATTAATCAGTCAGAACCTTAAATTAATGCATAGAAAAAATTGGACCAATGTATGATCATATACAGATGACTTTCAGCCGTAAAACCATGTGTCAGTCGTACTCTGTCCGGCCCGTTACAAATGCTGTCCGTCCCGTTACGCAGATTTTTCAATTTTTTTTATGCTTAATTCAATACTTATGAAAATTAGTTTAAATAGCATAGTACCTTGAACCCTTGAGGACTATATACATTTTTTGTGGATTTTTTACATGGTAAAATTCGCTGAGTTATTCAATTTTCTCAAGGGAGTCAAAACTCACTTCCAAAAACTGTCCGTCCCGTTACGGCTCTATTTTTGGTATAACTCCCTTAAAAATTAAAACAAAAAAGTAAGTTCGTACACTTTTGGAAATAACACACTGAGCTCTATCTACTGGTACAATTTATTTTAAATTTATGTGATTTTAAATTCATTTCTTTATTACTCAAAGGCGTGCGGTTGTCCGGCCCGTTACAATGGACTGACCCTAACTGTGTCTGTTTGTGGGTTTTAACAGTTAGAAAATGTTCAGAAAATGAGAGATCTTTAAATTTAAGTATGAATAACTACTAGAAGTGGAGTTACCTCTCCCATAGTACTTGGGTTTGACATTCCAGGTAGATTGTACTTGCTACTGATGTGACCCAGAAGTGCATTTTGAACAATGCTCAGTTCACTTTGAAGTCGATCCATCAGGTTGAAAAGAACATTACATCGCTTGCAAATATAGTCTTCACCCGTCAAGATAACAAGGAAATCTTCTCCCATTAATTCGCTGATTTTGACTGGGATGGATGTATTAGAGTGTGTTGTAACACTGTTGGAAAGACTGATTTTAACTCCTAGTATTTCCGTGTCACACGTAAAACATGTTGTTTTACCTCGCCCAGATGAATTTAGCGCGTTCTAAGGGAAAGAAAAAAGTTAAACTATGAAAAAGTTTCTCAAGAGACATATGTGACAACTAAGATAAATATTTGAAGATTTATTAAAGTATTCTGTAAATATTTTTCATTCTAATGCGTGATATGGATAGAATGTGTAAGCAATGATAGAAGAAAATTCATAAGTCAAATCGAACAGGAAAACTGTGAGAAATGGAGGAAATAATAGACAAAGTGCTTCCGGACTGGTTGGAGAAATAATCCTCTTTCAAAAAACTGTTTTTCCTTTTTTCAGAAAAGAAGAGAAAAATCTGTAGATCTTAAAATCTAATTTCATTGATGGAACACTTCAGGGTGGCAAGCAAAATTTTATTTTATCATTCCTGACTTTTCGAATGAATTCCCTGACTTTTTTACGTACATAAGTGCAGTTAATTAATATGGTTAAAACGTTGGCACAACAATGCAAATAGCTGACTTGTCGTGGATCCAATTTTTTTGTGAGACCCGACCCTACAGAAAATTCCCTAATTTTTCTCAGTCGAGATGCATTCCCTGACTTTTCCCAGATTCCTCGATTTTCCAGGTCGCTAGTCACCCTGGCACTTGAATCAGTATTTTTAAAAAGGGCAGAAGTTCATTTAGCAAAATCATTTTTTAGGGCGATTTTGAACTCTCCGCTTGTCCTTAAAAGCAGCACCACAGTGGTAATTGGCTTCTAGAAACGCAATAACTGCATGATGCAAACTGATGTGCAAATTTCACTTGTCAAGAGGGTCAAAAATGCAAAAAAACAAGATTGAAAATTGGACTGCTGCCCTTTGTAAAAGTACTACGAGGCGATTATTGAAATGATACCGACTCTATGTTGCCGCTTTCTCAAGCGGCAACATAGAGTAGATGTTTTATTTATTTATTTAGTATTACAAAAATAATCACAATTAAACTGGTAATAACCATTGGCAATTGGTAATAATGTCATTTCATTAATCGTCCCGCTGATTTGCTTGATGTTTTGATCTTTCAGAGGCCATCCACGAAATTCAGAAATGCCCAATAAGAGACGACTGGATTGCTCGCCCATAAGTATCCAGCATTTGGGAAATAAATAGCAGTGTAATCGGTTACTGGCTACCATTTCAGTGCTTGCCTCAGCGCCACACAGAGCACACTAGGCTCTGAGCATCCACAGATACAACATTTAAGATGAGTTCATGATAGACAACAGAGATTATTTCGGTGAATTACCCGCGGAGTTACCTGTTGTCCGACTGAGGCCTTACTACTGTAACATGACATTGTTTACCTCCTTCAACGCTCAATGCTCCATTCCAAGGCAGATAAGGAATGGTGGTCGCATTTTGTACCCTCTGGACGTCACATGGTATCGGGTACATGGGCCGGCCGAGGCCGGGGGAGCCAGCTCAACCTCGAATTGGATGGCAAAACCCGTACCCTCCTGACGTCACAACGCTTCAAAATGGCAGCCAAAATCGAAATGCAACCACCATTCTTTATCCGCCTTGGCTCCATTCATCGATCATAAAAAGTGCTGAGCTGTTGTGGTGAACACTGAACTGCCATGACACTTCACCGGGTAAAAAGCGTTGTACATTGGAGGTTCAAGAATGATCATCAAACTCGCAACGCCCTGACCCGGGTAATTTCCGTTAAGGCCTGTTGTCTATCGTGAACGCACCAAAACCAACTGATATTATGTTGTTCAGTATAAGTTGCATTCTGTCCTTGAAAGTAAACTCAAGATAAAAAAGGATGAAAATTAATTACTTACAGCCATGTTAACGCGTTAAAACTTCAAAAACGTCAATCGAGAGTCACACTCCAAGTCCAGATTTTTCCTCCGACAAGTTCAATGCCTGGTGAAAGAATGAAAAAATTAGATCACTCAGAATTTCAAAACAGCATTTCAACAATTATTAGCCCACAGATTGTGAAAGCATGCAGAATCATACAATGGTGTTAATTTAGAAGCGAAGGTGGATGACAGTTCAGGCATCACTGAAATCGAATCTTCAGATAGGTTTCCACTAAGTTAGGATGGCAGAGCGCATGTTGTCTTCTTCTCTGTAGTTTGGTGGAGTACATTATTTTTCTTTTCTGAATACATGATAGGAAGAGTGGGAGAAAAATCGAAGCTTAGGATTAGGTGATCGTTAAAATAAATCTCTCAAAAATTTAGAGATGGAAAAGAAAAAGGATTGACCTTTTAGAATCCATATGATTGTCCAAAAAATAAGCAACAACTAAAGCTTAAAATGAGTAAAAATAGCTGAAAACAACGGTGTGTTGAACGATTCAAGCGTTTTCTCCAGAGCGCTTGAAACAAGACGAAAAGTTACACACTAACTTACGCTCCGGAGGATGTCCTAATTTTGAGAGTAAAATGCACAACTATTGCAATTTATCTTTCCAGCACTTTCAGAATAAGTCGAGCATTGTATTAAAGCAAAGTGAAAGCACAGTAATTTGTGGAGAAATTTAAATTTGAAACAGATTTGAAATCTTCAAATTTGGGGGGTTGCAAAATTTACATGCACGGTTTGTCGTTGGTCATCACATGATGGCAACGGTTTCTGATTTACATAACCTCAAAGTTCTCAAGTTGATCTTTGATTTGTTTTTTTCGTTTTCAAGGTTTCAAAGGTCTTCCTTTTCGCGAAACTTTTACAATTTCGACAGCTTTTAGTGTTCCATTTTTGCGGTTCTCATAGATTCAAGTCTCTGGATATCTCCTCTGTGCATTAAGATTCAGTAATTACAGAGCATAACGTTCAAGATTTTTACATAGTTCATCCTTTTTAAAAATCTTTAGACACTGAACTCCATATTGACCTCTTTCTTCTTTTTTTTTTCCTCCTATCTGTCTGACAACTGCATCATCTATGAACAGACCGAAGTAATTTCGAATCTCTTATCTCCAAGTATCTCAAGAAGGTACTTATCAACCATGATTACCGGCCAACGCAGTGATTCTCAAGTGTTTTCAAGAATGCCGTCAGCACAAAATCCATCTCATTCCACTATCATCAAGGCGGTTTTTGAAAACATTGGGCAACTATCTATTTAGCTCAGCTTTTTCTAGTACTCAAAAATTGAAGCACAATAATATTTCACCTGCAGCTGTTCGAAAAAGGAAAAATGTGGACCCTGTGTGTTGTGAGATTCATTCGGAGGAAGTGCGTTCTGGGCATCATATTCACCCTCTCGCTCATTTATTGCATCGTGAGCTTTGTCCAAGAGGTAAGTTGCATGTTTTTGTTCTTATTTTACCTAGTTAAGTATGAACAATTTAAGAAACTACTCTAAGAGCATGAGGAGTTGCTTGATACGGAGACATCCTAAGTCTTCGGCACTAAATCTGTGATATCTGAAATTCCCAGATTGGTAAGCAGTTCGACTGTGAAATTACCAGCCCACGTATCTTGTTTGCGGTGTTTAAAAATCTTTGCTCTCATTAAATTTTTTTGAAGGAGAAAAAAACAATATAACATCTTGGAATTTTCACAGAGTTTTCTCTATGCAGTATAAAGAAAAAACAGGACAGTTTACAAGAATTAACTTGTAGTAGTTTTCCATTTTAAAAATGAAGTATTACGGGGAATCCAAAGCGTTGCAAACAGAGGTTTGTGGTCTGGTACTTTTACCGTCGAGTTGCAGAGGAAATCGTTTTAATTGCATTTCACAGAGAGTTTTTTCGGATCACCGAAAGATTCTGAATTGTTTACTGAACAAAATGACAACTGGATCAAATTTCTAACCGTATGTTCATCTGAAATGGGTCCAAGCCTTTCATTATCATGAGATAGTAGTCTCTCCTGCCATGTTGTATGCACCATTGAGCACGGAGAAATTCGCTGATCATTTGGTCATGCCCTCTCTCGGGCCCCTGTATTTTGATGAAATGAGACTTTTTATGTAAGCTATTAATTAGCGCAGTATGAACTTCAACGGAGATGTTGCATGTGTGAGGGATTTGCGATTTGACTGTTGTTTCTTATGTGAAAGTTTGCAAGAAGCACGATGGTGCCACTGGTTTTCTCTGAAATCAACTCCCAAGCTCAAAAAAAGCTCTCAAAGTGAGGCCAAAATGGAGGGGATATCCCGCCCTACCCTGAGAGTCCACCTCTACATCAAAACAAACTCTCCATGCAAAGATAAGGGCTTTTTTTTTATGCGCATCGCAGTGGGTCGCGAGGAACATCGGTATTTTTTTATTCCGTTCCTCAGCGTGATCCAAGCGTTCCAGGTGGATCAGAGTGGAATGCTGGATCGCTCTTCCGAGGTGGGGCGAGCTCGCGATCCACTGTGATCCTAACCTAATAAGAGGAAGTTGCCGTCCCCAAAAATCAAAACAATAACAAATCGAACCAAATTCCAAGTCTGGATTTTTTTATCACTTGGAACACTTGGATCGGTCCGGATCGCTCAGGATTCCGATCCAGCGCGTTCCACTGCGATCCACCCTGATCCGCGATAAAAAAAAAGCCCTATAGGGAGCAAATACATTGACAGGGCTGCCACTTCATTTGGAGACTCCAAAATTGAAAACTCGGCAACCCTGCTAATGTATTTGCTCCCTATCTTTGCATGGAGAGTTTGTCTTGATGTAGAGGTGGACTCTCAGGGTAGGGCGGGATATCCCCTCCATTTTGGCCTCACTTTGAGAGCTTTTTTTGAGCTTGGGAGTTGATTTCAGAGAAAACCAGTAGCACCATCGTGTTTCTCGCGAACTTTTACATTAGAAACAACAGTCAAATTGCTAATCCCTCACACATGCAACATCTCCATTCTGGTATATGTCTGCGTACAGCTAGTCATGCTGGAGAAGGCTGAAAATGCTCAAATCCCAATATTATTGTTCCTGACCTGATCTATGAGGTGCACAGAGCAATTCTCAACTCAGTGTGGAAAGGGTCGAGTTACTAGCATTCATCAATCATGACCCTCCTCAATGTCTCTAAATTTGATTCTTAATTTAGGTACCAACGGAAGAATATGCAGAAGTTAATCCATTCCCTGTTCGGAAATTGACCAAATTTCAATGGCGATCAGAAAGCGATGATAATGCCACAGCTGACTCACAAATGACTTGTCGGAATTCTGTTCAAGGGAAAGTTCTCATAGCTGATGATCGAGGTATAATTTCCATTTTATTTACATCATACACTTTCGTTAGGATGGCAACCGCTACGTTCTAATATTTATTTGCTTACGTACCACCACTAATCTGGCAATACACAAATTTCCAGGAAAGCTTACTAGTTCCAGTCAGTTACAGGGAAGAGGAAATTGAACGTACTACTTCAGAAACACCTAAATGTTAATGAATCCAAAGCATATGTATTTGAAGATAAACAAGAAGAAAGGCAGACATGAAGACCTTTCCAACGAAACAGAGTACTGATGGCCAAAGTGCGAAACAACGCATCTCTGTTTGCGACATTGTAGACTTCCTGTTTACTTTTTTTTGCTTTAGAAAACTAGTCAATGTAATTTCTTGATAATTTCTGTAATTTTTCTTCTCTGTAACAAGAATATTCTGTACAGATATATTCAAGCTATAAATTTGGCTTGTTTTCCTTTGAAAAAATTGTGTAGTAGCAGAAATTTTGTACCACTGCTATGGACATACAAGGTTTTGCACTTGGGCCGTCGATTTGCGCATATCAATGTAGCCATGATCGTGCTTACTTTTAACAGCATAGCAGATGGAGAACTACAGGCTCTCTTCTACAACTTGTCTTAAATTTTTTCTGTATTAAACTTAATTTTTTGGGAGAGAAATGTGCAATGTAATTGCTTTTAATTGCTCACTAGACGGCGCAAGTTTACTTGCCACCAGCGTCCCCTTGCCCAAGTCTTGGGCTGGTTTTCATGACCTCTTGAGCTTGGTAGCAGAAAGTTCAGGAGGTTTTACTGCACCGAGGATTGGTCCAACAAGGCCGAAACGCGTCTGCAGTTGCCTTCCTGAATGGACGTAACTAGTGTTGCTCCAAACAGCGTATCTCTTTGAGGGAAAATTGTGCTTGTGTTTGAGCTTTTTCCCTCTGTAATGAGATATCAGCTTTACGCACGTTGGCTAAAAAACTCCAACATCTCGTCTTACAAACCTGTGCGTTTACCGCAATCAGTTTGTGTAATTGCTTTTGGATGCCTTTAAAAAAAACAAATTTGTTACATAATCTTAGCGACTCTGACATGGGTATATGCTGTTTGGTTGGATAGATCCTCATATGTTTGTCCTCTGAGACTAGAAATCACTTGATTTTTGAAACCCCTCAAAACCCCTAGAAGGTTTTTGTTCATTCCTGCTGAATGCTGTCCATTTTATGGCCTTAATGAAATTATTTGATTAATAGTTTCCAAGAACATGGAACAGCAATCAAATTTGAGTGAGAAGTTGGTTGTAATAAATTAAGCTTTCCTTTTTTGATAATGTTTTATGTGTAAAACCAAGTGGATAGCAGCCCATTTTGGATAGTTATTTTGCATGATTTTTTTTCAGGGTATGTCTGTAATCGAGGAGACCTGCTATTCACTGGCTGCTGCAATGTGAATAGTGAATCAACGAAACACTATTGGTGTGAGACTTGTAAGGATAATAACTGTTGTAGTATCTACGAATACTGTATCTCTTGCTGCCTTCATCCAGATAAAGTAAGTCATAAAACGTCATTAGTTTGATTTTCAGCTTTCATGAATTTCATGCTCTTATCCCCTGTTTTGGTTTTTTGATACACATATGTGTGATTTCAGGGATTAGAATAAAAATAGGCAAGTATACTGATGGGTATACAACTGATTACCAACCAGCAACCGAGCTGGAAGCTGAAAGTTTTTCATAGCCTTTGTGCTGTACTGATAATGGGATGTCTTAAAGCAGTACGGAATTAACTTTATAGGAAGTTTTCAGAAAAGATAAATGTGAAACAGATCCGCACCAATGACATTTAAGGAGGCAAATTTGCAAAATGTGAATCTCCACTTGCAACTTTGCATGTCTCTGCACCTGTTTACTCTTTTGAAAGAAAATTAACTACCAGGCTTCCTTGCAATTTTCTGCAAATCTTCTTCACTTACCCAAAAATATTGCCGGAGAATCTCAATGAGGTATTGCAGTTAGTTTTCTTTTGAAAATATAATATCATGAGCGGAAAGTTTCAAACGTTGCAATGCAGTCGTGCAGTTTTCAACTTTAGCCATTGATATTCTAGATAGGGGCACCATAAAAGCAAAAAATGCTGAAGTACTAAACTAAAAAAAAAAAAAATTCAAAATAAGTTTAGAAAATATGGAAAAAACCATGATCCCCTTACATTTACATACAAGGCGGGGAAATTTGTCTGACCACTTCCTGACTAACAAATTAATACTAAACTACGACAGGTCTTTTCTCAGAGTGTCTCTGAATGTGCCCTGAATGCTGTTTTTAGAAATTCTTAGTTTCAACCTCTGCTCCTTGCTTAGTTTTCATTTTTCGTTTTCACAGAAAGAACTATTACAAAAAGTTATTGGAAAGGCTGAGCAAACATTTCATGTTCTCCTCTCATCAATAAGCGACCATTTTGAGTTGTGTCTCGCAAAATGCAGAACCAGCTCATCAAGTGTACAGCACGAGAATTCGTATCGAGATCCAAAAGCAAAACATTGCTATGGAGAAATGCCACCGATGACGTCAGGTATTGTTTGAATTAATTCTTTGAAGGAGGAAGTAAAATAAGCAAATTTTTGTTTGTTAACCGTCCATGAATCTTGTGAAAAAATGGGCTGTTCCAAGTACAATGGTACAGTTCATTTTTCAAGAAAACTAAAGTAGATATTAAAATGCAATTTTGAAAGTCGTATACATCAGATCCACAGCTTGGAAATAAACCTTGTTCAGATCTTTTCCTTTAAAATTCACCAGCATACAAAGGTTTCCCTGCGATATGTTCTTCAGAACCTGCCACGATTTCAGGGTACATTTTGAAAGAAAAAAAAGGAGTTTAAAAATAAAGTCCATTTATTTGTGTAACTTTACCCAGAAAGGTTTATTTGCTGAACTACCATGCTTAGGAAGAATGCTGTATGAGCCTTCAGGCTTTGCCAAATTTCCTCTGACAAAATATATTTATCGTCCAATTTTTCAGAAAATTTTCTGTGCACTTTAATATGAAGTATTTGAAAATTTCAAGGAAAGATACTCATAAATATCCTCAAAAATAAATATTTTATCTCAAAAAATCTGGCAATTTTCGAATGCTCATAAAGCAATTTTCTGTAGCATGGCAGTAAGGTCTGCAACATGGATTGTTCCTCATCAAATGACTCGCCAAGATTTTCTTTATTTTTAAAGCATTTTCTGCCATGTTGTAAGGGTTCATCCTTTCCCCTTACTTTCGCAACCGTTGCATCACTTATGAGACAGCCATTGTGGTTTGTCATACCCATTGTCAAAGTAGGTGTTTTGACCTTTTAGTCAAAACTCAATGAATTTTTTCAAGACTGTCGACACAACCTCATGATTAATAACAGATTTGCAGATCGAGTTCTGGGCATATTTAACAAAATGTTAATAATAAACGAAATTTAAATTACTTACATGCAAGTGTTGCAAAAGGCTATGCCATGTCTATTTAATCATTAATGGATAGCAAAAATTTGTCACGGTAACAAGCGTAATTCACTAAATTTCTACAAATTTCATTATCTGCTTGTGAAGAAGAATCATTTTAAAAATCAGTTCATCCCCAATACTATTTGAAGGGATTAAATCAAAATGAGCCTAACTGTATTTCATGTTGCAAATTTTCTGTTATACTTTATTTTTTTGACAGAAATCAAAACATTACAACACCAAAATTGATCAAAAATTGAACTCTAAATAATTATGAGAAATAATGAAGAGCTGGCGAATTTACCTCAAGTTCATTTTTTATAAAATTAACCATGTTGGCCAGTTGCTAATTATTTATCATACGTCAAAATATCGCAGTACTAAAATGCTCCGCAAAACTAACCATGTCTAAATTCCTGATAATTCATTTCCTTTCTTTGTTTCATTTTTTTAGCACCATGACCAAGTTTGCTAAAACGCCTCATTGTTACCACCCAGCAACTGTAGACTTTACTATGTATTATATGCCATCTACCATAAGCTGACTACAACAATGATCTCATTTCAAATTTTGAGTCTATCCCTCATCGTAAATCAAGTAAGTACCTATCATATTTCGCATCAGCCAGAAGTTACTACATTGAACTCAATGACAGTCGAATTGATGAGTCATATCTGAAATAAAATGCACGAATTTATGTACTTACAAGTAGATTACAGCGGAGCACTAGAACCTGGTGCCAGATGCCTACCTATTGCTCCAAAATTCTATGTAGGTGAGTCATAATTATGAAGCTGGTTACATGAACACAGGGAAAAATTCTCATACCCACTTCTGTTCTCCTGTAGTGAGCTTCAAAATTACTTGCCGGTGTAGAATTTTGGTGCCATCCCATCAAAATTTTACACTGAATCTGAATTTACGACTAAATGCAAAGTTGGGGGTTGATGGGCGTGAAAAGAAAATTCTTGCATTTTACTCTGAATTTAACCTGTCAATTTATCTGCCCTCAAACATATCAGATGCCTCTTCATGATTTTTTCTTTGCATGTCATGCTATTCATCACTGCCTGCAAAGTGTCAACGTTAAAAAAAACTGGTCAGTTTATGTCTCATTTCACTGCGTGAGAGTCCTTTTCGAACAATTTTAAAGTTTTGTAGCATTCGAAAGAAGATTCGTCGGTTTGACTGTTGTATATTGTCTCAGCGATTAATGTTCCTATTTGAACTGTTTCTAATGAAGACTCCAGAAGGGCAGAACATCATTCCAGCTTCCTCATTCTTTGCTCTTGTATTTTTTCCTTTAAATTGTTCTTTTACGAAGGAACTTGGCCAAGTATAAGTTTTATAAAATGAGTATAAGATGAAAAATTTTCCTTAAGTGCAATGTACAATAGTTCTAACTTTACTCGTAATTAAACTGTGCATTTTGGCAAAAGAAGAAGAAACCGGGATGCTATGATGCCCTTGTAAACATATGTAGATCCCTCGCCATATCAGGAAAAGTAGGGGTAGTCACAAAAGTCACAACTTTTTTTCTCTTTTCTTCCAACTTTTTGCGAGCATGCTAGTCTGATTGCACAAAATTTTCGCAACCATAATTGCGCTGCGCAATCATACGTTTAAATTTATCGGGAACATTTTATGGGCTGGAAAGCAGGTTTCCCTCATCAAAAGTGGTCAGACATTCTTCCCATAGGAATTGGAGCTATTCTATCTCCTTTGCAGAAATGATGAGAATAAACAATTTTTGTTGACTCTTTTATTTGTATGTTTATCACAATACACAATAATCATAAAAAAGAGAATAAAAAGGAATGAGATCACATTTTTGATCACCAAATTGATTACTGATACTATTATACAAGAAAATTATTACAAATATTTACAAAAAAAATAGACATTGAAAAAACCTTCTTTTAAGTAAGTTGTGAGTAACGCTACACTCTTCTTCTTTCACTCTTTGTCGTTCTTTTCAACTCTTTCCTATTGGTGTAGTATGCTGCCGTGCTAAGGAAGAACGCCGTATGAGCCTTCAGGTGTTGCCACATTTCCTCCAACACAAAACGAATTTACTGGGAAAATTGTGAACACTTTTCTTTAAATTTTTCACACAATTTAGTTCTCAATTTAATCTAACATGTCTGAAAACTTCAAGGGAAATTAAGCAAAACTTTCCTCAAAAATACATGTTTTATCCGGGAAAACTTGGCAACTGCGGAATGTTCATATGACCGCTTCCTTAGCATGGCAGTATGGCATGGTGAAAGAGAGACAAGAGAGAAAAAGAGAGGATTTATTTTGGATCAAGGAGCAGAGGATTGGCGTCATATTTGTAAGGTGTAGGGCTGTGTCTAGCAATAATGGTTAATACTTACAATAATTGGTTTTCCTTCAAAGTTATTTAAATTATTTTTATTCTGTGAGGTGCTATAATCAAGAAGTTTTGATTTTTTTTTTTATCCTGTTTGTAGTCCTATGTATATTTGCGCTAGCCTTTCAATATGATTAGAGCGCTATACCATTAGAGGAGACTTAAATAGGACTGCCTTCTATGTTTTGGAAACCTCTCTTTCGTGACCACGCAATGGCCAGACATATCAAATCGCGATTGTCCATGAAGCTGATAATTTTTTCCCTCAGCTCATAAGGTAATTCATCAAGTGCCGGAAGCAGTTTCTCAAAAATTTTAATGCCTTGTTTCATAAGGTTTACTCGCTGGTATCCTTTCTTAATTTGATGATCAAGCACAGTAGCATAAATTGGAAACGCCGTCTTATAATGAGCATGTCTCATGTTTTTCATAGTGACCTCATTTTTCGCGTAGCCGACAAGCTGATCTAAATCCCCGATCAGAATATCGTATAATGTAAGACCAGAATCATTCACAGCTTCTTTTTTTAGACTGACTATTTCCAATTTGCAATGACTTTGAAAATCACTGAGACTCTCCTCAGCAAACCAAAAAGTTCTCAGATCCATGTCAAAGAACAACAATATTTGCTACTTCCATTTTGATCATGTGTCTAGCTAAGACTGTTAAACAATTTGATTTCTTTAAGTACTTATCAGCACCTTCAATAGGTAGCAAATATGACAGTTTCGTAAATTCTAAAATAATAGCCGTATTATTGAAATTATTATCTAAAAGCTTTTGAAATACCTCGATATGTCCGCTAAAGTAAGCGCTCAGAAGAGCATTGCATGAGTAGCGCTCTGGGCCAAGCTCTGCCGTGTATTCAAATAAAGTTTTCATCACATTGAGATGACCTCCAGACGCAGCCCCGCAAATTGCTGGAAAGTATCCATCTTGTGAGTTGGAGGTGATTCCGTGCAGCAAAAAAAATTCAACAATGTCGAGGAGGCCATTTTGTGCTGCCACCTGTGTGAGCTCAGCTACATCATCCGAAAAATTAGCACCGTGTTCTATGAGAAATTGAATCGCACTTTTATTACAATTCCGAACAGCCCATAGTAATGGAGTTTCTGGTTTCCCCACACCCAGTGCCGTCAATTTTGCATTTACGTCAGCTCCCTGAAGGTAGAGGTAATTAATGATCTCTTCATTAGCGTAACCTGCAGCCATATGCAACGGTGTACATTTTTTCCAGCGATCATGATCATATCCCTCACTTACGCTTGTACCCTTCTCAATAATTGATTTTACTAGCTGAAAGTAGTTCTTGTGGATAGCGCCACACAAGAATCTAGCAGAGCGCAGATCACACCCATAAATCCATGTTTCCTCCAGAACATTGATTACAGCAGTATGAATTTCACACTTCGGAAGGGAGGGCTTTTTGGAAAAGCCTTCAATGTCTTCATGATTTATTTTGAATCCAGCATGTTTCATTTTATTGAACACATCAATAAACTCATCGTCTAAAGAAAAAAGAATGTAGTGGAAAGCTTTCTTGTTGAATTCATTGTGAATGTTTGGATGGTGGTGTAAGATAGTATCAATAAGATGGTACTTCTCTTCCGAGTATTCCAAGACTGCTATGTAAAGAAGGGTAGTTCTGGTAACATGATCTAAATAGTCATAGCTCACAAAGCAAGAGTGGTAGTCGAATTCAGTATCAACATTCGCTCCAGATTCTAAAAGAAACCTCAGTGTGTCATTGTCTTTGCTGAAAAACGAAAATACTAGGGGTGTCCACCCTTCGAAAGAAGCATTTCTTACACCGGAATCTACATCTGCTCCGTTTTCTACAAGTATTCTCGTGATTCCTAAGTCCCCATGTTTTGCTGCTAGGTGAAGGGGTGTCATGCCATCATTTCGTTCAGCTTTAATGTTTGCTCCACTTTCCAAAAGCGATTTCACAAGACCATCAATGGATCTTTTGACCGCAAAATGCAGAATAGTTCCCCCTTTATGATGGTTGTATGCTATTTCCGCATCTGCAGTGAAAAAGCATTCCAAAGCCTTTAAGTTATCCTCCACCACTTCTGCGTAATCTGCGTCATCTTCCTCGTCAAGTGCGAGAACTTCAAAGTCTCCATTCAGAAGGAATTCAATGGCTTCCTTATTGAGTGGATGCACAGCAATACTGTGTGGTCTCAATGTAACAAAATTTGCAGGTTCATTTTCTGACTCGTCCAATAAAATCATTGTTTCAAACATTTCAAACTTCAAGTTTTCATGGTCAAATTGAAAGGTGGCATCTTCTGGATTGTTCCCTAAAACTTGGATCCCATTACTCAAAAAACTGTCTAAAATCTGTGGATTTGCGTCTTTGAAAGCTTGTGGTAGCACTGAGTAGCCTTTAATTGAAGGTTGGACATGGCCTCTATTCGATTCCCTGATATCGCAAGGTTTTTTTGTAGCAATAAAAAGCAAACATCCAACACCTTCTTCCGACATCCTGAATAGAAATAATTCTGAAACACAAAAATATCATTAAATGAATTATGAGAATTGAGTTCTAAAAACATAGAGCGACAATAAAAAATGCTCAAAATTATTAAACCCTATTAAAGTTTTAGCATATCTAAATATGCTCGGAGAAGCAGCAAATATAATAATAAAAAGAAGATTTCTTACAACCATTATGCTGCCATTTTTTGTTGCTTTATTTAGTCAGTAAGTTGGAGATGTAGCCAATGTGCGTTAAAATCCAAAAAACTGGAAATCTCAATACAGAGGCTTACTGTTGGCTTATCCCACTTACTGTCTATACGACTGTGTGTCTACCCGCAATCAGTTTGTGCTTTGTTTACATTACCCTGAGGCCTTTCGGCTTACACGCCATCATCAGAGAGAAACAAAGAGAAAAACACAAGAGTTAATCACTACAACTACACCTACACGCTATACACTATTTTTCGTCACCAGATCATTCCAGAGATTCTGAATGTGCCTCAAAAATGGCTACTCATTTTGGTTTTAAGAAGGTATGAAGATGCAGAGGTGTAAATTCTTGGTTTTTTTTTTATTATTATTTTTCTTTCTCCTGAAGAAACAGCCTCTTCTAAAGACATTAATGGCTCTCTAACAATATATGAAAAATTTAAACAATGATAGGTATATGAAAAATTTAAGAGTATGAGGATAATCAGTTTCTAATTTTACTTAGTGCCATGCGCAAAATGCATGAATCTCAAGCTTCGGCTCCTGATAAAGAGAAGTGCAACGCTAAATAGGGCTCCCAAAAAATGTATGTAGTCTTCATTTCTGTCGAAACCTTGCCTCTGATACAACTTTCATTCTCAAACAGCTCCATGGCTCGTAAAGAGTTGTTTGTTTCACTTGAAAATTAGGCTACCTGTGCAAATATTACTGAAAAGTTTGGGGTGAAGTCAGAACACTGGTGAAAAAGTTGATTTAAGTTTTGAATGAATAGAAGTTGAAGACATAAGTTTGGACCAGTGTTAATTTGAGTGAAAGAAAATGTTTATTTTCAATCTTTTGAAAGTTTATTTTTTTCTTTCTTCCTTTACCGCAATCTTTCTTTGCTAGCCTTTTTAAGTATATTTATTTAAAAAAAAAAAAAAAAAAATCGTGCATTCCTTGCACAAAGATCTCCACTATGGACAAGAGCCATCTTTTTTTTCTGTTTAGCTTCCGGGGGGGGGGGGGGGGGGGCTAAAAAATATCAACTTTCCCAGCGTTTTGACCTGACAACTTGGGTACCTGTACTGAATGCCAGGTCAATGAACTGGACTCTGAGATTAATCATTTAAAATGCAACGGGCTGCTAACTTACCTATGTATTTGTGCAAGGGAGAGATTTGAACTGGACCGAAGCTGAGATGTACAGCAGTAAACTGAAATTTTAAATCAGGTTGAAAAAAAAAAAACTGATCTCACAACTGGACCGATCTTTGGAAAATAGTCTAATTCACTTAAATAGTAATCATACCCAATAAACGTAGATATGGTTTTCTTGTGATAGGTAATTAAAGACGCCTTACACCAGCTTCAAATTAAGCCGCAGTTTTGGCCTACCTGTTATCACTTGCTGAACAGCTGTCGGATCGCCGCCGGCCGTTGAGATTTTGCCGTAGTCACGTGGTCAGATGACGCGACAACCGGCTTTGCGATTTCGAGATCTGCGCGTTCTTTTCACTTAATAGACCATTTATATTCAAAAGGCGCCCGGGCTGATTATTCAGCACGTTAAAAAATCCTCGATTTTTTCCCCCAGGGTATTATTATTTTTTTTTTAAATGACTCGATTGCAATTTCGCGAACCCAAATGCTATCCCTTGAGTGAATTGCGTCAATGCAATTCTGACGTGCTAAGGAAGAACGCCGTATGAACATTCGAGAGTTGCCAAATTTCCCTCAATAAAATGTTTATTTTTAAGGAAAGTTATGGATATTTTTCCTCGAAATTCTTAGAAACATCAGATGGAATTGCAAACAAAATTTTCTATAAAATTGGAAAGAAAATACTCATAAGTTTACTGGGAAATTCGTGTTTTATCAAAGGAAATTTGGCACCGCCTGAAGGCTCATACGGCGTTTTTCCAATGTACGGCAGAATTACTGTGAATTATTCATCAATAAGATGAGAGTCTCGCCAGTGCAAACTCGATTAACCGCGATCTCGCGGATACGATCACAAGTTCGCGATTTACCCGCGAGGATTTCCAAATCTTTCTCCTATACGTCGACAAATTCTTCATTTTTTACCCCCCAAAAGCGTTTAATTTGTTCCATATCCTAGGTAAACCCCCTACCCCCTTCCCCTCATACATCTCGATAGGGTCTGATTCGCGATTTCGCCGCCCGGGGCTAACAAAAATTTGTCGTATTTATTTAGATTTCGAAAGTGCGGTTACCTTTTTTCATTTTTTCATTGCTTTTTTACTTCTTCGTTTTTCAATCTTGTGGAACGAGAATAGAAAGGGGGGGGGGGGCGTAAAGATGAAATACGCCTTCGAAGTCACCTTAAATCTGCCGCCTCTCAAAATATCTCGCCGGGGGCTCCAGAGCCCTTCAGCTCCCAAGATGCGCGATAACATAAAAAAGTCAACTTTACTAACATCCGGTTCGCAGTGATTCACTGCTCAACTTATGTTTTATTTTTTAAAAGTCCATGCTCAGTGATCGCATTTAGATGAGACCGGATGGTAGACTGAAAAAGTTCTGAAATGATCGTAGCTGAAATCTGAAAAAAAAATAATTAAGTAGGAACACATAAAAGGAAATTAATTTCGACATAACACGACCTGATACAGTGATGAAGCCGTTCATCTTCCTCTATTTTGGTTTCCGCCTAGAATTCTCCTCTTGTCATTGGCGGAACTATGAGGGTCTGAGGGGTCTCGCGGCCCCCACTATCCGCCTGCACCCCAGAAATCCACTTGGCCCCTCCTAAGAAACGCAAGGAATTTTCCTAAACGAGTACCTACGTGACGTAATATATGGACTACATTTTGCAATTTGGAACTATAAATTCTAGCCGGGTTTAAAAACAACGTATGTGCCATTCGTGTCCCTATGCACGTAAGTGTTTTTCCAGAAGAGCCAGATTTTATAATTCCAAATTGCAAAATGCAGTCCATTTCATCTTTGAAATTGTAATTAGGGCAATTTTTTTGTGAGGACGGCTCAAAATTGCTTCTGAGACGACTCCATTTTCCAAAATTTTCCCGGGGAGGCTCTTACACCCTGACTTCTCTTTGGAACTAGGGGAATCCGAATTCCTTGAACTATGATACGTACATGGACATATGAACTATGATACAGTATCACGGATATCCCTAGATGAAGGAGGTGCATATCTGCCAGGGTTGCATGGGTGAAATGAAAATTATGAAATATTAAAAATTTCCGCGAAATATTTCATGAAATTTCAGTAAGTTTTGAAAAATATGCGACAAATTTTCAGGGGCTAGTAATGCAACACGCACTATTTAAAAAAACACCAAAAGGCACAAATCGATCGCCTTTCACTCAATTTTGCATTTAATTTCGAAACATATTTTTCGTATTGTTCTGAAATTTCTTGAAATATTTCGCATGAAATTTCAAGTTTTTATTTTTCATTATCACTTGCAACCCTGCCCTCTGCCCACAAAAAGTTCTTAGTTCCGTCCATGCTCTCTGTGTTCCCATTTTCTTTTATTCTCTCCTCCATTTACCGTCTCCTCTTTTTTCCATCCTCTCTTTTTTGCATTCTCTATCATTCGCTTTTCTCTTTTTATCCGCTCTTTATCGGGTTTTCATCGTCTTTTCTTTTCGTGTTGTTTGCGCCCCATTTTGTCAGCGCCCAGTGCGACTGTTCCACTTGCTTATTTGCCGCCACATCCTTGTGGGTGAATTAGGACGAAATCTCCCACATGACTTAGGTTTACTAACTGTATTAGCCAATCACGCTCTCTATCTGTGGCATGAGACATTTTCAAATCTCAGCACACTTCACGCTTGAAGATAGAGAATGAGAACCAAGGAAAAAGACGACGAAGATCAGAAGAAGAACCCAGTGTTGTATCAAGTAGAACATTATAGACCTTATCTTTCAGGCGTTGATATTAAATCAAACATTTTTTGTATCTTTTTTGACTGTACACACTGACTACTGAATGAGCTCTGATTTGAGTACCTCAAGTGTATTTGTAATAGTTCATCAGATATTTCTTCCATTCGTATGAAGTGGGTACTTTTGCACTATTCACTTGTCCTCTGATAGTTTTAGGTTTGCTCACAATTTAGGCCTCCTCTGCAATATGGTTACATTTTGAATGGAGGGGTGCAATGGTGCTGTCACAGACTGCTTACGAATTTCCTGGGGGACGAGCCTCCCCAGATAGAGATTTAGAGACCAATCGTCAGAGATGCAACATGAAATTTCACAGAACGAAATTTCATTCGCTGAAAAATGGAATTTCATTTTGCTGAAAGGTGACATTTCATTTTGCTGAAAGGTGAAATTTCATTTTGCTTAGATGTGAAATTTCATTTTGCTGAGATGTGAAATTTCATTTTTCTGAAAAGTGAAATTTCATTCTCCATAAAATTTCATAAATGAATTAGAGGCTGCGTATGCCACCGCAATAAAATTGTCCTAGACTTTGTCAAAAAATTCAAAATTTGACTCATTATATCATTTTTTCCCCTTTTTTTTCAAATTTTAAAATTAAGATATTTATGCTGACAATAAGCCCATTGCAGGAGTTGAAAAAAAAAAAAAAAAAATCGTGAAATTGTGCGTCTTTGCCCATCCTGATCGAAGGAAGGAGGGAATGTTCAAAAGAGGTCCTGAGAGAGAGAGAGAAAGAGAGAGACTCAGCGAAATTTCTTCATGCAAAACTAAACGATGTTCCAAAAATCTGCCGAAAGTAACCCCTAGCCATTTCGCCCAAAATTTAGGAGACGGTTGCCCTCCAACTCCCCGAGCAAGTCTGTCTCTGGAGTGGTGTGGTTAAGGACGAAAATCGATTCCGTCAAAAACATTTTACCAACATGTTCCATCAAATAAAATGGGAATCGCTAAAATGTTTTTTTTTTTTTTTTTTTAAAAAAAAAAACTCGAACTTCTCACAATTATTTTTTTGATCGAGGGTCGTTTTGGAGGGTCCGCCACTCTCCATCCATAGCGATGATAGCGCCACTAGTCGATAAATGCACTCAATTTTGCAATTAGGAACTACAATTTCTGGCTGGGCATAGGAACATCGTCTGCACCATTAGTTTCCCCATGCATGTAAGTCTTTTTACAGATGAGCCAGAAATTGTAGTTCCGAATTGCAAAATATAGTGCAAATAATGTTTGAAAGATAGAGCGTAGTTCGATTGCGGTGAATAATTTTCCATTGTCTCACCACGTTTTCTAAAGACGCTGATCTCAAAAAGTAAAAGCGGAAGCCAAAGACCCTCTTTTGCTTCCCGTCCTCAACGAAGAATTGAAATCCTAACTTTGGCTCTTGCCTCGAAGCAAGTGTCTGCAAGCCATTAAGGAAGGTGTTTTGATACCAGCGCACAGTCAATCGAGCCAACTGAAGAGATCGGACGAAATTTAGACATTTCCAAAGCTTAAGTAACTTCGTTTTTACAAAACGTCGAGATTTTAAAAGTGGTTTCATTGGTTTTTCCGCGAAATTTTTTCAGGAGCACCCCTATGAATTTAAAATGTGGCGAAATAACGCATGGTGTCTAGTTTTTTTAAAAATCGGGGAAAACTGGGATTCATCAGAGAATGAAAATTTACCGGGGAAATCAGGGAAGCTTCTTCAACCACCCAGGGATCATTTCGGGACACCCAGGAACATTTTTTAAATTAAAATTTTGAATGTTCGCCAAAGAAACGGCTGAAAGATGAATTAAAATCGATATTCATATCTGAAACTCTGGAAAATAATATTCTCTTCCCCGAGAATATCCCGGGAAAGTGGGAGAAAACTTCGGTTTCTCGTCAGGGAATGAGCTCCTGAAAATCAGGGAAACTCAGGGAAAAATCAGGGAATGAGCTTTACCAAGAAAACTAGACACCACGAATAAACGCTAACATTTACAGTTTTTAGTCTGCAAATTTTACGTCCGACCTTTTCCATTGACTAGATCCTCTGTGCGGCGCGGCGCGATTGTTCCCCCTCTTCTCGTCGCTCCTCTGGCGTAAGGGCGTATCTCGATTCTGACATGAGCCCTGGAAAACATGGTGTTATATGGACGACAGGGTCCAAGTGAAAATCGAGATACGCCTTTACGTCGGAGGGGCGACGTTCTGTCCTAAGAAAATTATTCGACTACGCCTTATTCAGCTCAGAATATTTCGATTATCCTCGTTAAGGCACGTGGGCGTTTAATAAATCGCCAGAGTTAAGAACGCAGAGGAGGTTCAAAACCAGTTACACGCCAGGGCTTCAGGAAAGTCTGCACTCTTTGGAGAGAGGCCTTGGAAATTATTTTGGGCGACTCGTCCCTGCTAAAAATGATCATACTGGTCGATATCATGTTGTTGTCAACATGGTCCTTCTCGTTTCATATTTGAAGCGCTGGGTGCAGAAAGGGCATTTCTTGGTCGGGGTGTCTCAAAATCTCCGCTAACGTTTCATCCATTATAATTAAAGCAAATGTATGTAATTTGTCGTAACTTTTATTGAATACTCATTATATTTTACAGTGCTGAAAACGTACTTTTTTAGAAATCTCACGAAAAAGTTTCCTCTATCAAATAAAGTTCGCATCACCCCGGTAAAAATAGGCAGTAGAATCTGTGTTCCAAAATACCATAGACCTACAGTCGGCTGTAAGATTCCCAATAGCTTCTATAGCCGGCAACGCAATTTCTTATAGCCTTTTATAGCCTATGGCGATTAAGCAATAGCCTGGCGATATAGTTTATGCTAAACGTTACGAATTACGGAATCTAGGACTTCGTGAATTTTTGGACTATCGCTCTCTTTTTCGGCCGTAGTATCTTGATTTATTTTTAGAGGAAAGCTCCGTACTTTTGAAGGATGCCTGCCATTCCTAATATGTTGGAGCGCCTTTTATTTCGTATGATACTGTGAAATACCTCTGGTGTAAAATAGTTGCTTCAAGCGCCGTGGTACGCTGCGGCGCGGCGGGCGGGCAGCCAGCGCGAAAGACGCATTGGCGCCTACAAACCTAACAGGGATACTTCACGCATCGCGCAACGCGTGAAGTATCCCTGTTAGGTTTGTAGGCGCCAGTGCGTCGCCGCGCCCGCCGCTGCGCTTTTTGTTAGGCTCTAATATTTAATCTCGTGGAGTCAGCATTTTTCAACTCATGACTTTGAAATGTTTGCACACTCTGTATGGATTATTCTTTCTACACAATTTCTTATAGCTTTTTATCGCCAATGGCGAAAAAGCAGCAGCCAGGCGATAAAGTGTAAAGCCCGGTGATAGAAACTATAGCCCGGTTGTATAATTTTTTATCGCTTCGTGTAGCCCGGCTGTATGATTTTTTCCACTTTCTACAGCCAGCTATATGATTTTCTATAGCCTTCTTCAGTCGGCTAAAAGAACTTCTATGGTATTTTGAAACGCAGCTCCTATCGCCAATTTTTACTAGGGTTCTAAAACACTGCAACCAGGCAATTTTATTTCTGCACCCAAAGCCTCATTTTTGGTGAGTGAAACATGCATGGTGTATTGTTGACTCAATCATGCCATGCCTATGAACATGGTACCAGGTACCTACCACGCTTGAATGCCAATTGGCTAGCTAAGCTATCAAATAGGATAGGAAGATAATGATCCAGCTAAAAACCAATTAAAAAAACAATTGCGGTGTAGAACAACATGGTGTATTGTAAGTTTCTTTCTCCTGTCATCTTTTCTTTGTGAATTGCTTGCTTGTAGTTACACCATGTAATTGAATACATTACATTTATTTATTTTTTTTGGCTTGTAGCTCGATTATCGTCTTTCTTTCTTACATGATACCAACTTTGTCTCAACATTGTTCCGTGTTGATACCATGTTGGCATCAATATGGTACAATGTTTTGCTCGCCAACCTGATCGTTTCCATCCGAACCAGTTTTTTAGAAATAAATCTAGGAGGATATCCCAAAAAGGTCTAGTCTTCGTCTTGTTAATTTTTTCTAAAGTTACGTCGGTGACCCGCGACTTTTAGATAACCCCGTAATGATAAATGGATGAAGTGCCTTCTGAAAACACTAGACTTATCGTGGGAAGTGGGAGATCTCTGCTTACTCCAAGTCTAGGGGCGGTTTCATCAGCTTCCACAGGAGCCACTTGAGACAGCTCAGTTTTGTAAAGAAACATGTAAACACAAACTGAATAGCCTCGCGCCTCTGCTGGTGTCATCAACGCTGCCATTTTTTGCACACACTTATTCTCTTGATAACTATAACAAACTACCACACTATTTATATATATTTCTTGGTGGTGAATTCTTTGTACACGTTTGGAAAGCGCGGTTTTCGCAAAGAAATGTGACAGTGAATTCAATCGTCATTTGCGTATTATTTGTTTATCGTCAATCAAAGAGACTCGAATTGATAATCAGAGTAGGTAGCATGAAAATTGTCCATGAGTCGGAGTTGGACAAACATTTCTACAAAGCAAGATTTTTATACAAACTGAGACTCAAATATTCGAATAAATAACAAAAATTGCTGCAGGAGTATAAAGTATGTATTCTGGCCTACCTCTAAAATTGAAGGCAAAACAACAATGTGCAAGACCTCCGATTTTCTCCTTTCAATTCTTCTCTCTCAAAATTGTTAGCGAGAAAATGCCATTACATGTGCTTTGGATGAATCATCGATTTTGTGCACATACATATAAGTCGCTTTACAGCACTCCCTCGCGCTCTACGACTCCTAACCTCCTCTGCTCTCTTTCAGACCACAAATCTTGGGGTATTGAGCACCTTTGTCGATGTTGTCATTTTAGAAGAAACGAAAGGACGTTTTGCGTCTTGGAAGATGGCCCGAACGGAGGTATCTCCGTCATACATGTCGACCCTATACGATCACACTTTTTTTCAGTGTAGGTTTAGAGAACCAGTTCGCAACACTGAGTTGAGATTACTGAGTTTTGATCCTGTGAGCTTAGCCAAGCTCTCGAGATGTAACGAGCATGGTGAAATACAAACGGCAGGTTGCAAAAAATCGGGCCCAGGCCCTTGACGGCACGGGCGCTCGGGTACGGGTATGTCCGCGAAGAGATCATCTCCACATCTCGAGTGGTTGTAAAACAGAGGATCAGCGTGGAAACGTCGCGTCGAAGCTATCTTTGAACTGACACAGATCATGATGATTACATACCCATGTTGGAGGAGCTGCATATGAGATGGAGGATATTTTTGTCAAAATCAAAAAGTTATCCCAAAAAGTCCATTCCTGCGTCAAAACAAGTATCACACTGAAAAAAAAAAAGTTACGAGCTATTTAGACGTAACATCCATTCCGGGTTCAGAGACCGAAAGTCCCGGGTGCTGGAGCCGTAGCTTCAACTGCTCCGGATGCTACGCCCGGAATTATTAGCCCCCGAGCCCGGAACACGGACGGTAGCCGTAGCCCGTACCTCCGGCTTCCACGGGCGGAGTTTCATTTTTTCAGTGTAGTCCAGTGCGACCATTGAACCAACCCCGCACCTTGCTCTACCTTTCTTTCTCTCTTTTCTCCTTCTCCTTCTGCTCCTTCTTCGCGCCGCGGAACAGTCAAAGGGCTCACACCCATCACGAAACATTATTTTTATACCCGATAAAGTTGTGAGTACTCCAAATTGTCACCCTGTCATCCTCCCACACTGTGACAAAGTATCTCCACACTCTCGAGCGCTATCTACGGCTAATTAGCATGCCTTTTGTCGCGGCGCATGCAGCGTTATCACGCCGACGACGAGTGTGTCCTTGCGTTAGTAGATCGACACTTCCTTTTTCTCTCTTCGTCTGCAGGCGCCACGCATGGGTTCGTCTCTCTCTGACCCACCCACAATCTCCCAATTCACGCTGCGTCAGTGCGTCACCCTCACGCCGATCTGCGGTTCAAGTACTCGGTAGCGTGGTTCACGTATGCAAATCGACGTTAGTTTAGGTTTGTTTAGTTTCTGTCAGGCGATCATGCTCCGGGGAGGTGAGCGATCGAGGATGGCTCCAGACGAGTCGTCTACCTCCTGGAGGTGATCGGTCGAGAAAAATTAAATTTCGGTCGATTCGATCTCGTACTTCTGCACGCTCATAAAAGGCAGGTCGCTACTGGCAAATCGTGGTCAAATAATAAAGTAGTAGGCTGTCATAAAGTCATGAAGCACCCCTTTTTTCAAAAATGACATAATTCATTCATTTGTCAAAAGAGCAGATAAACAGCTTCAAAACAAGCTCAAGTTCAGCCCTGTAGCTTAATTAGAACCCGAGTTATGATTTTTTGAAATTCAAGGGGTTCACAGCCCCGGGTTTTTTTTGCCATCTTTGAGCCCCCGTAACTCCGGTTCTATTGGTCGTAGAGAGCTGAAATTTTGGCATTTTCATACCATCATACGGATCATTATGCTCACCAAGTTTCATCAAAATCGAAGATGGTCATGAAAATTTACTGGTTGAGTTGACATGGAATGACCCAGCTGCCGGTTTCTCTTGTAAAATGGAATGCTAATATGCCGCAAAGAAAAGGATTTCCATGGCATTCAAAATCGGGATATTTGTTTTGAAACGCGATTAAAGGGAAGCTACCCAATTCGCAATTGAGTCGACGTATGCGAAAACGTCCGATGTCCAAGACAGTGTTTCAGAATTTGAGTGGACAAAGTCGTTGTAACTTAACGACACAAGATGGTTCAAGCCGTTAGGAATGTAGAACAATTTTATGAATGATCCCCTAAGTGTAATTAAACGTTTGCAAAAGAGATCGATCCTATTCATCAGTACCGCGGGACAACCCTGGTAAAAATTGGCGATAAGAGCTGCGTTTCAAAATACCACAGGAATTCTTATAGCCGGCTAAAGAAGGCTACAGAAAATCATATAGCTGGCTGTAGAATGCGGAGAAAATCATACGGCCGGGCTATTCGAGGCGATAAAAAATTACGCAGCCGGGCTATAGTTCCTATCGCCGGGCTTTACACTTTATCGCCGCTGGCTGTTGCTTTTTCGCCATCGATTATAAAAGGCTATAAGAAATTGTGTAGAAATTCGCGTGCTTTGGAAATCTATAGTTTGATACGGAGCCACCTTAATATTTACAAAACGTATGTTATATTTTCCTTCAATGCGTATTTTTTTCATCAATTAAAACGAGAATAATCCATACAGGATGTGCAAACATTTCAAAATCATGAGTTGAATAACGCGGACTACGCCAGATTAAATATTAGAGCCTAACACAAAGCGGAGCGGCGACGCACTGGCGCCTACAAACCTAACAGGGATACTTCACGCATTGCGCAACGAGTGAAGTATCCCTGTTAGGTTTGTAGGCGCCAATGCGCGTTTCGCGCTCTCTGCCCGCCCGCCGCGCCGCAGTGTGCCACGGCGCTTGAGGCAACGATTTCACACCAGACCTGAGGTAATGCACAGTATCATACGAGACTGAAGGCGCTCTAATATATTAGGAATGGCAGGCATCCATCAAAAGTACGGAGCTTTCCTCGCAAAATAAATCAAGATACTACGGCCCAAAAAAAGAGCAGTAGTCCAAAAACTCACTAAGTCCTAGCATCCGTAATTAGTAACGTTTAGCATACACTTTATCGCCTGGCTGTTGCTTAGTCACCATCAGCTATAAAAGGCTCTAAGAAATTGTGTAGCCGGCTATAGAAGCTATTGGAAATCTTACAGCCGGCCGTAGGTTTATGGTATTTTGGAACACAGATTCTACTGCCAATTTTTACCAGGGAAAAGAAACCCACCGCAATGGAGATGTTGCATGTGTGAGGAATTCGCGTTTTGACTGTTGATTCTCATGTAAAAGTTCGCAAGAAACACGATGGTGCCACTGGTTTTCTCTGAAATCAACTCCCAAGCTCAAAAAAAGCTCTCAAGTTGAGGCCAAAATGGAGGGGATATCGCACGTTATCCTGAGAGTCCACCTCTACATCAAGACCAACTATCCATACAAAGATAGGGTGCAAATACATTGACAGGGTTACCACTTTATTTGGGTACTCTAAAACTGAAAACACGACAACCCTGCTAAGTACTTGCTCCCTATCTTTGCATGGAGAGTTTTTCTTGATGTAAAGGTGGACTCTCAGGATAGCGTGGGATATCCCCTCCATTTTGGCCTCAATTTAAGAGCTTTTTTTGAGTTTGGGAGTTGATCTCAGCGAAAACCAGTGGCACCATCGTGTTTCTCGCAAACGTTTACATAAGAATCAATAGTCAAATTGCAAATTCCTGACACATGCAACATCTCCATTATGAATCTCTGTATTGGACAACGGACGTTTTCGCATATGTCGATTCAATTAGACTAAAAACCAGTACTTAGCATTACAGCCAGCTGTGTAAGAATCGATCCCAATTTTATGGCTAACATGTTATCTTGGCATCTCTAGCAGCTTTTGGCAAGCTTAAAAATCGATCGGAGTTTCAAGGCTAATGAATATATCGACGGTGAAACTACCAAACCACGTATCTCGTTTGCGGTGTTTAAAAATCTACGCTCACATTTTATTTTTTTGAAGTAGACCAAATCAATATCATTCCTTGAAATTTTCACGGAATTTTCTCCGCACAAAGAGAAAAAATCACAGAAATTTTCAAGACTGGATGTTAAGTACTTTTTCATTTAAAAAATAAAGTATGACAGGAAGTCTGCGACGTCGCAAACCGAGATACGTGGTTTGGTAGTTTCACCGTCGATATATCTTTGAAATGGATGCAAAATTCACGATCCGTGTGGGTGACAACTTATAGTGCTAACTCGAAGTGCCTTGAAAGCATGTTTAGAGAACATTGCATTGGCCCTTGATCTTGATAATAAAAACGCACATTCGAGATCAGCGCACTTAGGTCACTCGATCAGTGTTGCCACGAACTTTACGTCTTCATCTTGTGACGTCATTCTAGTGAAGGTATGATATTCCTTATCATTCACACCTCACTGATAACTTGATGAAGACAAGGTGCGGCCGTGCCGATAGAAACTCGCGATGCTCCGCATCTAGATGGCGTCATCAAGGTGCAGCATGGGTATGACGTCATATCGGAATTCTGGTAATACCGTAGATTCGTCTCTTTTACACGTTGACTAGACCTATGACAGCGCGGCAAAAGTGTCGCCAAGAAACTTAGCAGGTTGGCTATTGAACCAACTCATTACGAACCTTTGCACTTCTATCTGTCTCCCTCTCCATTCGTAATCCTCGAATAGCCGCTCGTGAAACACTCACACCGACCGCTGCTGACCGTACTGTTTTTGACGCAATGCGTGAAGTATTCATGTAGTCTTGTAGGCGCTATGCGTTTCACGCCAACCGCTGCTGACCGCACTACGTTTGACGCAATGCGTGAGGTATTCATGGAGTCTTGTAGGTGTTAATATATGTTTTATGCTGACGGCGCGCGCACGCCGAGGGCTTCTCCTTTCCATCTCAAGTCCTCGTCCGTCGTCTTTGCGCCGCGCCGCTCCAGGCCAAATTGCGTGTTTGGTTTCTCTCTCAAGTAGACTAGTGAAAGGCGCTGTCTCTTGTATTACCGACAGACGAACAAATTAGAAATTGCCATACTTTAACTCTCAGGAAATGAGAGAGTTTTTCGCCTTTTCTCGTTTGTAATTTTTTTTCTAAATCAAATTTCTTGATACCTACATTTGAAAAAATTACAACATTTGCCGTCCCCTAAATTTGCCGCCATGGGCCGCAGCCCATGAGGCCACTTTCTAAATCCGGCCCTACCAACAGTGTAAGTTGTTTCGTTGCATTGACAGTTTGTAAGAATTATTTCGGAGACCTTCACTATGAAGGAGTATGAAAGCAAGGGAAAGTGAAGCGCCTTCATTTTTTGGTATGCAACACGGACATCCACAGAGTACGAATAGTTGTATTCAGGCGCTACGTACATCGAGTATGGCTCCGTCACTTTTTTTTTTTTTTTTTTTTTTTTTTTTTTTTTTTTTTTTTTTTTTTTTAATTTTCCCTCCTCTGTATTTTATTTCATACCTTGAAATACGGTTGGTAAAATAAGGTTCTATTGGTAATCTCATCATTCTGTCTCTGTAAAATTACCAATAATAGTGAGATGGCAAAGTTACCGATGGACCTTGGGAAAAACGCCAATAGTTTTTATCGACTGTGGTAGAATTACCGAGATAAAATGGTAAAGTTACCGGGGATTGATTACCAATAAAAGTGGTATTCTTACCTGAAAAAATCAGTAAAAATACCGGTTTTCAGGTAAGCTTACCAGTCTGTCTTTGTAACATTATACTAATAATTGATAAAAAAAAATGAGATGGTTAAGTTACCAACGGATCTCGGTAAAAACGGCGGCGGCGGAATAGAAACATCTTTCATATGCGTCATTCATGCGTTAATGAAAAATTGCAATTTATTGCAATTTTATCTCTATAAAATCGCGTTCGAAGTCTGCGCATAGTGAATTTAACCTTTTGCATGCACAAAACGGTCTCTGGTGCAATTTGATCGTTGTTTTTCTATATTTTTGGAAAGAAGGAGGAGTGGATTATAAGTTCCATTAAAGAGAATACTTATTTATGTATGACTATGAGGATGCATGTTCAGTATATGTAACAAGGTGGAGAAATGGTGCTGGGACCACACCATTTTGCGGGGAAAACAAAGCCAAGAAATTCCAAAAAAATTTCAATTAGAGTCAAAAATTGTTTTAAAGAAATTGACTTTAAGTGAAATTTTTTTGAAATTTCTTAGCTTTGTTTTCCCCACGAAATTGTGTGGCCCCAGCACCATTTGTCCACCTTCTTACGTGCAGTTCGGGCCATTTTTTTAGTGTTTTTTCTCGTTCAGCATATGTATATATGGACGTATTTCTGCCGAACAGAACTATGTGCATTATGGCGTGAGCCCTGTTATGCACATATTCTTGTGGGTCTCAGGGCTCATGCCTTAATGCACATAGTTCCGTTTGATGGAAATACGTCCATATGTCAGTCGTTTTGTTTGTTTTCGCCTGCAATCAGCATCATGCTTCAAATGTAAGGTGCAGACTAAGGCCCTCGAAGAGGGTTTAATAATGTAAGAGCCAGATTTATGAAATTTTATTTCTTTTTACACGAGCTCACATGTCATGGAGACAGCCACTCCAACTCGAGTGGGCTTGACGTAACACGCAATACAGCCATTATCTGCGAATAATTGGACGTATTTCTGCCAAACGGAACTATGTGCATTATGGCGTGAGCCCTGTTATGCATGTATCCTTATGGGTCTCAGGGCTCATGTCTTAATGCACATAGTTCTGTTTGGCAGAAATACGTCCAATTCACCGCCGCGTCGTCGGTCGCTGTGTTGATATTGGCTCTCAAGCGTCACGGATTAAGATTAAATCGGAAATGTATGCATGCAAAATTTGAAATCAACTTTGAAAACCTCCCTCGGAGTAGTATCAATTTTTTTGAAACAAATTGTGGGTCGTGTCGCACGTTTGCAGAAACTCAATTTGTGTCTCAATGAAACGGCAACGTGGACAAATAATTTAAAATTTTCAAAAATTTATAACTTGAACTTACCTCTGAACCCATTTTTGAAGTTGGTAATTAAAGTGTACCAAAGGTGCAAATCTGGCAACGTGGACAAATAATTTAAATGTTTCAAAAATTAACAACTTGGACTTTCTTCTGAACCCATTGTTGAAGTTGATAAAGTGTGCCAAAGGTGCAAATTCAGCTGTATCTTATGAGCTTTTGTGCCGCTCGAGATTGTGTTCCATGTTCATCGGGGGCTTAACAAAGATTTGGTATAATCTACGTTTTGAAAATTTTGAAGGTAAGGTTTTTAACTTATTTTTCTGGAGCCATTTTAAGCCCCCGCCGAAAACCCTCCCAAAGTTTATGTAAATCCAAAAGCCAAACAGAGACGTGATCAATGCTGACAGAATCAGAGTTGGGCGCGAATAATTCGGCAATTACTGAAATTGCGAATTTCTGTCTGGTTTTTAAAAATGTTGACACTGCATCACGAATAGGAATCCATCTTGAAAATTGGGTAACCAACCCGAAATATTTTCATTCAAACCCATCTATTTCCATCTTACAGTGTCTAAAAGTTGTCAACACCGAGGGGATTCTAAGTTTTGTATCTTAAAGCTGCATGTTGAAAACAACATGGTATTTCAATGAACACACTAAAGTCGTACGCAAAAACAGATTTTAACATTCCTGTAGATAAATGAAACATGCAGGCAAGTTGAATTTCATTGGTTGAATTAAATTTTAAACACGCGCGCGTCAATATTTAGTCGATTCTGACAAGCAAACATTCAGTCGCTTTCCGTTCCTATCCATATGCGAACTGTCAACGTATGAAAGCCCATTAATTTTTTGACGACAACGTGTTGGGTGATAATAATAGAATTCTAGACATAACTGATCTATTCGGGAACCACCTTGTGAAAAACTTGGTCGCAAAAAAAAAAGTCAAGAAAAAGTAAAGAAAAAGAATTTAATCGTGTATTAACATTTTTTATGAACGTCTCATAGCGGCTCTCCGAAGAGTAGTCGCGTATGTTTCATGAAGTTTGCAATCTGATTTTTTCGTCTAGAGTGCCACGGTTTGAATTCTACATTAAAATCCGAAAATTTATGGAAAATTTGGGCTGCATTCTACCTAAGGTGTGAATTTTGTCGAGGAGTGATGTTCTTCTACCGGTGAGCCACCATCGTCATCTCTCAGTAATGTCAATCACCAATCACAAAAAGTCTCTACCGAAGGAATGAAAGGTCCGATTTCTTGAAAATCTGTTTACGTATTAGTGAAATACTTTTAACATTCTTTTAATATAATGCGAAATATAAGTAAGACTGTTCATTCCTCCTGTTATTCGAAGTTGACTGATTGCGTCTGGTACATAACCGCAGTACGGATGTACGCAATCTGACAATGAGTCGAAAATGTCGTACCTACCAAGTGAACAAGTCCGATTTCATCCATGAATAAGTCCTACAGTCAATTAGAAAACAGTGTCGCGTGCTTACCTATGTACCCTCTGTAGTGATTTTTGTGTACCTACCATTTTACTAACGAAAAGTACATACCACTCTTTCAATTTCCAGAAGGAATGTGCATTTTTGAAGCCAATTTTTTTTTCGGATTTGTGGATGTTTCAATCCATTGAAGAACTATTAAATTTCAATTTCTCACATAAATAACAGTATCTGAAGGGTGGAAGCTCAAGTCTGGTAAGCGCCATCAGGTGTTGCAAAGATTTTGCATGGTTTTCCTCACTGAAAAAAAAGAACCCCTAAATGTCTTTGCCTTGTGACTTTTCATTTCAATTTGGGTCTTATTTTAATGGCAAGGATAGTTATTCTCAAGGCATTGGGTCCCCCTTAAAGGTGAGAAACAATATTACAAGAACTCAACAAAACTTGATGGCGCGCGCTCACCAGATTGTGGATTTCCATTCTTCATTTGTCTTGAAATTCGTAGGTTCCTCTATGGGAATACTTCCTTAAGTTCGACATTTTCCCCCTAGAACCTTGCTTCTTTCGAACTTGCGTTACTTCAAAACATAAAAATTCTAACAAAACCGTTCCCCCGGTCAATCAGTAACGTTAAAGGGTACAAATCCAAGTTTAGTCGTGACCCTCTCGACGAAATCAGGGCTGACAATCAGATTCAAGAGTTCTCCCTACCTGTTTCTGCCTCGTTTTTCTGCGCTGGATGTAATACAGGTGGTTTTCCTGTTTTCGTCCTGAGATTATAACGTGAATAAAATTCCGTCCACGTATCAAGCGCAGGTCAACGCAAACAACTGATTTAATCGGCATCTAAATCTGATTGCGAGAATCAGGCCGCGGTTACACAGAAACCGCGCGACGCGAAAGCTCCCTATCATTGGTAACATGTCTAGATTCAAAATCACTGCAAATGGGATGGGAGCGCGGCTTTGCCGCGTGGTTGACTTCACGTCGCTCGCTTTCCGTGTAACCGTAGCTTCAGAGATTCAGTTTCGTTGAAGCCACTGTCATGTGTCATCTGACAACAAGTTCCGCTCTGTTTTAAAAATATTTCATGAATTGAAAGTGACGAAAAATGGAAAGTGTTTCGGGAAGTTTAAATAGAGTTCACTTTAAAAAAAGCAAAAGCATACGGAGATGGGAACGAACTTCCGCAAGCTTCGTGAGGTAAGGGATGAATTTTGTCTTCTGTAACGAGCATGGTTTGTGTCCGATTTTGCACCAATCGGTTGAGTTGCTCATTGACTTGAGCTAGAGAGAAACTATTGAAGCGTAATGGAAATATCCAGGAGCCAATGTTATACAAGTGAAAACGGCTCTGAATTATTTTCATTTTATATTATAATTAATAGCTATTACCCACCGTTCATATTGCCTTAATGTGTATTACCTACGTGTCGTAGTTGCTAAAATCCTAGATATCTATCGGGTCGATTTCAATGAATTTTATGGCTACCTGCAGGTAGTAATCCGTAAATGAGCTAGGCGTCATCGTATTTTGAATTGAATTGCATTTTTCAGTTTGGAACTACAATTTGTGGCCCATTCGTTCAAACACATATTTCTATAGGGAAACTAATGGTATGTACGTTGTTTCTGAACTAAGCCAGAAATTGTAGTTCCGCGTTGCTAAATGCTGTCCAATTATGACATAGGTTTTTTTTTACTGATGCAGAGCAGCTCTCTGAGGACTCAGAGCGCTCGGGGGGGGGGGGGGGGGGGTTGGACCCTGTATTTATCAGCATGCACTCCCTAAAAATAGTTTAAAAAGAAGAGCACCGCACCTGAATCATAGCTGTACAATATCCCTACGTAGTAACTCTCGGGTTACTAGAGTACACAATTACATTTTCTCGTGTATTTTGCGACACCACGTACTCTGTTGCGAGTTCTCCTTATTATACTAGGTTTTAGCAGAGGCGGATCCAGCAATTTGGCAACACCGGATGTCCTCCATTTAAACCTATGTCAAATGAATCGATATATTTTCATAGGTTTTAATGGAGAAAAACAACGTCGCCGATTTTCTGGATCCGCCAATGACTGGGGGTCCTCAAGAGAATACCGATGCAAGCCGTAGATTACGAAGATAATAGTGAGGCAATCCTAAGCAGTAAATCAATCAGCAATTTGACGCATTTTAATGTAGAACATGCCAAAACTACATTTTTCTACAAGGTGGCCCAGACCTACCGTTTGCGTTACGGGTGTGACGTAACGGGTGTGACAGATTGTCTCTCTGAGGTCCATCATTTCTGAGAGAAATTAAAAGTTAAAAAACTTACTTTTCTTTTCATACTCTTATTGTAGGCAATCCTAAGCAGTAAATCAATCAGCAATTTGACGCATTTTAATGTAGAACATGCCAAAACTACATTTTTCTACAGGGTGGCCCAGACCTACCGTCCCAGGGCTTTTCTTCGGGTAGCCCAGGATTCCCCTTTCGTCCCCGCGGTCCTGGACCTCGCATGATCCAAATTAACCAAAAAAAAATCCTGGTACGGTAGGTCTAGGCCTATAGTAAAGTGAAAATATTTCAATCCAATCGGAGAGAGTTCAACGAGTTCTATTTGAAGTCCTTTTGAGATAGGTGTATTCACTTTAAATACTGAAATATGGCAAAAAAGTTGGCTATCTCTCTCTTATTAGATGTATACATACCTCTAATTGTGCATATGAGTGTATTTCTTGTGATAACCATAGAAAAAATGGTGAGAAGTGAGGCAACATCTGCATAATTGAAGCCTCTTCTCATTGGTCACACCCGTAACGTGTCACACCCGTTACGCAGTTTTGCCTATCAATTGTTGAAATAAAAATTTGGAAAAAATACTCCAAAGCTGTACTTGACTTGAAGACGTACGGAAAAAATTAGCATCTCAAAATAACATGAATTAAAATAGTTACATTAAAAAACCCATGTTTTGCGTAACGGGTGTGACAGTCAGTACACTAAGTTTTAAAAGTTACATATAATACACAGTAATTACTTTTAAAAATTGAAACTTTGCAGGAGCACATTGAATCAGTTTCTTGACAACTGCAAACATAAACTGAAACTTGGTTTTGGCGGGAACACCAGAAAATATTGCTACCAAACTGTCACCTTTAGATTCCTCTCCTCACAATGTATACGAATCCATGTTTTTACAATTTGCATATTTTTTCACAACCTTTGAAAATTTTACCAGAATTGTAGGCTCACATCTCAGCCAATTTTGAAAATTCTTGGACCTGTTTTTTGTAAGAGCACCATCTGGACTGTTTCTCGTTTAGAAGTAACCGTGAATTGGAGTCGTAGATTTTTTAGCATTTTTTTTTTTTTTTTTCAGGAAAAAAATTCCTTGTCGCCTTGCCATTTTGTAATACTGTCCTCACACTGCACTTTCAGCTCCGGGAACGTTTTCTTTCTTATCAGTTTACTTTAATCGCTAATTATCGTAGTGGAGTAATTGTAAGTCGTTGAGTCGATGTTATTCAACACTAAATTACCACCGGTCTTTTTTGCATTTTCTCGTCTTTTTTGCCTTTATGAGTTTCTGATGCTGAAGGTTTCGTCTTTATTTAGCTCCTTTTTACTGTTTCATTTGATCACTGTTCAATCTAGCTTATTTTTCATTTTGCAATTGCACCGTCGATAGAATCCACGCCAAATAAGTTTACTCGCCTCTAGATCGCAGAAGAAGATCGTCTGACGTCACTGTTAATGCAAGAAACTAAGCGGTGGATCTTCCTGTCGCAGTCCTGAGGTGCGCAAACTTATTTGGCGCAGACTCTATCGACGGTGGAACTAAAAACGCGTATCTTGGTTTGCGATGCTGCAGACTTCCTATCAAAGTTTATTTTTCAAATTGTATCAGTTGAAGTTGAAAAAATTGGAACCTCATTGAAAATTAGACAGTATGTATCACATTGGGGATAGTCCAGTGTTTTAGCTGCTCGCAAGTTGCACCTTCTGTATGCCGAACGTCCCTTCAGCAAACAGATGCAACAAAGATTCTTCTTGAGGATGCAACTATTCGCGCTCTCCGAATGTGCGCGTTGCATATCACAAAAATGAGGGCGTTTCAGGTTTCCTTGTTTTCTCGGGTCATTTGTTCACGGAGATACTCACTGTGATACGCTCAGCAGACGGATGCAATGATGTTTTATTGTGAGAGACAAGAGCACATAAAAAACAGTTTTTTAGAGTACAAGGTTGCATTAGTTCAGCAGGACACATGCATTCTTCATCCCTAAATATTGCTGGAGTAACCTAAAATGTCGGTTAATTTAACCAGACTTTGTGTTGAGCAACCAATTGGTTTGGCAGACCCGACTGAAAGAAAACTATCCCAAAGTAGACGTAAACGCGGACATTTGTAGCTTTGAGGGTGTGCATGAGTGTGTTTTTCCTGCGAAGTTTTTTCAGGAGCAGGAAAGTTCCCATCTGTATTCCATAGTCTCGCTCGCTAGAGCATAAATCATATTTTACATCTTCGCGTTCTTCCCTTTCTTCGCCTTTCGTCCCCTTCTTTCGGTTCAGACCTTGCCGTTTTCCATGTTCGTTTGCGTCCGTATCCAATGTAATGGGCCTGTTGCAAACTTCAGACAGAGCAAAAAGAAGAGATATTTTTTATAGAAAATGGCAAAAAATCACGATGCGGCAAGCGTGATGGAAGCGGCAGCCGTGTTGAATATTGCGTAGCATCCTAGTGCGCAAGGGTTGGATAGAACGACTCCTCTTACGAAATGTTCACTCGTGCCGTAGAATCGTTTTTTTTAAGCGGGAAGCTTATGTTTAGCATTTTTAAGCATATTTCTGACGCAGATTCTGAAGTTAAGGGGTGTAGTTCAGATTTTCCTGATGCGCTCATCGTGATTTTTGAGCCATTTTGTATGATTTATAACTCTTCTCTTTGCTCTAGCTGAAGTTCGCAATGGAGATGTTGCATGTGTGAGGAATTTGCGATTTGACTGTTGATTCTCATGTAAAAGTTTGCGAGAAACACGATGGTGCCACTGGTTTTCTCTGAAATCAACTCCCAAGCGCAAAAGTTGCTCTCAAGTTGAGGCCAAAATGGAGGGGATATCCCACCCTACCCTGAGAGTCCACCTCTACATCAAGACGAACTCTCCATGCAAAGATAGGGAGTAAATACATTGACAGGGCTGCCACTTTATTTGAGGACTCTAAAACTGAAAACTCGGCATCACTGCTAATGTATTTGCTCCCTATCTTTGCATGGAGAGTTTGTCTTGATGTAGAGGTGGACTCTCAGGATAGCGTGGGATATCCCCTCCATTTTGGCCTCAACTTCAGAGCTTTTTTGAGCTTGGGAGATGATTTCAGAGAAAACCAGTGGCACCATCGTGTTTTTCGCGAACTTTAACGTAAGAATCCATGGTCAAATCGCAAATCCCTCACACATGCAACATCTCCATTGTTTTTGAAGCAGGAAGGGCAAAAACCACATATTTCTCGTGGATTGTGAAGTTAGGGGTGTATTTCTGACTCTCCTGTTGTGCTCATCGTGATTTTTGAGCCATTTTCTACAAGAACTAACTTTTGTTTTTACTCTAACTGAAGTTTGTAACAAACCAATCATGCTAACATTGCTATAATATTCCACATACGTCTTTTTTCAAACTCCTCATACACATATGTAGACTTCTCTCGTTGATATCGGTCCATGTCCATCCACGCAGAGCTTTTTCGCGGCGGCCGCGCGAAGCGCTGCAACATGGCGGATGAGTCGAATCAATCCTGGACCTCGAGGATCCGATCCCGTACCCAAATGAGTCCCCGCGGCCCCCCACATCCAGTGTGTGGCGTGTCCCCCTCGACCCCGGTTCTTCGCGCCGCCGGTCCCCCCTGCAGCCCCCCTCCCCCCCAAGTTCGACTCTTCTCACCTGACGGACGAGCGGCAGAGCTTTTCGCGCACCTGAGCAAGCTCGTGCCCGCAGTTTCGTCGCGGTTCCGCTGCGTGATACTCGTCTCTGTCCGGATTCACTCGCGAAATTTACTCGCAAACGCGTGTGTTCGCTCGCGGAAACGCTTTTGAGTGATTGTATTCGCGACTCTAGGGAAGGTTTTGTCGACAACTTTACAGGTACTTTAAATTTTATTTGTGAAAATTTGACTTTGCACTCAGGAAAGGAATGTATTTTGGGGCACTCACTGTTGAGAATGATTTTGGCTTTAAGTAACTTTGAACACTGACAAAAAAGTCTCTTGGATCTGGAGTCCAGGCTCTCAATGACATTGACAAGAAAAAGTACTCTTGAATCAATCCGATTTTTCCTTGAATCGAAGAGCCGAGCCTCTTGATCTAGGCGGATTCCATTTTGATTCAAGGAAAAATTCCGATTGAATCAAGAGTTTTTTTTTTCTTGTCAATGTTTTTAAGAGTCTGGACTCCGGATCCAAGCGACTTTTTTAATGTCCCATATCGACGGTGAAAATCCCAAACCACGTATCATCGCGTTTGCGGTGTGTAAATATCTCCGCTCCCATTTCATTCTTTTGAAGGAGAACAAATCAACGTCATTCCCTCCAGTTTTCGCAGAGTTTTCCCCGCACCGAGAAGAAAAATCACGGAAGTTCACCAGAATTGACGTTAAATAATAGTTTTCCATTTAAAAATATGGCATGACGGGAAGTCTGCGGCGTCGCAAACCGAGATACGTGGTTTGGTAGCCTCATCGTCGATATTGAACATTATTCTGAGCTAACATAATTTTGGGACCGGGATGATTTGCCACGAAAACTGGTAACTTCATTCACGCGCTGTCTTGTTCCTGGGGTGGTTTGCCGTGAAAACTGGTAACTTCACTCACGCACTGACATATTTTATCTCGGAATCCGTGTCGGTTAATCCTGAGCTAAGAAATCCACTCAACCGCTGACTTATTCCTCTAGGAAATCGACTCTGTGTCGAAAATTTACGTTTTCCGCGAACATACATACTAACGCACAATTACCGGCATTCTGTGAAAGTGTAAAGTGCCAACCTTGCAATTTTGTTAACCTTGTAATTGGTTGATGGCCCCCTCGAAGACACCATATTTGTGCGTAGGTTGGAGCACTGTTAAACTTTCAGGACTCGTTTTAGGACAGGTTTCATCGCCTCTTTGGCAAAGTCAAAAATTACTGTGCTAAAATTACCCAATTTTTGTCAAAAATTTCCCTTTTGGTGGAAAAATGGCAGGTCATAGGGGGAGAATTGGTCTTCCTTCCTGGCATATCCCCCTTTTTCGGATGGCATGCCTCTTATTGCGTCTTTTTATGATTCATCAGGGGGTCAAATCATTAAGTCACAAAACGTTTCATTAAATCCAGAAAAGTCATTCGGGCTTCAGAAAACAGTGCAGAATTCTTTCCATCTCCACAAAAAGCACTTTAAATTTGATAAAACCGGAGACAATTTTGACAGGATGTGATATCCTACTTTTACATGAGATTTATAATTCATAGTAAAATGATGTTCACTCAATGACGTCAACATTTAGCAATGATGTGCAAAAAAATTTGATGGCCCGAATGTTTTATCTTCTAAAATTTTCCTCCTCTTTTTAGAACTGGACAATGATATTTTCTTATCACTCCTAACGTGGCATGTGGCACCTCTATCTAATTCTCTCTCGGTAAATTTTTTTACGTGACTCGAAAAAAAATCCTAAAGTAGCAGTTTTCCGGCCGCTGAGTAATTGCGTCTCCTCCGCGTTTAATTATCTAATTGTAAGTAATTTCATTCAATGTCGCAAAGCTAGAAAGTTTGTGATCTCGCTTTGTGTATTGTGCTCTGCGTGGTATACTGAAGAGAGTACATCATTTAAACTTTATCTAATTTACTTCAATTTTTTTTAATTTTTTTTTTTTTTTGGGGGGGGGGGGCGTAAATTATATCTCTATGGTCCATTGTCTGCTAAAATTCAAATTATTGATCAGATCCTTCATTGCGTGGAGCAGCTCTGTAAGAGCGCGAGAAGCTTGTAGAAAGTTGTACTTAGAAAATTTTCATATTGGATCAAGAGGAATTCTCGATAAATGTGCCACTATGCGAATTTCTCGTTCAAACAACAGGAAAAATTATTGATTCAACGAGAACTCCTGTCCTGACATTTTTGATAGGAACATTTTATTCAGCGAGGGCCACATAGCAGCCAGCTGGCTGATTTTTGAATTTGATCGACAAAGCGATAGATAAAAAAGACACAGGGAGTACGGAGCTATCCTTTTGGTCGAGGTGGGTGGTTCTTATAGTCTCGAAGGGGAATGATAGACTAACTGTAGGCCGTAGGGTCTCTCGTCGATTGCCGTTAGTTAGTTAGTCTATTACTTACCCTCTTTATCCATTGCAATCACCTGGCTCCACCGATAGGATTGCCCCACTTTCCCTCTATCTTTCATGTCTATCGCTTTTTCTATCAATTTCAATATTCAGACTGCGGGACTACTCTTTCGTGCGCTTTGATGTTGGAATAATTCCAGTGTTTTGGAGGAAATTCCTAGCGTTTGGGCTCCTCTTTTGTTTCTTCTTGTAGGAATGAGAACAACATAATTTCAGTGACGTTGCAGTACACTGGAAAAAAAAACACATCGGATCTAGAGTCCGAACTCTTAAAAACATCGACAAGAAAAAATACTCTTGATTCAATCGGATTTTTGCTTAAATCAAGAACCAAGCCTCTTAATTTGAGCGGATTTCCTTTTGATTTAAGCTTAAATCTGATTGAATCTAGAGTATTTTTTCTTGTCAATGTTTTTAAGAGTCTAGACCCCAGATCCAATGTGTTCCCCCCCCCCCCCCCCCCAGTGTACACTGTTTAACTTTTGGTTTAGACAACCTCAATGACTGCGAATGAAAAGATTTTCACGTGAAAGATAAAAATTGCCTTCATCTATGTCATCTGCGCGTTAAAATGTTATCGTCCTGACGTTATATGTCAATCAACCACCCACTCAAGACCGTGTCATAAACGTGAACGTCATCCGAAGTTTTAACTTAGGATATTGATTGCATCTCAGTCCCACTATTTTTGAGGACTTCTTCGGATAATTAAGAATACAGTTGGAAAGCTCGACTTGAGACGGGAGACTCGCTGCAAACTTGACGAGTTATCTCGTCGAATGAAACACGTCAAATTAGTTGTCTGACGTCGCGAAAATTTCAGGAAGCCTTTTATCCTGGATTCGAGTGCTGCGGCGATTTCATTACATAGTTTCAGAGTCTTTCTTATCGCACTGAAAAAAAATCTCGGTGTATTCACTATGAAAAGGGTAAAATTACCAAGAATTCAGGGTTCTATTTGATCCCAGTTTTTTCTTGGTTCCGAGAAATCTCGGTAAAATTATTGAACTTTCTCGGTAATTTTACTGGAAAAAACGCCAATATTTTTTATCGACTGTGGTAGAATTACCGAGGTAAAATGGCAAAGTTACCGGGAATTGATTACCAATAAAAGTGGTATTCTTACCTGAAAAACAGTAAAAATACCGGTTTTTAGGTAAGCTTACCAGTCTGTCTTGGTAAAAGTACCTATAATTGGTAAAAAAAAGTGAGATGGTAAAGGTACCAACGGACCTTGGTAAAAACGCCGAGAATTTTTTTTCAGTGCGGGTGAAAAGTTCTTCTAAAGTCTGAGAAATCGTGGAAAAATCGATCAATTCTTTTCAACCGCGAAAAGACATATGGAAAGGACAGGAAATATTGCTGACCAGATACGTTTACCGACACACAAAAACAACAACCAAGGGGGATTTCGGCCAAGGAATCATGTCGATTTTGTTCTCCTTTAAACAATTAAAATATCATTGGAGATTCTTAAACACTGTCAACGAGATACGTGGTTTGGGATTTTCACCGTCGATATATTGTTTAAAACCCTTGAAAAGTCAGGAATTTTTAAAATTTAAAGATACAATCATGTCTCTTAGTCGTGCGTTTTCTGATTATTTAAAAAATTTTGAATACCGTGTCAAGTTTTCAGTTTTTCGACTACTAGTCGAGCGATGAATTCCCCCATACTGCACCGAATATTTGTTGCCTGCTTTGACTGCGGTTTTGACTTATTTTCATGTCAGCACGGTGACAAAACAAAGCGGATAAGATCTTAATTTTTGAAGAGCTTTCAAATCTTGCTCAAGAGCTTAGAGCTTACCAATCCAAAATTGGACCGCAAGTCAACTTTAAGTGGATTGATTTTAAAATCCGAGCTAAGCACTCAGAAATAAAGAGCATGTTTCGCAAAGTTCCGGCAGGTCGACTCGTTCTGTGTTTCGTAAAGAGTTGTCAAGGTTTCTTCTTTTCTGCGAAACCATCAAGTGAACTGATGAATATATGTATAGGTACTAGCTTCACGGAAGCCGAGATATTTCACCGGCGCACCCAAAATATGAAGTTTAACTCGGTGCTTTTAGGAAAATCGTGACTAAAACACTATTTCACGGATACTAATGGAAGCATTAAGGTGTGCAAATGAGCTAACGGTCAGTTGTGAAATCTACTTTCTCCACTTTTTACAAAATGTTTCTTCGTGCTTTGTGTCAATTCTCTCCGCATCTCATAGAGAACCCCATTCGGTAGTACTTATAGTTTACATTGTGATTAAAGTAGGTTCAAGGGTAGGAAACCCTCGAAATAGTATAATTTAAAGGGCATTTTTTGCTAACTTCGAGTGAAATTCAGCAAAATAAATGTGGAAATTGAGATTACAATAATTTTCCCCCACGAAATTGCAAAATACGGTAGAAAAAATTATACGATTTTGACAAACTTTAATGTAGGTGCAAGCCAGCTTTAAAATTTACAAAATCGCAATATTTTTTCTTTTGTATTTTGTATTTTTCTGTAGAGGGGTAAGTCAGTAGAATCCCTTTCAAGACCCCACTTTCAAAGTTTTACCGCTGAATTTTACTCAAGGTTGACTAAAATTGTCCTTTCTATGTTACTACGTTAAAGATCCCCTTAAACCTTCTTGAGTCCGATTTTGAACCATATAATACCTCCTTAGGAAGGGAGGCCTTTAAGAAACGACCATGGTTACAACGCTTAGCACTCGCTAGCCCTAGGGGTAACAAGTACCTAAAGGAAAAATGCAATTCCCGGAAAATTCATGAAAAATCCCCTGGAGGGGCCATCCCTAAATTACACTGTAAAAAAAGTATGGTAACATCCACTGAAAACCTCCCTGATTTTTGACACAGTGATACTATTTAGTAAAAATAACCAGAATTATAATAGTAATATTCACCAGAACTCTGGTGATACATACCATAATATGGTAAATGCTACCCTAGAGTTTGGTGTTAATTCACATTCTCATATCACTGTGTCAGAGTATGGTAAAATCCACCATATTTTTTCTTTTCAGTGTACATAACGCTCTAGGGAGGAGGGGGACTCGAGGAACGCGTTACGCCATTTTGTTCTTACGTGTTAAAGGATAGGGATCTACGTCACAAAATCGTTACAAGAGTGGGGGGGGGGGGGGGGCGTGTAAAAATGCCGAAAAAGTGCGTTACGTAATTGGACTAAATTTTGCAATTTGGAACTATAAATTCTAGCCCGGTTTAAAAACAACGTATGTGCCATTAGTTTCCCTATGCTCATAAGTGTTTTTCCAGAAGAACCAGACTTTATAGTTCCAATTTGCAAAATGCAGTCCAATGTAGGGACGCTCCCGAAGGGCCGAGATCCACGTGTTTTCATTTTTTTTCCTACGCAAATAGGTTTTTATTGTGGATGAGTTAGACACAGTGGCTCCTCTTCGCAAAATGCAATCTGCTTGGCCATTCGTCAGGCTATGCAATTTTTTCCGGCTGAGCACGGCCTTGGAAGTCTGTCGCAGCATCGGAACAGGAAGGCCTCGCACTTTACGGACCAATGAACTTTCGAACACAATGCCAGGCTCGGCCAAGCAGAAGCGTTCACAAGGGGCATAGAAACATCCACGGCCGCCGCCACTCAAATCGATAGCTACGCGTCTTCGCACTTAAATTTTTTTCAGTCGCGCTTGAAAGTCTATCCAACATTCAGCGTTGTGGAGACTTTAACGGCGAGAGGGTTGAAATACTCCTTTCTTCCCATTTTCCAAGGAAGTCGTCAAATATACTCCCCCTGGGCAGTGGAATTTCATTGATCATGAAATTCCAACGATTTTTCAGGGGCTGCGAATGCAACCCGCTACAATTATCCGCGAATTCGTAAAAAAAAAATCAATTGAAATTAATGAAAATTCGTGAAATTTTTTACAACTTCTGCATTATACTCAGAATTCTATGCAAGTCATAGAATTCTGAGTCTTAAGCAGAAGTTGTAAAAAATTTCACGAATTTGCATTAATTTCAATCGATACCCCGGTAAAAATTGGCTGTGTTCCAAAATACCATAGACCTGCGGCCGGCTGTAAGATTTCCAATAGCTCCTATAGCCGGCTACACAATTTCTTATAGCCTTTTATAGCCGATGGCGATTAAGCAACAGCCAGACGATAAAGTGTATGCTAAACGTTACTAATTACGGATGCTAGGACTTAGTGAGTTTATGGAATACTGCTCTCTTTTTGGGCCGTAGTATCTTGATTTATTTTGCAAGGAGAGCTCCGTACTTTTGATGGATGCCCGTCATAACTAATATATTAGAGCGCCTTCAGTTTCGTATGATGCTGTGCAATACCTCTGATGTGTAATAGTTGCTTCAAGTGCCGTGGAACGCTGCGGCGCGCCAGGCGGGCAGCCAGCGCGAAATGCGCATTGGCGCCTACAAACCTAACGGGGATACTTCACGCGTTGCGCAATGCGTGAAGTATCCCTGTTAGGTTTGTAGGCGCCAGTGCGTCGCCGCTCCGCTTTGTGTTACGCTCTAATATTTAATCTGGCGGAGTCAGCGTTATTCAACACATGATTTTGAAATGTTTGCGCATCCTGTATGGATTATTCTCATTTTTATAATTGATGAAAAAATAATATGTATTAATGGAAAATATAATGTGTGTTTAGTAAATATTAAGGTGGTTCCGTATCAAACTTAATGATTTCCAAAGCACACGAATTTCTACACAATTTCTTATAGCCTTTTATAATCGATAGCGAAAAAGCAACAGTCAGACGATAAAGTGTGAAGCCCGGCGATAGGCCCGGCCGCATAATTTTTTATCGCTTCGTATAGCCCGGCCGTGTGATTTTCTCCGCATTCTACAGCTAGCTATATGATTTTCTGTAGCCTTCTTTAGCCGGCTGTAAGAATTCCTATGGTATTTTGAAACGCAGCTCTTATCGCCAATTTTTACCAGGGTAAAGTTTCATGAAATTTTTAATGGGCCGTAAAGAATTTTTCTTGACATAATCAATAAATTCTGTATTCGGCCAAAATCGAAGCGCCGCACGCATGCCCAGAATATTGACGATCTTTGGCCTTTTTTGACGTTCTATCATCTATGAGAGAAGATTAGTCTCTCGTCTGATAACAGTAGTAGGCCTTCCGAGGTTGCAAAATTCAATTTTAACGTTCATGCAACCTACACTTCGGTTGCTTCTTGAATAGAATGACAAATTTCCCGATAAAACCGGCCGCAATATGAATTTTTTGACTGGAGTTCAGTTGCTTCAACTCTGCTTCAAATCCTTATTTGAAGTTCTGCACAGCTCGCGAGTCAACTTTTTTGTTGAATGAGTTGAAAAATAATCACAAATTTGCACTAAAATAAACCTTGTTTCGCAGTATCTCGTTGCCTTATCAGTGCGGTTCAGGTATAGTGAGCTCTGCGCCTGTCTCGGTTCAATATCTTAATTTTCTTTCAATTTTTTAAGCGTTTTTCCCAACTTGCATTACCTCTGTCGTTGATAAAATATTGGCAGTATGGGCTGCATCGCATCTTTGCCTGTGCCAAAAGTAATGTCTCGGCGTCGTAAGTACTCGCGAATTTTGACCGGAAAGGAATCCTCGTCAAGGTGAGGTGAAACTTTCATGTTTTCCAGTGTCCTTTTCCGATGCGCGAGCTTAAGGGTTTTTTCGGACAGGGCCGGATTTACATTTTTAGCGCTGAACGTGGCTTACAGCTTCTTAAATGAGATCCCAAATAAGGATCCATGACAATAAAAAAAAAAAGTTTTCACGGCAATTCTCTAGTTGCGATGTAGAAAATATTATAATTTGCGTCAGGAACGCGACGTATTATGTCAAGTAAAAATTTAATGGTGACGGTAGCACAATGTTTCCCTGTTAAAATGAAATTTCTTAGTCGTCACATCAGAAAATTTTTTATTGTAAGCAGGGCCAGATTTACTTCTTCGGCGCCCCCTTCTCTTTTTTTTTTTTTTTGTCAAATATGATGATCTAATTTTTCTCAGTATGGAAATATCAAGAATGGCCAAATTTTCATACAGTGTTTTAATTATAATCTAACTGAACACAAATGGCGTTTCTGTGAAAGTTTTGCCAAGTGAAAATTGTGTGCGCTCCCTCTACTTACACCCTTTAAGCTATCCCCAAAATCTACGCAGCTCTCCAGATTTTTTCATTGTTGTTTTTTTTTGTGTGTTTTAGAAGAAAGATGAGGAGCCCTGGTTTGGTGTGGACAGTCATTCTGGTGCTGGTGATTTTCTCCTTATTTGTCGGGGTGTTGTACTACAGAAGTAGTTCGGAAGACGAAGCTACAATTCTTCCAGACCCCGATCATGAGCAAAGCCCTTCTCCTACCCCCATGGGCACTTTTAAGGAAGCTGCCGTCGTCACCAACGCAGCAGTATGTGCTCCTGTTGCAAGGTAAAAATTTTGTAGTATGCTTCTGAAAAGATGAAAAATTTAGTATTCGTTAATGCTTTATGCAATGAAATAAAGAAAATAATAAATAAGTTTTTATTCGTGTATAAAAGCCTTGTAGAGCTGTGGTAAAATTCAGCACAAGAAAGAAACAAAAAAATTAAAAAGTACAAAATGCCATGAGAACTGTTGATAATAAGTAAAGAAAGAAGAGAAAATAAAATATAGGAGGCTGGGAGATAGCTATGAAGTCCCAGAGAAGACACTGTTTTACCTATTCATCCAACAGCTCATGAATCGAGTAAAAAGCTGTAGAAAGAATAGAACGTACAGAGGTTGTTCAGGAACATACTAGAAAGAGTATTTCAATCTCCCATTGGAGGGCATTGAATATTTAGATAGACAAGAAGTGAAGTGTACTAAAATTGCAAAAAGATACTTTGTATCTCTGCTTTAAATTTTGTGTCCTAATTGGACGGATCTAGCTAGAGTCAGACGAACCACATCAGATACTCACTAAATTTCTCTCATCTCTCATGTTTTACCTCTTTAACAGCAAAGCGTGTATATTCTGGCTTGAAATTTTGTGATTATATTTTTTATAACCTAAGGAAAATTTTCAAAAATTCCCAAGGAATTACAATTCTTACTTTTCTATTATAGAAGTTAAGTTTGAGAGGAAAATTATTTTAATAGGCACAATCTGTAAAGTGCAATTAGACTGATTATGGTAAATTCTGTCCAATTTTCAATGCTTTACAAGGAATGTAAAACTTTTGAAGCATTTTAGTCAAGTCTTAGAAGACAAATGGATCATTTTGAAAAAATGAATGCTCTGTAAAAACTATTCTGATATAGAAGTTCCGTTTGGATAGTTTTTTCACTGTATTTTTTTTCTTTTTAGGTATTTCAGTTGAAAATTGTTTTTCGTTTCTCTCTTATCCAATAACAATAATTTTATGGCACTTTTATCTTTATTTCATGATACTCACAAATTATGAGAAAGTTTCCCCATGATTATACATCGTCTGGTCTTGTTTCTAATGATACTTCTTTTTTCGTTTCAGAAATATTCTGAAAAGAGGTGGAAATGCAATCGACGGGATAATTGCAGCAGCTGTGTGCGATGGTGTAGTTTTCCCACAAAATACAGGGCTAGGTGGCGGTTTTGTAATGGTTTACTACAACAAGGCTGAAAATAAAGTCTATTCAGTCAATGCCCGAGAAATGGCCCCTGGTGCAGCAACAGAAGACATGTTCCACGGAGACAAGGAAATTTCTCAGAGAGGTAATCACTTGAAAGAGCTTTAAAAAGCTGATCACATCAGAATTATTGACTCAACTGAAAATTGAGAAGTCAAACTGTAAGCTAAAGTAAACAGAAAATAAAATGTTTTAAAAATGTAAAATTGGAGAAAGTAAAATTTAAAACTTGCTTTAAAATATAGTTTTGCCTGAATTTCAAAAAAAAAATTGCTCTTTTCTCAGGGTTAATTCTCCAATAAGTAATAAAGGATCTAGTTCTCTGGTAGTTACTTTTTCGCTCCCTCTTAACCAGAAGGAGAATTCCTTAAAAAATCTAGGGGAAAAAATTATAATGAGTACCCAGCCGTGTGAAAACTACAGGGGTGCATAATAGTAATTTTAAACCTGTTTTAAGCCTCTCTTTTTAGGTGATATATTTTAAAAGTATGAACTCATTTGAAGTTGTATATATTTCGGGAAAACAAAGTTTGCCCTAGGTACCTATTGAGGCAAAAAAGACTCCAAACAGCTAAGATCTCTGCATTTTTGCTTTTTGTTGATTATCAACTATAATGTTGCCAACTCTAAATTCTGCTTCTTATCATCGGAATAATTGTCCAGTGTCAAGAATATAATCTCATTCTCATCGAAATCGTCTGATTCATTTTTATTTCCAACAGGTGGTCTATCAATTGCAGTTCCGGGAGAGTTAAAAGGCTTTTGGGAAATTCACAAGAAGTTCGGAAAATTACAGTGGAGTGAACTTTTCAACGAAACGATCAAATACTGCCGGAATGGATTCCCTGTCACAAAATATCTAGCGGAACATGCTAAAAATTATGCTCCTAAATATGAAAAATTTACGCTTTTGAAGTGAGTACTGTCTTTAATCTGCAAAGGGCTGTCCATAAATTGCTAAACATTTTTTTCATGCCGTTCCTCAGTCCCAACAAATTTTTGTTGGGTTGTGATGGAAAGCAAAGCTGTCAATCTCGCTCTGCCCCCCCTCCCTCTCAAATCAAATGATTTTTGGACAGCCCTTGAAACAAATTTTTCATATGTCGCACTATCCTTCTTAAAATTTTTATTAAGCCTTCTACCTCATCTCTACTTTTTGTAGCTCCATTTGAAACACTTTTTCTTGACAACCAATATGATTCAGTGACAGAGAGACGTTGAGGTTTAAGCATCTTATTACACTCTTTTAATAGATTTTTCTTATGTATAAAGACTCAGATCATATCTTTCCTAGGTGTTGCGTCCCAGATGATGGCCATGTACATGGCCAAAACATGTCGGTAACAAATTCAATCAGGCTAGTGAGTAAAAAAGTTTCAAAAGTTAGTTTTCATAAAAGTATTTTTAAAATTATTGATATTGTACCTGAAGGATTATAACCAGGAGAATCTAAAAATCCTGTAAGTAATGCATAAAATACAAGGAAAAACACTCGTATCCTAGTTGTATCGTTTCTAAACCTGTGACACTGTTCTACTTTCCTTTTCTTTTAAAAATAAAATAGGAAAATCAATGTGTGCTATTACATCAAATTCTCAAAAAATGGACCAGCAGATTGGGTAAAACATAAATCACTACAACAAATGTTTTTTCACTTAAATTTCATGCACAGGACGTTCAACATGTCAGAGACTTTGAAAATTAACTAATACATAAGAGATGAACCTTTATAGTTTACGTTATATAAAAAGTAAATTTCAACTTCCTGCTTGCAAAAAAACCATCATCAACGTAGGCCAAATCAAGTTCGATACCAACTGATACATTAGACAATTAAATAGAACTTGGTTTCATGCATGAGATGGATTCATTCATTCATCTTGGATTCGTGATGAAGCAGCTTGCCTCACCTAAAATCGATATTTTTAGTGGACTTAAGGTGATTCGTCAAGCTCAAGTGACGTGGTCAAACTGGCATGCGATGTATCGCATCTTTTAGGTCAAAAATCTTGGCAGATTTTGAATTTTCAGCAAAAAAAAGGACGATAACCCCTGCGCATGAGCTTACAGAATCATTCTAAACCCAAAAGTCGGAAAAATTCAGAGAAATGGGAGCATTTCTGTATCGAATGCGAGGTTTTTTTCCAAACACTATTCTGCTTTCATTTCTCTACATTTTTCCGATTTTTGGGTTTAGAATGATTCTTTAGGCTCATGCACAGGGGCTATCGTCCTTTTTTTTGCTGAAAATTCAAAATCTGCTGAGATTTTTGACCTAAAAGATGCAATATATCGCATGCCAGTTCAACCACTTCTTTTGAGCTTCACAAATCACCTTAAATGGAGGGAAAACAATGTTGCCGACTTGTAAAATTCACCTTTCCCTGTTCGTCCATTTCTGTTCAGGAAGGAAAGTCAGGAAAATTTCCATAAAATTAAGCTCATTTGTTTTCCTTAAAAAAGTAAAACGTCACCCAAAATCTTTAACATTGTAAATCGAGGTACATTTTCTCCAGTGTGCACCGTCGATTCAAAGCTCTGTGAAATCAAATAGGTAATCATGTAATTTTTTTTTCTTTTTCCAGAGAAATGCTGACAAATCCCGAAACAGGGAAGCTCTATGAAGAAGGGGAGTTAATGCGGCGCTCAAAACTAGCAGATACTTTGGAAATTTTCCAGAAGGAAGGTGGTGATGCACTGTACACAGGATCATTGTCACAATGTTTTCTACAAGATTTGAAAAATGCAGGCAGCATTATCACCGCAGATGATTTAGCCAAGTACACGTAAGTTTTCCAAACATGAGAGTGGTCAGAGTAAAGTTAATCTCGGAATCATTTCTAATTTTGTTGTTTATTGTTGTCATCCAAACTCAGACTTTATTTGGAATTTTTCCTCTTCCACTTCCGAACCACTTTCAATGGAGTCACATTGTAGGAGGAGTGATGTGTAGTCCTCAAATGCCTTCATTCATTCGACTATGCAATTCTATTCCCTAACGCACGAGCAGTTGTATCACAAGTACAAGCCTCTGTGTCCTTACACAGATTGCAGGGAGATGACTGGTTTAAAAGGTTAAAACCCCTCAATGACGTTTAAAGAATTATTTTTATTTTTTGTTTCGATAAAAACCCTGGTGACTTAACTAGACTATGTCTCCAAATCAGATGAACATCGATCAGTTTATTTGCATCATTCGTCAATTAGCCTTTTCCCCAATCCCGCACCTTGTATTACAATCAGTCTTTTGTTCTGGCAGGCCCCCTTTCAAAGGCAGGAAACTGCTGTTTCTGTATTAAATGAGGTAGGCAAGAATACCCTTGAAGAATCAAGGGAAAGAAATGAGTCACAGAAGACCGGGAAAAGTCAGAAAATCGAGCAGCAAGACCCAGAAGACAGAGAAAAAAATGTGTTCACAGAAACGGAGAATACAGACAAACGGTCAGAGCAACAACTTTGACACCACTATAAAGTTTTTTTCCATTAATCAGTTGTGAACTCATTGTGCTCTAGTACATATATCCCTGCAGGCTGATTGTTGAAATTTTGAGTTTGTTGAATAGACTAGACAAAACTGGGGTGAAATGGAGTTGTGTGGTTGGTCATCTGATGGAGGAAATACTAAATTAAGTAATTTCTCAATTTTATTTTTTCTTCACTGACAAATCTTAATTTTTAACATTTTTTCCTTCTTCTTAGGGTTCACATTCAAGAAACTCCAACGTATGCTTCTCTAAAAGACAATATGACAGTGTATGGAGTTCCTCTACCTGCCTCTGGGCCCATCGCAACATATATCCTCTCCATACTAGACGCTCTGCTTCCTGGTGAAGATCTCCCCACAGACTTTACAAAAATTGCTGAAGCATTCAAATTTGGTTACGGTCGGCGATCAGAATTCGGTGATCCTGAGTTTGTTGATGTTAAAAACGTGAGTTTCATTGTTTCCTACTTATTTGAATAGTTTTTAGCTGAAAAAAATAGCTTAAAGCAAGACACAAAAAAAAATGAAGAATATATTCACCTAAAAAAAAAACAAGTGGACGGAGAAAGGGATTAGCTTCAGCTCTTCCGTCAAAATAAAGTTTTGTCCGGTTGAATTGCAACCATCAACACGTATTTACAGGTCCACAAAATCGGCAATTTTCAGTGAATTTCATCAGGTCGGAAAATTAGGGAATTTTATGAAAAAGACTGAAATATTGAAAAATTTGAAAATTGAAGTTGAAAAAAAAAAAAAAAAACATCAGCGATATCCACACAATCAAACTGACAATCACATACACTCTAAATAGTGGATAGAGAAATAATTTTTAATGAGGAATCGCATTTTAGTTACTTGAATTACTAATAGCTGAGGGAAAAAGTTTCACATGTTTCTGTAGTTTGCTGCAAAGTTAGAGCCATAAATTTTTCATTTTCAGTCCTAGATGTGCAAATTGTTGTGGACAGCTAAGAATTTTTTATCTATTTGGCGAAAAAAAACTTGGAAAAGTCAAGAATTTTTCCCCTGCTGGTTCTGTAGACACCTTTCTCAAGTTGTATAGACAAGATTTGATCTTTAATTTCCAAACGTAATACGTTAAACAAGTTCGAACGCACTCTAGCGTCTGTAGAAGTTAAGTTCTAGGAATTTTACAGACCCACTATGAAGCGTGCACTTATTTGCCCCTTCTTTGATTGAATTTGTATTTTATTCTCTTCTCGTTAATTTCATCCAGATTCTCTCTCGAATGAATGATCCAAAACATATCGAAGAAGTACGGAAGCACATTTTAAAAATGGAGACCTCTCAAGACCCAGTTTTCTACGGTGGCAATTTCTCTTTTGTAGAAGATCACGGAACAGGAAACATGGTTGTACTTGATCCCAATGGAGATGCTGTTGTTATGACTAGCACTGTCAATTTAATGTAAGTCTCGGTTACTTAAATTCCAATCACAAAAAAAATTTATATTCATCAAATCAGCTGCTGGAACAAAATCCCTGGGGTTTGTTGTCAAATGATGTATCATTTAGCTGAAAGAGAGTCTTGCAGCTCAAACGTTCAAGACCCAACCAATTTTACAAAGTAAAAGGACTCCGCACACTCCTTATGGGGATGTGCACCACAATCAATTTCCAATTTTTTTATTGCATTAAATTTGTTTTTGGATGCTGATCAAAAGTCATCATTGCGCCAACTTTCTACAAGGCACCGTTTTGCAGTATTTTGCACAATCCGAGGTGGAAGTTTCAATTTTTACTTGAATGAGTGAGGCCAGCGCAGCGATTAACAAGGAAAATCCAAGCCGGTGATAGATAAGGAAAAAAGTGGGAGAGAGAAAGAATCTGATTAGGACGGTGAAACAAAAAGGCCCACAGAATCCAAGATAAGACTGCCATGTTCTCTTTGTTTTCAGCAAGTGCTGAAAGATAGATATCGCCTTGCTGGCCTCTCTTATTCAAGGAACAGTTGAAACTTCCATCACGGATTGTGCGAAACACTGCGAAAACGGTGCATTGTAGAAAGTTGATGCAGTAATGACTTTTGATTAGCACCCAAAAACGAATTTAATGCAATAAAAAAATTAGAAATCAATCGTGGTGCACATGCCTGTAAGGAGTGTGTGGGGTGCCCAAAGGTAATGATATTTATTTCATTATATACAGTCGGTCCCCCCTCCTTCTCCCCACTCACTCCTACAATTCAAATTTTTCCCGCCGTTGGGTTCTGGGCGTCTGCGCGTGAGCAGACAGATTCTTGTCTGTTCCTGCACAGACCCCATTCCCGCATTCGAGTTGCAGACGTGCGAAGAGTCAGTGAGCTTTTCTTTTTCCGTTCCCGGAATTTCTCGTATATCCCATCAAAATGTGAGTACATTTTCTCTGTGAGTTGGTCCCCTTTTGGGGCCAACTAGATTTATTTTCATGAGCTCCGCTCCGGTTGTTTTGCGGGTGCGAGTCCTCCTTTTTTTGAGTTAGTCATTCTTCAGTGTTTCGTCCTGTGTTCGCTTAGGCCCACGGCATGGCCTGCTCAACATATCCTCTGTGTTCATTATTTGTTGTTCGTCATCCTGACTAGTTCCTATTATCTTTATTCTATAGTACAGTTTAGCCGGACCTGTACAATTATTTAATCAATTGAAAAATCCCTCCTTTTTCATTGTACTTTCATTTTATTCTTGACCATTTCAGTTTCGGAAGTTTTGTTGTGTCGCCTTGTACTGGAATCGTCTTGAATGATGAAATGGATGATTTTTCTTCACCATCCATCATCAACTATTTTACTCTGCCTCCATCGCCAGCAAACTTCATAAGACCCTACAAACGACCCATGTCTTCCATGAGTCCGCTGATTGTTTTGGACAAGAATCGTGATGTGCGACTTGCTGCTGGTTCTGCGGGAGGCTCAAAAATCACAACTGCTACCTCTCTGGTGCGTATTGGCACATTTGTTTAAGCAATCACTTTGGCAATAAATTTTATGGTATATTTGGAGTTGCTACATCCCAAAATCTAAATTTTAGAATCTGTAATCCAGTATTAATACTATCACCAATGATTGTATTTGTTGAATTTAATGTAATTAAATCGCAACTGTCAATTAACTGGCAATCTAAATTTTTGTCAAGAAATATGTTCATTAGTGTTGGGATAGAAGCGTGTTTTGCTATTATGTCGGAATAAAAGTGTGCTTACCAAATTGGATGAAAGCACTATATCGGAATAAAAGAGTTTTTACTAAAGTTCTTTCGGCACCAGTTGATTTTATAGTTTAACCAACAAACTGATGATGGATAAGTGTTGAGGAAAAACACGAGAGTTGTTGATATGTATACTAAGCTCTTGTATACTTTATTCACTGTCTCCTTTCAAAGTAAACAGACCTCCTTTCTCTCAACAAACTCTAAATCCTTTGTGTGTAATGCCACCTATATGTTGAAGCTATTTTTGAAAAAGAATCATGAAAGAGTCTGGACTGCTAAGTGTCTCTGTTTTCTATGCGTCATTCATACATTTTGCCTGAAAATATTCAGTTCTCAATGGTTACGTTAAGATTATCTCTCTACACAAATTATTTCATTATTTAATGTATGTTTTCAGGTCACAATCTTGAATCTGTGGTACAATAAAACCATCAAAGAAGCCGTTGATTACCGGCGTATTCATCACCAGCTGTATCCCATGCATGTCAGTTATGAATTCGGACTCATGCGAGTAAGTTCCTTTTCTTCTTTCGTAAACCTCTTTCAGTTGATCGCAAGATTTATAATAACATGTAGCCTACCATGGTGTTTCAGGTATTCATTTCCCTCGATGCCAAGGCGATGTCTATCCCTCTTGAAACAAAAAAACAAAAAACAATAGCTCATTGTTAGTAGTGCATTATTCCGCTAGGGCTATTCTGGTCATGAGGTATCATCAGCCAGTCTTTCAAAGATAGATGCATTAGATATATATATCGAATTTATTGTCAAGAAAGAAATCAGTACAAAGAAAGAACATGACTTTTCAGAATACACTTAAGAATTATTACAACAACTACCTCTGTTTAAAAGGTATCAATTTGAATTTGTAGATTAAGATTTTCTACAGAAAGTTTTAGATAGGGAGGAATTTTAGGCTGTACAATTTAATAAATTGCACATGAAAATAACTAGGGAAAAAATCCAATGGGAAAAAACCTGGTTTAGATGAAGGAGGTGGGATAAAACAAAACCCAGACTGCTGAAAGAGCAAAATAACAAGAATATTAAGAAAATAAAAATAAATATAAAAATAAGTAAATATTAAAAATTTACAACTAGATAACAAGGGAAAGGTTGAAGACTTCAGTACGTGAGCGCCCAGCTCTCCATTTTAAGTATGGAGAGGCGAGGCTGGGCGTACTCACGCCTGTGCCTGTGAAGAAAGAATTAATTCTATTATAAATCAGTTCACAGATAGTGAATCAGATTGTAGGGAAGGTTGGACTGATTGTGGGATCTGTACCTCTTGTTGAGGTAAGAGCTTGAGGATAACAGACATCAGTTTGTCAATCTGCTCTGCTTGTTTAGTTACTAGGTGTTTAAGCTCGTTGATTACTGTGACATAATCAACGCTGTTATCAGTTGTCGTGAGTGATACAGCTGGCTGAGGAGTTTTGTTTTCGGAAGAGCTCGGTCCTTTCAGGGCAGAACTGTAGCTCTTATCTGATGATCTAATGTTAGAATTAAGATTTCCTTGATTAGGCTCGCTCTTGACTGGAAATCTCTTTTTACTCACTTCCTTTTTGACTTTGCACCCTTGATAGGTTGCCAAGTGGTTACCTTTGCAAAGGGCGCAAACGGGGAAGATACACGTAGGTACATCAGGGGTTTTACATTCCCCTGTTTGATGAAATTCAGAACAGATAGCACACCTGGGTTGACGAAAACAGTAAGATTTAGAATGTCCTAATGAGAGGCAGTTTTTACACTGTATGACAGATTTTCTTTGATGAGGTTTTTCGAACTTTACAATTAAATTGGAGATTTCCTTAACCTGCCAAATCATTTCGTTAGAGCCTGGAAAAGGAAGTAAGTCTACATAATGCAATGGAAGAGGAGATTTATCTGTAAATTTGAGCATGCGAGTCACATTTTTGACGGGTATCTTGTATTTCTCCTCAAGACAGGAACGTATCGTTTCCTCAGCTTGAGGAAAATCCGTAGGGATACCCCTGCATACAACTCTAGTAACTTTTTCTTCTTTAATTTGGTAGGTGAAGTATGCTATTTTTTTGTCCTTGAGGACCTTAGTGAGAGAGCGATATTCATCGATTTTTTCTAAAATTATTTTAAACTGGGTTCTATTAATGATTTTGAGTTTTGAATTTTTAGATATTTTATCTACTACTTCTGCTTTAAAGGTGAAGGGGTTTGGAATTTGAGAAATGAAAATGGGAGGGGGGGTTAACAATGGTTCTACTGACTTATCTGATTGAAGAATATTAAATTTAGAACTTAAATTAAGCGCAGGTACTGGTGGCCTATTTGCAGGGATAGATTTCCTTCTCTTGTGGTGGGTGACAACCTGGAAGCTGTCGTTATCTGTTTTAACACCTTGAAACTCCGAAGACTGGGTATCTGAAATGATGGGTTGTAAATCCATGGATTCTACTTCTGGATCAGTTGACCCTTCGTCAGAGTCAGAATCAGTGAAAGCTTCGGGTGCATCGAGGTCATCAGGGCTATAGGGCAAGCCTTTGCACATAGAGCACTTGAAGGGGTATTTTTTGTGTATACACTTGCAGTCAATAGCTGCCTTAACACTGCATTTTTTGCAGAGATGAGCCGACTGTTTGTGCTCACACTGTAATAGTGTGACACTTTTTTGGGAGGCCACTTTTTTCACACTTTTCTGAGAGGGAAGAGGTCCTGCAGCGCGAACATTGATAGTTTGTTTACCCTTTTTGCTATCTCCTAAGGGTGGAAAAGCACTTGAAGGGGGAGGGAACACTGGAAGGTTAGTGCAAGTACCGCACTGCTGAAATAAAATTCTGTGCGAGCACCAGAATTTTTTGGTGAAAAAGTTAGATCTTTTAATGTCACAAAGATTGCAAAGATGAGCAATTTGCTCATGAGCACACTTCACAAAGTTTATTCCCGGAGAATTGGGATCCATTTCACACAAGGAAAAAACTCAGAAACACGGCATGAAAGAGACTTGACAGCGCGTCGATGTAGCACGGCTCACGGAGCCCACGTCCTCACTCGACCGCGTTGATAAGCAGACTCCGCATTAGAAAAGAAAAATTTTGAACAGACTTAAAAACAAGCAAAATGACCATGCACTTAAACATTTTACAAATAAAGGCTGTAGCGAGTTTGATCGGAGTAAAAAATCTCAACAGGTTATCCAGAGGCTAACCATACAGGCCTAAGAAAGAACCTACAGGCTTTTTGTGGCAAAAATATATCAAGGAAGCTCAAAAAATCCAATTTTATTCCTGAATGAGCCATACTTTTAGCAGTAATTTGAGTCACCATTTAGTTAACAGAATCCTTAAGACAGACAAATTATGCCTTTTTTTTAAAAAAAAATTTAGCTTATAAGCGGTCTATCACTATTTAGAAAAAATAATCCAAATTATATTTGAGGTTATGACAAAATCAGGAATGTATATGGATTTTTCTTTTAAACCAACATAGATACATATTTTCAGTGAAGTAACACATCTTTTTTTGTATCATTAGCAGTGATTTTAAAAATTTATATTGATTTTTCAGAGCATTGTAGAAGCAATGAAGAAGGCAGGTCACAAGCTTGATCGATTAACAGACGGATCGCATTTCGGAACTGCAGTGACAGCATTAGCCAAAAAAGACGGTCTAATAACTACTTCCTTTGATTTTCGAAGAGTCGGAGGTTGGGCAGGTTTTTAAGTGCCCAAATCTTGCGGTCTCGTACTTTGTACCTGCGTGCTGTGAACTGTGATTTCATTCATTCCATTTCTAAGCGTATTTTTTGTACAAAAATCTCTTTAATTCCGGCCAAGAATGTTCTGATGCTGTCATCTTGTTTTCTTGCGTCCTTTAGACAGCTTTTCATTAATTTTGAAAGGAAAATGACAAATGACATGTACCATTTCTTTTGTACAAAAAATTCGCCTCATACTTTTCATGTTATTTATATTTTTTCCCCCTTAGTCCTATGTTTATGTTTTAAGTTTAAACATTCCTTTGTTCAACATTTCATCCTTGTCAGGCCTGAGAAGTCCCTTGAATAGACTTTGTATTAGCATGAAGGTCTTCATGAGGAAACTGATTGAATCAGATCTTGACTTAAGTCCTCTCAGTTGTAAGACTGCACTCTGATTTCCTATATGTATATCATTTTGTTCTTTGTTAAGTAAAACAGCTCTTATTTTTTTTTTTTTTTTTTTTTTTTTTTTTTTTTTTTTTACAGTCAGTTTGGTCAAAGCTAACCATAAGGCTGTTTTCATCCATCATTCATTAAACTTGTCACTAAACTGTTAAGATAATTTGTCCTTGAGGGACGTTTTTATTCGCTGGAAAAAGAACAAAGTATTTTTTAAAAACCCTCTTTTGAGAGAGAGAAGGGATTAAATATTTATCAGTCCAAGTTTGTTCACTTGTAATTAGCCTAAAAGAGACGAAACCAAAGAAAACAGCCTTTCATATTGATGTTTTGTCCTTGTCTCATGTAGACCTAAATTTTTTTTTTTTATAATTTATTTTAAACTTGTTAGGAGTGAGTAGATTGAAGCTGTTGATGCTTTTTTTTCCGAATCAGAAAAGCTGTTAAATGTGAGGAGGTTATTTTTAAAAATCAACCTTTAAAAAAAATGTCGGTCATAGATGAGGTAGGTATGAATCTCTACATCACACAAAATATTTTCTCCTCAAATGTTTGCCTTAAAGTCAATTAACATCACAAGTGGCTTTAACATTGATCTTGAAATTACTGATCCATATTGATCGCAAACAAAATGCCAAAACTGGCATGAGACAATCTTTTTTTGCTGATTGCTTGGTAGGAAACTCCGGTCATTTAAGAGTTGCGCATTTGTCAATCTTTAACCTTTTGGTGAGACCAGATGTAACATAGTCTTTAAATTCATACCATACCTCTTTGTATTTTTGTTTCTTTTATAAGACTCATGATTGATACCTCGAAAAGGAAGAATTTACGAAAACAACTAGCCAACGCACAGCTTCAATCATACTTACTGAGGGATACTGAGAATAGGAGGCATTTATCACGAATTGTTTTGTTCCTGAGTTTTTATCAAAATGTCACTCTAGTGTGTTATATTGCTGTTTTTGAAGTGCAATAGAATGCTAGAAAATAATGTATTTAATTTTTTTACTGGAAGACACTCTTTGTGATAAAAGAGAGCGCATTTTTAGTAAGGACCATTTGCTGTAAAGACCAAAAACGGAGAACTGTCTCAAATTTTGCCATGCTGGATGTTGTTAAACATAATTTTTAGTTTACCCTAACAAATTCACTTCTCATAGCTTACGTTTAGCTATTTTACATGCCAAAAAATATTTCAGATGGCTAGGTTTTATTGCACGAAAAATTTCGGTTTTCTTGTTTTTTATATTGGCAATAGATTCTAACATTTTGATTAAATCTTTGTTTTGACCTGTCATTTCAGGTCAATTTTAACCACGGAAATTATAATATTTTCACTTTTATTCTTACAATCCCTAAATCTATAAAAAAAAGCATGTGGGTCATTCCATATAGAACCTACCAACCATGCAACCGCCCGACTCGGATTTTGATGATACATTTTTTTCTTGATCAGACCACCAAATAATGAACTTTTGCAAAATATTAGGTCTCAAATCGAAAAACTCACTGAGATATGAATTTTGGAAGTTTTAAGAATTTTCAAGAAAGAGACGTTTCGAACTTCCGAGAAAGAGAGGGTCATTTTCCCCAAAAAAATTCACCCCGGGCCCATTTTTCGTCGGATTGAAGTGAAAATTTGACACAATGTCCATGAAAGTATGTAAATTTGAGAATAAAATGCATAAAATGTTCGACTTCACTCATTGATGTGCTGCGGTTGATTGTTCGTTGTGATTTTGTCTGATTTTAGCGACAAAACCTTCCCCTCTTCAAATGCTCATAACTTTTGAGCTGCAAGTTATTTTTTGCTCCAATTTTTTTTAAAATGCTCCTAAGAGTATTAGAAAGACGCCTAAAGAACAATTCTGATGGCGTTTTGGGCTTTAGTATCTTTTTTTTTCACTTTTGTCCGAAAAAGGCCTAAAAAACTGGAAATAACACCAACATTGTTCCGATAATCGACCATTACCCTGAAAAGTCAACTCAAAAATCGCTCAATTTTTGCCTGAATGGTCCTTACTGTGTGTACAATATGTTTGAAAAATAAAATCAATGGTATTTCGGGTTTATATATCTTTAACTTCGAGTTTCTTCCGAAAAAAGGCCAGCAAAACTGAAAAACACTGAAATTACACCAATTATCGGCTCTAACGTTGGAGTAGCAACTCAAAAATTGCTCACATTTATACTGAATGGTTCTCACTGCATGTGAAATGCGTCTGTGGAATAAAAGTGATGGTATGTTGGGTTTCCATAACCCTTTTCCCAACATTTTTACTCAAGAGAGGCTCGCTCAACTGAAAAAAGCGCTAGGAAAATCTCATTAACCGACCATTACATTGAAAAAACAATTGATTGGGGGCCCAGATTTTTCACCAAAGGACTCTTGTTGTATGGGAAGCACACTAACTTGAGGAGTGAATATAGTGTATTCTTGGTTGTAGTAGTTTTCCCCTTCACTCCAATCTTTACGATCGGCTTTAAAGTAAGGAAATAAAACTGTAGGTATCTCTTAACTGATAGGCATCTGTTATGGAATATGAGTATGTCACGGGTGATAGACTCAAATTCGGGTTGAAAGTTTGTGAGACCGTTCGGCACCAGTTGATTTTTAATAAAAGGTAGAATCAACAAACTACTAGAATGGATTGAGAATTATAGACACTGAATTTTTGGAGATGAAATTTAGAGTTGTACTGAGTCAAAAGAGATGAGCACAGAATCACAAGAGTTAAACAGTAAAGAAAATAGTCACTCAGAAAATGTGCAAGAAGGCGAGAGTGGGCACAAATGTACTTGTACGGGTCTAGATGGTAAAGAACCTGGGGTCTAAGAGATGAGAAAAGACAGACAGACCTAGTTTTAGGGCAGCGCACGCTTATATAGACTTGCTGAGGTCACGGGTGGTGAGACAACAAGCCTACACAAGATTGGCTGGCTATAATCTATGTAGTTATCAGCTGCAAGTTTAGTAATTAAATTTATGGGTGATTCTTGGTGATGGCTGGGAGATAGGGGTGAAGAAGACAAAAGTGGACGAAATCCAGCCATCACTAATGAGTGTTCTAAAATTAATAAGAAATATTCGAAAATGTAAGGCAAAAAGATGAGAAGGTGTTGACAGCATCCCTATTCACATTAAATGTGATTTACTGACTCCTGGATGGCATCATAATGAGGTTAATAACTTTCAAATGTATTCTGAAATAAAAATTAATGGAAAAGATAAAAAGTTCTAATAGGAATTATCAGAACATTAAATTGTTAAAAATTGAGGGAGGTTATTCATGCTGACTAGAGTTGAAGTATTGTAATTATAGTTTTGAAAAATTGAGTTACCTATTTATTTCCTCAACATCTCAAGCAAGGGTTTCACTCTTAAAGGGTGGGAAAAAATATGTACAAAAATCATGTATTTGGATATTTTGCGTTAAAAAAATAGAATGTTATCAATGAAGTACCTAACTGTAAGGTTTGCCCTTGATTCACTCAATTCAGAACTTAGTTGCTTTTTCAACTCAAAGCATTAAATTTACTTCAAAAAACTTTTGAATTTTCAGATCTATAAATTAGACTGTTGCTGATATAGATCACGATCTTGATTGCCCTGAATAATTACTCTAACCCAGAGTAAGTTAAAGTTATGCTAGAAATCTCAACAAATTCGTTGTTGCGTGTGTGCGTGATAGGCATTGGTTCTTTGGGCTTGTTCTATCCAAATCAGAGGAAGAAAACGACTTTGAGATTTCATTTATGTATCCATCCGCGTCCGTGAATTAAAAGTTTTTTGGAGTAAATTTAATGCTTCGAGTTGAAAAAGCAACTAAGTTCTGAATTGAGTAAATCAAGGGCAAACCTTACAGTTACTTTATTGATAACATTCTATTTTTTTATCGCAAAATATCTAAATACATGATTTTTGTACATATTTTTTCCCTCCCTTTAAGAGTGAATCCCTTGCTATATTCACTCCTCAAGTTAGTGTGCTTCCCATACAACAAGAGTCCTTTGGTGAAAAATCTGGGCCCCCAATCAATTGTTTTTTCAATGTAATGGTCGGTTAATGAGATTTTCCTAGCGCTTTTTTCAGTTGAGCGAGCCTCTCTTGAGTAAAAATGTTGGGAAAAGGGTTATGGAAACCCAACATACCATCACTTTTATTCCCCAGACGCATTTCACATGCAGTGAGAACCATTCAGTATAAATGTGAGCAATTTTTGAGTTGCTACTCCAACGTTAGAGCCGATAATTGGTGTAATTTCAGTGTTTTTCAGTTTTGCTGGCCTTTTTTCGGAAAAAACTCGAAGTTAAAGATATATAAACCCGAAATACCATTGATTTTATTTTTCAAACATATTGTACACACAGTAAGGACCATTCAGGCAAAAATTGAGCGATTTTTGAGTTGACTTTTCAGGGTAATGGTCGATTATCGGAACAATTTTGGTGTTATTTCCAGTTTTTTAGGCCTTTTTCGGACAAAAGTGAAAAAAAAGATACTAAAGCCCAAAACGCCATCAGAATTGTTCTTTAGGCGTCTTTCTAATACTCTTAGGAGCATTTTAAAAAAAATTGGAGCAAAAAATAACTTGCAGCTCAAAAGTTATGAGCATTTGAAGAGGGGAAGGTTTTGTCGCTAAAATCAGACAAAATCACAACGAACTATCAACCGCAGCACATCAATGAGTGAAGTCAAACATTTTATGCATTTTATTCTCAAATTTACACACTTTCATGGACATTGTGTCAAATTTTCACTTCAATCCGACGAAAAATGGGCCCGGGGTGAATTTTTTTGGGGAAAATGACCCTCTCTTTCTCGGAAGTTCGAAACGTCTCTTTCTTGAAAATTCTTAAAACTTCCAAAATTCATATCTCAGTGAGTTTTTCGATTTGAGACCTAATATTTTGCAGAAGTTCATTATTTGGTGGTCTGATCAAGAAAAAAATGTATCATCAAAATCCGAGTCGGGCGGTTGCATGGCTGGTAGGTTCTATGTGGAATGACCCATGTGTGTCATCTTCCAAACTTTTGAAACCTGAAATTTCTTGCTTGTCTTCATTACTTAAGCAGTGAAAAAGTGAGTTGAGTGTTAACCAAATAGATTGTTTAAAAATTTGGTTTAAATATTTTTAATTCACCAAAGACAGAAATAAAAAAAAATATTTTTATGGCCATTATCTTGTCAAGTAAGCAAAATTCCTCCTTTTTGGATGTTTTAAAAGTCATCCTTATTTTAGTGTACATTTTTTGTATGATATCGCGTCAATGTGTGCAATAAGTAACAATTTGACTCTGAAATGTTTTATTAACATATGCAACCGCACAACCAACTCAGATTCGGAAAATTCTAGGAGAAAAAACACTTTGGCAATGTGCATTCATGCAGTTTGCAACCCTCTGAATATTTTGACGATAAAAACGAACATCTCATTATCTTTGAATCCTACAGCATCTAAGTAACTTGAAAAGACATCAGTGATTTCAAAGTTGTTGAAGAAATTTGTGCTTATCAGCATCATTTATAATAATGCAATATGTTGGATTCTTAGCTACAAATGCCGTAAGCTATAATGCATTGCATAGTAAAGTAACTTGACCTGGACCATAGTTAAATTGTTTCGACTGATTATGTACTAAATTGAGATAATACATAAAGAATAAAATAAAGTAAAAAGCTACAATGCTTAAACCTCAAAGTGGTTTGAAGAATGGCTCAGACTGTCAGTGCCAAGTGGCATGATCAGAGAACTGTCTACTCTAAGTAAAAGCTTTTTACCTCCATATTTGTAAGTGGAAAGCTCATGTTATCTCTTGAATTGGACCCTGACTCACCTAAAAGCTTTAAATCCATACCTATAATATTATGAACCTATGAAAAATTGAATATGTGATCAAATCATCTAATTGTAGATTAATCGGTTGATAACTGATAGAACGGTTTTTGGCTAGCTTAATGTGAGGGGTCGTCAGAGACTGTTTTTCTGCTAGTAGTTTTACTCATTGTGATCTGTATTTTGTTTCTTGTGCTTCTTTCATGTTTGTAAATTATCTCAAGTGCGCTTAAAGTAAATTTAGTAATATTAAGTCGTTAGTCAATTGATTTTTGTTAATTTAGCCTATTAAGGTTTATTTCTCTTTCTCTGTTTCTTTTATTTTTTTTTTAAATCATTGGGTTGTTTAGTTTTCTACTGTCTGTCCTCTAGCTTTTTTAGTTTTTTTGTGCTGTTTACTGTTGTTACCTCATTTATTACTGTCTTTGGTTTAATCGTGTATTATTTTTTAATGAAGAACAATACACTGAATTTTTGTTCCTCTGATGTTTTTGAAAAATAAATCATGAAAATCAAAATTTTCTTCTCTTTTTTCCATTTTTTGTAAAAATCCAAATTCTTCCCTCTCTGTAACTATGAGAGCAGTTCCTTTTCCTCCCTTTTTGTGGATTTAGTTGATTTAATGCTCTCTATCACTTGACCAGATGTTTTATTTAAACAATGTGACGTCAAATGCCATTTCAATCTTAACTGAATCTCATGGAAGAATCACCTCATTAGAGGTATTTTATACTCGTAAGAAAATAGTTGTAATCTCTGATGCCAGGTATAAACTAGGGAGTTTCAAAAAATGTAAGTTATATTACATCGCAGAGAATGGGACAGTCACAACGCTGCATTCAAAACTTCTGGAATTCAGAGGCTTTCGTCAGAGGAAAAATAAAAAGATATCTCTCTATCATCAAAAGAAATTCCCTCTTCGATCAGAGGACTAAAATAAAATGAAATCAATAACAATAAAAAACCGTTTGACATCCATTTGTGACGAACAGGAATCTGAAGGTTTTTGATTTGTATTAATTTTTTTGTATTTTTTTCCTCTGCTCTGAGAGGGATTGTAACCACTCTGAAATTTTTCAGACATTTTTTTTCTGTTTTTTAGCCTCGGTCTTCAATTTTATTGCATTTGTTTTGTTTCATTAAAGTAAAATAAGTTGCACAGTCTTATTGGCATCGAAATGATATTACGTAATTTTTTTTTTGCAAGCCTCATTTTCTTCTGTATCGTTGTGAGGAGGGCAAAAAATAATAGCAAGGTAATAATAATCTGAAAAAATAAAAAATCTAATTTATTTGAACTATCTAGTTTGTATCCGTGTCAGGACAACAGAATTATGGAGCATGTTCAATTGTTCACTTCGATTGACAAAGCGGATTAAGGTGATTCGATGGACGCCATATTTTGTGTCAGAACGGCATGCGATATATCGCATCAATTGGTTCCATATTTTCAGCTACTCGTCATTTTTCTCCTATTTTGAGATCGCACCTCTGTTGTCAGGAGTCTAAAGCACTCACTTACCAATTTTAACAAAGAAATTCAACTTAATAAAGGCGTGGTTTTTTTAGAGAGAAAACATCGCATTAGATACTGATATCGAAACTGCACTCGAATGCGATATTTTCTCTCTGAAAAAACAACGCCTTTATTACGTTGAATTTCTTTGTTAAAATTGGTTAGTGAGTGCTTTAGACTCCTGACAACAGAATTGCGATCTCAAAATAGGAGAAAAATGACGAGTAGCTGAAAATATGGAACCAATTGATGCGATATATCGCATGCCGTTCTGACACAAACAATGGCGTCCATCGAATCACCTTAATTTGAAAGTGCCGCCAATCTCTCACCTGGCAAATTGGTTCAAATCGTTGCATTTTCCCAGTTATTCCACTTTTCGAACAGAAGGAATCTTAACCGCAAATTCTGAACCAGACGTTTTGATTGGTCCAGAGCGGTTCATTCCATTTATTCCGAGTTGAATCAAAATAAGCGGGAGTTTCAAATAATTCCGGATATCCTGTTTATTTAATCGTTTCCGTTTCCGGTAAAACAATGATGACAAATTTACGAAAATTCGTTGGGTAAAATTGACAACACTGTTTTACCGGAAACGGAAACGATTTGGCAAACAGGATATCCGGAATTTGTAAAACTGACAACACTGCTTTATTTGAAATTCCCGCTTATTTTGGTTCAATTCGGAATAAATGGAATGAACCGCTCTGGACCAATCAAAGCGTCTGGTTCAGAATTTGCGGTTAAGATTCCTTTTGTTCGAATAGAGGAATTGCAGACCGTTGAGCTGTTGTCGGCATTTTGAGGTTATGTCCGCATGTGTTGTTTACAGCATTTACAGCAATATCAAAATTTCATTTAGAAAGCTTTTCAAAGTAAATTTAAAGTTTTTCCCCAGTCCTCTAATCTACAATATCAACCTATTTGATCCATGATGCACTATAGTTTTAAAGAAATTGTCTCTGGCTACAGTCAGCTTGACAAATGGCGTGAAATATCTCTGAATACAGGTGAGACTTTCATCAACTGAAAACTGAGCGTCTCTTTTTCCTTTGGTCACATTTTATTTTATCTCAAAAGTCTATTCATTGCCTATGACTCTAAAATCTAACTGTATTACATGTAGCTTCAATGTTTGATAAATCGTCAAATTCTATTGCTTTGCCGATTAGCAAACTTCATGCGAACTTTGTAGCCCGCTCCAAAGTTCACCTAAGGCTCATGGAGTCCTACTATTCACTTTGTACTTACTGCTCAAATATTCGACAGCGTCCAATCTGTTTGCTGAAATTTTTCCAGCCGCTGGAGGTACAAAGGGCGCCAAAATGTCTGATACACTTGTCGGTAAACCCGTGCACTCAAAGCACATCATTGTAAACTCCATCAGCCACAGAGGAACAATAATTTTTAAACTACTTTCTATCAATAGGAATTTATCGGAGGTCAAACTTTTAAGCCTGGAACTCCTCTGGTTATGGAGCACCATATGTATCATATGTCCAGAGTAAATGTGAGAACAATAAGAAATGCCGATGTCCTATGTTTCAAAATTTTTCGGAGGATAGTGTTCCACTTTTTATTGGGACTGCAGGAAAGCTTAAACTTCTCAGCCCTCCCATTGTATGACTGTCTTTTTCCCTTACAATCAGTGCTCCCGTGTGCGAGATCCGTACGCTCTTCCGCTCATCGTGCTGCTATTGGCTGCTGCGTCATTCTGTGACGTCTTGTGTACGGATATTTTAAGATAGGGAAGCGTTTTCCCATAAGGTTTTTGTCTGTACGCGGTCCGTGTCGGTATTGGGACTGTCTGCGCGGCAGGGATAAATCCGTACGCCTGGGATCACTGCTCACAATTTTCAAATAGACAACCAATTCTTTTTAAACTTACAGTGAAAGCACTTGGTAAAATGGTTAAAATTAACTGTTGTAAAACTCACCACTTTCACTTTTTATATTTTATTGTCCAGACGTTTGGAGATGGAGTCAAGGTCCCCTGGCTTGGTCTCGAAACGCGTTGACAGTCAAATATTAAAAGTGAAAGTGGTGAGCTTTACAAAAGTTAATTCTATCCATTTCTCTTTTTGTTCTCCATTTGCAAAAAAGACGCATTTATCAATGCTGGTGTACACCGGTTGAAAAGCTTCCAAGAATTGCCGGATCGAGGTTGAGTAAGTACCCTCCAGAAGAAGTGATTTTTTTTTTAAGTATGAGTGAAATAGGAATGCTGATTTTTCAAATCGATCCAATTTAAGGTGATTTGTGAAGCTCTCTGACGTGGTCAAACTGGCATGTGATATATCGCATCAATCAGGTCAACTGTCCAGGTAGATTTTGAATTTTCAGGTAAGGGCGATAGCCCCTGCGCATGAGCCTAAAGAATCATTCTAAACCCAAAAATTTGCAAAATTCAGAGAATTGAAAGCAGAATCTTGTTTGGGAAAACACCTCGCATTTTATACAGAAATTGAATTGCATTGCACGTCAGGTTTTTCTCAAACAGGATTCTGCTTTCATTTCTTTGAATTTTGCACAGTTTTTGGTTTAAAATGATTCTTTAAGCTCATGCGCAGAGGTTATCATCCTTTTTTGGGCTGAATTTTCAAAATCTATAGATAGTTGACCTAATCGATGTATTATATCGCATGCCAGTTTGACCATGTCAGAAAGCATGACAAATCACTTGAATAGTTTTCTGGACGAAATGAACCACTAGACAAGGTACGAATTTAAGCGATCTGATACATGTTTCTTAACCAGAATTTTACGTAGAAAACGATTCACACAACGAAAATTACTGAGACCAACTCCTAACGAAGATATTAACGTTTTTATTTCAAATTCGTTACGAGGAATTTGAACTGCCCGCTCACAAGAAACTCAAAGCTCTGTGTGAGTCAAATCGCCCACTACAACGGTTTCAGCAAGCTTCTCAGTCGAGCAATGTTCATTTCCCACCATGTGTTGTTCAAACTATTAGCAATTTGTTATAGCTGAGCCAAAGTGTCAAAATTGAGGTTGCCAGATTTTTATATCGCAGAGACTGTCATGATCACGTTTAGCGCGCGATGTGAATCATGTAGAGTATTGAGTTTTCATGAGCGGGTGGTTTGAATTCACGCATCAAGAATCATTAAATATCTTCGTAAGGAGTTAATTTCGGTAATTTTCGTTGTGTGCATCGTGTTTTATGTAAAATTTTGGTTAAGAAACATGTATCAGAATGCTGAAATTCGTACCTTATCTAGTGGTCCATTCTGTAAGATTCTGCAAAATGGGCGGAGGACGAAAGCATAATACAGCGGAAATACAATGATTTTTTTTATCAGCTTTCCAAGAGTTTCCAGGCTTCCCCAGTTTTCGTGCGATCTGGATGATTAGTGACCCTTTCTGACGTAAGCCGATTATCCTGGTTTATGTCCCTCTTTTGCAGGATTCTCATTTCTAAAACCTACTTTTTAAGGCCTCCCATTTTTTGCAAGCAGCTGAGAAGTTTTTGCATCCCTCAGAGAAATTGTAATCCCTCAGTCAAGTGCTTTATTTAATTTCATATATCTTATATTTGAATGCTTCACACCCAAAATTTTTCTTGTCATATGATCAAAAATTCTTATGAAAAGTCATTAATACTAATTTATAAATTTTTAGGTGGAACACCAAGTACGCTACAAGATATCAAAGTTCAGCAAAGATCTGGAGGATATTGCTATAAACAATGCCCAAATCGTTTCATTTACTGGTAATTATCCATCTCAAATCTATTGTTAGTTCTATCTTCGTGTTTCTCATTTTCTTCCTTTTTGTTAGGAATCATAGAAAAGTAACTCTGATGGCATTATTCACCATTTTTACAGGATACCGCTCAATATGTCTATAAGGCACCAAATATGAATGTGAAGAAAACAGAAGATTCAGCCACCCATCATAGTCCTGGGTTTAAGGATGAGGTTTCGTGAATGTCCTCAGGAAATATTTCTGAAGAACATCTTTCAATGAAAAAAGATGTGGGAGCTCTCCTGGAGCAAATCTCTTATTTACTTTTTGACCAGATCTCTTCGAACATTTTCTGATTTTCTATAAAATATTTGTCTATCGGCCAAAAAATTAACTCTCTTTATGACTGGTGCACCCCAACTGCTCATGGTACACCAAAAAACAATTTTTGCTGGATTAACATTCAAAAAAGGTACAGAAGAAAGGTTTCCTGAACTAACATACTGAGATGTTAAACATCTGAGCAACAACTCTGGAATATCAATTTAAATGTTTTGGTTATTACTTTGACGTCTCGAGGATGGCATATTAACAGCGGGAGCAGGTTCATACCAATAATCTAGAGTTTTTACACACATTTTTAACATCCCGGTATGTTAGTTCAAGAAAGCTTTTTTTCCATGTAGGTAACATTTTTAAAGTATTCCATTTTTGACATCCTTTTTTTTTTATTTTGCAGGCGGACAAATGACGATGTTTTGGAGTTAGTAGAGCAGAGTCTAAACCTGAACTTGTCCGGTAATCAAGTTCGTTATAGGTTTCAAGACTCGCCTATTCTGGAGGGCGTCACTATTCACGAGACTTTCAATCGAGTAGTTATTTTGGTTCCTACTATATCCAGTGTCCATCGACTTACGTTCTCTCATCCTCCTCCCGAAGAAGTAAGAAATGCTAGCTTTAAACCTTACCTACATAGGTCTTATCCAATTTTTTTTTTCTTGACATAGAGAGTATGCTTGTCACAAATGTAGTATTGCAGGCTTTCAATTGATCAAAAAGAGAAATTATTCTTTTTTCATAGTTTAGTTTTGTTTCCTGAGTTTTAGTCATCGATAAAGAATCCTGAGGCAAACAGCAATTTGTAGAAAGGATTGAACAAATGATTTAAATCATCAGTGAAAAATGTGTCTCCAGTTATTTGCAAACTTATCGGAAGGAAATTAACCTTTCAAAGTTCAATTCCTTTTAATACCCCTCTAGCTTCTTTGCAATCTATTAAGGACTCAGTATTTTAAGCAAACTTATCTGGGGCAAAATAAAAACTATACCCATTATTAGTTTTAGAAAAATATCAACGACTCATAAAAAGTTCATTTCTTGAGTTAATCGCACAGAAAATTTTAGGAACCTTTTTGTCCTGCTAAAGATTAGATTTTTTATTTTCATCTTATTTTTCTTTGTTACTGTTATTTCAGGAACTTTCTGACATTCAGTCATTGTCAATTTTTGCTGATGCGACCGCAAACTCAGCTCGTGACTCTACTACATTCCATGTGATAAACACTGCCCCGAGTAAGTAGATTAAGCCAATAAAAAAAGCATATCGAAAGGTTTATAGTTAATGGTGTTGGATACTCGTATAACACGGAAGTAAAAAAATAAATATTTCAAATTTTTCTATCTTGTCTTCGACCAGTCTCGATTAGGGGCGCAGAATCTTCTTGACCACACAATTGAAGGATTGAGATATATTGTGTGCAAAAATGAGAAAGTCCCGAAAGCATGTTTTAAAAAGGGTAGACCATGTGTGTATTCATGGATAAATTGCATATTTACCACAAAATTGAGATAAAAATCGCAAGTTCTGGCAAAACCGCAGTGAAATCTACGTTGTTTTGTATACAGAAAGTTAACAAGAGGTCATCACTTCAAAAATGTTGAGGAAAAAGGGTTTATTTTAAAAATAGAAAAAGCAGTCCAATGATTGAGAGGGCCAAAAACTTTTTCTACAACTTCTCTCTCTCTGGTTTCGATTTGCAGGGCCAAAATGTACCAATGGAACCAATATGGGCCAAATGAACCAATGGAAATATAGTTTTCCCTTCCCATTATTGGATCGACTTCTTTCACCTCTCTAATTAAAGTTACTGTCTCTCTTCTTTTTTCAGATCTTCCACATGCGGCAACATCATGTCTGACAGCAAACAAAGATGCGCTGTTTGCTTTAGCTTTAAGTTCTGGTACCATCATGTTGGTTCGTTTAGATCCTCTATCTGGTATAGGCACTTGTTCTGAATTGCGTCAAGATTCTGCAGTTCCTAGATTTTTATCAAACTTCATGTAAGTATTTCTTTTAGTCATGACTAAGTAATTAGAATAATGCTCGTAATTAAAAGTCATTTTGAAACCGTAGGGGGAAGAAAAAGCCTGGCAACAATAACCTAAGTAAGCTTGATTTAGCATTCCATCCCAGATGTTTATTCAACTTCATGCAAGCATTTCTTTTCATCATAACGAAAAAATCATAATAGTTAATGTTCATTTTCATAGTTATTACCAAGAAGATCAGGCGGAGGAAGAAAAAAAAACCTGCAACAATGACCCAAGTTCAAACCTGATTTACTGTTGTGTCATGACTGAATGCCCACCATTAGCACTTGACGTATACAATGTCGATATTCATTTCAGTACAAGCCATGCGATACTTTATGATAATCTTTTTAGTTACCCAAAATTGAATATTTCCTCGGTCTAATTTCTGCATCTAAGAATTAACATCCTTAGTTACTGAAAATTTAAATTAATTTCCTGTTTTGAACCCATTAAGATTGAATTCAAAATATTTCAACCATCAGTAAGTTGATTCTCTTATAAAAGGTCACACCTTTTTGTGAAACTTTTAAATTGTTCAAATGCTAATTGAATGTCTTTATATTAAATTGTCCGAATGCCCCCTTATAATTTTGATCACTCTTTTTTTTTTAATTCCATGTTCTGCAGGGGCAAAACAGTGGATGATTATGTCAGTTTGATCGTCCATCCATCAGCTTCAGATGTGTTTCTTTTTGCACTAACCGGAGATGGACAGGTTAGAGTATGGTCTTGCGATCGTGGTGTGAGCCTCAAAATACCAGACAATATCACTAAATCTACCACGCCTTTAGTTCAAGGAGGTAAGCCCACCTTTCATTTTTTCCGACATGAAGGGAGGGAAAACAGTTTTTTAGGGAAAGAATGAAGCCATAGATTATCATATAATATAGCTGATAAATTATCGCTTTGTGACTCCCATTTGACAATAAAACCTATCCTTTCACAGATCATGAGGAAATGACCTTCTCCGATATTTTCCTCCACTGCCTGGTGTCAGACTTTCACTGGATGTCTTAAAAAGTTTGAAAAAAATTATCGCTCTTTCTTCTTTGTCTCTGTCAAGCCAAATCAACACTGCAATTTCCTATCCCCTATTCCTGTTCTCTTACATTTTTTTGAACTTCTCGTACATTTCACATTCAAAATGGTCCTGTCTGTGAGCGGATGGAGCGTACCGAGCGTAGTTTGTGTTGAAGAATCCAGTTTTTGCCATCAGTTCTGAGGCTCTTATTGGGTTTTTTAACAGTAATTTTTTCCGAGTAATGGAAGGTTAGTCCAATGGCTCAACCCCCAAACTAGAGGACCAGCATTTGATTTTGCAGTGCCAACACCTAGATTAGCTGCTTTCACTACAGCTATGAATCCTGTTCGGTCCGGGGGTAAAAGCTTAGCTGCCTATCATGTCTGATGGGCATTCATCTATCTGCTTATCGAGGTATGCACTCTTTAGGGAAAAAAGGTTCCTCTCAGACAGCAATAGAGCTCTGCCCTCTTTTATCGGAATCATGGAAGAAGTACTTATCTAGATTAGAGATAGATTTCTTAATGGAGATTGGAGTTTGTAGGGCTCTTTATGAAAAATTTGATATGTACAACAACAAAGATCAAGTGCAATTTTTGAAAAAGAAAATTAATGCATCTTGAATACATTTACATTCACTAAAAATTAAAGCTCAAGGAACAAATTGCACATTTGTCTGGTAGGGTTGACCAAGTTAACGTCAAATTATTAGTTTCTCAATAGTGTGCATCTTATATTAATGAAATTAAAGAAATTCGCTTCCATGTTTATTGTTAATAACCGTTTCACTTTTTTGGATTTCAGCTTATAGTCATATCATGCGGAAAGCAGTGAATACGAATAACCTCATTTTAGGTATTTACCTCTGCCTGAACACTAAGTCTCGGTTGTTCATCGTCGAACCCATAGTGGAGCATGGATTTGTTCAGCTACCCATCTCGTGTAATTTTCTAATCCCTGAGGTAATTTTAAATCGAAAATTTTTAATCACAATTCACTGGTATATTTTATGTTTTGTGAACAGTTTGTAACAACTGGTGAATCAATATTTCTCTTTAATTCAATAATTTGTTTAAAGAGGAGACTTCTTCAAGAAGAGTTTTTGGAATGCTTTGTATAGTTATAAAAGACTCGTAATTTTATCCTCGTTGTAAAAATATTTTTACAATTTTGTGTTGACTTGTTCTCAATAATCGTCTAATTATAATCCATTTTTTTATAGAATCTGGATTTGATGGACTTGACCTTCGATTCAAACACAGTTTGGTGTTTGTGTCGAACAAGTGAAGGAGAGACTGTCGTTCACAGCATCAACCTACTAACTGGTCAGTGGCAGAAGACGGATTTGGAGACCAATCCAAAACCTCTGAACTCATTTTTAAGCACAGCAAATCTTGATCCTCGACTGGTCTACCTTCAATACATCTTTGATCATAGTCACTTCTCTGTCAATGATATTTCCAAGGTATGTTATTCGCAAGGTGAAAGATAACTTAAAGATTTTATTTTATATGCAGTTAAAAGTTTAGTATTCAAATTGAATCACAAGATTAATTTATAGACTTCAAAACTCTGATCTTGTGAAAATATTTAGGACCAGCATTTTAGTTTTATTAGAGTTACATTATGGTACAATTCCCCTCCCCTCCTCCCTCCCAAAATATTTTATTTATCAATTGACGATGAAACTACCAGACCATGTATCTCGGTTTGCGACGTTGCAGACTTCCTATCATATTTTATTTTTTAAATGGAAAACCACTCAATGTCAATTCTTGGAAACTTCCGCGTTTTTTTTCTTTCTGCAAAGAAAACTGTGAAAACTTCAAGGAATGATATTGATTTGTTTTCCTCTAAAAAAAATAAAATGGAAGCAAAGATTTTTAAACACCGCAAACAAGATACGTGATTTGGGAGTTTCAACGTCGCAATGTATTCAATGAAAGTCATCATAGACTTTCTACACCTAGAATAGGGAAACGATGCTGGGCATCTTTGGAGCAGAGGGAGAGGGGACTATCACCTGTTTTACCATATTTTAAAAGTAACCCTTTTTTTAGACTAATTTTCAAGGGCATTTTGGCACATTCTTAGAAGTTAGCCCCCAAGTAAAGTTTGCCTCCCCCAAACAACTTTTACCACTCCCTCATTTGACTAAAATGATGCTGCTAATGAAGGGTCGTAGCTTCAGAGGACTGGGGGCAAACAGAGTTTTCGAAGCTTAACATGACCCATTCAGCCCCGCTTTTGAACCAAGTACTTGAGTTTATTAACACAAATGGAACCCATATGAAGTTAGGAAGGTCAAAGGAAACATTTCATAAAAACATTTTCTCGGTCCTTAAAATTGTTTCGTCCATCAACTTTAGCTCCAGGCCTCAACTTTTAGGCGCCCTTTATAACTTTTCAGTCATATTTAGCACAGGAAAATGATAAGATTTAACTTATCATAGGCCGAAAAGTATTTTAATTTAACCCTTCTCGGATTCATTTGTCTAAGTTTAATCATTTTTTGGGCTGTTTAAAAAGTTTATAATTTATCGCAGAATGCTCATTAAAGTTGACTTAGGATCTTGTTATGCCAGTGTTTTGTGGACTATGTGCTAAAAAGCTGCATTAGCGCTATAAATTTTGTTCCATAATTTCTAACGTTTTAAAATGAAATAAGCTAGTAAAAATATACAAAGACTATTTTGTGTGTGAATGTGTGTAGTTTGCCTTCTGCCTTTTTTAAAGTAGGGTTTTAACTAGTTTTTAGCATAAAGAAAATTTAGACCTTTTTCTGGATATTTCTTTCCTCGTATCTTGTTAAGGATCTGATAGGGCTTGCAAATTTATTCAAATTTTAGTTTCGATTTTATCTTAATAAACATTATTTTTTATTTTTTTTTACTTCAGGCTCTTGGAATGCTGTGTAAACCAGAGGACAGAGACAACAGTTTGTCCCTGAAACAACAAGTAGAAGTCGCAATTGAAAATGAAATCCAAATGGACGTCTCCGACTATGAATTAACTGATGAAGATTACATCGACATCGCCGAAAAATGCTGGAACAAATTTTATTCTTGCTGCGTTCAGTATCATCAGACATCTAGCGTCCCCTTAGGAATCATTTGGCTCCACTCCATGTCCTGTGTGGTCTTAATAAAAAAGAATGGATTTTCTATCTTGCGCAACAAAGAATACTTGGAATCTATCATTGCCAACAAGCAATTCTATGCAACTTGTTTTGAGCGACTCGTCAATGCTCTAGCGTCACTGGAGTTAGATTATGAGTTGAATGTCAAATTCGATCAAGCCCTTCACGGACTTCTACCATTAGATTCTACAATTGCTCTAATTGCTGGGCAGATCTCACGAGATGACAAGTTTCTTTCGGAAGCGGAGTGGCTGTCTAACAATGATCAGTTGTCCGTTTCACTCGTAAAATTAGTCAGTCTTTTAAAGGAGCCTGAAACATTTGAACCTGTTCCATGCATTCAAAACACCTTAAGGAGTTCGCTAGGTGTGACAACGGTCGCTGCATGTTTAAACCAAGTCGTCTCATTACGGCTTCTGTTGAGCCGTAATGTGCTCGTGTTTCTCCAGCTCATGGGATCTCCAGAACTTGCTACCTCACTTCTTGAGGATTTAATCCCCATTTGTCAATCTTACTGGTTGCTGCAGTGGTTTGGACGGCAATCAATAACAGCTGAATATTTAGCATCTACGTCAGGCATTGCGCAGCCTTCACTGATGGATACAGTATCTTCACTTGCACATCACCTTTGGCCAGCAAAGAAGAGTGCAAATATAGCCGAGTTCCTTTTGGGTTTGAACAAGCCTGTTTTAGTACAAGAACTCGCTCGCCTTACTGATTCCAAATCCTGTAAGTTATTTTCATTTTCTCTACCCTTTTTGAAAATCCAGTGAAAAGAATACAGATTAATCAGATCCAAAAATTAGGAAGGTTCCTAAAAGTTGGAGCTTTCCATTCCGCCATTTAACTTTGATAAGATCCAACAGAATATATTAGTATTTGTGGTTGTTAACTCCTCTTTCTTCATGTTTGACGATTAGAAGTTTGATTCAGCCTAATATGTTCGATTGTATGCTGATCTAGTGGAGGATTTTTCAATTATTGCCATATTTCAATTAGACATAGTGCAATATCTACTAGACCTAGGGGGAAAAAACAATTAATTTTAACTGCTTGGCCTCTAGAAAAGCAGTTGGCATTCAAGTTCCTGAGTTTATCAAGAGTCATAAATTAGTTTTCTTATTCCGTCTTATTCCTCCGTATTATTTCCTCTTGGTAATTTTGAGCATTTTTTTGAGGCTGAAGTTTACGCCTTTTATGGCATCTTTTCTAACAACAATGTAGTTTACAACATCAAATTGACAATTTCTGCCTGAAGAAAGAGTTTCAGTCCAAAGTGTATCGTCAAATGAGTAGAATATACCTTTAATCATTTTGGGGGTGAGGGAGTGATCAAATAAGAAAGACTATTCAAATGACCAAACTAGCAATCTTATTTCTTTTATCGTTGAATTTTAATTTTTTCCAGGGAGAATAATCCTAGCCCAAGCTTACTTGCAAATGGGAGACGCATTCAAAGCCTACGACAAAATCACGGCCGAAGCGAACACCTCAGCAACATTCTTGAGGATGATCCAGTTGTTTGAGAAGCACAATTACTCGGACATAGTAATTGAACTTGCAGACACTGCCATCAGTCAAGCAGAACTCGATGACCCAGAACTCCCTACTCTTCACTCGCTTCTGTTTTTGCACCATCTAAAGCTGTGTCACTATACTGCTGCTTTCACCAGTCTGAGGAGCAATCCTGACCCTGAGCGGCTGTCCGACTGTTTGCGGCAGCTGGTTGTTGCGCTCATTCAAAATGCTCGGTTGGACATTTTGCTCTCGCTACCGTTCGGCAGTCTGTTACCTCAGCTGGAATCGATTATGATCTCAAGAGCCCGCTCACTACCCACTGAGCAAGCAGCGCTGTATTACTCGTTTTTATATTCTCTGCATATCAAGTTTGATAACCTCAAGAAAGGTATGGACTCCTGACCGCTATAATTTATTTATTTTACTTTCGTCCATACCAAGCACTGCTTTTGCAAGCTAAAGATAATCGTCTGTCTTACAATTATTAGCAACTTAATTTACATAAAAAATGATATTACTGCAAAATGAATAAAGTATATTGAGGATATACAACCAGAGTGTACACGAACAGAGCAAAAAAATTTAAAACAAGCTATTGCTCTTTCAAACGTAACTAAATCCTATTTCTCTCTCAAATCTCTTCACTCCTTATCTTTAATCAAGTAGATCTTACATAATCTCAGTTTTTTTTTATTTTTCACAATTTTATTTTCAGCTGCAACAGTTATGTTTGAACAAGGTTTACGAGCAGAGGATCCTGAAATTCAGCGTCAATGCTACGCAATTTGTCTTAATTGTCTGTATCTAGTCAACCCCAATAATGCTTGGATTTTGAAACCCAAAGAAGATGAGGTCGAGGTAAGCTTGATAGTTTCAATGTATAATATTTTCTTTGTAAGCTATTAAATATTCAAGGGAAGAGTGCAGATAACACAAATAATCTTACAACATTGCTTCGAAGCCCTTCTAATTTTGAATGTACACTTAAGAATGTACTATAAAAACTGGAACTATAGTCTGCGCCACGAAAAGTGGCGGGTGAGGGGCGGAGCCAGTCGACCGGTCCAGTCTATTTTTGAAGGGTTGACGCGCAGATATTGGCTCATTCGTTACCGCATCTCAACTACGGGCCAATACCTGCGCTTCAACCCTTCAACGATAGACTGAACCGGCCGACTGGCTCCGCTCCTCACCCGCCACGAAAAGTGGCGCGGACTATAACTCAATTGAGTAGAAAAAATGAAAATAAAAATAAAAGTAAAAAACAACAGTTGTAAATTTTTCAAGAATATTAATTCTAGAAGGAACGGCGGCAAGGAATTTTTGCAGGGTTGTTGTATTTTGTAGAAAAACCGACGAGTTTATTGAAAAGTTCAAAAACCATTTCTACGGGGAGAAAAAGCTGATTGAAAACGAATTTAAAGCTGAGAGTCAAGTTGACATGACAAGGCAATGCTTGAAGCAGAGTTTAGTCAATCAGCAAACAGTGTTTCTTGAGCCTGGCTACATCATCAGAGTTTGCCGAAAATGTCGTTTCAAATGGGTCCCATTTTTGGCATTTTCAAAACAGGGCTTCTTTGCAATCTAAAGTTTAAAAAAATCTGGAAAAATTCCCAGAAATCTAGTTCTCTATGTACTTTTAGTTAATAATTTAAAAGGAATTGATTCCTTTACCATATTAGTCAGCAATTTATGTGTAATGCTCGTTTTTTAAACTCAAAAACCACTCTACAATAGTTATAAGATCCCTTCGGAATGTAAATGTCAGGATACATTTAGGAAATAAGAGTTCCTTTTACTTTCTGTGATGTGCAAAGAAACCATAGAAAAAAGAGTGAACCAAATTAATTTGTCGTACCATGAAATTGAAGTTTTTTGAGATATTTCTCTTCAGCAGTTTTATCTCTCCAGATGTTATTTTTTCTGTGACCTCTTATTTTGGGAAATTTTTGTTCCTTAATTGTCATATCCTCTGCAGACTATATTTACCTTTGCACTAGGATTGCACTTATATAATCTTGTCAAATCATATTGTTACAGGAGATAATTGAAGTTCTTGAATTGAAGGACATAAGGCAAGAATATGAGCTAGCAACGGCAAAAATCAAGCTATCAATGGCAAATACTGGAACATACCCACAAGAACTGGTATCGATGCTTATCCACAATGGATTCTACAAAAATGCTCTTCGAATTTGTCACTTATGCAACTTGAGTTACAGCCCTGTTTTAGTTTCGTTAGCGGCAGCTTGTGTTGCATTACCACATCAAGTTGATCCATGGAGTTGGCTTGTCCGGAATGAAATTTCAGGTCTGTTTTATCACTCTTAACATTTCATAGCCAGGATGGATTAAATAGAAAAATTTGTCATGGATAAAAATTTTCTCAAAGTATGATTGATTCCAAAACTCATTTGGAAAGCACTAATATTCTCTATTCTATCTCCGATGCTGTATTTTCCTACTTCAAAATTGAGGCATACGACGAAAAAACAATCTATATGCATATAATTGTTGTTTTTGCCCCAACCAGCGTTTCGAGTTCCTCGTGTCCTGAACTATCCTCCTCTAGCAACATTACGATGATATCTGAGATCCAAGGCTCAAACAACCCATTTAAGTTGAACTGTAGGGGAAATTGAGTTATGCAATTGCTTTTTTCCAGCGCCTTTCCTAATTGGAAACTGACCCAATTACAAGATAATGCAGATACAAGGCGTGTGATCAGATTTTTTTTTTGCTAATCTGTAAGTTGAGACCATCAAAACTTGAGTCTGTTTCCAGCACAACTGGCCCGTTTACACTCATATTTTTCTCCTGAAGAGGGTAGTCAATGTCATTTCATTAAGCTGTAACAGAGAATTTTGCTGAGAGGGCAAAGGAAAATTTAGCAAAATTTCTTGCAATGACAATGATTACTATTCTTTTAAACAAGTCGACGGTGTAAGTCGGCAATCACATAACTCGGTTTGCGACGTCGCAGACTTCCTGCCATACTTTATTTTTTGAACGGAAAACTACTCAACGGCAAATCTTTAAAACTGCCACGATTTTTCTTCTCTGTATGAAGAAAATTCTGCATAAATTTCAAAGAATGATGTGAATTTGTTCTCTTTTAAAAAAATAATATAGAGGCGGAGGTTTTCAGACACCGCAAACGAGTTATGTGATTGCCGACTTACACCGTCGAAGTCCTAAATGATCAGTTATCACTAGCAGTATCTGCAAATTTCAAGTCATTAGTTTCATTGTTAGTGTCTTGTAGATTCTAGTTGGTAGCGCAAAATTTTCCTCCCTTGCAAACGTAATCCTAATGAATGTTGCATGACAGTTGAAAGAGCATATTGCTGTATTTAAGCTGCGTTGAACTTTTTCTCCGAACTTTTTCTGCCGCAACTAAAATGGTCGCTTACAAAGTTTTAGTTTTAATTTTGTATATAGTCTAATGCTCACATGAAAATTTTTCTCCATGGTACAGAACTGGTCGCTGGTGACTCAAATGCTTGCACTGTGGCGTGGAGACTCCTTGAGTGTCTTCTTCAGAAGTATGAGAAGGATAATCAAACGGTGTTGCATAAAGCTGTAGCTGATAAATTGATGTCTTGTAACGTCTTTTTGCCTCATTGGCTAGAAACTTCTTACAAGGTGAGTATAATAATTTTCAACTTTTCTTTTCAATGTCTTGAATATCTTTTACTTCCTTTCTCTTCTACTCTTTCATTTCACTCTCAAGAATGTATAGAAATTCTATCGCACGTAAACTTTTTTTTCATAATTCCTTCCAATTATTTATAAAATATATGTGGACGGAGTCAAGGGAGTGGGCAATTATTTGCTGATGGGTGAACGACCGAAAAGCGTCCAGTTTTTGAAGTTTTTAATTTTTTATTTAACGCACAAGAGTGGATATATATATATATATTTAAAAATTTTAAAGTTTCCAATCACTTGTTGTATGTTTTCTATATAACTATAGTAAGACCTCAATTTATCAGATCACGTTTCAACGCATCGATCCTTCTGTCCTTTTAAGGGCTTCTAGCTACACAATTTACATTAACGGATACCACAATTTATCGGATCGATTCATCAGTCCCGTGAAATCCAATAAATCAAGGTCTTACTGCATCAGTTTTTTCTTAGATCACATTTTCAATCAAGATAATCGTAACTGAACATAGTCCAACGTTTTCCTTTATTCTCTCCATCATAACAAACATCTTTCCCTATATTCATTTTAGAAACGTAATGCCAGTGAACTCCTGAGACTCTATCTAAACTATGGAGACTTGAAACAGGCCAGCACTTTAGCACGTGACCTTCTCCTTGCGGCACTTGGTTGTGGAACGGAGCATTTCTCATTGGCAGGACCTCTTGTTGTTGCTTCTCCGTCCTTATGTCTACCAATAGAAACAATTGACTTGCTTTTATTGGAGCTGTCACACCATAATGTGAGTATCTGTTTTACCTCTTCATATCCTCAGTTAAAATAGCCATCTGCCACTGCTTTATCCCAAATTGAGAGTATAGGAGTGATTGAAAAACTAACAATTTTTTTTTTCAAGCGTTGAAGATAGAGTGTTGATTTTGGTTGTATTGAAAAGCAACTTGAAGTGTTCATCAGAATTCATTTGCCTCCACATTATCTCAGTAAGGTCGAAATTAGTTCAACATTACGTTGGCAAGTCCCCAAATTTCGGGAAAAGTTAAAAAAAAACGAAATTTAAGGTGATTAAATTTGACCGTTTAAATTTCGTTTTTTTTTTTAACTTTTCCCGAAATTTGGGGACTTGCCAACGTAATGTTGAACTAATTTTGACCTTACTGAGATAATGTGGAGGCAAATCGAGGGGAAATTGCCTTTTTTCGCGGGAAAATTGAATGACCTTTGAATTGACGTATTTGGGGGTCCGAGCCCTCCCTTAAAATTACAGCGAAGTGATTTCTGCAATTTTTACTTAAAAGCGGACACAATTTGGTAAATTTTCCCGTTTTATTTTTTTCTCTACGATAATTAGAACCGGAGTTATGATTTTTTGAAAATAGGTCAAATTTGACCTTTGACCTATCATAACTCGGTCAAAAATTAAGATATTGATCTGCGGTTTGCGCCAAAATTCTTAGTTTTTTATGCTCTTTATAGATGGCCAAAGTGCAAACAATGTTTCTCCATTGCAATGTTTCAGAATTTCCGTTCCTATTTTATTTTTTTGAAGAGAAACAAGCTAACATCATAGCTTGAAATTGATACTGAATACCTCGCGAATAGAGGGAAAAAATGAAGGAATTGCCTAGAAATTACATCGACTAGTTTTCAAAACAAAAAGAAAGTATGGCAGGCAGTCTGGAACGTCTCAAACAGCGATATGTTGTTCTGAACTTTGCCCATCGATGTATCAGTGCTACCTAAGTGATTTTCCAGAAAATGATTAAGCATTTTTCTAACTAGAACAAAAATTGGTAACTTTTTGAGCCACCCTCATACTTGTCAAATCTTTTTTGTTGGATCTTTTTTAAGATAAAATTTTTCATACTTGAAGGTCATGAGGTTAGATATCATGAGACTGGATAAAAATATCATGCTTTCAATTTTCAAGGCTTTTTAGCATCAAAACGGGCATTTTCTGAAACATTAATTTGTGTTTTCCATCTTTAAAATCAACACCTCACTTATGATCGTAGACAATACTGTCGCAGTATCTAATAGCTTCATATATCACATCATATATATCATAGAGGAAGCTTTTTTATTTTATGTGCATTATTTGGATTGTATTTAGCAGAAGGGAACCAACGTCAAAACAGTGTTTTCAAAACTGTGCAACTTCTTCTTATCTTTTAAAAAAACAAAATATGTGTACAGTAATGAAATTTTCACAATTGTGATCCTTTGAAATTACCAATTTTTTGTCAGAAAAACAAAGAACTTTTTGTAAACTATTAGCATAATACAAACTATATGTTATTTTTTTAGATAAAAATGAAGACCAACGTTTTTTACAACACTAATTGCGTTTATTGCCTTCTGCTAATTGCGATTCATTTTCAAGTCTGAAATCCTTTAAGTTACAACTCACAAAAATGGAATTCCTAGCAGGTTTGTCTTGTCTCTTACCTTCTCCTTCGCCTGATACCTGATTTTTTGTCTTATTTTTTGTTTTTCAGAAGGATGAAGCTAAGGATCTAGAATCAGTATTGGAAACATACATTACCACTGCCATGAAAGCCACAGCCGATACGAAAGCCTTGTATGGATGCTAGTCCGACCAATTGTTAATTGAGTACTCAAAGTAATCTTGTGTATTATAATGTACAGAGTAAAATACATTTTTTATAACTTAAAGTTTAGTCGTAAGACTGTAAATACTTTCATAGACAGCATGGAGAAGTGTTGAAATGAGGGAATAAAACCAATTTTTAAATAATTCCTGATCAGCTTTCATTTTATCTTTTCAGATAGCACCTTTTTGATCAATTTTTTTTTTTATTTTTTACATCAATGCTATTTTTAATCAAATTGTATCAAGTAAAGCAAAACGATTTTGTATCACAATGTACATATATTTGTTAAGTAGCTAATTATTGTCTGAAATTTTTTACCGTGCAGTAATAAAAGAAGATCTTAAATGTCTCTTGTTGAAATTGATGCATAATTGAAAGGTTTCATTGAAATGTAAGTCGTCACTTAAAAACCAAATCTAAATTATCAAAGAAAGAAAAAATGACAATCTATAATTGATAGAGGAAATAGAGCAATTGAATGTTTATGTGGGAAGAATATTTAAGAAAATAATTATTCTCATTTGCATAAGTAATTGAAGTATTCAAAACTATTATATTACCCAATAATTTGTCGTATCCATCACAAAGAAATATATCTTAATTGAGCTGTTTCAGTATTTCTTACTTTCAATTTATTTGTTCATAGAAAAACCATCAAATGAATTTTCCGAATTTCTCAGTAACTTTTCTTTACCCCTGTTAAAATTGACTGAAATTCTTAGATTAATTTGTGCGATGGTTCTCCCATTAAAAAATTAAATGCTCATAGACATACCAGCATAGCGCAGAAAAGATACATTCCTCTGTGGGAGAAATGACAAATTATGAATTCAAAATATTTTTACCTCTATGTTGCTTAAATTTTTGTGTGTATTATTGAGCACTAGTTCTTAGCTGAAGAAACTAAACACTTCTATCGCTCATATAGTCCTTATCCTGTGGTTTGAAGCCGAACAAAAATCTGTCCTAAATTTAAATGACTGTTTCGCATTCACTCTTTTTCTTTTTAAAATCAGCTGAAGTTTATATTTTTGGTAATTTTTGTGCCCATTGTTGCCAACATGCATTCTCTATCAGATCAGGTTAATGTAAAACACAATTTATAACTCATCTATCCATGGAAGGATCATACTTTCTGTGTTGATTGTATGATAAACTATTTTCAATAAATTGATTTTTACAGAATTCCTTTTGCTACAATTATTTTTTTTTATTTTATTTAAAAAGAATTAAATCAAGGAGGTAGATACATATGTAGGGTTTCCCCATACAACTGAAACTAATTTTGCTCTGAGAGAATCATTTTAGTGATTGGTGTGTGTCAGTAGTACATGCTTTAGTTGACATTCTCTTTTACCTGAGAATTTTAAACTGCCATAAAAAGCAATTTTTGATTTGTGTTGATTTTGATCGGTAGCCATTTTTATCACTTTTTTCTTTCTATTTTGGCCAATGATGCTTCATTCAGAAGAATCATTAGTGGGAGAGGTAGGTAATCAATCTTTGATTTTCTATCATCAAAAATGTAAGTAATTGGTTAAACCACTAGTATTTCAGTAGGTACAAGATGTTTTAGATTTTCCGTTTCTCTTTGAAGTTTAAAAACTCATTTTAAGTGGATAAATTTTGTGTGAGTTTTTCCTCCTCCTCAACGACATTCTCTAAAAAATTTGAGCAAAAATAACAAGCAAGATTTTCTTGAAAATATAAGTAGAATAAATAGGACGATTTTTGAACTCCTGAATCCAAGTACTTCCTTATTTTTACAATTTTAATGGCAAACTCTTTCATAGCCCAATCTTGGATATTATTTTGGGTAGATCCATATTTCAGTGCAGTGTATTGATGCAAAGTAGTCATTTCTGAAAAATAATTTTGCCCATTTTCATTCTTGCAATTTTTTAATACCTGAGGGAGCCATATCCTATCAAAATATTTTATCACTACATATCAAATTTCTACTTTTGAGAACTCGATCCTCCCACAATAAGTTCAATGAAAAAGGGAAGCATTTTATTTCCCCCTTGATATTTTTGGGTAACCTAGACCTCTGCAGTAAGTAGTTTTATTCTTTTTTTTTTTTTTTGCTCAACTCTTGAAATTTTTAGTTTTACTCATTATTTTTCCCGCAGTTACACATTGAGTTTATTTTCTTCAAAAGAGAAGAATCCCTCTTAAGTATAGCACAGCCAACTACCAGCACAGCATAATCTCTCAAGTGCTGAATGAATAAATTTCAAAACAGTTTAAGAATATCATGTTCACTTGTTTTTCCATGAAAAATAAACTTCTTGAAAAGTGCGCCTCTTATTAGGTACATCTCAAAGTCTGTAGCTGTGTACCCTCATAAAAGCAATTAATTAACCAGTGGTCAGAGATCAATCACCTCGCGTGAGTGAATTATTAATTAATTATGCTCATAATTCGCGAATATCAGTCCTACGATAATTATGAAAAAAGAAGGAAGGGGTGATCGGCGCCGTTTGAATTCGAACGCGAAAATTCGCGAATTCCTTTCCCGCCCTTTCTTTCATCCCCCCCCTCCCTCCATGTCAGCCGACTTTACCTCCCTCCCTCCCGCCTAGCGGCTTGTCGGGCGACGGCCTCTCTCCTCCCTTCTTCTTCTTTCGCCTCTTCTGCGAGTTACTTGAGGTTATGTTCTTTCCTCTCGTGTGGTGACTGTGTTTTTGTAAATTTTATTTTTCCAGTGGAAAATTAAAGTTTGTGACTAGTGAATTTCGGACAACCGTCAAGAATCACCGTCATTTCTAAAGTAAGTTCCCTCTGAAACTTAAATCCCTGCCGTAACCGTCACTTTGATCATGCAATACTCCATGCTCAAAGTAGGTTAATTGATGCCCTGTTTTGGTTCTTAGAATTTGAGCCACTGCACAATTAACTTAAATCAGTATGACAGTTGAAGCCTGATTTGATTTCGCTTACCTCCCGATACGTTATTTAAGAGTCTAATGAGTCCAGAGTATATCCTTACTGATGTGAAATTTAGTCAACAATCAGCTCGAAGCATACTTTGCTACGCACAGATTGCTGCTGAAATATGTTTTCATTCGCATCAATGGAATTTTCGTACTCATATATCTTCGTCACATTCAATACTAAATGCAATTGAGTTTCTAACTGGTATCTTGGTTCCGGAGTGGTTATAGTTTGTAGAGCTGTGGCTCCTCGAACATGGAACATAGTCAAGTCCCTACAGATACCTCTAGCTACGCTAGGGTTTGGTACCTAACTCCTGGCTGGCTTGCACTTCAGACTGTTCCACAAGACTTATTTACTTAGTAATGACTTCAGAAGCTGTCATTCTCCTAAAGTTAATGATTTGATCGGTACTTTAATAACAGGCCTCTGCAATGTTTTGGATTGGTGATCACTTCATGATCATTGGTACTTTCTGTTTCAAAGTTGGGATTATTATTTGTACGTTAAAGGAGAAGGCTATGCAGTCTCTCTGGGAGTGTAATGTTCGAGATTTGTGTATCAAAATGGTCGAGTTGCCACAATTCACTCTAGAGTCAAGTTGTTTAACTACAAAATCTTGTGAAGCTGCTGGTGTAATCAATTTTGCACAATCAGCATGATTAATTAATTTTTGAAAGGGGCATTGACTCGTGATCTTTTTCACAAAATTTGAAAACTGAACAAAACCCTTAAAGACTGTGGATGCTAAGTAGTAAATTTTCTACTGTCCAATGATGGCAGTTCCGCAGTAAGTTGGAATCATCCCTAGATTTTGAAAAATGTAGCTGTTGAGTTGTCCACTATGTAGATATTTTCATTCACTGCGGTCTAGATATCAATGGCTAATGAAAAATATTGCTTATCTGCAAATTGACAATTTTCCAGAACCAAGAGAAAACTTCACCATCTTTTTAATTTTAAGGATAGATTCGCAATTTTTTCTTACATCATTGAGGTGTTCCCCTTTAGAATTGGAAAAAACTAAAATCACCAGCTTGCTAATTTTATACTGTAGAATGCGGCAAAGTCGCCAACTCATTTTTGGCCAAATTGGACCGCGTTGAGCAGAGAGGAACCAAGTCATATCAGGTATTGCCAAATTTAACTGGGCAATTTCATTTTTTACAAGAGAACGTTTGTGCTGTTTTTTTTTTAATTTTTAAGGAATTTGCCTCGTACTTTGCAGATAATTCACTGCAATTTGCACAAAAATCAGCGCAACCGTTTTCATGGAAAAAATTAAATTTCCCTAGTAAATTTGACAATAGCTATAAGTGACTTGGTTCCTTTCGGCTTACCGCGGTCCAATCGTCTGTTAGGCGGTATTGTTTGTTGGCCCTCGATATGGAATTATAAAATTGAAAATCCTTTTGAATAGGCTCCTAACGACAGGATTTCCACAGTCAGGGAATACCGGGAAATGTTGGGAAATTTTAAAAAGTCAGGGAAAATGACGAAAATTTCGAAATGTCTGGAAAAAATTTTCAAATCACCTTTATTTGCTTTCTAGACCAGGTTTGACGTTTCAAACAACAGATTTTGAGTGAAAACTATTTGAAATTATGTCTTTTTGACCATCAAGCGTATCTTCAATTTTCAGGGAATTTTACCAAAATGTGACAGGGAAATCAGGGAAATGTCAGGGAATTCCAATTTCTTCATCCTGTGGTAACGCTGTAAACGATTTTTTTAAAAGGAATTTCCCATCGCACCAGCGTTCACTGGGAAAAAAACACATTGGATCTAGAGTCCAGACTCTTAAAAACATCGACAAGAAAAAATACTCTTGATTCAGTCGGATATTTGCTTAAATCAAGAACCAAGCCTCTTAATTTGAGCGGATTTCCTTTTGATTTTAGCAAAAATCTGATTGAATCAAGAGTATTTTTTCTTGTCAATGTTTTCAAGAGTCTGGACTCTAGATCCAATGTGTTTTTTTTTTCCTGTGTTATCTGCGATCATATCTGTCGTTCCCGGGAAAACAGCAAGGCCGATCTCAACTTCGCACGAAAAATTTGAATATTTCGCCGACCCGCGTTAATCACCAACGCCGTTACCTCCTTTCGATTTTAATTCGCAGGAATTCCGTCTCTACGTGCGGAAGCGCAGAGGAGAAAGTCGTCAGACGTTTTGAATTCGAGCTGTGTGAATCACCCGTCGTTAAATAATTAAAATTGTCGGCGTTTTCGGCGGTCCAAGGTCGGAGCGATGTTGGTATTTGTTTACTGTAGTCGTTGCAGGCCGAAAACGAGCCAGCGCAGAACCTGAAATTTTATATCATATCCGAGCCCAATACTACCGCGTTAAGGAAAAACGCAGTATGAGCCTTTAGGTGTTGCCATATTTCCTTTAAAAACAAACGAATTTACTTGAAAAATTGTGAATATTTCTCTCAAAATTTTTCAGATGATTTTGTTCGCAATTATGTTCAAGATATCTGAAAATTTCAAGGAAAATCATGCATAATTTTCCTCAAAAATACTTGCATTATGCGGAAAAATTTGGCAACGCCCAAATGTTCATACGGCGTTCTTCCTTAGCACATGACGGGCGGACGCGACGGTTTGTAGAGTCCCTCGCTTGCGGTTTCAAGCGGTACGGTGACTGGTGAGAATTTTTATTTTTATCTTTCAGCCGCAAAAATTCTACGAATCGATGGAGAAATTGCGGGTGTTAAAATTTGATGGATTTCGCGTTCAAGGAAACTACTGAGTGAATTGAACACGAGGATATCCTTGGTTCATAAATTGAACAATTTGCATTTTGCAAAAAGGAGCCCAGAGTATTCCGATGACGCTAAGATTGTGCAAATTTTTTTACCTTGCAAATAAAAACTGTTCATCTAAATGAGTTTTATCCTTACTAACGATAAACTATAATTAAATTTTAAGACGATAATTACCTTTGTAAAAAAATTTTACGTGATTTCAGCAACATAATTGCCAAGAATGTAAGCAGCACAATCTTAGCAACATTGGATTGCTCGTGGTTCCTTTTTGCAAAATGCAATCCAATTATTGGAGGAGATATGGACCACATTTTGCAATAAGGAACCACTATCTTTGGTTCATTTTAGAAACAACATATATGTCATTGGTTTCCCTGTGCACAAAGGTGCTTTTATGAAAGAGCCAGAGATAGTGGCTCCTTATTGCAAAATGCAATCCATATGACAAAATGATCTAATCTGCTGTAATGCATGTCGACGGTGTAACTACCAAACCACGTATCTCGTTTGCGGTATTTTAACATATTCGCTCCCATTTTATTCTTTGAAGGAGGGATAAATCGGCAGCATTTCTTGAAGTTTTTACAGAATTTTCTTCGGTCAGAGAAGAAAAAATCACGAAAGTTTTTAAGAGTTGACGTTGAGTCGCTTTCAATTTTAGAAATAAAGTACTAATAAAAAATCTGCGACGTTGCAAACCGAGATACGTATGGTTTGGGAGTTCCACCGTTGATGTATTCAAATTGGAAATGCCGCCAGATGACGTCATTAGGCAGTTTTTTTTCGCTTTTAAATCTATTTTCCTACAATTTTCTATATCAGAAAAACTTATCTACTGTATAAAAAATACAGTGAAATCAACTCTTTAAACACTTCCGATGAAGCAATAAAAAAAATTCGCGTGCACATTTTCGACTGTTTCTAAGAAGGCCGAACGGCGAAAACAATTCAGATAATGGAAAAAATTTGATTGTTTGCTTAGCAGAAGAGGTTTTTTTTTGGCATGTGTGATTCAGTTCCCAAAAAAAATCTTCTCCATGGCCAAAAATAAGAAAATGTCTGGTCCTTTACTTTGACCGCATTTCAAGCAAAAAGGGACCCGGAGTACACAAAATGCCGTTCGGCCGAAATTTTCATGCAGTCCGGGATTTTTCCCTCACTCACGTCCAAAAAACTTCCACACGTTTCCAAATTTTTTGAAGTGATTACCATTTTTTATTCCACTCCTTTTTTTGCTTCTCATTTATTACAAATTCCACCGGCAAAGTTCGCAGCGTTTGCAAGAAATGACATTTGTGCGTATCATTTTTATCGAAAAGTAGACGCAACCCACATTTCACGGCGAAACACTTGATGCAACTATTTTGACTGCCAAGAAGATAAAATTGCATATCCACAAAATGAAGGAGAACTTAAACTCTTCTTGGCCGACTCAGAAACTTGAACGCGAAGTAGGAAAGTTTGATGTTGCGGAACAAACGATACAAATATTTTAACTTCCAAGAAAGTAAAATTGCATATCCACAAAATGAAGGAGAACATGGTATCGTCAAACCCAACCTTCAGTTTGTGTAATCGAACGTTCGGTTTCACGAATTAGAAACTTGGTTTTATTTTTAAGAGTTGGACGCTGAACTCACTTATTTTTAGGAGAACTCATGACTAGGATGCTGATAATTTGTTAAAATTAGTGTGAACTCACTAATTTTTACAAATCTAGGGGGAAAGCGTTGACATTTTTCCCGTAAAATTACTGCGTAAGTGTTGAATGTTTTAAGAAGATTACTGCTCAAATCCCAATTTCTTGAAAAAAATCACTGCGGAAGCGTTAAATTGTCAAGAATTAAATTTACTGCGAAAGCGTTGAATTTATAGAAAATTACTGAGAGCGCGCAAAGTCTGTGCGCCAGCTCAAAGTTTTTCGGATGTGAGTGAGAGAAAAATCCCGCGAAATCGCGTGAAACGTTCGGCCAAATGGCCCCAAAATTCGACTTTGGCCATTGATATTTTTTATCACGTCTGCGTCTCAAATCAATTTCCGACCGATTAAAAATAACTCCGCTGACCATCATTCTTCTTGGTCTAGGAACAACTTTCAAAATGTTGCAATGGAGGCACGCAGTTTTCGACTTTAACTACCGATATTTTGGATAGCCTTTGTGAGATAAACCAATTTTCATCGTCACCTACCGACCAAAGTGCCGCACAAGCGCCATACAGCGTTTCAAAATATTCGCCGCCTTTTCATTTTTTTTTTCTCTCTTTACAAATTTTTACATTTTTTTTTAAGAAATCGTTGTTTGAATATGTTTGAAAATCTCACTGAATTTTATCGGCAGCTCAAAGAAAATGCAGTGAAATTTTCGAAAAGATTTGTTGAACAATTTCTCTGTAAAAAAATAAAATGGCGGCGGAAATTTTTGAACGTCGCATGCCGCTTGTGGTACTTTGGCCGAAAGGTGATGAAATATTATTTTCCGGTTTACATAGGTGCAACGCAGCACAGTATGGAAGTTCGCTACGAACACCATATCGACGGTGAAATTACCAAACCACGTATCTCGTTTGCGGTGTTTAAAAATCTACGCTCACATTTTATTTTTTTGAAATAGACCAAATCAATATCATTCCTTGAAATTTTCACAGAATTTTCTTCGCACGAAGAGGAAAAATCACAGAAATTCTCAAAACTGGACATTACGTAGTTTTTCATTTAAAAAATAAAGTATGACAGGAAGTCTGCGACGTCGCAAACCGAGATACGTGGTTTGGTAGTTTCACCATCGATATTGCCCCTAAGTGCATTCAACCTGACTTGTCACACTCAATTGGACGTATTTATTCTAAAAGACACTATATGCATAGGATTTGCGTGCAATATAGTTCCTTTTAGCATAAACACGTCTAATTGCCCCTCGAATATCCAGAATATCCGATCTGAACGGCAATTCAGCAAACGGTCATTGTGCTTACGCGATGCTTATCACCCGAGAGCTTTCATCGCGAATTTTCCCCAACAAACAACTTGAGAGCGTAGTAAACTGGCGGATTAGCAGCTAGTCAAACACTCGTGAAACGAAACGTACCTCTAAAACGATGGCACGACAAATAGAAAGTGGGTTGCTTTTTTGGCCCACTTGGCTTGACGATGTCTCTCCATGAACTTTTAGACTCGAGTCTATTATGCTGAACTGAACTCGAGAAGAGATGAGAGTACTGAAAATGGGTCAGTTGCTGTTTTTATAGATACACTGGAAAAAAAACACACATTGGATCTAGAGTCCAGACTCTTAAAAACATCGACAAGAAAAAGTACTCTTGATTCAATCAGAATCTCCTAATTTAAGCGGATTTCGTTTTGATTCAAGCGAAAATCCGATTGAATCAAGAGTATTTTTCCTTGTCAATGTTTTCAAGAGTCTGGACTCTAGATCCAATGTGTTTTTTTTCCAGTGTACTTGTTTAAATACTTTTTTTGTATTTAATAGTCATCCAATAAGGACTTTAGGGTCATAGAGGAAAGAAGGGTCATAGAGGAAAGAAAGGGGGTCACACGACACCCTAAGAAAGAAGTAGTGAGTCGGAATTGGGGCGACAGTTTTCGGAAGTGAAAGTTCGCTTTTTGTTAGCTTTCTGGCGAAAAAATCTCAATCCGTTCCCGCGCTAGAAGTTAGATGTTGGTTCACGAATGCGCGAATTACTATATTTTAAGATTTCTTGGGTGGAAGAAAGTGGGCAAATTTGGCTAACAAAGTCTTAGGATTGTGAAGCTTTACATACAAACCAGTTTTCTCAGCTACTCTTTTTTATACTCGTACCATAAGTTCAAGTGCTTTTCTGAGACACTTGTCTTTAATTTTTTGAGAATTCTCGGGATACAGTCGAATTTTTCATCTTCGTTTCAAATTGAGTTGGTCTCATCTTGATTCCAATAGCTTACACTGGCTGCATTTTTCAATGAAAAAGTTCGCTGTCAAGTAAATGTAAAAGAACATTTTTGGGAAATGATATTGAGGACTTATAAGAAAAAAGTACGAAGACCAACCCAGCCGCAAACACAATATCAAAAGAAATGAGAGCGTTGTTGATACACCTTTAAGCCCCGCTCAAGCTCTAGCTTCCAGTGTGAAATATAAACATTAACATTCTTATAGGTCAGACGCACGAAAAAAATATAGACCGCGGACCTAACCGAAATATAAATCAACGATCTAAAATAGATAACTAAGTGTTAAACGTAATAGAGACAAAATAAATTACTTTTTATTAGGGATAGTAATTTACGCCTTTGTTTTATTTATCTTTGCTTGAGTTCATCGGCAAAGTTTATTTCCATTCATTCAGATTTGGAATGGTTTCATAAACATTTTAGTGATGATAAAGTGTGAACATTTCAGAGTTTATAAACGATTATTTCCCACAATTTTTCAGGCTTATAATAACCCACCACTATGATCATAGCGGGTCCGCTGAAAAATCGAGTTGCTCTAACTCAAAAGTTAAATGAAAGTTTAAACTTTGCTCAGGGTCGCTCCAGTTTAAGTATAGGGGAAAACCGCGTGACCATCGAATTCGCATGCAACTAGTGACGAAGTTTCTTTCCGGATTTCCATTTTGGAGGTAGTGCCTGATGCAGTTCTTACAGACACTGCAGTCTCACTGATTTTGTTTTTACTTTTCACGGAGACTGTTATAGTTTTCGATGGTCTTTTGACCCATGGTATCCAAGCTGTAAGATCTCCAAATAGAGCATTTTAAGTTTTAATTTGTCGTGTTAAGAGGTGATAGAACCTAGCATGAAAGTTGGAGAGCACGGATGATAGGTGGCAAGGCGTCGCGTCGCGCCATAATGAAGATCAAGGATTATGAAAATGACGGAAAAAAGTACGGCGAAATAGGATACAAATTAACGTGCTCGGAAGTCGAGAAATTGCCTATCCATGCACAGTGAAGGGAAACATATGAACGTACTATAGACACCACGCCGCACGCCGCTTTTTTGGGGGTATGTAAAACAGGATACAAATCAACGTGCTCCTAGGTCGAGAAATTGCCTACTTATCCACATCGAAGGCGAACACGTGAACGTAAAATAAACCAATAAACAATGGATACCAAACTAATCTTAGATAACTTACCTGCATTCTCGTGACTTCTGATGTCCTTCGGTGAAACGTGTTTTTGAAGATTTTAATAACTAAAAGTTCGACTGCTAAAAAGAATCCTAAAATTTCAAGAAAAACTTCAAACAATCCTTGATCATTTTTTGGTTTTGAGCATGTCTGAAATTTAATGCTGATCTAGATTCTGAAAACCGGTGACCGCAACTCTCGTCCACTTCGACATGATGTTGGCAGAAAAACTTTCGAACTTTTCGAACGACGGCTGTTGGTGTTGTTGTCTCTGCGGTCGTTATTGGTTTTATCGGGTTGGGGGTGGCGCGTGGCTTTCCTTATTTCCATAATCTTCACTATAATTACTGATTACCAAATGCGCCCTAACGAGATCTTTGACCGATAAAGCACTGCTGTTGTCGACAATCCTGATATCGATGCCAACAGATTCAAGCGGCATTGGTGCTTCAGTCAAAGTTTTGCCTCATTCTCGTATATTTTGTTGAACAACAAAACAGCTAACCGGAAATGCTACGCGGGACAGGTCTCTTGAAAACCTGGAAAATCTGATTTTATCGTCTGATTTTTTTTTGCTTTATGCCTATTAATTTCAATAATCAGCCCGCAAGGCTGCATGGAAAAACGACTAAGGGGTGGGTTTTAAAGTGGTCTCACTTAGGTGCAGCATCATTACTGCCGTGCTAAGGAAGAACGCCGTTTGAGGCTTTAGGCGTTGTCAAATTTCTCCTGGCAAATCACTAATTTTCAGGAAAATTTTGGAATATTTGCCTACCCATTTCTCAGATAACTTTGTTTGTAATTTGATCTAAAACTTCTGAAAATTTCAAGGAAAAATAATCATAGTTTTCCTAAAAAATGAACATTTTATCGAAGGAAATTTGGCAACTCTCGAGTGTTCATACGGCGCTCTTCCATAGCATGGCAGCATACTGCTGCGCTAAGAAAGAGGGCCGTATAAGCCTCCAGACATCGCCATATTTCCTTCTGTAAAAAAAACGAATTTACTGAAAAATTGTGAAAATTCATCTCAAATTTTTCAGACATTTTTATTTGCAATTAAATCTAAAATATCTGAAAATATCAAGAAATTAAACGCAAAGTTTCCCAAAAAAATTATTGTTTTAACTGGGGAAATTTGGCAACTCTTGAATGTTCTTACGGCGTTCTTTCTAAGCATAGCATGGCAGAATAGGTCCTAGTCCTTTTCTCAGGGGGTTCGATGTCAAAATTTTGGTTAACACGGGAAGTAAATCACATAACAACCCTAGCTCTCTGTCGACAATTTCAAGAGAAAATGCCAGTTAGTTTTCTTGAAGAAATTTCTTTAAAAAAACGAGTGGTGAATACCAACGTCGCAATCGGAGAAATGCATTCTCCCAGTCTCTCCATTGTTTTCTCCGCTAAATTCACTCCAAACTGTACCAATATCAACACATTTCTGTTGGTTTGGGTTTCACTTCCTATATTACCCAAAAGTAACACAAGAACACAAATAGCCTTCCAGGAGAGCTATTTTTAACACGTTATGAGACCACAAAATATACTTCTGAGTGGTGTAGGTTCGGCCTGAAAGCTCAGATATTGAAGGAGATATGGCCCTGAGGTCTCAGGACAGAGCTTCCCAGGTTGTAGAAAAACGTGGTGTATAAGTGTTTGCAAAAAGTTGAGAAAAGTCTCCTTCTGTAAGATAAGGTCTCTAGTGGTCTCTAAGGATCTGTGACTAGATCCTGTCACATTTGAACGTATTTCTATCAAACGGAATTATGTGCATTATGACGTGAGCCCTGTGTATTCTTATGGTTCTCAGGGCTCATGTCTTAATGCACATAGTTCCGTTTGATAGAAATACGTCCATTTCTAGTTCAGACCCTGCCCAGTGGCCCATTGCCTCGCCAAAAGCTGACTCAGCTGCGCGGGTGGCTAATATAGTGCGACGAGAGTGATGTGTCAGCGAAGAGCGGGACACTAGGTTTAGCGCCGCGGTAGGCAGTCGGGAACGATTAGCGAAGCAGCTCTAGTGTCATCGGAGCTGATAAAAAGAATAAGAGCCGGTGATAACAGCTCAAGTGCTTGCATGCAAATTTCTCCCGCCCCCCTACCTCAGGGTCCCCCGCTGTTTTCTGCACTTCAACTCTGGCGTCTCATGCCCCTGGCCGTTTAGGTCACCCGCGTAACTTCTCTTGTGCACACATTCGGCACGAGTGCCTCTTTGTCTTGCTCAGTCTTTCTCGCTCGTCTGTGGCCGTGGCTCGTGTTGTTTGTTGATTGTTTGGCTAGAAAGTGCCCCCGACGAGTAGGCTACCCGCGCGACGCTGTCTAATTCGAGTTTCAGCGGGTCTGTGTTGTGTGTGTTGTGGCTCGAAGGATTATAGTGTCCCTTTGGTTAGCTGCTCCATGCACGAGTTGGTGAGTTGTTGCCTTCAAAACTCAAAATCCGTCTGACTGTCATTCACTGGAAAGAAAAACATTGGATCTAGAGTCTAGACTCTTAAAAACATCGACAAGATAAAACACTCTTGATTCAATCAGGATTTTTGCTTAAATCAAGAACCAAGCCTCTTAATTTGAGCGGATTTCCTTTTGATTTAAGCAAAAATCTGATTGAATCAAGAGTATGTTTTCTTGTCGATGTTTTCAAGAGTCTGGACTCTAGATCCAATGTGTTTTTTTCCCCAGTGAGGTTGCCAGGTTGTGGAATGAAATGTGGGCTTTTTACATGGGTTTCAGTGGAGAAAATTGCTGATTTTCCAGCTCTATCAGGCAAAACTGCACTGGAAAAAAAGTAGCTTGGATCTAGAGTCCAGACTCTTAAAAACATTGACAAAAAAAATACTCTTGATTCAATCCGATTTTTCCTTGAATCGAAGAGCCGAGCCTCTTGATTTAGGCGGGTTTCCTTTTGATTCAAGCAAAAAGTCCGATTGAATCAAGAATATTTTTTCTCGTCAATGTTTTTAAGAGTCTGGACTCTAGATCCTAGCGACTTTTTTTCCTGTGTGACGATCACTGTATATCGCAGAGGTTAGCGTAAGGCTAATTTTCTGCTTACGACTTAAGGTTTGGACAAGCTCAGGAAGGCGGAATTGGGAATTTCTTGTGGTAGACACAGAAGAGCATTTCGTCTAGGGAGGTCAAAGGGGCACAGTAAAGCACTCTCTATGGAGGGTTGGGGGACTACCCCAGCTTTAAGGGTGGTTCTGGAGCCCTCCATAAACATTTTGAAAATTGAGACGGTTCAAGAGCAATTTTGAGATGTATTTAGTGAGAACTGTTTTGAAATAAAAGTTCAGTGATAACAGGAATGTCATGCGCAGATATGTCGCAAAATTCCTTATATTTTCCGAAGGATAGGTCAAGCAGAACTCCGGTGGGGGGAGCCTCATAACCAATTCTGCCCATGCTAGACCTAGCCTATTAATAGGAGAAAGACGTGTAACATTAATGGTTAAATGGTTTAATTGCAGTCGCGCTGCACCTATAATCTACTCGGTGAAATCCAAAAAAACGCGTTATCCTTACTTGAAAATTTCCGTCTGTGTCTCTTTGTTACCGTCCACAGCAAGGGGAATTCGATCCAACGGAGGCAAAGTTTCTGGGTACATAGAATACATTTGGACGTTTCTATGCTAAAAGGAACTGTGTGCGTAGGTTTTGTGTGCAACATAGTTCCTTTTAGCATAAATACGTTTATTTTGATGAATTTTCACAGAATTCCTCGTGATTTTTTCTAACTTTTTAACGGATATCCTCTAAGAATTTCACTCAAAACTACTAGGAAATTTTTCTCCTGGGGAAAATAAAATGCGAAAGTTAGGTAATCTATTTTTTTATTTTATTTTATTTATTTTATTTTTATTTTTATTTTTTGTGTCGCACTAGATGGTTTTAAAATCATGAACTCAAGTTTTTGTTAGATAAATGATTCTAAATAAACAGAATCCGAATAACAGTTTCCATAGTTCTACAATCGCTGCTTATTTTCATATTTCGAAATGATCTTTTAGGTTTTGGTTCCAGGTTAATTAGTTTCAAAAAAGTTTAGGAAATTGGAGAAAGTAATGTTCCGAAAAAGGTGAAATTATTGATTGTTAAGTCCATGAACTGCATGTGATATTAACACTGGAAAGAAAAAGCACATTGGATCTAGAGTTCAGACTCTTGAAAACATTGACAAGAACAAGGACTCTTGATTTAATCAGAATCTAGCTTATATCAAGGACCAAGCCTCTTAATTTAAGCGGATTTGTTTTGATTCAAGCAAAAATCCGATTGAATCAAGAGTATTTTTCTTGTCATGTTTTAAGAGTCTACTCATAGTGTTTCCATATGTACCTCTAATAGGTTTATAAGCCATAGTTTTTTCTCAGTGTGCATGTAATTTTAATGCATTGTAAGAAATTGTTCACAACAAAGCTGCACATCAACTCGTGTGCATTTCAAACTACCAAGTTGAAAACTGAAAGACCTTCAATTGCCTCTAAAGGGTGTTAAACGATCAGCAAATTCAATTTATTTACAAATACGCCTACCACTCCACTAATCGGCGAACCGCGCTCGAAAAAACTCGCTCAACCCGTTGCAGTGTTGCCAGTAAAACTTCAACGAAACCTTTAAGAGCCTCTCAAAATTGTTTTTTCCGCATCAGTAACTAGGCGTGAATGATCGATTTTCGATGTTTTCCCATTTGAAGCTTTGGTAAAGAATCGATTATTGAGGTGTTCGCAACGAGCATCCTGTTTATCGATCCTTTTCTATAGGTTTAAATGGTGGATCAATCGATGTATCGCAAAGCACGTTACGCCCATGCTTTTTCGCCTGTTTTAAGGATCTACCCAATTGCAGAATGAAGTCCAAGTGTGTGGATTTAAGCAGAATCCATTCAACCTCATTTTGCAATCACACTGGAAAAAAAAACACATTGGCTCTAGAGTCCAGACTCTTAAAAACATCAACAAGAAAAAATACTCTTGATTTAATCAGATTTGAGCTTAAATCAAGAACCCTGCCTCTTAATTTGAGCGTATTTCCTTTTGATTTAAGCTCAAATCTGATTGAATAAAGAGTCCTTTTTCTTGTCAATGTTTTCAAGAGTCTGGACTCTAGATCCAATGTTTTCTTTTTTCCAGTGCAAAAACTACGAAATCTGGCTATCTATCAAAGCACCCTTCTGCATAGGGACTCTAACGGCACGTCTCTTGTCTCTTTAATGAGCTAGGAATAGTAGTTCCTCATTGCAAAATGTATTCCTTTTTAACTACTTCAGTCTATGCCCAGTATCTTTCATATTGTATTTTCTTTCGCACGAAAACCAAACGAGATTTTACATCGAAATTTAGTCGGTTTTTATTATGCACTGGAATAAAAACTTGAATTTTTCAAGGCGTTCTTTTGTTTAGTGCTCTGATTAAAAATTAAATCACTGAAATCAGATAGTGATTAGATCATCATTGAAATTAGACACTTTAAAATTCAGTTAAATATAGACTGATTCTGATCGAATACGCCCAAGTTTAAGAACAGTCCCACACCCTCATGATGTTCAGTAGTCACTGAATAGTGAGTACAATTTTTTTCCGATAGCGCCTGAAACTGGTTTTAAATTTTAAAGCGTCTGAATGAAAAACTATCAAAACTGGCAAGAGCGGGACTGCGGGAGCAGTCAGGACCTCTCCCCCCTCCCCGCCCGACTTCGGGAGTGGATCCAATCATCCAAGCAACGGGTATTGCACATGAATAAACGGAGCTTTAAATAATCGCAGCAGACCGTATTGAAATGCCTCTCAAGGCCGCCAGTAAATTCCGTCAAAGGTAAACCAACCGGGGAGTTCTGGTTTGAAGAAAGTGTAGCGCTCCCCTATTCCTACTCCCTCCTTTTCCTCGTTGAGTTTGTTAGTTACACAAGGTTTCGCTGGACGAGGTTAGAAACAGAATCAAAATACAAGTTTTTTCAGTGAAATTTTACACATACGCGAATAGAATTTATATATTTTAGAGACCATACATTAATACCTCCTTTGGAGATAAACGGTCCGATTCATTTTCCGATGACCGATGAAAGATAGAGCGATTGCTTTAGCGACCCTAAATTAATTTGAAAAAATTCGCAAAGCAAAGTTCTCACCTAGATATTTATGCGTCAATAATAGGAGAATTTTTTTCTTTCTTTTTTGCTCCAAAAGTTGCTCATCAATTATAATCAGGAGAAAAGTAGCGTTAGCCTCCGGACTTATCTTTTATCTCACTTGATTACGTCGCTCAGATTTTTAGTGCAGGGCTGTAAAATAGTTTTACCCATTACTTATCTTTGAAATCCAGTTAAAAATTTTTTTCCACGTTTATAAAAAGGTTTTTGGGACTAAGAATGCCCAGGTGGTTTTCTAAAATTGTTTATTAACAATTTTAATGTATGCATTAGTCGCTTTTACAGCGCACTAGGGCGCTCTGCGACTCCTAACCACCAGGAATCGGCACTGGAATTTGTTTTCGGTGTTTTATTTAGGCTCTATAGGTTCTTTCAAGTACTTTGTGGCTGAACGAATTAACGGAACCTTCCATTCGTTGTAGCTTGTCGGAAGTTTGAAGAAGTAACAATGCGTACATTTCCACGGTTGACCTTGGCTTCGATTGCAGGTCAAGCGAGTGACTATTGAGCTCGAATCAAATTCCACTTAAACTCTTCCGCAGAACGGAAGTGACGGTCCCGAAATTGCAGGGCTCTCCCAATCAGCGCCCAAGACTTCTACACCTAGCCCGTCGTGGCCTTCAATTATTTTAAAGGCCTAGGAGGCCTAGTTGTCAGGTGAAGAAAAATTGCCTCTTTTTCACGGAAATAACAGTATTACAATCCCAACTATCCTCCTGGCTGATTTAGGCGTCAGATATAAGAGTTTTTACACCAGCCAGCAGAGGCCCGGTTGAGTCTGCCAAAAGTTTGGTTAGATCAACCATACCTGGTAACATCATCTGGCGTCAAAATTAGCCAGCAGAATAGTTGGGATTGTGACACTTTTTTTCCCATGCTCTTTTTTTTATGGAGTCGTTCCTACATTGATGCACTGTGTTCCTAAAGACAATATATTTCAGAGACCCCTTACTAACCTTCTAAGCAGTGGCGGATCCAGAGTGAGTCAAAAAAAGGGGGGGGGCATTTGTAAGAGTGCTTCCCTCCTTATTAAAACAGCTTTTAACGACAATAAGTAGGACGTATTTCTATCAAACGGACCTAAGCGCCATAGGGTGAGGAAGGTAGAGGGGGGCTTGGATTGGCGGCGGAATCGGGCGTCCGGCTTATTCCGTCTTATACTCGCTATGCTTTTTCCATGGCGCTTAGGTCCGTTTGACAGAACGCGCTATCCGGCATTCTAAATTCCTTCTAAGGAACTCAAATTGGCGCTTAGTTCCGTTTGATAGAAATACGTCCAGTATACACCCTGAAAGCTACCATCTCCAATCAAAAAGTGCAGAATTTTTGGCGTTTTCAGATCGTACCGCGCGCACGCCAGGAACTTCGAGGGCCGAAGAATTTACTTTTCCAATTTTACAGCATTTTACTTCAGATAGGCGTGGGTAGTTAAAAGCTCACAAGGAGGATTTCGATCGCTTCTGGTTTCCCATTGGTGTTCCTTTTTCAACAAGCTCTCGTAACTCCCAAGTGTATACCGTTTAAAGAAGTTCGGAGTCTGCTTTCATCTCGTACACCGAGTTAAAAATTGGATGTCACACGCGAGTATAATGAGCAATTGGTCGGGGGTTTTCTCCAACAGTGAACTCACTCACTCAAAACGAATGCGTGGATTGATTTGGATGAAAGAGAAATTAGGAGAGAAATGTGTTCAGTTGAAAATCACGCGCACGCACCGTCAAAAATTGAGTCGCATGAATGAAGCTACTCTCGGATTATTCAAAGCTTTCCGTGTCATAGATTCTCTTTGTGTTTTAACTGAACGGAAGTACGCATGCTAATTGGGGGCCTTCAGCGTCAGATCCATCGATTATACGCATTAAATTTCTACCGCGGCAAGAAAGAACGCCGTATGACCCCTCAGACGTTGCCGTCTTCTATCGACAAAAACCGAATCTACTAAGAAAACTTTGAATATTTTTCTTCGAATTTTTCTGAATATTTCGTTCGCAATCTAATCGAAAATATCTGAAAATTTCGAGGGAATATTTGCGGTTTCCTGAAAAATACATGTTTCTTTCGCGGAAATTTGGCAACGCTTGAATGCTCATACGGCATTTCTCCTTAGCATAGCATGTTTGGCTTCGATTGTTTGCAAACACATTCAGGTGAAATAACTAGTAGGCGAGTAGCTAAGCTATAAAATTCACATTTTTGAATCGTAGTATTCCCGATTCCCCTCATCGCGAAATCCCGAATTCCATGCAAGAAGAAAATGCGCAACGATGTCCACATTGAAAAGTCTGGAATTCAACATCATAGTTGAATACTAAAGTTTGCAACTGACCCTCGCCAAATGCAAATTAAAGTATGACAACGGAGATAATCTTCCTTTTGATCAACGATAAGTTTCCCACTCCCCACTTCAATCCATACTTGTCATTTATTCGTAAACCTACGGATTCACTCATTGTCTAAAACATTTTGATAAAAAAAACCTTCGTTTCCCCAAAAGTCGGTTCTTTGCTAATCTTCGCAATTCAGTTTGGGCACTCCATCCATATCACACCAGCAAGTTTCCGTGATACCACTATTCAAGCTTCGATGTATGGAGGAGTATCATCTTTATTTGAAGACGCTTCTTCCTGTCATACTTGCGTTACGAAGACCGTGGCGATCTTCACCTGAAATATTGTGACACATAAAGTCGAATGCTTTCTGTCGCATAAAAAATTAAGTTGAACTTTATGTGACGGAATATTCCGGTTCGAGATCTCCGTGTCCTTCCTAACGCAACCTAGATACAATTCCGTAACGCTGCTGATGAGGAAGAACGCCGTGTAAGTCTTCGATGGTTTCTTTCTACAGTTTCTCAAAACGCCTTCAAATGACGGCGATACTCCGCAATACACCGAAGCTCGAATAGTGGTATGACCCAACCTCGTTTGTGTGATATGAAGTGCGCGAATGGACCACTAGACAAGGTACGAATTTAAGCATTCTGATACATGTTTCTTAACCAGAATTTCACGTAGAACACGATTCGCGCAACGAAAATTACTGAAACCAACTCCTAACGGAGATATTAACATTTTTATTTCACATTGGTTACGAGGAATTTGAACTGCCCGCTCACAAGAAACTCAAAGCTCTACGTGAGTCAAATCGCGGACTACAACGGTTTCAGCAGGTTTCTCAATCGAGCAATGTTCATTTCCCACCTTGTGTTTCTCAAACTATAAGGAATTTTCTATAGCTGAGCCAAAGTGTTAAGATTGAGGTTGCCAGATTTTTTTTAACGCAGAGACGTTCATGATAACGTTTAGCGCGCGATGTGAATCACGTAGAGCATTGAGTTTTCATGAGCAGGTGGTTTCAATTCACGCACCAAGAATCATTAAATATCTTCGGAAGGAGGTGATTTCGGTAATTTTTGTTGTGTGCATCGTGTTTTACGTGAAATTTTGGTGAAGAAACATGTACCAGAATGCTGAAATTCGTACCTTGTCTAGTGGTCCGTTCCGTAACGGTGCTGATGAGGAAGAACGCCGTGTAAGTCCTCGAAGGTTTCTTTCTACAGTTTCTCGAAGCGCCTTCAAATAACGGCGATACTCCGCAATACACCGAAGCTCGAATAGTGGTATGACCCAACTTCGTTTGTATGATATGAAGTGCGCAAATTGAATTGTAATCACTGGCGAAGAACTAAGTTTGTTCGGAAACGAAGGGTGTGCGAGCTGATTATTGAAATTAATAGACAAAGAAATAGACTAAGAAGCCAAATCGAAATGGAGTAACTCTATTGGTTCAGACGGGTGATTGTCATTGAATTAATCAAAAAAAGATTGACTAATTCTAGGTTCCCTCGTCGATTGCCGTTAGTTAGCCTTTTACTTAGTACCTTTTTTGTTCATCGCGACCACCTGCTTCCACGAATAGGATCGCTCCATTTTCCGCGAGTCTTCCTCATCTATAGCTTTGTCTATCAATTTCTATAATCAGCCCGCAGACGAGGGAGATTTCGAAGGAATTTTGAGTCCAAGAAATTCTAAGGAGCGTCTAAAAATATCGACCTGAGAGGAATTTTTCTAAATAATCACATCGTCCAAATTCTCAAGATCTTAAAATGTGTGTATTTTTTGCATTTTACTAATGAACTTTTCACTTTGTTTCAGGTAAGCCATTTGATCAACTTTTTCCGCTATTAACTATCATTTCACGGACGATTCCCGTAATATGCGAGTAAGACTATTTGTTCTTTATCTTATCTTTTCACCTCCGTCTCCTATGTCTAAAGCCTTGTCTATCGATTTCAATGATCGGCCCGCTGCCCCTGAATCAAGTGTTTCATATTGTTAGTCCGCGAGCTTTGCGGTATGTCGATTGATCTGCCATTTGAGCCTATGAGAAGGATCGATAATCAGGGTGCCCGCAACTAACACTTTAATAATCGATTCTTTACCAAGGCTTCAAATGGGAAAATATCGATAATCGATTATTTACGTCTCGCCACTGCTCAGGCTCCTGCGATTGCGGAAAATATTTCACAGAAATTTCCTAGTCATTTATGTCGTTTCATGCACCCAGCCTGTAAAAAAACATTCTCCAGGAAGTACGGATTTGGCGTCTCTATTAACTATTTTATTTTTTATTAACGTCCAACACATCAACCATCAAAACAGATTCTTGGGTACGTGTAAATAACCATCTTACGAATCCTCCCCACTTTTTTCGTCCTTTTTAAAGTTCAAAATGCATTTCAAGTAAGGGAAAAAGCAGTGGCGTGGCATGCTTCGAGATATATCGATATTTCCCCATTTGAAGCTATGGAAAAGAATCGATTATTAATGCGTTCGTTGCGAACACCCTGATTATCATTCCTTTTCCATAGGTTTAAATGACAGATCAATCGATATCGCAAAGTACGCTACGTCACTGCACCTGATTAAAGTTACGACTTGCAGGAGCTTGCAGATTAGTTGCGGGGAGAAAATTGAAGAAAAGTGAAGCTATGCAGGTCTTTTCTCCCATCGGTCACATTTTTAGCATGCTTCATTGCTTCACATTTCTCCAGCGTAATGAGTTACCTCATAATTAATTAAAACAGGAATTGGAGCCCCAAGTAACCGGTATGAGTGCAATAACTTGTCTCATAATAATTAAAAACATCATAATTTTTTCTAGGTACCGGCGACCTGCGTTTTGTCTCTCGTCAATTTTCTTTAGATTTTCTCCGCGGTTCCTCGCTGAATTCCACGAAATTTTTCTATGAAAATTTACGGGGCAAAAAGAATTTGTTAGGCGATTCGTCCAGAATTTTGGCGTTGTCGAATTGGCGTGCGATGTATCGCATCGATCAATTTACAGATTTTTAAAGATTTTGAATTTTTAGCCTAGAAAAAGAACGGCAGTCCCTACGCATGGGCTGAAGGACTCATTCTCGACAGTGGCGTGGCGTGCTTTGCGATGTATCGATTGATCTATCATGCAAACCTATGAAAAAGGATCGATTAAATAGAGTGTTTACAGGGAAAACCTTAATAATCGATTCTTTACTACAGCTTCAAATAGAGAAATATGTAAACGATCATTCACGCGTCGCCACTGAATTCTCGACCAAAAAATGTACAAAATTTAGAAAAATAAAGGCAGGATTTTTTAAGAAAAATTCGCGCATTCGATATAGCGGTCAGTTACTGTATTGAATGCGAGATATTTCTCTAAAAAGACTCCTGCTTTTATTTCTCTCAATCGAAGAAAAAACACATTGGATCTAGAGTCCAGACTCTTGAAAACATCGACAAGAAAAAATACTCTTGATTCAATCGGATTTTTGCTTGAATCAAAACGAAATCCGCTTAAATTAAGAGGCTCGGTTCTTGATTTAAGCTAGATTCTGATTGAATCAAGGGTACTTTTTCTTGTCGATGTTTTTAAAAGTCTGGACTCGAGATCCAATGTGTTTTTTTTTTGTTTTTTTCCAGTGCTCTATTTTACCATTTTTTTGGGTTTGGAAATGGTTCTTCGAGCTCGTGTTGGGGCTGTCATCCTTTTTCTAGCTAAAAATTCAAAATCTGCCAAAATTGTTAATCGCCGCGATTGATGCACATCAGTTCGACCATGCCAGAATCTGGGCGAAATCACCTTAACATGAAGATTGGGCGAGCCTAGTGTCAGTGAAAAATAAATTTCAAGAAAGGCACTTTGTTTACTTCCACGTTGCTTACTTTTTCGCGCGGATAACGCTAAGCTACGTTGCCATTTTGAAGCGGTAATGACTCGGCTGTTTAGTAGATCGAAACCGGTCGTGATCTACGACCTCGACTTTTTTCTAACTTTTCCCATCGTCGAAAATCCTCTCTTCCCCCTCCCTGTATCGCTAGTTTTAACAATCTGGCGGTGAAGTGGTTTTGGCGCTTGTTAATAATGAATATTGGTTCAAAAATACGACAATTTTCATAGTTCCGGACCATATTCTCTATGTACATTGACAATAAAACCGTTACAAAACTAATGAGGTAATAAAAATTGGAACTAGTATAAACAGTTAGCTCCAGAAGTGAAATCTGTGGCGACGCTATTTTTTACTCGTTGGGGTTTTCCTTAGTGATCATGCTAGTTCTTGTTAGTATTCATAAAATCGTAAATAAATCGACAATTTTTTAACAGACGAATGTACAACATGTTCCCACCTTGTATCTACAACATTTTGAATTCTAGCAAAGAAGGCGTTTTCGTAGCTTTCAAAGGTTTGTTTCTCGTTTCGGTTAATTTAAGTTCAAATTCTGCACCATTTGAAATAATTACGTAATCCGCATCTATCGATCTATTCAATCTGCGTGGACACTGATAAATTGATGTGAACTTTATATGTTGGCCGAAGTATAAATTATGGTTCATTTTGAAGAAAAAGAGGGGGGGGGGGTATTCTAATAAAAAATACATTAAATGCCGCCTCTGGGCTGCGAAAATTGTAGCAGTAATTTTGGTGGAAACTTAGCACTTGTGTTTGGAACCAGTGGCGAGACGTGAACGATCGACTATCGATATTTCCCCATTCGAAGCTGTGGTAAAGAATGAAATATTAAGGTGGGAACACCCTGTTTATCGATCCTTTACTATTGGTTTACTGGGAGATCAATCGATACATCGCGAAATACGTCCCGCCACCGCTTGGAACGTACGTACCCTAGCCTAGTTGGACCACATTTTGCAATGAGGAACCACTATTTCTGGCTCATTTTAGAAACAACATATATGCGGGATTTGGAGTGTAGCCGAGTGCTAGAACATACTACATTGCAACTAAGACATTGCATTACAATGTTCGCTGATTTTTTTTTTTTTTTTTTTTTTTTTTTTTTTTTTTTTTAAACATTTATGCCATTGGTTTCCCTATGCAGAAAGGTGCTTTTACATAAGAGTTAGACATAGTGGTTCCTTATTGCAAAATGTAATCCAGTTATCCAGTACCCACGAGAGGATTGATCGAAGTTGGCGGGAAAAAGCATGGGGAAAAAAGCGGAGACAAAATGACACCAAGTCAATTGAATTCTTTGCTACATGACTTTTCGCGAAGTATTGGCACCGTGGATGAGGAGCTCCTTCCTAGTAGGTCGAAACCATTCGCAAAAATGACGGCTCCGGTCATCGATTTACAGTGATGCCGCTCCTGGCAGAAATTCACAATTCCCCCACGATTTGCGTCGGGCATTTTTATTCTTTTATCGTAGCAAGCGGCAGCCTTCTTCGCAGCCTACGTCAGCAAGTGTCCGGTCATTAGCGCCTGCAGTCTGCGCTGAACTGTCAGATTTAGCGCTAAAGTGCATGGATTTTTTATTGAAGCAGTTGAATTACATTTTGCAAAAAGGAATTACCATTTCGCGCTCATTCAGAAAAGCACCTTTCTCCATAGGAAAACCAATGGCATGTTTGTTGTTTCTACAATCAGCCAGAAATAGTGGTGCCTTATTGCAAAATGAAGTTCGGTTATTTTCCTGAAAGTTTTGCGAGCTCTGCCATGATTCTGCTTTTACTGAAGTGAGCTTTTAATTCCGGATAAAGTCATACATGTGAGGTCGCAGTATGGGATCATCACGTCAGTATATAAGTAGAACATGGTAGTTTTCCTTGAGGAAATTGTATTCTACGTGAAATGGGTCACCAAATATTGTGTTTCGTATTTAATATTTAGGAAGTAGCAGGTGCTTAGGGGCCGTCCGTAAATTACGTTACCTAAGTAGGGGGGAGGGGTTGTCTAGCGGTGGATGACAATGGGTGACGGGGAGGGAGGGGTGCCAAGTCGAGGATGACGTAAGCTTTCCGGAAGACGAACAGAGCTGAAAATGCTTGCTTGAAGTTTGACTGTACACGGAGAAAAAAACCTCGTGCTTGGGACCCGAAGTTTAGGTCATATGGATCTCTGAAGTTTTCGGATTGAGCATCTGAACACTTTAGGTCTAGCTGTCGAGGTTCGGATCACACATCTGGAACTTCAGTTCTTACATCTGAAGTACTTCAGATGTGGGAACCGAAGTTTTTCGGATGTGAGAACCGAGGTTTTTCGGATGTGAAACCCGAAGTACTTCAGATGTAAGAACTGAAGTTTCAGATGTGTGATCCAAACCTCAGCAGCTGTACTTAAAGTGTTGAGATGCTCAATCCGAAAACTTTAGAGGTCCATATGACCTAAAGTTCGGGTCCCACGCACGAAGTTTTTTTCTCCGTGTATCTACAGATTTTCATTGATTTTCTGTATTTTCCGCAACTCATGGAGTAACTGTATCCTCACCTTTCGCTCTGTACCGATGATAAATACTGATCATTCAACGACTCGGCAACCGTGTCTGCTGGTCCGCAGGTGAGACCACTGTTGCACTGCGTGTCGAAAGCACATGCAGGTCTCTGGTGGACAGACAAAATATTTTACAGTCCCCGCGCCGCGTCGAGCAGCCTCCGATTATGTGATACATACTCTCGGGGATCGGCACAATTTTCGGTGAACGGTGGTCGAGAAGCGCCTTCTTGAGCCGACTTTTTCGCAACCGAGACCCAGATTTTCAAGAAAAACTATCTGCGGGCTGATCGTTGAAATTGAAAGGCAAAGCTACACGAAAAAAATGCATCACAATCCCAACTATACTCCTGGCAGCTTTTGCGCCAGACATTGAGATTTCCAGTTCTTTGGATGTTCAACGCACATCGGCTAAAAAATTACAGCTTACTGACGAAATTTGTGTTGGTTTGTGTTTCACTTCCTATACTAACCAAAAGAAACACAAGAGCACTAATATTTTTACCAGTGTTTATCATGTTTCAAATTCAAAAAGTCATTATAATCTCCCCACGAAACGACTTCTGGGGAGCAATCCCTGGTAAAAATTGGCAGTAGAATCTGTGTTCCTAAATACCATAGACCTACGGCCGGCTGTAAGATTTCCAATAGCTTCTTTAGCCGGCCACACAATTTCTCATAGCCTTTTATAGCCGAGTTAAGTAACTCACAGTCAGGCGATGAAGTGTATGCTAAACGTCACTAATTACGGATGCTAAGACTTCGTGAGTTTTTGGACCACTGCTCTCTTTTTGGGCCGTAGTATCTTGATTTATTTTGCGAGGAAAGCTCCGTACTTTTGATGGATGCCTGCCATTCCTAATATATTAGAGCGCCTTCAGTTTCGTATGGTACTATGCAATACCTCTGGTGTGAAATAGTTACTTCAAGCGCCGTGGCACGCTGCGGTGCGGCAGGCGGGCAGCCAGCTCGAAACGCGCATTGGCGCCTACAAACCTAACAGGGATACTTCACGCGTTGCGCAATGCGTGAAGTATCCCTGTTAGGTTTGTAGGCGCCAGTGCGTCGCCGCTCCGCTTTGTGTTAGGCTCTAATATTTAATCTGGCGGAGTCAGCGTTATTCAACTCATGATTTTGAAATGTTTGCACATCCTGTATGAATTATTTTCGTTTTAATTGATGAAAAAAAATATGTATTAAAGGAAAATATAACGTGTGTTTTGTAAATATTAAGGTGGTTCCGTATCAAACTTAATGATTTCCAAATCACACGAATTTCTACACAATTTCTTATAGCCTTTTATAATCGATGGCGGAAAAGCAACAGCCAGGCGATAAAGTGTAAAGCCCAGCTATAGGAACTGTAGCCCGGCTGCATAATGTTTTATCGCTTCGTATAGCCCGGCCGTATGATTTTCTCCGCATTCTACAGCCAGCTATATGATTTTCTGTAGCCTTCCTTAGCCGGCTATAAGAATTTCTATGGTATTTTGAAACGCAGCTCTTATCGCCAATTTTTACCAGGGATAACACTCGATCAGCTCAGCTTGCACTTCTGTCTATCGCGCAAGTACTTTTCACGCACCTAGAAATGCAAGCCACAATGAATGACCCGAGCTACTTTTAGATATTTTGGATTCAGAGCGCGGTCATCAATTTTTTCCCTTCCTCTTTTTTTCCCGAAGCGATGCAGTTATGAAACGAGCGCGCATCGAGCAAAAAACCCGCGAATTGTATAATCAATTGTGATGAAGTTTAATCACGAGCGGAAAGTTGAGCTTTCGCGGTTGTTCTGCTATTTTCGCTACCGTATCAGTCGATCCTGACCCGTGTTTCATCGCGGGGGTCGTGAACTTTATACTTGGAGGGTTTAAAAGGTGAGATCGAATCCGGTTTTTTAAGCTCAAGAATCTAGCATAGGCACGCTGAGCAGTTGCTCTGAAGACGATCCAGTCGTGCAAACGAATCAAGAGGATTTAGACACGTTATAGAGTGTATTGTAGTAGTATTAATAAAATAAACTCCTCATACACGGAGAAAAAAACTTCGTGCGTGGGACCCGAAGTTTAGGACATATGGAGCTCTGAAGTTTTCGGATTGAGCATCTGAAACTTCAGTTCTTAGATCTGAAGTACTTCGGATTTTACATCCGAAAAACTTCGGCTCTCACACCTGAAGTACTTCAGATGTAAGAACTGAAGTTTCAGTCGTGTGATCCCAACTTCGACTGCTAGACCCAAAGTTTCAGACGCTCAATCCGAAAACTTCAGAGATCCAAATGACCTAAACTTCGGGTCCCACGCACGAGGTTTTTTTCTCCGTGTATAAACTTTCCAACTTGGCATTGCGGCCAAAATCACAAAAAATCTGAAAAATTCCCGTAAGTTCGAAGTAATGCTTGAATGGGTCAGTTGTGCTGGTCACAAAATCGTGTTATGATGCTTGATTCTTGTAGATTAGCTAAACATAATAAGAGCTGTCCAAACAGCAATTTTCTACATTCAATATTAACTGAGATATCGTGCTTTGAAAAGTTAGGATTACGACGTCACCTACCGCGGTAGTGACACCCTTGGTTTCTTCCACCTTGCTGTCATGAGTCAATGATGCACGCAATTGCTCTGGTTACTCCACATGAAACTCGGATGAAAGCAAGGTGGAAGAAACCAAGGGTGTCAGAGTACCGCATTGGATGACGTATAAACCGAATTTTTCAAAGCGCGATATCTCTGTTAATATCAATATAATAGAAAGTTGCTGTTTTGACAGATCTTATTAATTTTAGCTAATCCAAAAGAATCAATCATAAAAAGACGATTCCGTGACCAGCGCAACTGATCCATCGATAACAATGCCCGTTAAAATACTTTTCTTTTTAAACCAATCAGCGGTCAAAACTTGCATCGATTTTTCACCTTTAAGACCTCGTTTTGATCGTGCATGTGAAGATGGGACACACCTCATGATTTCTTATCGGTGAGCCATGATGTTTAATAATCGGCAGACTGGCGAATATTAACACTGGTGACCTTTAACAACCTCGCATTACGCTTCATATTAAGCATGTAATGAGGCCTCCCAAGCTAAAAATACTTAAAGCGGCTTAGTTTTCCTTGTTTTTGGGAGAGATAGTATCCCTGAAGCTGTCATTTGCCCGAAATTAAGCCCATCATGCTGCCGAATTGATTGGTATACCCGCAAGCGTAAGGAAGGATCTATCTTGAAGGTAATCTCTAGCTCTCGGGTGACTTGATTGGACAGGTGGAAAATTTGCTCACCTCCTCGACCCTTGAAATCACTCTCTTCCTGGCTCTTGAACAACAAGTCAACAATAATCAACAATGTTTGACCCAGTAACGGTGGCGAGGAGTGAATGATCCGTTATCGAGTTTTCCTCATTTGAAGCTGTAGTGAAGAATCGATTATTGAGGTGTTCGTTGCGAAAACCCCGTTTATCGATCCTTCTCCATAGGATTAAATGACTGATAAATCGATATATCGGAAAGCTTGCCACGCCACTGTCCAGTAGTCATCTTTGCGAGGTCCTTTCGCCTAAAATGGATGGTGTAATTGGAAAACATCAGACGTATTTTAAGTTTTTTCCCCCAAAAAATTCGAAATCAGCAACTAAGTCATTCGAATGAGTTCAGATATATTGATGAGGGGCTTGGAGGACAAGGTGCATAAGTGCAGTTTTTACTACTTCGAGAAATACGTGTTCGAAGGTTCGAAATTATACATGTATCCTAATGGCGGAAAGAAAGTTTAAACTGACTTTTAGGTGCTTAAAAATTGGAATTTGGGAGCGAATTTTTCTCAGAATATGCATTTGCACTATAATTTTCATTGAAATAATTTATTCCTCAATTTTTTTTACAAAAACTGTACTCATGCGCGCCCTGTCCTCCAAGCCCCTCAATTATTGCATTCCCGATCTTCATCGATTGCACCGTTTAACAACATACCGATGACACCCCCCCCCCCCCCATTTTCAGCTCCTACACAGTTAAAAATTTTGGAGTGAAATTCCTTGCCGGAGTCTATATAGCACCCGAAAACCCCGTGTGATATGTTTGCGGAGCGGAATCGATCTCATTACGGTGTGACTTACACTATTACGGCGCGGATTTTTCTGTGAAGTCACGACTTGAAAGCTTTGGGAATAGATGGATTGCATTTTGCAAAAAGGAACCACTAGCATTGCAACGATGCTAAGTTTGTGCAACTTCATATTTTGCAATAAAATTTCGGAAATCGTGAAAAACTATGAAATGTAGATAGTAATTTTTGTCTTAAATTTACAGTTTTTAGCGAGCAAAATGGAAACTATTAATGAACTAGTCGTGATTAGCTCGCTTTGCGAGCTGACACGTCTAGCCGGGGAGTGCCCCTGGACCCCAGTTCTACGCTTCGCGACGAACTTGCGACTCGCTCCGCGAGCCGCCACCGCCCCGCACAGTTTTTAACATTGATGAGGAGACAACATCTATGTCTTAATCTTCTTTTTCACCAAGTTTTACAGAAATTGATGTTCTAGGAGTCCGGACCGCGTTTTCGTGCGGGGCCGCCATCTTGGATTAGGAAATGTTGAAAATCTGACCAAAAATGCGAGTTTTCCGTCAAAATACACCTCCTAATACCGAATTTCACAAAAATCGATGGATCGGAAGCCAAGATAACAACTTAGACCACGATCGCCATTTTTGATTTTTGAATTTTGAAAATCGGACCTAAAATTCTAATTTCCCGTCGAAATACACCTCCTAATCGGTAGTTGCACAAAAATCTATCGATATCAGGAAGCGATGTAACATTTTAGACCACGATCGCCATTTTTGATTATTGAATTTTGAAAATCGGACCTAAAATTCTAGTTTCCCGTCGAAATATACCCCCGGATACCGAGTTTCACGAAAATCGATCGAACAGGAGCCGACTTAGCATTTTAGGCCACGACCGCCATCTTGGATTTTGAGATTTTGAAAATCCGACCAAAAATTCGAGATCCCCGTCGAAAAGTACCCCCGGATACCGAGTTTCACGAAAATCGATCGAACAGGAGCCGACTTAGCATTTTAGGCCACGGCCGTCATCTTGGATTTTGAAATTTTGAAAATCCGACCAAAAATTCGAGTTTCCCGTCGAAAAGTACCCCCGGATGCCGAGTTTCACGAAAATCGATCGAACAGGAGCCGACTTAGCATTTTAGGCCACGGCCGCCATCTTGGATTTTGAAATTTTGAAAATCTGACCAAAAATTCGAGTTTCCCGTCGAAAAAAACCCCCGGATACCGAGTTTCACGAAAATCGATCGAACAGGAGCCGACTTAGCATTTAAGGCCACGGCCGCCATCTTGGATTTTGAGATTTTGAAAATCCGACCAAAAATTCGAGATCCCCGTTGAAAAATACCCCCGCTTACCAATTTCCTCAAAAATCCGTTGAAAAATACCGCCTAAAACCTTATATTTCGTCTATAAGGCAGTGACGTCACGCAACAGGATTGAACCTGTTCGGCGCGATGCGCGTAAACAACCGCGTATCTCCAATGTAATACTATATGGAGAAACAACTTTTCGCTCTTGCGGGCGTCCTAAGCAGCGGATTTGAGTGGGAATAATTTTAATCAACTCCTCATTACAATAGCTAAGCGTGTGCCAATTTTAAAGGAAATCGCTTCGGCCAATTTTTATCTAGGGGGGGCAGAGTGAGTGGGAACAGCAGCTTTATATAGAGTAATAATAATAATAATCGGGTATTTCCTCCAAGACAAAAGAAGTTGCACAATCCTAGCAACATTGCAATGCTAGTGGTTCCTTTTTGCAAAAAGCAATCCAGATGAGCGTTGTCGTGGCTTTGACCTCTAGTTACCTTTATTGCCCCTCATCCTGTTAGATACTCTCATTCGGAAAGGACGGTGTTTTCCATTTTTTTGCATGTATTTTTCAAAGTTTTTCTTTTCCCCCCGACCCGGATTTGTTACGCAACGCGGGGCCTGACCTCCCTCCCCTCTCGTAACGCACCGTAACGCTGGCTTAACCCCCCCCCCCCCTAAGTGCGTTACGTAACACTTGAACGGCTCCCAACTTTTCGTTAGACCGACGAAGAACGGCGGAACCTTCCCGCGCGAGTTAAATGTTAAAACCAAGAGCGAGCAGCCGGCACAGCGAGATGACATGAGTCGAGCAGTTCAATCAACCCGGTGACCTTGCTGGTCGGCCGACCGCCATGGGTTGTTTTCTTCTCCTCTCTCTCGCTCCCGCGGATCTCGCCGCGGGTCCGCTCTATCTCTCTCTTTCTCGCCTCCCTGACCCGCCCTACTCGCTCCGCACCGGGAATATTTGCATCCAGCGTCATCCTTCTTCCAACTGTTCCAACAGGACCCCTTTCCCCCGTCCCCCCGGCAGCCCCAAGGTCCGTGACCTTCCTCGGAATTGCCGTCGACAAGGGAACCTGGAAACCCAGGCCGTTGCTATGTATTTTGCAGATGTAGAATCGGGCGATGAGGGAGCGTTCATGAATTACTTAACGCTTTTTTCGGAATTAATGACAATAATCAATAACTGGGGGGGGGGGGGGGCTGGCCGCCACGCGGTCCAACCCTCGGGGCGCTGCGCGTCCCCTAAGGCCGCTTCTTACTCTTCTTACTCCCCTTCCTCACCCCGCTCATCGAGCGTCGTAAAAATGATTTTATTAGAATTGAGAGGATTTCCACTTACGGACTTAGAACTCCAGCTCATCGATCGTCTTACTCCCCTTCCTCACCCCGTACATCGAGCGTCTTAAAAATGATTTTATTAGAATAGAGAGGATATTTGACCCAGTAGCAGTGGCGAGGCGTGAATAATCGCTTATTAATGTTTCCCCATTTGACACCATGGTAAAGAAGCGATTATTAAGGTTTTTGTTGCGAATACCTGGATTGTCGAACCTCTTTCATAGGTTCATATATGGCAGATCAATCGATGCATCGCAAAGCACACCACGCCACTGTTAGTCCATTATTTTTCTCTTGGGTCTGTAACAACTACCCGTTTCAACCCGTAGTCTCCGTTTTCCCTTTGTCCATCGTTTTGTCTCTCAGTGTCAACAATCAGCCCCCAGGACACTACTTTCTTGATCCTGATCTAGTAAATTGTCCAACCAATTGCTGAAATCAGTTCTTCATTACCTATTTCTTTGTCTATCAATCTTAACAATGAGCCCAATGCGGGTTTATTGTTGAAATTGATAGACAAAGCTGTAGACAAAGAAAACAGGGAATATGGAGCGATCCTATTGGTTGAATTTGTTGGTTCCTATAGGCTTTGAAAGAAAATGATGGACTAACTATAGGGTCTCTCGTGGGTTGCCGTTAGTTAGTCTATTATCTACCCTCTTTTTCCACCGCAACCACCCGCTTCCGCCGCAGTAGGATCCCTTTTGTCTTATTTGTCTATAGCTTTGTCTATCAATTTCAACAATTGAGGCAGCGGCCAGAAGACGCACCTCTCATAAAATTATAAGCTCATTTACAATAATTACAATGCTACCTCGGTCGGTTCTTAAGTCGTTGGAAAGCGGGAAACTCGGCAGATCCGTGGCCGAAAAAGCGACGAAACTCGTCGATCGGGAGCTTACGTTTACGAGCTTGATAACCGGCCGCGGTTTATTACATCACCGATCGACATAGCGAGCGTGGCGCGCGCGGCAGGCGGGCGGGCTGATTGCGGATTATCTCGGCTCAAAAGTAGCTCCGGAGTTCAAGTTCAACGATCTCGGCGACCGTGCGTGTCATGGCATCGCCGAAACTTAAAAAAAACCGCTGCCGCCGCGCCGCGCGACGCAATCGCGATCGATCACGCGTTTGCAGCGGTGGAATGAATGGGTCAGTAGAACAGCAACAGCGGGCTGATTGTTGAAATTGATAGACAAAGCTATAGATAAAGGAGATGAAGTGAAAATCAGGGTTGCCAATGTCAGGGAATACCGGAAATTGCCTGGGAATTTAAAAAGTCAGGGGAGACCTGGAATTGTGAGCGAAAAATGACGAAAATGTCAGGGAAAAATTGTCAAATCACTTTATTTGCTTTCGAGTGGGTTTGACGTTTCGAACAACAAATTTTAAACTTTTTCTAACCGTGTCTTTTTAAAAATCTTGCATTTTTTCAATTGACAAATCAAATGATATGTAGCTAATCTACATGAATCAGGGTTACCGCGGTCCGTGAATACCAAGAAAATCGGAATATGTCAGGGGAAATTTGGAAATGTGAGGGAAAATGACGAAAATGTCAGGGGAGTGTGTTCGATTAATGTCGATTAATACATACCCTCTCATCACATGCAGACTACCTCATACTCTTTTTTGTAACTGAACAATTCGCCTCCTGCCGCGTCTGCAGCAACTGTTGTTACGAATATGTTGTGCGTGCTGATTTCAACTCAGTGCATACCTGACTTTCTGAAGACGTTTTATGAACGAAAGCAATTCGCCTTCAGCTGCGTCTGCAGCAAATGTTGATGCGAATATGTTATGCGTGCTGATTTTCGCTCATTACATACTCGACTCTTTGAAGGCGTTTAATGAGCGAAAGTAGAGCACCCTGTCGGAAAACCGCAGAAAAGAGATTGAATGAATAGCTCAATCCCTACTTCGTTCGATCTCCGACAGATTGCGCTACTTGCGCACATAAAACGCCTTCAAAGAGTCGGGTATGTAATGGGCGAAAATCAGCACGCATAACATATTCGTAACAACAGTTGCTGCAGACGCGGCAGAAGGCGAACTGTTCAGCTAAAAAAAAGAGTATGATAGGTAGTCTGCATGTGACGATGAGAGGGTATGTATTTGATCGACATTAATCGAACGAAAAAAAAAAATGTGAACCGATCAACACCGATTCATTGGACAAATAATTATAAAAGCGGATCAGAATCCGTGGAAAACTTGCATTTGCCACGAAAATATAAAATTGCGATAAGTCGAAAGCAGGATCAGCCATAATTTTGATTTTCCGCGATTTTGAGTCCACCCGTACCATAGACTCACCCCCTGCAAAAAGTTTATGGGTAGATGTCGCATTTTTCTTTGCTTCAAGACCACTGTGTCCTGGCATATCCTCAAGTTTCAGGGAATTTTACCTAAACGTGACAGAGAAATCAGAGAATTTCATTTTCTAAAGTCTGTGGCAACCCTGGTCTGGGAAATTGTGGTCAGCGAAATCAGTATAGAAGCATAATTGAGTGGAAGTTCCGTGTGGATGTTAGAAAAATATAATTTCCATATGCGGAAGCATTGGAACTTCTCGTTTTTCTGCGGCTCGTGAAATTGAAAAATCCAGACGGCTTGGAAGTTTTTCGTGGGGCAAAAAACTAAACTAGAAACGGTCGCAATTATTATCGGGATCTTTTTGCGCCGTTGTATAGTCAAAATTGGATAGAGCCATGAAATGAGTATCGCTTCATTTCCAGGAATGTAGAATTTAGAGTTTTTGTCGTGGCTGCAGGTTTAATCATCTCCCAGTATCAGTGACACGAGATCACCAAAGCTATTTGTGAGAAAAAACCCACCGCCGCACAGTGGATCGAATCAATGACAGAGGTCGCACTTTGAATTTGTATCTGAAACTTCAAATTTTTATGTTTAATTCGTCAAATTTTGAAATTCAAGGGGTGTATCCGAAGGTAAATTTCACGAGGAAACCAATGGAACCACTTTTAAAACCTCAAAGCTTCGTATAAACAGAGTTATTAGCTTTTAAAGTTTCTTAATTTAGGCAGACCTGTCCCATTGACTCGCTCCACTGTGAGCCGGTTAGGTGGTTTACAGTGAAAAAAACGACCCTGATCACGCGATTCACAGGTCGTGGCCAACATAAAACCAATGTTTACGGGGAAATTTTTCAAAAGTGATGAATTTTTCCCCTCTCGTGAGGAAAAATAAAATGGAATTCACAGTAAACGGCCGATGTTTTTATGCTTTTTGCGCGACCTCCGATCGAATTGGCCAAAGTAACTCGCAGAAATGACGAAAACCTGGCGAAATTAATGTGGACAAAGAGGTATGAGTGGATTTCAGCTAATATAATGGGAGAATATGGTTCTAGAAAAAAGTTGAAACGTGATTTGGTCTTATCAAGCTAAGTACTACTTTTCTATCATCTTGGAGCTCCACATTTTATGGAACATAAAATCGTGCGTTGCAATATCTTTACGATTATGGATAGAAATTAGACTTCAAAGTTAGAAAAACCAACATTAATGTTATTCTGGTGACGCTTACTGTTTTAACGTTAAAATCATTAGTTCAGCTGAAAGTTTATCCTCCAATGTACTGATTGAAAGCGGTAGAATGTAGTTACTTGAAAAAACAAAAGCAAAAAAAAAATTGAAGCGCCGTTCGATAAAATACAAATTTAAAAGTCAGAAAACCGAATTTATTACTAAGTTTCATTCCATTAACTTACTTAAGTCACATTATCTCTCCCTATCTATCATGAAATCAGATGAATGCTGCTCTGAAACTATTATTTGTTGTGAAAGAAAAGTTGATTGAAGAGTGAGCGTCACCAGACTAACATCGCGTCACCAGAGTGACATGCAGTCGTAAACACGAGTCTCTGGGTATGAGTTTTCATAATTTAAACTTTTAAATATTCAGGAACACATTTTATCCAATCAGGAACTTTCCAACAATAAAATATTAAAAGCATGTCATTCTGGTGACGTGAGGTGTCATTCCGGTGACGTCACATGACTGACAGTCATGTAAAATGCTCACTTTCTATCCAACTTTGTGATTAAAGCTCATCATGAACCCATTCCAAAAACTTTGAGAGCCTGTGTATATAGTCCGTATCAGACGATCAAACTAGAGGCTTCAAAGAGGCTCATCGATGCCTTTTCTGCGGGGCGATTATTGAAATTTCTTGTTTGTCGGATCGACATAGATGACATAGGTTAAAAGGCGGAGCGTGATTGGTCGGCTATGTCTTATCGCTGCTTTGTCGTGCCTTTGTCAGGTGGAATGATCGACAAGCTAACGGCACCTCTTAAGTTTCCGACAGTATGTCGATCATTCCACCTGACAAAGGCACGACAAAGCAGCGTTAAGACATAGCCGACCAATCACGCTCCGCCTTTTAACCTATGTCATCTATGTCGATCCGACAAACAAAACATTTCAATAATCAGGCTGCTGGCCCTCTCATTGGCCAGCGGTTTTAGTCGGGGCAATCGATGAGTCTCTTCAAAGCTCCTACTTTGATCGTCCGGTACGGGCTTGAGATTCTCGTAACAAGTAGCCTACAAAATTACGCAGAAGCCTACCTAGATATCTAGAATTCGAGAAATAGTCATTCTAGTGACTTCACCAGAATAACAGTCACCAGCGGGCTGATTGTCGAAATTAATAGACAAAGCGATAGACAAAGAAGACTTAAGGAGTATGGAGCAATCCTATTGGTTAATTTGGGTGGTTCGTATAGACTAAAGGAGAAAATGATTGACTAACTATCGGGTCTTTCGTGACTTGCCGTTAGTTAGTCTACTTCTTACCTCCTTTGTCCATTCCAACCAATCACTTCCACCAACAGAATCCTTCCATATCCCTTTTGCCTTCTTTGTCTATAGCTTTGTCTGTCAATGGACCACTAGAAAAGGTACGAATTTCAGCATTCTGATCCATGTTTCCCAGTCAGAATTTCACGTATAGCACGATTCGCACAACGAAAATCACTTAAACCAACTCCTAACGAAGATATTCACGTTTTTATTTCACATTGGTTACGGGGAATTTGAACTGACCGCTCACCAGAAACTCAAAGCTCTACGTGAATCAAATCGCGCACTACAACGGTTTCAACAAGCTTCTCAGTCGAGCAATGTTCATGTCCCACCATGTGTTCAAACTATAAGCAATTTGCTACAGCTGAGCCAAAGCGTCAAGATTGAGGTTGCCAAATTTGTATATCGTAGGACAGTCATGATAACGTTTAGCGCGCGATGTGAATCACGTAGAGCATTGAGTTTTCATGAGCGGGTGGTTTGAATTCACGCATCAAGAATCACCAAATATCTTCGTAAGGAGTTAATTTCGGTAATTTTCGTTGTGTGCATCGTATTTTACGTGAAATTTTGGATAAGATACATGTGTCAAAATGCTGAAATTCGTATTTTGTCTAGTGGTCCATTTCAATAATCAGTCCTCAGACTGACATTTTGAGATAATACATTTTTCCCTCCGAGACGATGTAGCGTTCCCCGCAAAAGTCGCAAAGTCGGTGCGTGCGACCCGCAAAACACGTCGGCGAAAATCTGCAATCGAAGACTGGTTTCCCAGGACAGCATCGGGGCACATCGCCTCGTCTGCATACTTGTATAGCCAGTGTTTATTTATCGTTGTTTCGAGTCGACAGTTGAAAAGCAGTTCACTAAGACCACGCCACGATGCGATAGGAGCATCGAACTGGGGAGATCCTAAACGTAAAGGCCACTCGAGTCGTTCATGCGACTTACAGTGCTGAGGATTTGTGTGACAAAGCATTAGCAGCCGCTATTCGATAGTGGTTCGATGTATCGTTTGGCTCAAGACAATAGAACAAACCTTCAAACAATAATTTTAGGACTTAAGTTGGAAATGCTGAAAATGAGAAAATTCCTAATGGAGATGTTGCATGTGTGAGGAATTTGCGATTTGACTAGTGATTCTTACGTAAAAGTTCGCGAGAAACACGATGGTGCCACTGGTTTTCTCTGAAATCAACTCTCAAGCTCAAAAAAAGCTCTCAAGTTGATGCCAAAATGGAGGGGATATCCCACGCTATCCTGAGAGTCCACCTCTACATCAAGACAAACTCTCCATGCAAAGATATAGGGAGCAAATACATTGACAGGGCTGCCACTCTAATTGGGGACTCCAAAACTGAAAACACGGCAATCTTGCTAATGTATTTGCTACCTATCTTTGCATGGAGAGTTTGTCTTGATGTAGAGGTGGACTCGCAGGATAGCGTGGGATATCCCCTCCATTTTGGCCTCAGCTTGAGAGCTTTTTTTGAGCTTGGGAGTTGATTTCAGAGAAAACCAGTGGCACTATCGTGTTTCTGGCAAACGTCTACGTGAGAATCACTAGTCAAATCGAAAATTCCTCACACATGCAACATCTCCATTTTTTCGCTTTTCATTGCCATTTTGTACTCATGAGAATAAAAACCTATCACTTAAAACCCGTTCCTTCAAATCGCTCAATTGACTTTCGAGGCTATGATTCCATGTTGAACTATCGATATCGATACAATCTCACCTGGTTGACGCATCGAATACGATCCGTGTGGCCCCACCTCTAACGAGAGGACCATTTAGCGACATTTTTAAAACCTGGGTCATAATTCAAGAATTCGCGACAGCGCGCTTTTCCATTTCCAAATATAGGTCTTTAAAAATGATTGGATAATAATCGTAACACGATAACTTGATATGACATGCTACGTCATCGATGTGACGTAATACTAGAAAAGAGGGCCCTTAATGGTTGTTGCTTGGCCCCATCCCGGTCCTTGCTTGGCCTCATCCCATTCCTGGACCATACTTCGTCGTTCTTCGTTTTCCGGACGGACGAGCGTTAAGTACATTTCAACTTCGGCAAATTTCCTTTCAAAATTTTTAATTTTACTTGGACATTATTGGATATTCTTACCTCTTGAAAATTTCGCAGGGTTTTCCATGAATCACTGTCAGAAATGAGTGAAATTTTGATAAGAAATCTCGCTCTCACTCTTGTGTAAAAACAAGAACTATGCGTATAGATTTTGCAACCTTGGGATGGAAATACGTTCTGTCGTTCGGGAAACAACGAATTGAAAGGCTTGTTTCAAGAAAGGCGTAATCGGCCATAGTCAAGTTTCCTGAAAACATAAAAAAAATTGAATTCTCCGAATCGAAAAATTCAATTAAGTTTTTACGTACCGTCTGTAACAAGATTTCGGTCAAACGAAGAATTTCGTAGAAATTGGGCATGGACTAAAAAAAATAACTTTTTCTAGAAAAATCGTTTATCGAAAATCTTGGAAGCATTCTCTGATTTTTCCGTTTTCCCTAACTCAAAAGAGGGTTGTTTCCCTCAAATTTTTCTATAAAGATAAAATTCGCGCTGTTGCATTCATACTGGACTGGAATCCGATTATCTCATTGAAATTTAAAACTCACGGAAATTTATAATTTTCAAACATATTTGCTAACTATTTGTCTGCGGTCCTCTCTCCAAATGAACAAATTCATCGCACTTTCACTTATGAACTCATTGGTTACGCGCGTGTAACTTTTTTGGAGATTATTATTTGCTTTCGGCGAAAAAATTATGGAAATCTACCGGATAAAATCCAAAAATAACACGGACAAAAAATGAAAACTTTTAGGATGAGAGTGCTCGTCTGCTCGTAGCAATGCCTTTTATATATTCTATCATAATTAAAAGGGGAGGGAGGTTTGCTAATGCACTTTTTGTGATGTCAAAAAAGGTTAGTGTAGGTTCAAGGCCTGACGCGAGTCGAATTATGCCAAAGGATTGTCAATTTATTTCTGACTCGATCGTTCCCAGTTTTTTTTTTTTTTTTGAAAATGAACGTGTAACCCAAAAAAAACTGCCTTTTAGTTAAATCCGCACGGATTCTACTCAGAAAAACCAAATTTTGTCGACAAGAAACGACGCTTTGAGGCGAAATAATATCTCAAGAAAAGATTTTTCCACTGAATATTTTTCTCGACTTAGTGAGCGGGATTTTTCCCGACGAGAAATCCCGAGAAAATGTCCCGTTATAAATTTTTCTTGCACCACATCCTGAATGTTCTTTCCTGTATTTATTTATGAGTCAAATGAGGATCATGTGTTTCCATGCCGTTGCCCCACGCCCTCCATGGCAAACGATTCAACTTAAAATATTTTCAAAAAAAATTTCTTCAGTCTCAAGTGGTTTTTCCATCTCAATTTAGAATTTCCCTATACCGACATTCCTAGTCGCAACCAGTTTCTTCTCCCTCCTTTTCTTTTTAGAGCCCTAACCGGTCCCATGGTTCTTTTCGTTTGTTTCTCTCTCCCTCTCCCTCCCCCCCTCCCTCTCCCTCCCCCTCGCTCTGTTGGTACTGTGAGTTGTGTGTGTATATTTTTGTGCGTTTAACATTTATGTGTGAATATATTTTGCTTCATCTCGGCTCTCTCATTATTACCTGCAAAGCAAAATATAGGGGAACAAAGTCTGTACCAGGTTCTGCCGTATCACGTGATATCGTTAAATTCCTCAGCGATTTTTTTCTCGGTTTAATCCGTGGTTGCCAGATTATCGTGTTTAAGTAATCAACAAGTGACAGGAGGCACTGGCTACCATTGGAATTTGATTAAACACGGAATGTATGATTTGCGGAGTTTTTAAGTTGGATATCGACGTGCGATCTAAACTAATAGTGATAAAAAGTAAAGTCTTTCTCTTTCCTGATGCTCGTGTAATATGCATAGTTATTGCGTCATTCCATTCTTAAAAGCTAATCACAAGCTAAATAGCGGCGCCTCACAATTTCTACAGGTGAACTTGCCCTATAAGAATTGCACTGCATTTTGCAATTTAGAACTATAATATCTGGCTCATTGTCAGTATAGAAACGACGTATGTATCGTTGGTTTCCCTATACACATCGCCATTTCCCCCACGAAAAGAACCGTAACTACATTTCCCCCCTGTAAACTGCATTTTTACCAGGAAAATCTTGGAAATTTCTATAACTGAAAGCTACAGATATACTATACATTACACTTCAGCTTCACTATATTCGAATGTTGAAAAAAAGACGTTTAAAAATCAATTTTGGTGCAATCCCCTGGTGGTAAAATACATCCACTCTCAGAGAATAGAATTTTTGGTATGAAATTTGGCGCAGTTTTACCCCCCTCTTCCAAAAATCTGCTCGGTTTAGATGATTACATAATTCGTGGCAAAATAATCCCCTGAATTATTTCCTTAACTTTCCCTTTCCTTTCCTTTTCCTTTTCCTTGTTGTTTTTTCTTTTCCTTTTCCTTTACTTTTTTTAAAGTATCGATGGCTTTTTGCATTTCGATGTAATGTCATGCATGTGTGATGCTGTAAAAAGCTGACAACTGCCCGAGCGCTCGTGGTCCATCATCTTGCTAATCTAACCTATAAATCTTACTATATGAGCCGAGTCATTTTCAGAATTGAAAGCAATTTACCCTCCTTTTCTTTTTAAAAAGATTCACAATTGTTTAGTCATCGAGGTGTTTGTCTGTTACAATGTTGCTGGACAATTATAAATCACTCACAGTCTCGTGTTGAGTCTTTATCTGACCGACAACATAAATAGAAACGTTGTAATTATCGTGTGATCTCTGCTAATTCTGTCAAACTCTGCCCTTATTTTCAAATTAAACGTTGGATTTGATCACGGTGATTAGCAAGCCGAACCTCGAAATAATTTTTACGGCACACAATGGATTGAGTCAATATAGTAGAGGTCGGACACAACTGGAAAACTTTAAACGCTTATAACTCCGTTTTTACACAATTTTTAGGCCCTAAAAGTGGTTCCATTGGTTTTCCGCAGGAGCATCTCTTAAAGTTTAAAATGTGAGGAAATAAACATCAAAATTTGCAGTTTTAGTAAAACATTTCATGTCCGACCTCTCTAATTGACTCCATCCACTGTGCGGCATCAATGAAAGCTTCGATTATTTTCGCTTTAACTGAGAATACCTTTAGTCGTACGTCCTGCATATTTGCGAACACTCTACAAGTAAGAAGGTAGTCTCAAGTGTGTATTCTAGGAAAATGTCTAAATTATTTCTGTGGGCAAAATTTGGTTTGTTTTCCAAGAATCGTTTAGTGAACTACAGCGAGGAACATAAAATTAGCTAGCTTTGTCTCAATAGTCCACATGACTGTCGTGAAGTACAGAAATATTTTCGCCTTGTGGAGGAAGAATTTCCTGAGGACAGTCGCCGTGCCGGCTATTCATAAGAACAAATGGTACGAAAGTTCCTTTTTCCTTGAACTTGCACTCCTTCCTTTCCTTTTCTTGAAAGTTCCTTTTTCCTTGAAGTTTTACTTAACTTGTACTTGCAGATTTGATTAGAGTGATGCGCTGAGAAGCTGTAAACGCCGACTTAAAAACTAATTATAATTCCATCATTTTTACACTGCCATAATAAGTTCGCTGGGATGTTTCTTTGTCAGTCTTCAGTGTAACAGTTGCAACGCGGCAAAAACGCATAAGTACCCTTGGTAACAGGTCCCCTTTTGAAATGCGCTCTGGTCAGCCTTTCTTTAATTACGGCTGTGACAAATGGTCCTGAAAAACCTGTCTGTTCCTTCAGTATGCTCCTCCTTATCCTCTTGTAGACTTGGCCGGTTTGCGAGAACAAGGAGACAAGAAGATTAAGGAGGGTGAAAAAGGAAAAACTGGCTCTCTGCCCCGTGTATTTTTATCTTGTTCTTTCTTTCCTTCGTAAGGAACCAGCGGTTGTTCGACTTAATCTGAAATACTGGTCACTCTGAAAATCGCTAGGGAATTTACGATCTTGTTTTAAGAACATTCTCTCTGAAACAAAATCTGACTTACCTATCATAAATTTTTCTGAAGTTAAAATTAGAGTCGTCAAATATTACATATCTGGTTTTTTACGTATTGGTTGAATTTAGAAATTCCCAAGGTGTCCATATCGTTGCACGTAAAATTTTGATGCACAATCGTAAATGATTAGTTTTCAATTCCTAATGGAACATTGTGCATGAGAAACCGGTCTTGTGTACCATAACAAAGTGGCGCGTACGCAGATTGTGTAGTTATAGGTAAATTTTAGACTTTCCTAATGTTTCCATTTTACGTTTTCACCCATTTCCGTTGAGAAACGATGCCGCTTTTCGTTCCAGCTAAATTTTGCAGAAGTTCGCATTAGAGTCGTATTCATTGTCGATCTTTAAATGACTCTCTTCTTCAAAAAGCCCCTTAAGGTTCATTTTCAGTGTATTATATCATAATTATTATAGTGAGGTATTATATCAGCGCGTTCTCACCAAGTTTTACAAAACATCAACATTCTTGTCACAAGTTTTCGTGAAAATCAGTGCGGTGAGCGTTCATTCTTTAAAATTACACCGATTTCTCATTCATGTAACCGAACTTCTTTCATCACTTCTTTTAACCTTATAAGTTCAGTCATGCAAACTATGCAAACTGAAAGTTGAGTTTTACGAACCGAATATTTGGGATGATGCAAAGCACCATGCTCTCCTTCGTTTTGTGGATATACAATTTTATTTGATTTTCCTCTTGGAAGGCAAAACAATTGCATTACGTGTTTCGGCATATCCGAATTTTCTACTCTGCGTTAAATTCTCTCGAGTATCACGTTCTCATTCCGTTTTTGGATATGCACTGTTATACCTACTTGGAAGTCGAAATAGTTGTATCACGCGCTTCGCCCCATGCAACTTTTCTAGTATGCGTTAAAATCTCTGGGTCACCGGAAAAGAAACCAAGCTCTCTTTCATCGTTGTAGATATGCTAGAAAGTTTTGTTGGCTCATAGTAATCAATGCCTCAATCGGTCACAAATACTGCGACCGGATCTGTGAAAAAGGATCTTATTTGCCGGAAGAGGATTTCGGCATTATTGAACTGTGCACGAAGAACGATCGCGGGAAGCCCCTGGAAAACTGCAGGAATACTTCAAGCATTGCGCCGTTTCCCCGAACCCGCAGCGAAGACCGGTCTCTAGTCTCACCGCGGCTCTTGACTCGTGAATCGCGCCAAGTTCCGAGGTCTATTTGGACGAACGGAACTGTGTGCATTATGACGTGAGCCCTGTTATGCACATACCGTTATCAATCTCAGGGTTCATGTCTCAATGCACATAGTTCTGTTTGGCAGAAATACGTTCATTTGGAAATGCGTTTTACGTAGGGCAGCACGCATACACAACTTGGGAATGTGTGCGCAAAAATGGAGCGCCTTTTTATCAAAACCCAACACATTTGATCTCATCCATTATTCAAGGTGGTACCCTACTTCACTGGAAAAAAAACACATCGGATCTAGAGTCCAGACTCTTAAAAACATCGACAAGAAAAAATACTCTTGATTCAATCAGATTTAAGCTTAAATCAAGAACCAATCCTCTTAATTTGAGCGGATTTCCTTTTGATTTAAGCTTAAATCTTATTGAATCAAGAGTCCTTTTTCTTGTCAATGTTTTCAAGAGTCTGGACTCTAGATAAAATGTGTTTTTTTCCAGTGTATAGTAGAATACTGCCCCTAGCTTTATGCATAGCCACCAATAAAGCTGTGTCTTTTAGATTATTTTCTGTTTGCTGTTATTTTCTATTCGCATTGATGACCGTTCTGTGTAACCGTAAGGCCTCGGTATTTATTAAAACCCAATAAGAGTAATAAATTTATCAATTAGGTGTTATTACACACTGAAAAAATCTCTGGAAGCCGTACTTACGGGCTATATAGCAGTGTTGGGAAAAAATTATTTTAAAATTATTCGTCCAAAAACGAATAATTTGTTCAATCGTGAATGCCGATTGACAAATAATTCGTCTCCTGATTATTTGGTGAAATAATCGAGACCAAATAAATTGTCTAATTGTGCGCGCCGATTGAAAAATAATTTGTCTACTAATTATTTGGTAAACTAATCGGGACCGAATAATTCGTTAGTTCTCAACTGACAACTGACCAAATTATTCGTAGGTCGTCAATCCGACAACTAATAGGGGCCGAATTATTCGTCAATCGTCGGAAACAACTAACGATTGATTCGTGGTTGTCAAATCTACAATTTAATCGGGCCGAATAATTTGTCAATTCGACAACTAATTGGAACCGAATAATTCGTTAGTTGTCAGCAGTGAGTCGTTAGTTTAAAAAAATAATCGGGACCAAATAATTCGTTAGTTTTAGCGAGCAATTAAGTAATGTATTTTTTTTTTTTTTTTTTTTTTTTTTTTTTTTTTTTTTTTTTTCTTTTTTTTCTTTCCTTTCCTGGAAAAAAATTTACAGTTGAAATAATATCCACTCTCAAATGCATTCCGATTACTGGCGATTGATCTACTCTCGCAGTGATTAGATTACTTGCTTACAGAGGGGGACGTTCCGAAATATTTTCTCGGGAATTCCCGGCACCTAAATTTTCTGGGGACCTTGGTGGATTCAGAGTCTGGTGATAATAAAATAGATGAATTTAAAATTCCTCGGCTATCAAACCCTCACTGCGTTAAGCATCTGCTTCGCGCCGGCGCGGCGGCGCCATCAGCCGCCGACCGCGTCTCTTATCTCCCTTTAGCTTCCATGTTTCCCTCCACGGAGTCCGCCAGACGTTCAGTCGTACGCCCGTTTTTAGACCTTTTTGACTGTTTGCATTGAACTGGTTGTGTTTTTAGCATGTTTTAAGTGACAGTGGCCTCCTCCTGTCAACCACGACCACATTGGCACCCCTGCGCCTCAATCGCGTCAGGTCTTATCTTTTCGGGCACGGTATTCACTATGCGCTACGACCCGCTCGGCGCTCGCTCACCTGTACCCTGTACCCGGCCGGCCGGCCGGCCGGTCCCGCTCGCCGGATCCCGGTCTCTCTTTATTCACCTTGCTTTCCTCATCGTTGCTTTGCCTTCGATCACGGTTGCCTTTTCCTTTTGTCCGAGTGTGGAGTCAACCGTCTTTTCACCGTCACCTTAGCCGCATTATGATTCCAGATCACTTTTCGGTGATCTAATATCATTACGGCTTCCCATTTAGATATTAATACACTCAAAACTATCAGCCCTTGCGATTTTGATGCGCTGAATCCGAATTTGACGTCAGATTTTCTCTAAAAAATCATATGTAAAAGTTGTCACCGTGTTTTCAGAAAAATTACAAACTCTCATTCTCATGCAAGTAGGCCTGTCCCCGAAACGATCGATCGATTTTTTCGATCATCGTTCAAAGACCTGTTTCGCTTTGAAACATCGTTTCGATCGAAACGCCGTTTCGCTCCGAATGCCGCTACGATTAGGATGTTAATTTGTAATGTTGAAACAAGATTTGCCATATTTAGCAAATAATTGCAGATGGATTTTCATAGAGATCACAATAATTTTCCCCCGTTTCGATCGAAATAAAAGCACCGGCATTAAGGAGATTCGATGGACGCCATATTTTGTGTCAGAACGGCATGCGATATATCGCATCAATCGGTTCCATTTTTTCAGCTGCTCGTCATTCTTCTCCAATTTTGAGATCGCAATTCTGTTGTCAGGAGACTAAAGCACTCAGTTACCAATTTTAACAAAGAAATTCAACGTAATAAAGGCGTGGTTTTTTTAGAGAGAAAACATCGCATTCGAGTGCAGTTTCTATATCAGTATCGAATGCGATGTTTTCTCTTTAAAAAAACCACGCCTTTATTACGTTGAATTTGTTTGTTAAAATTGGTAAGTGAGTACTTTAGTCTCCTGACAACAGAATTGCGATCTCAAAATTGGAGAAAAATAACGAGTAGCTGAAAAAATGGAACCAATTGATGCGATATATCGCATGCCGTTCTGACACAAAATATGGCGTCGATCGAATCACCTTAAGTATCGTAGTGTTGCAGCTCTGTCTCTAAATTATATTATTACCATGTGTTTTGTTTACTTAGAATCACCGAAAATCATTCCATGCACTCGCTCCCCCCCCCCCTCCCACAACAAAAAAATAATTTAACCATGCAAACCATGAAAAGACCATGTCTCGATTCTCGTCTATTTATTTCAGTTTCTTTATCAGAGCGATCGATCAATTTTGATTTAACATGCGGTTATCGCATTCAGTCCATTATTTAGTAACTAATTATTTTTGACGTAAGTATCAGATGCCCGCTGCTTTACCTACATACATAAATTCCAGTCGCTTTACAGCGCGCCCGGGCGCTCTGCGACACCTAATCGCCATCCTTGCCTATCGATCCAGAGGTCATCTGGTAAATGGCATCTTGTGATTTCATCTTGAATGCCACCAATCCACGATTTTGCTGGGCGTCCCCTACGTCTTCTCCCAGGAGGAACCCAATCTAGTACCTTTTAGGCAACCTATCATCCGCCATTCGTTGAACATGACCATACCAGACAAGCTGCTCTACCTCCCAATCTCAATACGGAGTAGGTATGGATTCGATCGACATGAATCGATCAAAAATTAAAAACGTGAATCGATCGACGTGAATCTATCTACATCGATTCGATCGACAAATTATCAAAAAACCAGTGTCGACTCGATCGACAAATTTTTAAAAAACCAGTGTCGATTCGATCGACATAAATTGATCGAAGAATAAAAACGTGAATCTACGACAAACCCGTGAATCGATCGCATTTTGTCGATTAATCACGTCGATCGGTTCACGTTTTTATTTTTCTATTGATTCATGTCGATCGAATCCACATCTATGGTCGGCCCCCGTATTGCATGCATTCACGCACACCCTCGCACGTCGAGCCGTCCTTATCTCGCCCCCGTTCAGTTCTCCTCATATCACAGAATTTAGAGTTTTCTTCAGTCCGGTATTTGATTTGACCCCTGCCATGTTCCAGTGCCTCGCTATTGTTTCATGAGCCTTTTATCTCAGTGACGGTACTGCAATTGCCGACTATATCTAGTCCCTTCCTCATCCTTGCTGCCTCCATCCCCTTCCTCATTCGAAATCTTCATTCACTCCACCGTTCGACCGAAGCTCTTCTCGGACTCTCGGTGACGGTACTGCCGACTATCTTTAGTTCTTTATTCTCACTCTTGCCGGCCACGTCTCCTTCCTCATCCAAGATCCCACGCCACTGTTCAACTGAAGCTCACTATAAAATTTTCTTTGTAAAAACGAATGGTCTCGGCTGTTGCCGCGCATCGTCCTAGCGCCTCATGAGTTGCGACCATCCCGATCTTTGCCATCTATTACTGCCCCCGTTCCCACCTCCCGTGTTACATAAAAAATAAAAAAAAACTGACTGATGCCTCGAATGTATTACTGCCTACACAAGAAGTGGGGGGGGGGGGGCGTCTCTTTAAAAATTATAAGATATATCTGTGACTGCGAAACTGCGCAGTTTGACAATCTCTATCCTATCCTGTTTTAAACGCAGAAACATGGTTTTTCAGCAAACTTATACGATTCAAAAAATTCTCAGCGACAGAAATGGGACTGTCCCATTAAAAAATCTGGCGCTGAAATTCTTTGACATTTCCTTGAATTTTTACAGAAAAAAAGGAAAAGGTTACTTTAAAAATAATGATGAAAACTTTGAAGCACTGCAAATTTATGCATGGGGTTGATACTTGCAAATAACCCAAACAGGAAAATTGTCATGCCTAGAAATATTGTAAATGATTCTATGCGTGAATAAGAAAAATTAGAAGAGAGGGTGGATAACAATAATCAAGAGCAGACCATAGCAGATCCAGAGTTATTTGGAAGGGGGGGGGGATTTGCTATTGTCGAGGGGAGGAGGGGGGGGGGGTCCGAGGGGACGTTCCTCAAAGCAAGGGATACCGGGAGGCCTCCCCTGGAAATTTTATCAAAATAGACTCAGCCAGAGTGAATTTCAAGCAGTTTTAACATGTACTTGGTGCATTGTTTGAAAGTTGAAGATTTACGAATAATACCTCTTTTAGCATAATTTTATTGTACCATATTGCTTATTGTGGGGCTTGGACGACAGGGCGTATCAGTGTAGTTTTTACTATCTCGGTAAACGTGTTTGAAATGTCAAAATATTATAGATCCTTATGGCGGAAAGAAAGTGTAAATAGACTTTTTGATGCTTAAAAATTTGAATTTGGGAAGGAATTTTTCACAAAATATGCATGAAAACTAGTATTACTTGACATCATTAACATCTCACATTTTTCAAAAATTGCTCTTATTTGCCTTGTGTGGAAAGCGAGTCCCGGTATGTGAGATGAGAGGAAAGAAAGAAAAAAATCGGAGCTGGACTCGGAATGGAATGTATAATATAACGTAAGAGCGAGAAAAAAAATGTCAATAACAATAAACACGAACAGAAAATATATGACGGCAAAAAAATGTCAATAGCAGCAACCACGAACAGAAAAATATATGAAGGCAAAAATGTCAATAACAGCGAACACGAGCAGAAAAATATATGAAGGGCAAAAAAAATGGCAATAACAGTGAACACGAACAGAAAAATATGTGGAGAGCAAAAAAAAATGTCCGAAAATCTCACAAACCGGAAAGTGGCTCGATGAAAAAAAATGAAGTCCAAAAAATGGAAAAATGGGGAAAAAGAGCTCGATGCCTCTCGAAGGCTAAAATCTGAGTGCCTCTCCTCTCGTTCCTCTAGGAGCTCCCGGACCCATCCTTGGTTCCTTTTCCACTTTTCGTCGGCCAACCCCCAAAGTTGGCCCATTGGTGGATCTGGGTCAGAGAAGGGGATGCTGCGATAGGGTGTTGCAACTTGTTGCGGCTTTGTCGCTGGTCAAGCAAGGTAGCCCCTGGTCAGTTTGGCTGATTTGGGGGCCCCGCGAGAGCGCTGTTCCTGGTTGGACACTCTTGGCTGACTCTTGTGGCCCCCGCATTTTGCCGAGAGCCTAAAGCCCCCTGTGGTTCTGGAGCGTGAACCTTCGGTAAAGCGGGCGGTGATAATGGCTCCATAAAAAAAAAGTCACCGGTCGAGATTCAGGCCCCGGCCTTTGTGTGGAGCTCGGCCGGGTTGCCTGGCTGCGCCTGTCGGTGGGGGAGGGAAGACAGGGGTAGTTTGACTTGCGCCAGTGACTGCATGTCTCCCTCCCTCGCGCACGATCAGGCCGCCGCTATCTCTCTTCTCCGCTGAAAATAAGGCTAGGTGGTGTTGTGGCTCCTGCCTTGTTGCCCTCCAAGCCGCAACGTTGCCATTTATCCCATATCACCACACCCCTCCCCCCCAACTTTCGGCGCAGGCCGAAGAGAAGTGTGATGGCGGGTTGCTTCCTCTAGTGGGAATATTGAAGCTTTGAGCTTTGACAATTGAATACTTTGTTGAATTTTGAATTGTATTGGGAATAAGTTTAAATTGAAGGTTCCAAGTTTTGAAGCTCACATTGAGAATGAATTTTAAATTGAAAGTTAAAAGTTAAAATACAACAAACAAATTAAATTTTGATTTTCATCGAGAATAATTTTAAATTGAAAGTTAAGAGACTATTCATAATAAAATTTAAATTGAAAGTTCAAGTTCGGCTTACATGGAAATACATAATACATGACATTAAAATACAACAAGTTAAATTCTGAATTTCATCGAGAATGATTTGAAATTGTGAAAGCTACATTGACAATACATTCCGAATCCAAAATTACCTTTTGTTAACTGGTTATCATACTTATTAAGAACTTTTATAATTCTTAAAATACACTTATTTGAAGAAGTCTAACATTATAAGATATATCGATTCTTTCTAAAATCCCGTAATGGACCGGGTAGCTGAAGCTATTTGCATTTAAACTTAACTGTAAATTCTTAAATCTTCTTAGTTTAATATTTTCAGTAAATTAACGCAATCCTTAAATTTTTATTTAGTAAATTCCAAGTTTGGATAAGGTCTCCCTTTTAAATGCTGCCCTTTTCTAAGTTGTATTAAAATTCTAAAATAATCCCTTAAATTTATCTTAACTTGAGTAATTGAACGCAATTCTTAATATAACCTTAACCGACACCCATCCTATCCGAAATTATATTTACGACAATAAAAAAATCATAATGTCCTTAAATTGTTTAAATTTATTAATTTTTGAATGTACCCAGCCTTTGAATTGAGTGTAGTTGAGAAATTTTGTATTCTTAATATAATCTTAACTTAACATATTTGCAATAGTAATAATCATCAATATAATCTTAACTTAAGAATCCATATTTGCAATAATAATAACCATCAATATAATCTTAACTTAAGAATCCATATTTTGCAATAGTAATAACCATCAATATAATCTTAACTTAAGAATCCATATTTGCAATAATAATAACCATCATATCCTAAAAAAAAAATGGAGGAATTTCCTGGAAAATAATTATCTTGAATTTAATAATTCGAGTAACTGAATGCAAGTCTTAATATATACATATATATAATCTTAACTTAAGAATCCATATTTTTACATTACACTTATATTAATCGGAATCATGCTTAAAATCGTATTCGACCGCGTATCTTCACGCGCCTTCAAAATTGCATTCGTTGAATAACTTTACATGCAGGTTAAATGGAGGAGGAATTTCCTGGAAAATAATCCCCTTTCTAGGCACTTTCTTTCGAGTGGGATGTGCATTTGGCAACCGAGGGATTTGAGACCCTAGACTAGATCGCGGTCTTTGTTCTTCCTCATTCGCCGGGGGTATGGCGAGTTACGGAATTCGGTGGTTTCTGTCTCCATCTCACCTTCCGCGTTCCCTTCGTCATTTTCCCCCCCGCTCGTGCTATTTACCTCTGTGCTTGTTTGACTTTCCGGGCTCCTAACTCTTAATTTTCCCAACGGCACTTGTTGGTAAATTACCTCTGGTTTTGGTACTCCTTTTATCATGCACTTACCAATAACTTCCTTCGTTCCCTTTATTATTGCTTTTCGGCTAAAGTACGTAACAAGTGCAAACAATAGAAGCGAAAATAATGATATGTATGCTACGTGGCGATTGTCCTGGCTTGTTTGGAGTCTGTCGATTTCCGCCGCGTCTAACAAATTTTTGATTTCGCTGATTTTCCTTCCCGTCTCGACCAGTTCGTGTAGGTGCATATTCATCGGCAGCAGATGGGGGGTAATATTTATTTCTGCTGGTTTTACCTTTGCCATTGTCTCTTCAACAAGTATGGGTAATGATATTGAGTTCATCGGGATAACTGGCGCTTGGCTGTCGATAAACGACTTATAATTTCCCACCCCCCTAAGCTGCGCACTGTCCGATATGTACATACATCCTCCTTTCAGGCTAAGAAATCCCCTTCCGCTCAATGGGACTTTTACGGCGTTGCCTGTTGTGAGTGTCCCGTCCCTGCACGTTATTATTCCTGACTCGGAGTCAGGGATTACGAATAGCCAGAGGTTTGTTGTTGGAGTTTTTATCCAGAGGGGCCTTTTTAACTCGATGACTCTTAAGTCGCACTCTGATCCGATTGACATTCTGTTTTTAAAAATTCCTATCGTACAACTTTCTGTGTGGCTGTGGAAATCGTGGATTATCGAACCTGCTGGGCATACGCGTCCTGTGCCGACTCTTTTGCATAAATTTTGTTGTTGTCTAGAAAAGAGAACATAATGTAAATCCTGATTGGAGAGACCTACGAAGTCGCTATCCGGTTTTATGAAAATGTATGTACCATTGTTATAAGGCGAAGAGTACGGGAACGGCGTTACTTCGTTCATCGTGTACGTTTCGGAGTCCACTAGTGGAATTTTGATTATTAAAGTTAGGTTTCCTCCGACTGTGAATGCCGATACGTCCACGATGTCGTAGAAATAATGGAAGCCTGAATATGTAGGTTCGATCGGAAAAGCCAATCCAGCCGGAAGTTTTATTTTCCGGAGTTCTGGTATCAATTTTTCGGGTGACAAAACTAGGGGGTTTATCCTTCCTTGCCGTGCGTCCTCGAACGTTTTCAATATCAACTGCATGTTATCCTTTGCCGAGGTTATTAATTCAGTAAGAATGTTGCGTGCCTCTGTTTCTGTGCGAATAACGTGCAGCTGATCGACAACGTTCGCGACGTCATGGTTTAGTCCCCTTTCTACTGCGGTGATGTTGCCTATGGTTTCTTCTAATCTTACTCTGTTTTCCTCCCAATTTACTAATGTACCGTTTAAGGTATGTACTGTAGCAGACATCAGTGTCGTTTGCTGTGCTGCCAGACTATAAATATCGTGGGTTCCTTCGCTAATTTCTCGTAGCTTTTGCTCGAAGTATTCCCCGTCGGCCGCGTCTAAGTTTCCGGAAATAAGTTTTACAGCCGTCCCTAATGAGTTGAAGATCCCTTTTCTTACCCTTTTTACCCTTTTTGTTGCCACCTCTTTCTTCCCCGTGTAATTTGTTTCCATGGAGTATTCTACCCAGTCACTTTCTCGTTTCTTCCCACCTATCTGTATTTCAGGGCTTGTTACCAGTGACATTAATCTTTGCAACCACCTTCCCCCCTCTACGACAGCATTCCTTTTTTCTCTCAGTTCGGCCTTACCATCGCCTGACAGTAATGCCTTAAGTGTTTTTAATCCAACGTGCAGCTTCAATATTTCAGTTCCTACATTACTTAAGTCTGTGTCTGAGACACTGGAAGACTCGTACTTGTTCCTTATTCCAGCCAAGGATTGAAACAGACTTTTCGCTTTGTCCGCTTGGTCGTAGAGGTGCTCTGTGGAAACCTCGGAGATTAGCGTCCAATGGTCCTGTACTAGTTTGAACTGGAAGGCCTCTTTGAAGAGAAGCCCCGGGTTTGTCCGTCCTTCTGTAACGTTGAAGACGGATTGTTTGTCCAGTACTACTGGCGTCGCTGGGTCCAAACACCCTACAGTTAGTATCTGTAACACAATTTTCGTCGTTTCAAGAGTCAGAACTCGGTACCTAATTTTGTTATCCCTCGGTTCCCCTTTTAAATCAGGTTATGCAATTTGTCTTACTTCTCCTCATTTTCTGTCAAGGATATTTTCCAGGAGTTCCCACTCTCCCTGGACCGTTATTCGTTTCTAAAAGCTGTAATTACTAGACATTATGAAAAAAAATTTTTTTTTTTTTTTTTTTTTTTTTTTTTTTCAGATAAATCTTTTTATTTACATTAATGGACACATAATACACTTATTATTCGTTACAGACGAATCTTTGATCCCTTCCCGTTTCTCTCCCGCTTCCGTGGCGGTTAAAGTTAGGATAATTTCCTTCGTTGCGTCTCCCTATGTGATAGAGAGGTAGGATGCGAACAACAAAGGACAAGATATGTAGTAACAACGTATGTGAGAGGCAATAATTGAAGAAAGAGAGAATAAACCAATTTCATTCAGGAGAGTGAAAATGCTAAGCAGTGGAGAGATAAAAGGAAAAGTAGAGTGAGAAAAGAACGATTCAAAGCAAGAAGGTCGAATCGATGTTCGAAGGCATGAAGTTTTAGGGACCTTTGAAGTAATTCGAAGGTTTACCCGTCCTTCTTCGAATAAGTGGGCTCTCACCCTTTTTTCAATGTTGATATATTTCGACGTTTCTGTTTCACAACTTACCTGTGCAGGTGTATAATTTTTTTCCGTTGTTAGTTTTTGGTAACCTCGTTAGTTCTCTCCTGACTCTCGTGCTCTCAGAATGTCTCCTCCACGATACTTTTCAGGCCAACACCGTCTGTTTGGCGATTTTTCACTTTTTGCCCGGGCGACTCACATCGACTTTGGTCATTTGGACGTTTTCTTTGTGCGCAAGTGGAACGTTTCTTATATTAAAAAGTTTATAACGCAGTTCTGCGTTCTAGGCGACTTTGAGCCGCAAACTCTTGTTGGTCATTATGACCAAGGCCTTATCAGGATCCGGGACGTGGCCCTGTGCTCCTATTACGGCCCCAAGCAGGACCCGGACACCGATGTCCCGTCCGGGGTCCTAGTGTTCTTTGAAGTTGATTTGTGCGCTTCTATCGAGGTTTTTATCGGACGCGTGACAATAAATGGATTTTGTTATCACCTCCATGAGGGGCCTTGGCCCGAGGGATGCTCCTCCCTGTTCCAAATTCTGCGGCGTCCGTTTGTCCAAATTGAGAGAGGTTCGTTTAATTTTCGTAGTTTCCCCTTTTTTTTTTTTTTTTTTTTTTGAAAAAAAATGATTTTCTTTTTGACTCTCTTCCCCTATTCCTTCTTCCGAAACTAAGGGGTTTTTTTTTTTTTTTCTGTGTTGCAGTGGATTTTTCACAACTACCGGCAGAATGGTTTTCGGAAGAAATGCTTTATTTGCTACCCGGCTGAATGTTTGTTATCTATTTTTAAAGGATTTTTTTTTTTTCAATAAACAAGAAAAAGGAAAACTGAAAATTCTGAAAATTTATTTTCCTTGCTCGACTCCCTATTCTTCCCTAGAGGAAATTCCAAATCTTCGACTTTGTTTCATATTTAAGAGACAATTTTATTTACACGAAAAAAAAAGAAATTATTTTTAGTATCTTAGTTCCTAAGGAACTTTTCTCGAATAGTATAAAGTCAGCTCAACTACTACTACAGAAACGAGATTATTCTCACACTTATCCAAAAGGAAAAAGGAAATCTAGATTCTTATCTAGCTTCTAAAGTATACATTATTTTCTAATTAAAATACTACTCGCTACTCAAAGTATATACCATTATCCTCTAACGTAAAGTATATATTATTTCTAACTCAAATTTTATATTATTTTCTAAATTCGAAGTATATATTCTTAATTCATAGCGTATTTTATCTAACTCAAAGCACATAATTTTTATTCTAATCGAGGTACTTAATCATGAATTCCTGAAGAGAGGAAAAAAATCACTACTTTAATTAAATCCTGAAGAGGAGGGAAGAAAAAAAAATCAATAGTTTACTTTGCCGACAAGCACAGCTCTTGTCGTTACATAATTCGTATCAATACTTCGCGGCTTTTGCCGAGAATTGCAATTTCTTGGGCGTTTAGCTGTTTTCCAAGGAAGCATTGCTTTTTGTGACATTTTCCATTTGTGCCATTCCGCGTACCCGAGCTTTGGATTTCTTATCGTCCTACTGTTATGTATATTAATCCTAGTAAGTATAAATCATGCTATTTTCTACGCTTAATGATAATTTTTCTATTTCTATTTGTACATTGGTGTTGGACCGCGAAGGATCCTATTTTCCCGCATTCGGCAACTGCGCGTGGCTTCTCTTCGAATGGGTTTTTAGCTGAGGTCCGCAAGGTCGCTGTTGTTCCCTTGTGGTGGAGGCTTCCACCTCTTCACCCCTCTACGGTTATTGACCTTTAGGCCTGTTAAAATTTCCGCAATGAGAAAAAAAAAGGATTCAATTCGTCAACCTTCCGCTAAACTCTGTAACCGCGCGTTAAATTTTGTTAAATTTTCCGCTAAAATCATTCACCTTGCGTTCAAGTCTCTGCTGAACTCTTTCGTCTTGCGTTAAGGTCTCCGTTAAGTCGTTTAAGTCTCCATTAAAATCTCTAACCTTGCGTTAAAGTCTCCTTTAAAACCTCTAACCTTGCGTTAAAGTCTCCTTTAAAACCTCTAACCTTGCGTTAAAGTCTCCGTTAAAATCTTTAACCTTGCGTTAAAGTCTCCATTAAAAATCTCTAACCTTCTCTTCTTCTTTGTGCCTCAACTTTCCAACCTTATTTCTGGCAACGCTCTACTGAGCTTTTCCGCTAACGAGTCCTTCCCTTGGTGCACTCAGAATTTCTCGATGACGGGCTTTCCGTAAGGTTGTGTTGGACGAACTTCACGTGAATTCTTTGTGTCCCGGCCGGGAATTTTTCAAACAAAATTTCACAAAAAAACTTCATAAAACTGGGAATTCTAGGCCCCACGAAACCTTTTCATAACCTTTCACAACAAAATTTCACAAAAAAAAACTTCATAAAACTGGGAATTCTAGGCCCCACGAAACCTTTTCATAACCTTTCACAACAAAATTTCACAAAAAAAAACTTCATAAAACTGGGAATTCTAGGCCCCACGAAACCTTTTCATAACTTTTCACAACAAAATTTCACAAAAAAAAACTTCGTAAGAGAGTTTCACACCAAAAAAAAAATTCGCGAGAGACTTTATCAACAATTTCGTTAGAAAACGGCACTCCTTTTATACTATCTGGTTCCTATCTGATATCCGTTTGACGCATATATGATACATGATACCCGTTTGATGCTCATTTGATACATGTCACGTTTGATACGCATTTGATACCCATTTGATATTCATTTGATACCCATTTAACAACCATTTGATACACAATTGATACCCATCTGATGATATCTGTTTTATTAATTATGTTGCTACCAGCCGCAGTGCGCCTGCTCTTGGCGTCTGGGACTTCATATTATTTTCCAGGATCTAAATGATTATACACTCCTATTACTATGTTATTCTTAAAATTATTATTTACACTTACTGCTCCACTAATTATCTACCAACTTCCGAAATGGTAGCAATTGCCTAATTATGTTTTTACATTTAATTTACATTGAATTTACATTCAATATGTACTCAATCTACATTTATTTTTCAACACATTTGTTCAGTCTTATCGTTCGCAAAACGGTTTCAAGCGGTCCGCGTGCACGTTCTGCGATTTCCGCCCTTTCTTTATTTCAAAGTTTACAGGACCGGTACGATTAATGATTTTATAGGGTCCAACATACTGGCTATCGAGTTTCTTGGACCTCCCGCGCTTGACCGTGGGATCATGAAGTAAGACCAAATCCCCTACTTTAAACTTTGGAAATTTTTTTGTCTCATTGGCTTTATCCACGCGCTTTATTTTCTTTTTCAATACATTGCTCCGAGCCAGTTGCCACGTCGTTCTCATGCGCGTTTTCAACTCTTGGATGTAATCCTCTTCTGCATAATGCAGAGTTGGGGGTTGCATCAATGTTCTCGGCATTTCAAAGGACCTCCCGAACATCAGTTCAAACGGAGAATAACTTGAACTGGTGTTAGGCAATATATTCAGACAGGCTCTCGCCAACGGGAGCCATTCGTCCCAGTCGGCCTGGTCTGAATTTACGTAGTGTCGCAGGTACTCGGCCAGAACTTTATGTCTGCGTTCTAAAAGCCCGTTTGTCTGCGGCCGATAAGGTGTAGTGCAGACCTTTTTAACGCCCAACAGTTTACACATCTCTTTGATTACGTCAGAGGTGAAGTTGCTTCCCCCGTCCGTGAGGAGCCTCTTCATAATGCCGAACCGGGAAACAAACTCGTTTATCAGGACTTTTGCCACCGTGGGTGCTTTTTGGTCCACCAACGGGTAGAATTCTATATATCCGGTAAAGTGATCAACGAGAGAGAGAATAACGGTGTACTTATTAATGTTTGTTGCCGGTAAAGGGCCTACAATGTCAATCGATACCAATTCAAGGGGTGCACTTGGTGTTTCTGTTAACATCATGGGTGCGTTAGTGAATTGCGAATAATGGTGCTTATTCAGCTGACACGATTCGCAACTCTTAACGTACCGTGTGACGTCCGATTTCATCCCTGCCCAATTATATCCGTTATTTTTCAGGTGAGCGTACGTTCGCTCGATACCGGCGTGACCACTGAGTGGGCTATCATGAAAGGTGTACATGATGGCCTTCTTTTCTTTATCGCTCATTTCTCCACTTTGTCTCGGCGGCTCTGGCGATTGAGGTGTGACGGCCGAAAGGTTTTCGGTCTGATTATGGTTCAGTGGCGCGTTGGAGGGGGGGTTGTCTTGCTTGTTTTGTGTTCTCTCTCCCTTTCTTTTCTCTGATGCACCTGAATTTTGTGAACCTAACTGAGGGTCGGTACCCTCTGCCCCCGCTCCCTTCTTCGGCGCGCTCGCGGCTCGCGTCCTCTGCTCCTTCCCCGAGACCTGCTCGTTTTCCGCGGTCACGGGGGGGGTGTCCCTTCGCGGGGCTGCTTCGACTGGCTTCTTTACGTCTCCTCTTTTCTTTCGCTGAGCTCTCGTTTCTACCGCGCTGACGCAACAGCTTACCCGTACTTCCCCTACGTCGGGGTCATGGCTGTCTAGTAGTATTTTTGTTAGATCGCTTTTTGGTTCTTCTTCTTCCTCTACGCCTATTTCCGCGGATTGGTCCCCCACGTTTTTCATCGTTTGTGGGTTGGTGTTCACGCGGGATAGGAAATCTGCCATGGCGAGGCAGCGAGCCGTGCCCGGCCTGTGGACTAATGTGAATTTAAACTCTAAAAGTTGTAGTTTCCACTTGACGAGGCGGTTTGACGCGTTGTTCATCGGAACGCTATTCAAATATATGAGGGGTTTACAGTCGGTCACCAATATGAAAGACCGCGCGTATAAATATGGTCTCAGGGAGGTAACGGCCCACACTAAGCTCAACAATTCGCGATGGATACTGGGATAATTTGCCTCGGGTGGGGACAGGGTGCGAGAGTTATAGCAAATTGGTCGGTCCTTTCCCACAGCCGGTCCCTGGGACAGCACATTTCCCAAGCCCTGGCGACTCCCATCAATTGTCAAGATCATCGGATCTGCATTTTCTCCGAAGTCCGGGTGTCTCAGAACCGGTGCTGAGGTTAGAGCCCCTTTTATACTCTGAAAGCTCTCCTGACACTTTTCACTCCAAATGAAGGCTTTATCCTTCTTCACGAGGTCAAACATAGGTTTGGCTATTATACTGAAGTTTTCAATAAATTTTCTGAGGTACGACGCGGCTCCTAGGAACCGACGGAGTTCTGGGACGTCTCGCGGTGGGTTCGTCTGCTCCAAGGCGGCAACTTTGTTGGGACAGACCTGTATACCCTCTCGACTAACCACGTGACCCAAGAATGCCACACTTTTCTTGAACAGATCTAACTTATCAGGTTGAATTTTTAGGTTATGTTCTCTCAGTCGCCCGAACAGGGCTCCCAGCGCCGCTGTATGGGACTTTATACATGGGTTTGCAACTATCAAATCATCTAAATACGAAAAAATTCGTAACTGAGGGTCTAAACCTAAAAGTACGATGCTCATCAATCTCTGGAACGTAAAGGGCGCGCTGGTTAGGCCAAACGGCATACGCGTGAACTTGTACCTGTGCTGTAGCCCGTTACGTGAAACCGTGAAAGAGCACTTTTCCGCGGCGTCCTCGTCTAACAAAATCTGATTAAACGATGATGCCAAGTCTATTACGGAAAAATACGTGACGTCTCCACCTATGCGCATTAAGAGGTCTTGAATGGAGGGTAACGCGAAGAAGCTCTCCACCGTGGCTTCATTCAACTTTCGGGTGTCAATGCAAATCCTAATTTTCTGCTTCCCTGATGCGTCCGGACGCTTTTTCACAATCACTAAAGGAAAATTATACGGACTGGTCGTGGGCTCGATTAGCTTATTGTCTAACATTTTACTAATTTCTTCGTGGACTTGTTCTTCGTGTTGAACGGGTATCTTATAAGGACGAACAAATATTATTCCCGTGCCCTCTTTCAGTGGTATGCTGTGTTTTAAGGTATCTGTGTACGTCAATTTATCTCCCGGCAAAAGGAAGATATCCTTATACTCTAGACACGCTGTTTCGGCAGCGTTGCGTTCTTCGGGGTTTAGGTGGTCTAAACGGAGAGAATTCACTAATTGGGCCTCTCTCTCCCTCTCTGTTCTCTCTCCTGAGTCCGTACCGCACTCGGGCGTTCGTCCGCATTGTGACACCTCCACGGGAGCGGGGGAAGGGAGAATCTCACCTTCCACCACTGGCAGGGATGGTAACCTTATCTTTTGAGGTTCGTCACTCACATTGGCGACTAAAATCTCAGCTCGCCCGTGCCGGGGTTGAACAAAACAATGCGCGGTCGCTACGAACTCATTTAAATTCATGGCCTCTATGATCCCTTCCCGGTCGGACTTGGTCTCCACAAAAACCCGGTTTTCTGAAAAGGGAGGCAATGTCACCTCTTGTCCCCAATCCTCGGGGCTCACAATGGGAAAGGGCTCGCCCATTAATATACATGTGTTGTTCTCGTAATCGATCTTTGCTTGGAGAGCCCTCAATAAATCTGCTCCTAAAATCGCGTTGCACCCTTCCCGTATCCTAAATGCATTGGGCACTATCTCAAAATCTACTTTCACTTCTAACCCATTTATACTCAAGGGCAATTTAACCTTCCCGAGTGTGTGGATCGGATGTTCATTTATGCCAGTTATGCGCTTTATGTCTAACAGATCAACCGGGGTGTCGGGCGCTACATGGGATTCTTTCACTGCGGATATTTGACTCCCTGTATCGAGGAGTGTGACCGTGGTGTCCTCCATCAATCCCCCCAGGGTCAGCACAACTGATTCCTGTTTTTCACATTCTTTTCCACATTCTTTCTCGCCGGTTTTTACTGCCGAGTAAACATTGCTCCCCCAGCCGGCGCGGTTCCGGGCGGAGCTCTGGCGTTTCCCGACCTTTGGCCCGCGGGTGGGTCATTGTTTCTTTCACCTCTCCAATTTTTTTGCTCGGGGTTTTCGAACCCTCTGTGTGGCTCTCTTCCTTCTCTCGCTGCGCGATTAAGTGCATTCCGCCTCGTATAACACGTTTCGATTCCGTGGTATAGCTTCCCGCAGTACGAGCAAGGAACCTCTGAGTTGTTTCGGGAACGAGTCCCGTTAAGTGGTCCCTGCCCGCTCCCATGCGGCCTACCGTCGGGCGGACCCTGTTCGGCGGTTTGCCTAACCACCTGGTTGCTCACCCGGGCGTCTCTAGGCGGCTGATTGCGCCCTCTGTTCCTGCAAAAAGTGGCTATATGTCCATACTCATTGCAAGCATAGCACCTCATGTCATCGGGATCCCGAGTGATCCCCGGCTTTACGCGACCCCTACCCGGGAGGGGACGGACGTCGCCCGAAGCTCTCCCGGCGTCTAACCCTTCGTGGTCTTTATTTGTAAGGCGTCTTTGTCTGGAAGAAAAATTATCCGCAGGGGCGGAATATGTCTCTCTAAGTCTCAGTTCGCCCATCCTTCTACTCATCGAGTTATGGCCGTAGAGATCGGCTCGGGCCATGAAATCGCGTTCTATCCGCGATGCGGTGGCCTGTGCCTCCGACAAATCCGTGAACTTTGAATTTACCACCGCCTGATAGATTCTAACATTTAAGCCGCGGACGAAGTTGTCCTTTACTCTGTCCATTATCATTTTCCTGTCGACCGAGGTGTATGTTTTCTTTAGCAATGCCAAATATTTGATTCCTAACTGGCGAACGCGTGTGGCGTATGCGTCAACCGACTCCCCGTTGTCCTGGCGCGACTCTGCCAGACAACGCTCTATCTCGGTTAGCGTTCGCTTTTCTCCGTAAATTTCGAAGAGTGTCTTCCTTGTAGAAGCCCAATCTTCGTCGCTTCCCCGGATTACTTCGCTCGCTTCTCCCCTTACAAATGTTCTCACTATTTTAAAGAAAGCGGCCTTGTCCTTCGCCCGGAGGCATTTTCTCAAATCGTCTATTCCGTAGATCCACTCCTGGACAGACTCTTTCCCATCGAACTTAGTTAGGGCCTTAATGGCTAGACTTAGGGATAGGGATCCCGCTTGTTCTCCTGACCCTTCAGACTCACTGTCTGACGATGACATTTCGGGAGCTGATGGGTTTTTCCGTTCAAAATTATCGTGTGATTCGTCTTGCCTTTCTGACTCAGACTCCATTTGCGAGAAAGAGAGAGAAAAGAGAAAAAAAAAATCACTATCGCAACAGCGATCAAGTCGAGGAAAAAAAAAAATTTTTTTTTTTTTCGGTGTGATAAGAGAGAAAAAAAAAAGGAAATAAACACAAAATTTCTATAGGCAGTAAATAAACACAAAATTGCTATAGGCAGTTCGATCTAAATCTAACGGAGAGAGAAAACCCCGTAAGGCTAAAGAGCGGTGATTTGGCGACGTCGGAGGTGGCCCTTTGTTGGTACTTTCGAGATCGTGTTCTGGGCTCCGGAAGGAGAGAGAAAAAAAAAATGTAACACACACACACACACACACAAAAAAAACAAGGGCCTATTCTGACTTTACTTCTAGGAGCTCACGTAATCGTTTTAATTTTCTGTTCTTTCGGATACGCTTATTCGCTCTTGCTCTCTTCTTCGGTTTCCACCCGATGGCTCTTAAGGTTTTCTCTATTGACTCTTTTAGCTCCGCGAGCTCCTCGGCTATTTGCAAGGCGTCCCACAGGGGATTAGCGAAGTTTTCTCTTGGGGTTATACCCCAATTTGGGGGGTATTGGTCGATCGTCAGCGCCGTCTTGGAAGGTTTCGCGTGACGAGGGAAAAGAACAGAAAAAGAGAAAAAAAAAATATACAGGAAAAAGAGAGGAGAGAAAAAAAAAATTCGAAAGGTTCGAGTTGACAGGGCTCAGTCCAGTTTCCCCTGGGATTCCACGCTACTTTGAGGTTGGGAGAAACCCCTCTGCTCCGAGTAATGTCCCAATCGTAGCTTCAAGTGTGCCAGGCAAGAAATTTAATTCTTACGGCTCAGAGAGCTCCGAAGGGGGACAGTAACCCAGGTGTGCTAAATTTGCAGCTTCAAGTGTGCCAGGCAAGAATCTCGGATTCTTGCGGCTCAGAGAGCTTTAAATTTTATGCAGGGACCCTTGGAGGAGGAAGTGCTCGATCGCAGCTTCAAGTGTGCCAGGCGGAAACTTAATTCTCGCGGCTCAGAGAGCTTTGAAAGAGTTACTCCTGACTATCCGATTAGGTGTGCTAAATTTGCAGCTTCAAGTGTGCCAGGCGAGAATCTCGGATTCTTGCGGCTCAGAGAGCTTTAAATTTTATGCAGGGACCCTTGGAGGAGGAAGTGCTCGATCGCAGCTTCAAGTGTGCCAGGCGGAAACTTAATTCTCGCGGCTCAGAGAGCTTTGAAAGAGTTACTTCCTTGACTAATTCTCGATTTTCAGACAAAATTTTAATTCACACATATGCAACTAATTCTCGATTTTCAGACAAAATTTTTAATTCACACATATGCAACTAATCTCGATTTTCGACAAAATTTTATTCACATATGCAACTAATTCTCGATTTCAGACAAAATTTTTAATTCACACATATGCAACTAATTCTCGATTTTCAGACAAAATTTTTAATTCACACATATGCAACTAATTCTCGATTTCAGACAAAATTTTTAATTCACACATATGCAACTAATTCTCGATTTTCAGCGCGCTCTGTAGCCGCCTGAGAATTCTCTCTCCGCTTCTCTCCGCAGACTGTTGTAGGAGAAAACTACCACTCGCTTCGGCTTCCTTCCCTAGCTCAAAGAGTGAGCGAGCTATTTGCGCGGCTAGCTCTAAAGCCCGGAGCTTGTGTTCGCGCTTTTCGGCTCTAATCTTCCCGCAGGATCGACACATTGACTTAAAAGGGAAGAAAAGAAAAAGGAAAAGAGAAAAGAAACAAGAAAATGTAAGAGAGACCTGTGAGACGCAACGAGAAGAAAAAAAAAGAAAAGAGAAAAAAAACTCAGCACTTAGGAACAGTTGAGAAAAGAGAAAAAAAAAATCAGAGATTCCGTCTACAGACCAAACAACAAAAAAAAGAAGAATTTCTGAGGTGACAGAGGGGAGAAAATTTATCTCTTTAAAATTTTATCTTACGATGAGTTGCCACCAAAGTTGTAGCCCCATCCTGACGGTCGCCTGGGGTGGAGGTCGGCGTTGCTGAGGTTGGGAGATCGCCAGAGCGGCTTGGCTTCCTTCCCTGGTTATTCCGGTTGATCGGTTGGCTGGATGGTCTGGTTGGCTGGTTGGCTGGATGGTCTGGCTGGCTGGTTCCGTCCTATCCTCTCACGAAGAAATAAACTGGAGCGTTTCCGTGCGGTTCGCGAAATCGCGGCGCGGTTGCACGGGCGCAGGGAGGCACGGGGCTCGCCTCTGGGTGACTTTCTAATTTAGTCACCCCACACCTGACACCAAATTGTGGAAAGCGAGTCCCGGTATGTGAGATGAGAGGAAAGAAAGAAAAAAATCGGAGCTGGACTCGGAATGGAATGTATAATATAACGTAAGAGCGAGAAAAAAAATGTCAATAACAATAAACACGAACAGAAAATATATGACGGCAAAAAAATGTCAATAGCAGCAACCACGAACAGAAAAATATATGAAGGCAAAAATGTCAATAACAGCGAACACGAGCAGAAAAATATATGAAGGGCAAAAAAAAATGGCAATAACAGTGAACACGAACAGAAAAATATATGGAGAGCAAAAAAAAATGTCCGAAAATCTCACAAACCGGAAAGTGGCTCGATGAAAAAAAATGAAGTCCAAAAATGGAAAAATGGGGAAAAAGAGCTCGATGCCTCTCGAAGGCTAAAATCTGAGTGCCTCTCCTCTCGTTCCTCTAGGAGCTCCCGGACCCATCCTTGGTTCCTTTTCCACTTTTCGTCGGCCAACCCCCAAAGTTGGCCCATTGGTGGATCTGGGTCAGAGAAGGGGATGCTGCGATAGGGTGTTGCAACTTGTTGCGGCTTTGTCGCTGGTCAAGCAAGGTAGCCCCTGGTCAGTTTGGCTGATTTGGGGGCCCCGCGAGAGCGCTGTTCCTGGTTGGACACTCTTGGCTGACTCTTGTGGCCCCCGCATTTTGCCGAGAGCCTAAAGCCCCCTGTGGTTCTGGAGCGTGAACCTTCGGTAAAGCGGGCGGTGATAATGGCTCCATAAAAAAAAGTCACCGGTCGAGATTCAGGCCCCGGCCTTTGTGTGGAGCTCGGCCGGGTTGCCTGGCTGCGCCTGTCGGTGGGGGAGGGAAGACAGGGGTAGTTTGACTTGCGCCAGTGACTGCATGTCTCCCTCCCTCGCGCACGATCAGGCCGCCGCTATCTCTCTTCTCCGCTGAAAATAAGGCTAGGTGGTGTTGTGGCTCCTGCCTTGTTGCCCTCCAAGCCGCAACGTTGCCATTTATCCCATATCACCACACTTGTCTTCCAAGCCCCTCATTTCTTTGGTGTCCAGTATTAATAAAAAATGGACAAAAATGCATAGGATCATTAGAGTAAACAATGTTTCTTGGAAACAAACCATTTCAGTAAATTTCTAGGAGCAATTTTTCTTCCCCTACCTCCCAAGCAATCCTCTATCCTCCTTTTTTTTTACCTTTTTCGACCAGGGGGGGGGGGGGTGCCATTATGCCCCCCCTCCCCCTGAATCCGCCACTAAGAGCAGATAAGGTGTTAATATTTAGATCCCCTCATGTTGAACTAGCGCACAAATCTCGTATTCAGAACCCTAGACACTCGCTTTACAGGAAAAAATTCTGGAAAACTCGGCAAGGCTGACGTGTGGTGCCGGCGTGCAACGGAGGCAGAGTTGGGCGAAAAATTGACGCAATTAAATCGACTAACATTTCGATTGACCGAATAATTTGGGTATTAAAGTTGGCAACTAATCCGGAGACAAATAATTTAATCAATCGCCCCCCGGCAATTGACGAATAAATCGAGTGAGAAAATCGGCAACTAATTCGAAAAAAATAAATCGTCAATTGTCCCAAGACAATTGACGAATAATTCGAATTCTTAAATTTGGCAACTAATGTGAAAGGAAATAAGTTGATCAATCGCCGCATGACGATTGACGAATAAATCGGGGTTTTTAAACCGGCAACTAACCTAGCAGCAAATTAATCGTCAATCGTGCCATGACAATTGACGAATAATTCGAATTTAAATAATTGTCAATCGTCTCCTACGATTGAAGCAACCTTATGAGGATTCCCGTGGGAGTTTTCGGGAATTTTTCGGGAACGGGAAATTTTCTCGGGAACCGTCGTTCCCGTTACGTAACTTACTCGGGAATCTTCGATCCCGTCTCGTATCGGATCAAAGACATAAAGACGGAGGGCTAAAAGCAAAAAATGAAGCTTCTAGAGCTTCTTTTCAATCACCTCTACTATTGGCTAGAGGATTGGCGGCGAAATTGGGACAAGTTTGAATTCAAATGTAGGGCGGGAACTGAATAAAATAATTGCGGAAACAAAGTATTTTAGGTTGATTTTTGCCCAAATCCAGGTACAAACTCATATTTTTTTAACTCTAGGTTAGTTTCCGTCCGTCGTCGACCGATTAATTTCATTTGGGAGTAACGTTGATCTAGAACTGTAACGGCCTGTTTGAACCTGCAGAACCACCATAAGCAGAAGAAAAACTAACTTTATCTGAGATTACTGCCTGTTACCGAGCAAAAGTAGGTGTATTATGTTAGGACGCAGACCGAACTTTCTTAGTATATTCGTTTTAGGAATTTAAAATACGTTTCGAAGAAGAAATATGCAAAAATCAAGAGGACAAGTTCAAATCAAATTTCCGTTTGCCGCCATGGATTCCCGCGCTCATTTACACACTCACACAAGCGCGCAGCGTCGAACCTAGCTTCACTTTTTCCCCGTGCTTTTAGATACGAGCGCTCCGTCTTTATGTCTTTGTATCGGATGCATGAGAATAATATTGATGGATGTGAGATGATTCTGATTTCAATACCGCCATACTCCATGGCATGCTTGCGCCATGGGCACCATGGCACGCCGGCCGGCCACCGACCGACCGCGTTTCTTATCTCCCCTCAAAGCGTCCTTTCCTGGAGTCCGCCTCACATTCTCATTCAGCCTTCAATCGTGGGATCATTTTATACCTTTTTGACCGTTTGGAATCGTTTTGTTGTGAGAAGAGTTACAGTGCCTCCTCGCGTGGAACGAAACCAAAGAGGCGGATGACGGCGGGGACGGGATGAGAGACTTTCCCGAAAAATTTTCCCGGGAACCCTCGTTTCCATTACGTAGCTTATCAACCTTATCCGGGAATCATTGATCCCGCTTCGGGTGAAAATAATATCGATGGATGTCAGCTAGATGATTCGGACATCAATACCGCCATCGGCCATACTGCGTTGCGTACTTGCGTACCTGCTTCGCGCCGCCGCCCGCCCGCGCCGGCCGGCCTTCCTTGCCGCGTCTGTTATCTCCCTTCATAGCTTCCCTTCCTGAAGTCTGTCTCACATTCTCTTTCAGTCGGGCGTACATTTTACACCTTTTTGACTGATTGCGTTGGACTGGTTTTGTTGTGAGAAGAGTAACAGTGCCGTCGCGTGAACCGAAACCTAGGTGAAACGGCACCTTATTATCCGGAGTTCCGGGCAAGTCGGCTCACTCACACCCGGTCCCCCCTCCTGGTCCACGCTTGCCGGCTTCTCTTATCCTCATTCACTTTGTTTTCCTTATATTGATTTTGTTTTCCCTCGATCACGGATACCTTTTCGATCGAGTGTCAACTCTGTCACCTTCGTCCGTCGATCGCATCGCTCGCGCCCCTCAGATTTCCGTTCGCTCCCTGCCCATTCCGTTTCTCTCTGACTCCCTCATCCTCATACTAATGAACTCGCCGCAGTTACTTCTCACGCATGAGTTTTGCATTCTTGATTGCCACCCTCACTTTTAGAATCTTGTCTGATAATGCCGGATTTTGCCTTACAATATTTTCGACCGCTTCAGTTTTAATTTTAAAATTGTTTTCTCTAAAACAGGAGAGGTAACCGTTTCTTGCGCGGCATCTTCGGCTCCGTGAACCCCCCCCCCCTCCCCATTTTACGGTGTCTTTGGATAAATCTTTTTGTAGAAAGGACTCTAATAATTAAAGCAGACGTGCCCCGAACTTTTTAAGGAACATGGTGTTCCACAAGTCCCGCTCCCCCCCCCCCCTCTAACTTTTGAACGGTCACAGATAGAAAAACGAAACTTTGGGAATGTCTCTATCTCCAAGAGGGTGATATTTTAGGATGGGGGGTTAACATTTTTGCCCCTCCCTCAGGAAGGGCGGGGGGCCCCAACTTTTTTTTTTCAAATGGTAACCCCTATCTTGTCATGGACAGAATAGGATGGAGACGCGTCACCTTGGAGGCCAAAGCCCACCCCGGGCTGTAGCGCCATTAGTAAGTAAGTAAGTAATCCCTATCTTGTGATACATCATTGAAAAGCGCATTAAAAATTAAGAATTTTGGCGCAAACCGCAGATCAATATCTTGATTTCTATCCGAGTTGTGATAGGTCAATGGTCAAATTTGACCTATTTTCAAAAAATCATAACTCCGGCTCAAATTATCGTAAAGAAAAAAATAAAACGGGAAAATTTACCAAATTGTGTTCGCTTTTAAGAAAAAATCACAGAAATCACTTCGAACTAATTTTAAAGGGGGGGGGGGAGGTCGGACCCCCAAATACGTCAATTTATAGGTCATTCGATTTTCCCACGGAATGAGCCAATTTCCCCAAATTTTGGGATGAGTTCAAATAAACGAAATTTAAGGTGATTAAATTGGACCGTTTAAATTTCGTTTATTTGAACTTATCCCGAAATTTGGGGACTTGCAAACTTAATGTTGAACTGATTTTGACCTTACTGAGATAATGTTGAGGCAAAGTTAGGGGAAATTGGCTCATTCCGTGGGAAATCGAATGACCTATGAATTGACGTATTTGGGGGTCCGACCTCCCCCCCCCCCTTTAAAATTAGTTCGAAGTGATTTCTGTGATTTTTTCTTAAAAGCGAACACAATTTGGTAAATTTTCCCGTTTTATTTTTTTCTTTACGATAATTTGAGCCGGAGTTATGATTTTTTGAAAATAGGTCAAATTTGACCATTGACCTATCACAACTCGGATAGAAATCAAGATATTGATCTGCGGTTTGCGCCAAAATTCTTAATTTTTAATGCGCTTTTCAATGATGTATCACCAGATAGGAGTTACCATTTGAAAAAAAGAGAGTTGGGGGCCCCCCGCCCTTCCTGAGAGAGAGGCAAAAATGTTGACCCCCCCCCCCCCTAAAATATCGTCCTCTTTGAGATAGAGACATTCCCAAAGTTTCGTTTTTCTATCTGTGACCGTTCAAAAGTTAGAGGGGGGGGGGGGAGCCGGACTTTTGAAACACCATGTATTAAAAACTCCTTACAAAGTTCGGGACATCTCTGCTCTGATTATTAAAGTCAAAAGTTAGAAGGGGGGGAGCAGGACTTTTGGAACACCCTGTATACATGTGGCTCTGTACTACCTGACGGAAACTTCTCCTCCTTCCTGACGGTATTTTTGAAAAGATTATTAGACTCCGAAAAATACATCTATATAATCATCTCCCCCCCCCCCTCATCACATGTCCCAGCATCATGCGCTCTCAACAGTTATACTAGAACAATCAGAATCTTTGGTCTTGTTTAAACGTATGCTTTTGCCCTTCTTTCAACAATACTTAAACAGAGGCGGAGAATGTATATAGAATGTGCGAATATACGGGATACACTGTTTCAACTTCTGAGCCGCTTGTATCTTCAGAGTTGAAGGCGAACTTAATTCTTCACTCCCGTTTTCAATTAATCAGATCTGATGGCAAGATGAGGGAGGGGGGGGGGGCTACATTCTTTCTTTTGCATTTATCTAAATGCCAATATCAGAATTTTTTTCTCCGGGGAGAATCGAGTAAAGGTTACCGAACGTTTCACTGAGGAGGTCAGTAAAAAACTAAAAGTTAAAAATTGAAATGACTTGATTTTCAGACTCTAGCTACACTAAAATGCAGGATACGACAATTTCAACTCCCGAACCGGTCGGAATGCATTCGCAGGGTTGCAAGTTTAATCAATTTCAAAATCCCCTCTCTGTTCCCTGACTTTTCTCTGTAGTTTTAATAAAGAGTTGCAAAATCAGGAGGTAAGCGCAAGGAGCCGTCATCCAATGCTCAAAAATAGTAGAGAGAAGAGACCTAAAGTAAGACCACACTTAATCAAGACCTTTCACCAGATTTCATCCGTAAAATACTGTAAAAAAAGGGTTGTATAAGATCGAAATCTTAACTATTCTCCGAGGAGCCTCCTTGAGTAGGGGAGGATAATTTGCGTAATACTGCCCTTCTCGATTACAAACGATACAGCTTGTCCTATCTCTAAACCTACCGCACGCCAATTAAAAGGGTCTCTGGAGGTGCCAAATGCCTCAGAACATTTTTGGCTGCATCTTGAGGGACTTTCCACGGCTAAAATACATATAGTATTTTTAAAGAAAACACGTACAAACGAAAAAGATTCTAAAAGGCAGGAAGAACCAAACATGTTGCTATTGTTGCCTTCTTAAAGATCCATAGAAACTCCTTGAGCAGGTTTTCAGTGGTGCCTCAAAAAATTTTGAGACGATTGCAGCCTGATGAATAGCTAGAATTGTCAAATGCCGTCATTTTAAACAACTACTAGGACTTTATTAGTTTTAATTCTTGAAGAAAAGCGCGAACCAAAGCACGGCATATTTAAGTAACTTCTCTAGAATATGTAGAGAGGTAACCTAAAGTTGTCTCCACTTGTGCTAACTGGTGCGATTTTTTTAAAATGAAGGTTTTTAGGAGAAACCGATCTATTTTTATGAAAAATAGATATCCAGCTGCTACCTTGTGTAGAATGAATCAGGATGGCTCGGAAAAAAAATTGTAATTTGAGGGCTACAGTGCTCATGGAGTTTTCTAAAAAGTGGCACAGGCAAGAACTCTGAGTGCCAATTTTATGATACAGGAGAGGTTCAAAACGCTATTGAAATCAGCATTTTATAGGTCAGAAAATACCTATTAGAGTACTTACACAGTTTACGACGCTGTCAAAGTGACTTAAATTTTTTTTTTCAATTATACTAAGTGTAGTTTATGATCCATACATTATCAATTTTCACTCGAAAAAAAATTTTCCCCCAAGTTCAGAAAAACGAATTTTTACTAGTCAGAGCAGGGGTGCCCAAATTCATTAAAGAGTTTTTGAATACTCGCAGCTCTGCTCTTTCCAATGATGAAGGAAAATGATCTTTGGAGAGAAATTTAGTATCCAAAATATGCATATTTATAAGAGGGAGTACTCGTGGAGATCAGGGAAAACTTGAATCACCTATAAAAGTCAGGGAATTGGAAAACAATTTGAAGAGTCAGGAAATTCTCAAGGCTGCGGCTTAACAGCTGAAACCTCCGTTATATAGACATACCGTCCGCGTTCCGGGCTCAGCACCGGAGCAATCGAAGCTACGGTTCTGGCACCCGTAACTCTCGGCATCTGAGCCCGGAACGGACGGTATGTCTTTATACCCCGTAATTTTTTTTTCAGCGCAGCGTATCGGCTCTCATCCAAATATTTTCAATATATAACCACGGTCCGGAAAGTACGGAAAAAGTGCTGATTTTTTAGGGCGGTCCGGACGTACGGAAAAAGCACGGAAATTCCGCAAAAAGGTCCGGAATTTTTTCATTTTTTTGGCTTTTTTGTCGCCATTTGAGCAAGAAATTCAAATTTTTGAAATCTTTCGAATTTCGTCAATTGGAGGCACTGAAAAAGTACTGAATATTTAATGTGAAGGAGGTACTGAATTTCTTGGGAATGTACTGAAAAAGTACTGTAAAAGTCGTGATTTTTGGCCAACCTGTTTTAGTAGACACCCTGCATAGAGAAAAAAAAGGAGGTGTTTGCATTTCGGGCATCTTGGAATTTTTTGATGACTTGATGACGTAGGTCGGTACAGCGTGAAGGGGACGTAGCTGTACCCAGCTGTACCCACGTACGTCATCAAGTCATCAAAAAATTCCAAGATGCCCGAAATGCAAACACCTCCTTTTTGAGCTCGCCCACTCGGGAGAGCTCTTTGCGATCGATTTCTTTTAGCATTGGTAGTGTCCGTGGCGACGAATGGATGGTTCTCGTTGCCGTCGGAGGAACGGCCAAAATCCCATTGATTTCAAGGTCTAAAAGTTGAATTTTCGCGGGTTACAGTTTTCCTCCGTCGAACATTTCCGTTCCCTCATTCAACTGAGGATTAATTGTTCCTCGTTTGCTACACTAGAGAGCAGCACTTTCCAGTGGCCGAGCATATCATAGCATGTTGCTATGGTTTTATATCAAATAACCTAATTGTATGTTATCATCCTCTTATCTTTTCAATGCAGTTTTTGTGTGCAGTTGTACTTGCAATTGTTATTATTTCTTAAAATAAAAAACATGGTGACCTCGACGTGATTTAATAATTTGTTCAATTAATTTTAAGTTACTAAGACTAAGATTGAGATTTGCGCATAATTAATGGATAATCCTTAAGATTGCCGTTATTGGTACCATAGAAGGTTAATTAACCTCAAAATAATTGCATGCTTGAGAGCTCGGTTGAGACTCGCATTGGGATCCTTTCAGAGTTTGTTTAAACCTCATATTAAGAATGCTTTAGGATTCGTTTGAGCCCCTCGCATCAAGAATGCTTGGGAATTCGTTTGAGCCTCGCATTTAGAATGCTTGAGAATTCGTTTGAGCCTCGCATTGAGTTTCTTTAGAGTTCGTTTTAACCTTAAAATACAGATGCATGAAGTGCTCTTTCGAGCTCCGTGCTATTTATAGTGCGCGAGGTGCTCCATTGAGCCACCCCATACCTACAAAGGCGTGATGTGCTCCATTGAGCCACTCGCATACAAAGGCTTGAAGTGGTCTCTCGAGCTCCACGCTAAAATTCAAGTGAATTCCTTTTCAGCTCTTAGTGTATACCATAAGTATTGTGTAAGAATTATGGCAGAAACGTTCCTCCAAACCGTGCTAAATTATAGTTTCTTTGAACTCTGTGCCGATAAAAATTCAGAATTTCAGACTGCCAGCTTAACAAAGTATAACCTTAATTCAAGTTGGCGACTTGATTTAAAAAAAAAAATTAAAATTAAATCATATGGTTTCATTACATTGTTGACAAGTTAAGAAAAAGCTTATCAACGATGAAAGCCAGAAACAAAAATGCGATGGCAAAAATAGCCATTGCAACATTTGCCGCAAAATCACATTCATAAAAGATAATTCCATTTCTCTCTCTTTATTTCTCTTTATTTATTGTAATGTGAAAAATTTGTCATATGAAATTACGTCATAACATTTTGCATCGGCATGTAACCTCTGATAATTGGGTAAAGATTCATTTAATACATATACAATTTCAGAAAAAATCATTAATAGTTGTTAATAGTTTCCCAAAGGCGAGCTCTCCAACACAGTAGTGTTGGAACCAGCAGCTTGTTTCTCTTTGGACACCCTGATAACGCTGTTTAGCTCTGCATGTTTCCATATTTTTTGTCTGAACTTCCTAGTTCTAGTATGTTTTTTTGCTCTAATTCCTTGACTAATAAATCTGTTTTTGTTTATTCTGTCGACAGATATAGTTTATTAGAGACACCGTCACCCACGGCCAGGACGAACGTGACCTCTGAGCTCTGAACCGGAGTGAGAATTTCGCGAGTTGGAGTGCTTCTGAGCGGAGGATATTCGACACGATGACGACGGCGCGTTCGTTAGCCTTCACCGATTTCGAGGAGAGCATCGTCTTCGACATCGACGACCCGGACTTCGAGAACGGGAACGTGGGCGTGACGTCGGCCACCCACCCCCTCCCCCACTCGCACACCCTCACCACCAACCTCAACAAAGTCTTCTCGTTCACCGTCGGAGGAGGTGAGTTTCGTCCCTTTCATTTCGTCGTCTCCCGGACAAAAGAACGTAACTCCATTCCAAGGTTGCTAAATTGACTCAAACAGTTCAATATTTAACAAGAATAGACCTGGGCAATTTTTGTCGAAAATTGGTCTGATTTTCGCGTGAAATCAGAAGAAAAATCAGCGAATTTTTCGGTCAGAAACGCCCGAAACTCTCCCGGTAAAAATGCAATCTGCGCAAGGAAATTTGGCAACATTGAAATGCAGTTACGTTCCTTCGTGCGGGAAACGACGATTTCTCAGCTTGCTCTTAAAACGGTTCTCCTAGAGACAAGAGACCATGGTGTCTGGTTTTTTAAAAACCGGGAGAAACCGGGATGCATCGGGGAATGAAAATTAACCGGGAAAATCGGGGGAAATCAGGGAATCTGTGTCGGAAACCGGGAATCTTTTCTTCAACCACCCAGGGATCATTTCGTTTTCAAATTTGGCGATCTAATCTGACCGAGCGCTATTCGGCTACCTCCGTCGGCATTTGGCAATTATCGCGCATGCGCAGTCGCATCGAAACTACGCATCAATGACCCGCGAAATTGCATCTTCAATCGGGCCCCAAGAAAATCCGGGAAAGTGGGCGGAAACTTCGGTTTCTTTTCAGGGAATGAGCTCCTGAGAATCAGGGAAAATCAAGGAAAAATCAAAAAATGAGCTTTGCCAAGAAAACTAGACACCATGCAAGAGACCCCCCACTTGTATCTTTGCCATGATGGAAGCTTTTACTTTCAGGACGTCAGCATTCCACCGGTGACTTACCTACATGGTTGATGTTTAACAACGTGTTGGCAGTTTCGTTTTGCAAATAATCCGAAAATGGCCGAAGTTTGTGAAACTTGTTTGGCTCATGACGTCACCCGAAGCTCATCATCCACCATGTAGGTAGGTCAACAGCCGAAACTAGGGTGATGACTGTATCTCCCTTATAATTGGACCGCGTTAAACAGAAAGTTTTTTTTGCAGTGGCAAATCCCTTCCGAAAATCTATCTCCGACGTTAAACGACTGCATTTTACTTGAAGTTGGCAAAAATTGTCATTTTAATGATGCCATTTTGAGAGCTTCTTTCTTAACCACAATGTAACCCAAATAGTGCCTCCTTGAGAAAGGAGCTGTTCCAAAAGCGACTATAAATACGACCCTGAGTCATTTTTGAGGCAAGGAAAAACAGTAGCTCTATTTCTTTTTAGCTTCGTTTCATCGTGCTCAGTCATGATTACTCCGATCATTACTCTGCCATGCCAAGGAAAAACACCGTATGAGCCTCCAGATGTTGCCAAATTCCTCTTGGAAAATCACAATTTTTCTGGAAAATTTAGAAATATTTTTCTCCAGATTTTTCAGAGATTTTTGCTCACAATTGTATCTAATGAGTCTGAAAATTTTAAGGAAAAATATTCATAACATTCTTCGAAAATAAATATTCGTCGAGTGGAAATTTGGCAACATTCGAATTCTCATGCGGCGTTTTTCCTTAGCAAGGCAGTATTATCGTCATTGACTTCAACTGCAGTTGACCTGGTTTTCTTATCACCTCGCGGAAAATAAAATAGTTCTCAATCGCCCTTCCCCCCACCCCTCTGTCCGTCATAAAAATGTCTGTGCACCTCGGCCGATTATAAACCTGGCGATATTGACTTTCATTTGGTCTCCTACATTAAGCCTTCCTGTCCGTCTGATCTGTGAAAACAGCGGATATAGGACCTCCGCCATTTTTAGGGGTCACGCTTTGTTTAGAAACGGCTAACCTTCATGAGTGTTGGTACCAAGTTTCAGATTTAGCTCGTTCAGGTACTTACTTTTTGTCAGTTAGATCAACCAAAACAGTTTGGTTAATCAACTATCTTTTCCAGGCTTCTAATAGGGCTCTTAAGGATCAATATAAAAACAAATCCGATGAAAAAAATTTCTATTGTCGAGGAAGAAATTAACGATATTTACAGAAGTGTAATTTTCGGCCTAAATATCCATTTAAATTTAGAAAGAACTCGTTTCAGAAGTTGGGTTGGAAGGTCTAAAATCTTCGAAGTCTAGTGGAAAATGTTATAGCTGGGATAGTTACGAATGCAACAGACCACTAGTCACGCGCCTTTCGCAGTGTCAATCCGATCTTTCGAATGCCTTCATTTTTTAGGATACTTCACGCATATCCGGGAAGTTTATATAGTTGTATGTTCCGAATCGCATACGCTGTAGGAATGAAGCTCTTGCATGCGTGCGGGACTTGCGATTTAAGGACTGGCTCTTATGTAAAATTTCGCGAGAAACACGATGGTGCCACTTGTTTTCTCTGAAATCAACTCCTAAGCTCAAAAAAAGCTCTCAAAAGTCGAGGCCGTAATAGAGGGGATACCTCACGCTACCCTGAGAGTCCACCCCTATATCAAGAAAAACCCTGCATGCAAAGATACGTTAGCAGGGTTGCCACTTTGTTTGAGGACTCCAAGACTGAAAACACGACAACCCTGTCAATGTACTTGCTCCCTATTTTTGCGGAGAGAGTTCGTCTTGATATAGAGGTGGGCTCTCAGGCTCAGGGTAGCGTGGAATATCCCCTCTATTACGGCCTCAACTTTGAGAGATTTTTCTTAGCTTTGGAGTTGATTTCAGAGAAAACCAGGGGCACCATCGTGTTTCTAGCGAAATTTTACAGTAGGAACCAGTGTCTAAATCGCAAATTCCTGGCACACATAAGAGCTCCGGATCTAGTAACCGATGTAGTAGAGCTCCGGATCCAGCAACAACTGATCTAGTAGACCTCCGGATCTAGTAACTGATCTAGTAGACCTCCGGATCTAGTAACTGATCTAGTAGACCTCCGGATGTAGTAACTGATCTAGTAGAGCTCCGAATTTAGTAACCGATCTAGTAGAGCTCCGCATCTACACGGAGAAAAAAACCTCGTTCGTGGGACCCGAAGTTTAGGTCATATGGATCTCTGAAGTTTTCAGATTGAGCATCTGAACACTTTAGGTCCAGCTGCTGAGGTTTGGATCACACATCTGAAACTTCAGTTCTTACATCTGAAGCACTTCAGATGTGAGAACCGAAGTTTTTCGGATGTGAGAACCGGAGTACTTCAGATGTAAGAACTGAAGTTTCAGATGTGTGATCAAAACCTCAGCAGCTGGACCTAAAGTGTTCGGATGCTCAATCCGAAAACTTCAGAGATCCATATGACCTAAACTTCGGGTCCCACGCACGAAGTTTTTTGCTCCGTGTAGTAACCGATCTAGTAAAGTTCAGTTCTTGCCGTCCCTCCGAAAGCTTACACCTGAGTCGCGGATGGTCATCATTAGATTTTGTCAATTAAAGACTCTCCAGGAACTTCGAAATGTCTTCCGCGCTTCGAACTTTTTTGTCGGGTCGAGCAGTCGTTCTTATCGCATCGTTCTGGATCACTTGGAGGCTTGCCACTTGATTTGCCGCCTTCCACCATTCTTCCCTGATTGATTCAGTTTCTTTTCTTGATTCCTCGAGTTCCCACCTCAGTTGTCTCGTTTTATTCGTCTCCTGCTTCAGTTGTTCCTTGATATCAGCAAGCTCCATCGTCAAGTCCGATAACTCCCTTTCAAGTTCGGCGGATCGGTTATTCGACTTTATCAACTGCTTGTGAAAGTTGTCGGCTCGCTGTTGAACTTCTTTCAGCTGGGCCTCGGTCACTTTTACCGTGCTCCCCTTCTTCAACAACTTATTCTTCAAGTCACTGAATACCCTTTTTGTCGTGCTCAACACCTTTTTTAATTTCAGCGCTTCTTTTTCCATCTCCGACAACCGAGCTCTTAGTCGTGCGGCTTCTTCCCTGGACACCGCTAGGTGTCGCTGGGTGTCCTCAGCCTCTTTTTGCTTCTGCGACAGCTGATCTCTTAGCTGTTTGACCTCACTCCGAGAATCTTTCAGTTCCCTCCTGAGGTCTGCCGCCTCCTTCCTCGAGGCTAACAATTGCTTCTTAAGCGCGTCAATTTCTCGTCTTGCATCTGACAATTGTCTCGCGTGTTCCTCTGCCTCCATTTGCGCCCCCAAATTCTGCCTGCTGAGTGTACCCTCTTTCCCGCTAGGGTGCGCCACTTTCATTCTGAGTTGATAGGCGTCCCTCTGCAATGCTTGTACTTGCCCTTGGAGCTCGGCGATTTTATTCGCTCCAGACATCTGTCTTTCCAGCGTGGCTCTTTTCGCTTCTGATAGCTGACGGCTGAGGTCCTTGGCTCTCTCCGCCTGGGCCAAAAGTTCCGGTTCGTTGTAAGCGAGAAATTTGATAGTGATACTCTTATCCCTGGCCAACCGCACCACCCGTGCGCGCCCTTTTTGCGTTTGTCCGATGAAGTTTAAAAATCCGTACTGCCGAGCCTCCTACAAAAATCAAAGAAACCTCAAGAAGGGCATGGCGAATTTTCACGAAACCATGACCCTTAGACAAGATGCAAGTTTGAGCATTCTCATGTACAGTTTTTACAATAAAAAAAAAAACAATTTAAAAAGCGGGTAACAAGGCTAAAATTTCACATACACAAAACCAAAACGTTTCTGCGGAAAATTCAGCCATCCTAATAGTCGGATAAATCAAAATAAAAATGGTTAAAAATCTAAAATAGTACCGGATAACTGCCTTTCAATTGGGAATGTTGTTTTGACAGAAATTTTGATAACATAGTCAAGAAAAACACCGAAAACGGGCATCGGCAAAAAAAATTTCTGCCATCAAAATTTCTGTCGTAATAACAACATTCCCAATTGAAAGGTACTTATCAGGTACTATTTTAGACTTTTAACCATTTTTATTTTGATTTATCCAACTGAGGATGGCTGAATTTTCAGCCGAACCCTGGTAAAAATTGGCGATAAGAGCTGCGTTTCAAAATACCATAGGAATTCTTATAGCCGGCTGAAGAAGGCTACAGAAAATCATATAGCTGGCTGTAGAATGCGGAGAAAATCATACGGCCGGGCTATGCGAACGATAAAAAATTATGCAGCCGGGCTATAGCTCCTATAGCCGGGCTTTACACTGTATCGCCTGGCTGTTGCTTTTTCGCTATCGATTATAAAAGGCTATAAGAAATCGTGTAGAAATTCGTGTGCTTTGGAAAGCATTAAGTTTGACACGGAACCACCTTAATATTTACAAAACACACGTTATATTTTCCTTTAATAAATATTTTTTTCATCAGTTAAAACGAGAATAATCCATACAGGATGTGCAAACATTTCAAAATCATGAGTTGAATAACGCTGAGATCGCCAGATGAAATATTAGAGCCTAACACAAACACAAAGCGGAGCGGCGACGCACTGGCGCCTACAAACCTAACAGGGATACTTCACGCATTGCGCAACGCGTGAAGTATCCCTGTTAGGTTTGTAGGCGCCAATGCGCGTTTCGCGCTGGCTGCCCGCCTGCCGCACCGCAGCGTGCCACGGCGCTTGAAGCAACTTTTTCACAACAGAGGTATTGCACAGTATCATACGAAACTGAAGGCGCTCTAATATAATAGGAATGACAGGCATCCATCAAAAGTACGGAGCTTTCCTTGCAAAATTAATCAAGATACTACGGCCCAAAAAGAGAGCAGTGGTCCAAAAACTCACTAAGCCCTAGCATCCGTAATTAGTGACGTTTAGCATACACTTTATCGCCTGGCTGTGAGTTGCTTAATCGTCATCGGCTATAAAAGGCTCTAAGAAATTGTGTAGCTGGCTATAGAAGCTATTGGAAATCTTACAGCCGGCTGTAGGTCTATGGTATTTTGGAACACAGATTCTACTGCCAATTTTTACCAGGGAAACGTTTTGGTTTTGTGTATGCGAAATTATATCCTTGTTATCGGCTTTTAAATTGTTATATTATTGTATATCATGTCACGGGCTGCAGAGCATCTATCATATTTCATGTACAATGTTTGTAACACACGCCGGCCAAACAGCAAGTTGCCGGTAAGAAATCGCGTTAGGAATTTGCGCGAAATAGTTGCGTTGCGAAGGCCGTGGCGATCTTCACCCGAAATATTGTGACACATAAAGTTGAATGCTTTCTGTCGCATTAAAAATTAAGTTGAACTTTATGTGACGGAATATTCCGGTTCGAGATCGCCGTGTCCTTTCACGCAACCGTGACGCAAACGCAGTTCCGTAGCGGTGCTGATGAGAAAGAACGCCGTGTAAGTCTTCGAAGGTTTCTTTCTACAGTTTCTCTAAGCGCCTTCAAATAACGGCGATACTCCGCAATACACCGAAGCTCGAATAGTGGTATGACCCAACCTCGTTCGTGTGATATGAAGTGCGCAAATGGACCACTAGACAAGGTACGAATTTGAGCATTCTGATACATGTTTCTTAACCAGAATTTCACGTAGGACACGATTCGCGCAACGAAAATGACTGAAACCAACTCCTAACGGAGATATTAACATTTTTATCTCACATTGGTTACGAGGAATTTGAACTGCCCGCTGACATGAAACTCAAAGCTCTACGTGAGTCAAATCGCGCATTACAACGGTTTCAACAAGCTTCTTAATCGAGTAATGTTCATTTCCCACCCTGTGTTGTTCAAACTATAAGCAATTTGCTACAGCTGAGCCAAAGCGTCAAGATCGAGGTTGCCAGATTTTTATATCGCATAGACTTTCATGATAGCGTTTAGCGCACGATGTGAATCACGCAGAGCATTGAGTTTTCATGAGCGGGTGGTTTGAATTCACCATCAAGAATCATTATATATCTTTGGAAGGAGTTGATTTTGGGAATTTTCGTCATGCGCGTCGTATTCTACGTGAAATTTTGATGAAGAAACATGTATCAGAATGCTGAAATTCGTACCTTGTCTAGTGGTCCATTGCAATAATAAACCACTCTGGATGATTTGAGTTCATAGGTAATTGGCTGCCCTTTCGAGCCTTAAAAGCTTCATGACCTAGCCTCTAAATTACCGATATGCCCGCACTGTCCCTATACATATAGGCACCGTAGATATGGCCACCGCCAGAGATATGTAATATTTGTTTTACCTGGGGTCCTAATGTTTTTTCGATGAGATCTCTGAGTTCCTGGGACACCATGCATTGGCATCTGACCCAGTATCCTTCTCCAACGGAGGCAGGCTGGGTTTTACCATCCAGATCTTCGAAATAGCCATGAAGGGTTGTACAATAATGCTGACAGTCTTCCTTGGAAATCTTCATCTCGTCTACGTAACCCCTCAAGTCCCTCAACCGCTGTTTTACTGGATGAATGCACCAAAACAAAATGAGTCAGCAAAATATAATTACTACATTTTTAGCCTCTTACATCCGAACAAAAGGCACCATAATAAACGGGAGTGTATTTAAGGCATTTCAAATTGGCTTTTCATCCCATACGTATGTTATTTTTTAAAGAAACATTCAAATAACGAGAGCTTTCTGTGAATTTCTCCTAAATTACGAGGATTGTATTCACAAAAGCTTGCCGGTTCTGGTGCTGTAAAATTTAGGTATGAATAGGGTGTTCACTTTCAAAAAAAGTCACGAATTTTGAAGGGTTAGTACTAAAGCACAGCGAAAGGCTACAGATTTTTCAAGCAAAGGCACAAGAATTTGATATTTTGCAATACGCTCACAGGAAATGCCTCGAAAGAATGCAGTCTTTACGTATTTTATCGTATTACGTTTCGCGAATTCTTAGGTTCTGCATTTTTTCGGGTCGTTCCTCTAGAATTATCACATTCAACTTTTCGAATCCGAATTTTTCTACTTTTTCATAGATCGTACTCGATAATAATTCGATGTATCGTTTGGTTTCAAAACAATGGATCATACCAGGGTGTCTAGCGACCGGGAAAACCGGGAAAGTCAGGGAAAGTCAGGGAGATGAAATTGGTCCGGGAGAAGTCAGGGGAAGTCAGGGAAGAAAAACGCAGAACCGGGAGAGAAGCGAACTCCCGTCGAAGATCGCGATTTTTTGAATAACTTCACGGCGCTTCGATACTTAGCCGTGCAGCGCTCTCTCCTGGTCTGAGGTGCCATCTGAACCGTTAGTGCTGACGTAAATAAAGAGACTACATAGCGTAGTCTCTTTATTCTATGGTGCTGACTAGTGGTGCTCCCTCTCTCTATCGCTGTGTTGCGTCCGCGACGCCTCCTTTAGCGTCCGCGACACCTCTGGAAGTGCCCCCGACGCCTTTTGAAGCGTCCACGACGCCTTTAAAGCGTCCGCGACGCCTCCTTCAGCGTCTGCGACACCTTTGGGAGTGTCAGCGACGCCTGTGCAAGCGTCCGCGACAACTTTAAGGCGTCCGTGACGCCTCCTTAAGCGTCCACGACACCTCTGAAAGTGTCCGCGACGCCTTTTTAAAGCGTTCACGACGCCTTCCAAGCGTCCAGGACGCCTCTGGTAGTGTCCGCGACGACTTTTGAAGCGTCCATGACGCCTTACGCAACTTAAGGCGCGTCTGTCCGCGGCGTCCTGGACGCCGGCGGAAAATGCTGCTACCGAGTCGAGGGCGAGAAGACGCTCACATTTCGGAGCACGGCACCTTAGGAGCGGAATTTGTGGATTTTTTCCGCTCTGTCCGCTGTCAATTTCTCGAATTTTCGTTGATCGGACAGTATGCTTTGAGCCGCGAAAATGGCTGGAGGCGCTTTTTTTTTAGGAGGGTGTGGATTCGATCGACAAGAATCGACCGAAAAATAAAAACGTGAATCGATCGACACCGATTCGATGGACAAATTATTAAAAAAGCGGTGTCGATTCGATCGACATGAATCGATCGGAAAAAACCGTGAATCGATCAGAAAAAAACGTGAATCGATCAGAAAAAAACGTGAATCGATCGGAAAAAAACGTGAATCGATCGGAAAAAAACGTGAATCGATCGACGAGAAATGATTGACAATTAATTAAAAAAAAAAAAACCGGTATCAAGTCAATCGACATGAATCGATCGAAAAACCAAAACGTGAACCGATCGACGTAATTCGATCGACTCACAGGTTTGTCGATCGACTCATAGGTTTGTCGATCGATTCACAGGTTTGTCGATAGACTCACAGGTTTGTCGATCGATTCACGGCTTTTGTCGATCGATTCACGGCTTTCGTCGAACGATTCACGGATTTTGTCGATCAATTCACGGCTTTTGTGTTCGATTCGCGGGTTTGTCGAACTGAACACATTCGAAAATATGTAGGAAAAGCAGCGGACTGAGCGGAATTTGTCGGTGTCTCCGCTCCGATCTGTTGGCGACAGATCGGAGCGTCCTCCATCGGCGTTTTCCGCAGCGTCTCTCCGCCGCTAAGGTGCCGTCCCCGCGCAAAATCATTAGACAGATTTATCGGCGTCTCTCCGCGGCGTCCAGGACGCCGCGGACAGACGCGCCTTAAGTTGCGTAGCTTAAAGCATCCGCGACACCTCTGGAAGTGTTCGCGACACCTGTGGAAGCGTCCACGACAACTTTAAGGCGTCCGCGACGCCTTCTTAAGCGTCCACGACACCTCTGGATGTGTCCGCGACGCCTGTGGAAGCGTCCGCGACAAGTTTTAGGCGTCCGCGACGCCTGTGGGAGTGTCCGCGACACCGCTTGAAGTGTCCGCGACGCCTTTTGAAGTGTCCACGACGCCTCCTTTAGCGTCCGCGACGCCTCCTTTAGCGTCCGCGACACCTCCGGAAGTGAACTATTTCTTCCTCTATTTATTTAATTCCCGAAGTTGCAAATGTCTATAAAGTTTTTTGAAGTAAGCAAAGATCAAGTTGATGCAATAGTGGAAGAAAGAAAAGAATCTTTTTTACGAGAGTCTCCGTTGACACCATGACACCCAAAGACCGCAGAAAGGTTTTATTCTTGAATTGTAATCCATCGCTTTGAAGGGTGGAAAACATCGTACAGACTGAAAGCAAATCTTGGTAAAAGGTCATGAAAAGTCAGGGAGAAAGAAAATTCAATAGGTCAGGGAAAACCTTGAAAGTCAGGGAGAATGAAAAGAAAAATTTGCTAGACACCCTGATACCCTCAAACAAAAATTTTGGGATTTAATTTAGAAAAGTTGAAATTGAGAAAATTCCTAACAATTTCACCTTTCATTGCCATTGGATACTCGAAAGAATAAAAATTCGATCGCAAAAAAACCGTTCCTTCAAATTGCTCAATTGACTTTTGAGGCTATGATTACATATTGAACCAACGATATCGATGCAATCTCACCTGTTTGATGTATCGAATACGATCTATTGGAATTGATCGACAAAGCGATAGACAAAGGAGGCACATGGAAAATGGAGCGATCCTGTTGGTTGAAATGGGTGGTTGTTGTCGGCTAAGGGAGAAAATGATGGACTAACCAAAGGTTATTTAATGAGAGTTAACCACAGAGTCTTTCGAAGGTTGTCGTTAGTTAGTTAATTATTCACTACTGACTCTTTTTTCCATTGCAACCAAATGCCTTCATCAACGGTATCGCTCCATTTCATTTCCCATCAGTCCTCCGGTTTCAATAATCGGCCCATAGATGGATACTTGTTCTTACTTACTCTCAAATTTTGGTCGGATGGCGAGAGCTCGTACGTTGATCACTATAAACATCACAAGGTGTAGGCGCATTTTCTACGTCATTCGCTTTAAACCCTTTGAGACCTAGACGTCCCCGAACCGTGCATTTTCTATTTCTCTTGGTAATTTTCCACATATACCAGTAGATGAAACGAGCTGCTGTAATCTAGAACGGCTCAAAATTGTATAGAGGTTCTTTGAACACATTGAAACAAGAGAAATAATAATCAAAATAAAACTGTAAGGCGTGGAAAAAACTCCAACAAGGAACTCCATCAAATTACATTATCTAATACACGATAAATAAAGGCTGGTCGTTTTAAGGCGATATCACTTATGCGCGGGAAAATTTCAACCGAGTATAGGACCACGAATACTGCGGTCGGGAGGATCGACTCAAAAAACGTATAGAGGGTCTCTGAACACATTGACACGAGAGGAAAATTCAAAATGTACTGTATCGCGTAGAAAAAATGCCATCGAGGAAATCTATCAAATGTCAACTAACCCACGAGAAAATGAAGGCTGATCGTTCTAGGCGATGTCATTTATAAACGGGAAAACTTCAACCGAATATGTAAATGCGGAAACTGTAGTTGGGAGGCTGTCACGACACCATCGCAAAATCTTTCGTTTTATATCGTAACGTATCGCACTGAGAGTTCACGCAGCTAAAAAACCATTTCGACCGTCAGACCACTTGTGATTTTCAGTCGTCATCTCGCTATTGCGTCAAAATTTACATCATCATTGTACAGCCCATCGCGACTTGAAACTTTCCAAAAAGGGGAGTGAAAAATGTTTTTGTAGTTCTATGGTGTAGTTGGCAAAAAATCGTTTTCTATGTACCGCGAACGGTGCGTGACGCGCAATATTTTCCCGCATGGCAATGTTTTCCTGAATACATGTCAAGCACGCAGCCAGAGACAAGAGACCCTCCTCTAGTATCTTGGCCATGGTGGAAGCTTTTACTTTCGGGACTTCAGCATTCTACTGTTGACTTACCTACATGGTTGATGTTCAACAACGTGTTGGCAGTTTCGTTTTGCAAACAAGCCGAAAATGGCCGACGTTTGGGAAAGTTGTTTGGCTCATGACGTCATCCGAAGCTCATCATCGACCATGTAGGTAAGTCAACAGCCGAAAATAGGGTGATGACTGTTGCTCGCTAATAATTGTCCATAAAGAATTGTTGAAACCCCGAAAGTAAAAGCTTCCACCTGTCGCTAGGAGGCCAGTGGAGGGTCTCTTGTCTCTGCACGCAGCGAGGCCGTGTTTCCACAGGGTGTCCCAGGATTAAGTACGAATATTGAAGGAGTCGATTCTTATGTATGTGTGAGCCGCTTTTACGGCGCGCTAGGGCGCTCTGCGACGCCTACTCTCCACAGGAATCTGTCATGGTAGAGATCCTCCGGAAGCTGGCATCTCTCCATCTCTTCACGGATGCCCTCTACCCACCGTTTGGCTGGACGCCCTCTCCGTCGCCTACCTGGGGGGACCCACTCCAACACCTTCTTCGGCAACCTGGTATCAGCCATTCTCTGCACATTAGGAGTCGATTCTTTCTGTCAAAAAAAGACGTTTTTGTGGTGTAACTTTTTTCTTCCAAAAACGCTTTCCCTGGGGGCCGCCCCCCACCCCCTTTGCGCCCACCCGCGCTCCATACAGTCCCTATTATCTCGGAAACGATGAGTCACAGCGAAAAAACGCATGACACATTTGCTCAATATTTTTCAACGCTAAATCTAGTGATGCCGTCAAAAACCAATTTTTGTCGCTGCAAACATTAATTTTGGCCACTTTTAGGTCCGATCTCCCCCCCCCCTAACCCCCCCCCCCCCCCCTAAACCCCCCCTCAAAATGCGTTTTCCCTTTTTAGGAGGTCAAAAATTAAAAAAGCGCTAAGAATCACCCTTATTTACCGATCTATATTAGTATTGGTTGATAAACATTGTCACAGTGTTAGAAAGACGATTTTTCTTCTCAAACTTTAGGGGGCCGTGGCTCCCAGGGAAAGCGTTTCTGGAAAAAAAGTTATACCTCTATAAGTCTTTTTTCGACTCAAAGAATCAACTCCCTCAATATTTGTACTTAATCCTGGGACACCCTGTATTTTTACTTTTTTAATTCTCTTCATTTTCCATTCACAAGGGCGAACCCCTCCTGGCCCTCCTTGCAACACCCAAGAATGTAACGTTGATTATTCAATATACCGAGGAAATTTACCATGGTTTCCACGAAAACACTATTTTCATTGACGAAGATATCCTAATTTTCAAGAGTTTTTCTGATCTGTGAATGGTATGTTTAGATAGTATCAGGGCGACTCTCTTCTAAAAAAAAGTCCATTGAAATATTATGTTTCCTCACTTGTTCCTTGTCTTCTCTGAATTCTTTAATAATATGCTGTGTGAGCTTCCGCGACACGTGGCTATGACATCTGAGCGATAGCATTTGGCTTTTGCGTTAGTTGCTGACGAGCTCGTAATCATATTAATTACATTTTTTAGTAAGGAACCACTATTTCTGGCTCATTTTAGAAACAACATACATGCCATTGGTTTCCCTGTGCAGATATGTGCTTTTATGGGAGAGGCAGGGATAAAGGTTCCTCATTTCAAAATGTACTAGCTGCTCCGGGCGCCCTACGGGCGCCCTCCACAGCTAGCAATGGTGGTGCAGTAGCTTATTTGGAATCGGAGCGATTAGTTGAATCTATTTAATAATGATGATGATTCTGCGGCAGAAGATCAAGGAATTTAACTGCCTCTCTGCGTTACAGGGTGGAGACTGCCATTCTACCGAAAAATGTTATAAAAAGCTCGCATTATTAATTTTTCTTTTTTTTTGTGTTACTGTTTAAATTTTTTTTATTTTTATTTTTTGATAATTTTCTAATGACTATGAGGCTTTTGGGATTTATAAAAGATCGAAGCACCTCTTTGTGCACGATGTTTTTTGTACGGTTGCCTTTGGGAAGAATTTCTTCTTCTTCTTCTTCTGCCTTCTGACTAGGGCCGTGACCCTGTTTGTCTAGCCTCTAAAACAGTAATATGATGCCGATGAGAGAGATCACTTAATTCTCCGGGGATGAAAGGCAGCTCTGTGCCCATCTCTTGGGCGGTCGTCCGGGTTGCCTTTGGCTATGAGGTCGTCCTACCATACAAATCTTGGCAAGCCTTTCCCCGTCCATCCTCTCAACATGTTCCGACCACATTTTCCGGCGCATCTTGGTCCATTTGGCAATATCTTGAATTTGGCACTCTTCGCGAATTGACTCGTTGGTCTGCCTATCTCGGAGCGTAAAGCCTGCTATTTTCCTCAGGACTTTCATTTCTACGGTCCGCAACTGTTGTTTAGTGCGCTTCGTGTCCGCTCGGGTCTCCGCAGCGTAAGTCAGCACAGGTCTTACAACCGTTTTATAAACTCGAACTTTGCTCTCTTTAGCCATGTACTTATTCCTCCAAACCATTTCATTTAGGCATCCGGCTACTCTAGTTGCCTTGATTGTCTGACTCCGCACCTCGGTCCCTAAATCCTTCACACTCGTTATTAAAGCGCCCAAGTACTTAAACTGCATTACTTGTTCAACTACGGTACCGTCCACGACTAGCTTACATCGTATTGGATTTTTGCTGATGACCATACTTTTTGTTTTTTTAGCCGACACTTTCATGTTGAATACCTCTGCAGCCAGGTTGAAGGAATGGAGCATTCTTTGCAGATCATCCTCGGAGCTTGCTACTAAAACAGCATCGTCTGCATAACAGATTATATTGATATTCGAATTGCCTAGCCGATAGCCTCTCTTAAATCTAACTGCATCGATTAGCTTATTCATTAACAAATTGAATAGAAAAGAGCTGAGGGAGTCCCCTTGTCTTACTCCTCTGTTTACAATGACTACATCAGAGGTTCCCTCCCTGGTGACTATCCGTGTCTTGGTGTTCGAGTTCAAGTCGGCAACTATCTCGATGAGACACCTGGGAACATTCCGCTCGTTAAGTATCCTCAAGACATCTGTTCTCCGTACGCGGTCGAATGCCTTCTCCAAATCCACAAAACATAAAAATAAAGGCTTGTTGAACTCGATGGATTTCTCTGCCAATTGTCGTACCATGAATATGGCATCGTTGGTGCCTCTGTTTTTCCTAAACCCTTGCTGTTCCTCGGCCATATGCACAATCTGCTCCAAAATATCTTTGAGAACGGATGTAAATAGCTTGGAGCACGTGTTTAGGAGCGTAATACCGCGATAATTTTCAGGTACAAATTTGTCACCTTTCTTGAAGATGGGAATTGTGAAACTATCCTTCCAGTCTTCCGGCATTTTCTTTTCTTCCAAAATTTTTTGGAACAGACGATGCATCCACACAGCTAGGACTTTTCCACCATATTTAACGAATTCATTTCCGATGCCATCTGGTCCAGGGGATTTTCTGAGCTTTAATCTGTGAATGGCTTTGGTCACCATCTCCAATGACACGGTCACATTATCTTCGTTCTGGTAATCAATCCTCTCTTGGATGTCGTCATCTGCATCTTTGTACAGTTCAGTAAAATAAGTGTGCCATTCTTCTTTCCGAATGTGATGGGCCTGCCTAAATTCACAGATTTCTTTCCGCTGATTTCGAAGAGCATTCCACATTTTCCGTTGCGCACCATAAAAGTCATGCTCCATTCCTTTGGTGTAACTTTCCCAATAGCCTTCTTTAATTTTCCTAATTCTCTGGTTCATCGAATTGCGGACCCTTTTGTACTTTTCATATTCTTCTGGAGTGGGATTAGATTTATACTGTAAAAATGCTTCCTTCTTAGACCTTGCAGCATCTCTGACTTCATCATGGGATGACTTCATCATTTTTCATGGGAAGAATTTGGACTTCAAAATTTTTGTACGATGTAGCTCGTGAGAGTGCAACATATAGTTTACCATGGCCAAAAACTGTTTGGGGTAAATAAATGCCGACTCGCTTCAGTGTTTGACCCTTAGCTTTGATGATGGTCATGCAGAACGCAATGCGAATTGGAAATTGTCGCCTCTTAAAAGAGAAAGGGAGAGAGGAGTCTGCAGGTGACAAATCAATTCTTGGCAGTGAAATTCTTTCACCGGCCTTCTCGCCGGAAATGACCTGCAAATCAAGACAATTTTCATAACGTTTCCAGACGATCGATCGGGTACCATTCGATAAACCTTTAGAAACGTTGAGGTTTCTTAAAAGCATGACAAAAACCCCCTCCAAAAGTGTGAGTTTATGCGGTGGTAAGCCACTAAGATTAAGACTGTCCAAGAATTCGAGGGGAAAATTGAGAGCCTCTCCCTCTTCCTCTACAATGAGCCTGTTAACACTGAAGTACGTTTTAGAGACACCTGAAAGAACTTCAACAACCTTGTCGTTAATTTCATTGCAATGCTTATTTTTAGGGGCCAGAATTGCGCAGTTTGTGAAATCTACGTTCGAACATGAGGAAGCTATCTTTTCCATAAATTTCAGTAATAATATCAGTTTCAGTAATACTGCTTGTCGGTAAATCAATGAATTCCGGCATGGCCTTTTTTAGCAGAAAGGTAAACACCATCACCTATTTCGAGTTAAAATTTTGCAAACTCCGCTTCGTCTTGCAAAGCTCTCATGAGTAAGTTTTCTGATTTTGAAAAGAGGTCAAAGTGGTGAGAATTTGATTGCATTTTGCACCAATGTTTGGCGAGAAGCATGCGGAACAACGGGTACCTAAAACCTGTCTAAAATCACCACCCTAGACGACAATTTTTCCTCGAAAAGGGATATCATTACCCATTCTCTAAATAAGAAGTCGGTCGATGCATGCCAGAGCATGCGTGATAACCATGGGAGCTTCGCCCCAAAAAATGATCGTTGTTTTCCGAATAGTCTCAGCCTCTCTTGAGCTAACCGTGAGACTCGACACAGAATTCTCATTCAGAACCGAAGGAATTTTGAATTTGCTATGAACCGGCCGACCGTTAGGTAGCAACGATGCGGCGATACCTGTCCAAGCAACGGAGATGACGTCTAAGTTTTCCTTTGTACAATACGCAGTAAGACATTCTTAAACGAAAGTTTTTCCCGATCCTCCTGGACCATCAATGAAAATCGCATTACACGTGTAAGATGGATTTTGGATGAGACTAATTATTTCAGAAATAATTTGATGTTGCTCTGGGTTAGCGGCAGAAATCATGGAATCATAGTTTTAGGGGGAGGAGAGTCAGGCTCTGACCCTTGAAGATTCAGGTTAATTGGAAGCAATTCCGGAAGATCAAATGATGATATTGAAAATCCATGAAGTCTTAATGTGCTTTCAATAGCAAAAAGCCGATCAACGTAGTCGACCGACCAACAAAATAAAGAGAGAGGAAGAAACGAAGACAGCAAATTTGAAACAAAGTTGGAAAGAGAAAAGAACAAATAAGAATGAAATGTCCATAACAATACATGTTGTTAGCAATACGTGTGCGCACCGCTGCAGTTAATAAGTCAGGGTCAGTCAAACCGCCAGGATGCCTATCAAGAAGTGGTGAAGCGGAGTAGCCGAGAGATTGCGACGGAATGTGGGTGGTGAGTGACGAACGACAATGCGACCCAAACCTTCTTTGAGGTTGGTGGGAGGAAAGCTATACGAAAGAAAACGGAGATAGCCGAAAGAACGTGGTGGGAGGGGTGGCTGAGACCCTAGAGGGGGTATCTAGGGACGGGCAAGCAGGTAGCGGTCAGATGACCGCTCGAAACAGCTGAACTTTACTCGTCGATAAAAGTAAGAACATTTGAGAAAATCTAAAAAACAATTACAGCCTGCAAATCTACAGATCAGAAGCTTTCATTTAAAAAAAAACCCATGCAAATCGGTCCGGTGGTTCTCTCAAAGTTAATGTCCCAAAATGCGGACTTTAGTCTGAATAAATGGGAGAAAATTTGAGCCCAGCTAAACTTCACTCGTCGATAAAAGTAAGACAATTTGAGAAAATCGAAAAAAACGATCACAGCCTGCAAATCTACAGATCACAGGCTTTCATTTAAAACAAAAATCATGCAAATCGGTCCGGTGGTTCTCTCAAAGTTAACGTCCAAAGATTCGGACCTCCGTTTTAATGCATCGAAGAAAATTTGAGAAAATTATGGGAGAAAATTTGAGAAAATCGAAAAAAACGATCACAGCCTGCAAATCTACAGCTCAGGGGCTTTCATTTAAAAAAAAGATCACGCAAATCGGTCCGGTGGTTCTCTCAAAGTTAATGCCCCAAGATTCGGAACTTTGCATTTTAATATATAGGATTCCTCATGTAGTTGCCGGTGGTTATTTCAAGACTTCAGGATGTTTTCTGAAGTCCTCATACTCTTGGAAAGTCGATTTTAATAGTGGTCAATCTTCTTTTTCAACAGAAAAAATTTTTTGGCCTCTTTTATCGCTGGAAGTTAAGTTTTTTTGTCCGTACCGTAGACCAATTAAACAGGCTTGTTTTTCTATCAATACGTGCGATAATAATACCGTTTTAAGTTTTTTTGCACTCAATGAGATATATTCTTGTAGAAGAATAAAAAAAAATTTCCTTCAAAGTTTTTACTTCCAAAATTTAGCACCCAAATTGCTCTAAAGTCCGATTTATAGAATTTTGCGCCATCATTTTTCTCCCATAAAAACCGGGAAATGTAATTATACGATTAATTTTAATTAATTTCTTTAGAACTAACTTAGAAGATGTGGTAGACAACTTTTTTAAAGAATTTCTACAGGTTTGCTCTTTTTAAAGCTACAAATTGTACAATTTTTTACTGGTCTACGGTACAGGACAATAACGTTACGGTACGGACAAACGGGCTGCGGTAAGGACGAAGAGGCATTCGTAAATATTACTGTATGCAAGGGCCGAATTATAAAGAACTGAAATTCATTGGGGAATAAACTGCTAAGTTATAGCATAGCTTATAAGTGCCACTTTTATAAATAATTACAGGCAATAAAGGTAAAAAGAGTAAGTAAATCAGTTTTTCAAAAATAATGAACTGCTTTTATTTTAAAGTAAACGCATTAAATAATTAGGGACAAATCTTAGAAGCTGAGTTCTTAAAACAAGCTTGACAACGTTAGAACGTTTCAGGTGCACTTTTACAAAATAAGAAAGAAAACAAAAAGGTAAATTTATCGAAAATGTGGTCACAAATCACCTTAAATAAATATTTAAAGGACAATAAGAAAAAAATAAGTTAGATATTAACGAATAAATATTAAACGAATAAATTGCTATGAACTTCAGACGAAAAAGAGGACTCAAAGTTCTAAAAGAAAAAATGAAAAAAATAAAAAGATGGCGATCCTTATGCAATCATCGAAAAAAAAGCCTCCTTCTTCTAAGTCGCGTCGTACTAAAAAAAAATACGTCTCTCTTTTTTTTTTAAATTCCAAATTTTGGTGATAGATAAAATAAAGTAAAGTGGGATGATCTATCAAACAGCGCACCGATTTTTGGATGACTTTCGCATTTTGTCCGTACTTACCGTAGACCCGGCCGCATCGCGCGTCAGCTACGGGCTACGGTACCGGACGGCTACGGGCTACGGTACGGACGGCTACGGTGCGGACAAATCGTGTGATTATTGGCAACGGTGCTCGGGCATATTCACGCATGTGGTTGAAATTCTGGATTTGAGGTTAAGATATCAGAGCGTATCAAAAAATACCAAAATTCGAGAGTTTGAAGTGATTTATGCATTAAAAAGGTAGGTATACGGTAAGGACATCCTAGATGGTCGTTAAACCTAGAAACTCATAAAAAACGGTCAAAATTTACTGTTTCATTGCGGTTTTTTTTCCTCTGCTCGACATCAGCGTGTGATAGTCACGATAACACAAAAAAAGTAAACAAAGTTCATAAGTGCTGCACTGTAACGGACGAAATGATGCTGAAAAAAGGGGGCTACGGTACAGGACGCGAATTCCGCAGACAAGGCTGCATGACGCAAAGACGGTCAATATTTTCACTTATTTGGATGAATATAACTGAAAATAATAAGTTAGGTACAAATTGAGTGTGAATTTACAGCAGAAGTGGAAGTATTTAGATGCAAGATGATGGTTATGAAGCGTTAAAGTTGCGCACTTGAGTCGCAGACAGGCTACGGTACAGGACATTTCAGCTGTTTAGGGCCAAAATTCTGATATTAAATGGCAAAAACTGCCTAAAGCGATGTTGGGACCTGATTAAGCGTAAAATTTTGAACAAATTTAAAAAAAAAAAAGGTCAGATTTTTCCATTTTGAAGGGCTAAAAAGTTGGCAGACATGGTAGAGCAAAACTTATTTGATTCTACGGCATCGATGTATCCATGCTTCTCCTTGCAAATAAACAGGCTTTGGGCATCCGTATACGTGCTAGTCTTTACTACCCTCGTAATTTCACTCGTCCACCCCGACACAAGGGGTGGACACAGGGTTAAAAACAAGGGTTTGGTTCCAACTCACGGACGTTGGAGAGCGTTACGGACCTTTTCATTTTTACTAGAAAAGGATTGAATTATTAATTAAGATATGGTAACATCATTACCTGTTAACGTAAAGACAGATTTTTTTATTATTTTTTTATTTGCCATCAGCATATTAGCAACCATCTACAAAAGTTATTCAGTTGACTTTGGACAAGGCGCCACACAACATTGATCACTGGCATGTAAAACGAGTGGAGAGAAACTTAAGTTTCTAAATTCTCCAGCAGATAGCGCTAACGGTGCGGTGGTTCCATTCGTGTTATAAAGTAAAGGGGTACTTCGTGCCCAAATAGTTTTGAGAAATTTTTTTTAATGTGAACTGGAATTTAACATAAAATCGTGGTTAAGATGTGACAAGGTGGAGAAATGGTGCTGGGTACACACCATTGATGTTGAAATGGTGTGGACCCAGCACCATTTCTCCACCTTGTTACATACAGTATTTGGGGCACTCTTTAGTGCTTTTCCTCTCATTGTGATTAAGTTTAGCAGTTTCACGAAAGAAGAATAAATTATGTCAAATAAAAGCGTACGATGAATTATACAGTGCACCATAACAAAAAAAAAAAAAAAAAAAAAAAAAAAAAAAAAAAAAAAAAAAAAAATAAGCAATATTAACAAACAGAAAATTGAGGAAAATAAAATCGCTTTTCGCCGCATAAAATGGTGGATCTACGGTAGATCACCTACCCAGAAAGCAAAGTGGGGTCTTTCCATTACAGCATGTTACAATGTAAAATCCAGAGTCGAAAAAAACTCCGGACAGATTGTCCGCTACGCATAGCGTGCGGTGAACGCTCATAAAAACGTTGGTAAAATGGAGCCATACCTCAATTTTTTGTATTTAAAGTTCGTGAAACTATGACCTTAGGCGTACTCTGCCCACGTAATAGTCCGACACAGGGTGTAAAAAAATTGATACACGTGTTTTTCACAACCAGCGAGAGAGCAGCTAAGGAACGCGAGGTTCGAAATTCCGTAGAACATTTTAGCACAGAACCTTTCTTTAGAGCGCCTACATAGCATGTTGGCAACGTCGTTCCCTCTACATGTAAACCTATGGAAATGAATCGATTCTTGGAAGAGCCAGCAGAGACCTGCCGTGCCAAGTAAAAACGCCGTATGAACCTTCAATATTGTTGCCAAATTTTCTCCAGTAAAATAATAATCTAATGGAGAAGTTGTAAACATTTTTCTTCAAAATTTCTGACTTTTTTGCTCGCACTTTAAGCTAAAATATCTGAACATTTCAAGGAAATGAATGCATAAATTTCGTCATGAATACCTGTTTTATCCGGGGAAATTTGGCAACTCTTGAATGTTCATACGGCGTTCTTCCTTAGCACGGCAGAGTTGCCGGTGGCCTAGGAAACCTGGATAGTCAGGGATTGGAGAATTTGCACGCGAATTTTTTATTGCTTCATTTGAGAGTGCTTAAGGAGCTGCGCTGATTTCGCAGTATTTTTTATAATTTTTCTCTGAAGGGGGGGAACAGTAAAAAAATAGATTTTAAAGTGAGAAAATGCACCGCCAAAAGACGTCATCCGGTGGCATTTCCCATTTAAACGCATGTACTTTAGCAGATAAGATAATTTTTTTTTTTTTTTTTTTAATTTTTTTTTCTTGCGCTTTACCATCCCTAGAGCCCAATCCCCCCTCCGTCCCTAATCAAGCCAACCCCAGATAGACATTGTTCGAGACCATCAAAACCTGACCACCTGACGTGGAATCGAACCCGGAACCTTCCGATCATAGGATAAGCGCTACAACCACTCTACCACCAGAGGCGATTTTGGCATATCTCCTCCAGAAAATTTCAATTTCCGAAGCAAGGTTATCCGAGTGTTCAGTTTACTCAGAAGTTTCCACTGCAATATGAAATTCATCAACTTTCAGACACCTGCAAATTCTCCATTTTCGCAGGGGTGCAGGAAGTTCTTCGCCTTCACATTTTTGGAGGCAGCCTTTGCGTTTGTTAAGGTTGCCTTCGCATTCTGCCGCGCTGAGGAAGAACGCCGTATGGACCTTCAGGCGTTGCCAACTTCCCGGTGGTAAATCACGAATTTTCGGGAAATTCTGGTAAATTTTTTTCTTCCAATTTTTCAGATACTTTTGTTCGCAATCTGATAAAGTTCTTGAAAATTTCTCGGGGAAAAAAAAGTTCATGACTTTCCTCCAAAATGAACATTTTATCGAAGGAAATTTGGCAACCTTCGGAGGTTCATACGACATTTGTCCTTAGCACGGCAGCTTTGAACGTCCACGAGACTTGCGCGCTTCACAGTTTTTTTTTTTCGCATAAAAGAACGCGCTTAACTATCTTCTTCGCAAAAAGCTGTGCGCTTAGTGAGTTTAAGTCTTTTGCCACCACATCCCTCCCCTTTTCAGGTGCCATCATATTTGGACATATTTCGTCACCTTCCAGGCAAAGTATCACAAGCGCCATGCGACGTTTACAAATTTCCGCCGCCATTTTATTTCTTTACTGAGAAATTGTTGGTTGAATCTGTTTGGAAATTTCACTAAATTTTATCGGCAGCACAAAGAAAATTCAGTGAAATTTTCGGACAGCTTCGTTGAACAATTTCTCTGTAAAAAAAATAAAATGGCGGCGGAAATTTTTAAACGTTGCATGGCGCTTGTGATACTTTGCCTGGAAGGTGACGATTTATGCTAAAAGGAACTACGTACATAGGGTTTGCGTGCCTCATAGTTCCTTTTGGATAAATACATCCATTTGCTCCCCAGTATCGAGGCGTCAATGATCGATTATCGATTTTCCCTCATTTGAAGCTACGGTATAGAATCGATTATTAAGGTGTTCGTTGCTAACACCCTGTTTATCGATCCTTTTCCATAGCTGTCAATGGCAGATCAATCGATATCTCGCAAAGGGCGCTACGCCACTGTTGCTTCCCGCCATCGGCCGATCGAGCTCTCCCTGCGTCCATTCCCATGTGGCAATGATCGCAGTAAGTTGCGATTTGATCGAAGAATGTGTTGGTATTTTATCGACGGCGATTTTTCACAATATTTTCGAACAGAAAAGCGTGATAAATTGCGGCAAAATTTTGATTTTATCCAACGCGATTTTATGGAAATAAAATTGCGACAGGATTGCTTAGATATTTATGATCCTAGCGATTTTATAGCCAAAAAATCGTAAAAAAAAAAAATCGCAACTTAATTTCAAAATATCGCGATTTTTTCACTGAAAAATGCTGCCTGGATGTCCGCGACGTGGCATACGAAAAAAACAATGTTTTCGAATGAAGAACAACTTAATTAGCCAAAAACACATAATAAAATTGCAACTTAATTTGGGGAAAGGCTGCAGAAGGGAAACAAATCAAAAGAGAAACCCGGGACGTTTCGAAATAGTCACAATTGCATTATTATCAACCGGAAATCAGAAATTAAATAAAAATGAGTCGTCGAATTGCTGTTATTGCGAGACCAAGACCGACTCATTTTTATTTAATGTTTGTTTTCCGGCTGATAATGAAATTGTGACTATTTCGAAACGTCCCGGGGTTCCCTTTTGATTTGTCCCTCTTTTGCAGCCTTTCCCCAAATTATGTTTTTATTTTAAAAAATATTTTATTTAAGTCTGAAATCGGCATGGCTCTAAGCTATTATTCACAATCGGTCGAGGACAAACGAGGATTGAACACAAAACTACTTTTCTCAGTGCATGAGTTCTTTCAAATTTTATTCAATGCTAAATTCATCGCGCTAGTATTCAAATACATACAGGGTGATCTAAAAGTACCAGACAACAGCACTAGGCAGCACCCTTGTTACTTTTGAACAGATTGAGATAAATACTCGTAATTTAGTGAACTATTTTTAGGATCAAATCATTTACGTCAACTCACTCATTAATCCATTGAATCTTTATGAATGTCTTTACTGATTCCGAGTCCTAAACTCTAAATATTTAAAATTATGTAATAGACTACCTGTAGCTTGTCAATTATTTTACCACTTTCTTTCTTAACTCCTATAATATTAAGTAATTAATCTGTTGTTACTTCTACATACATTACTTATAATTCTAGCTAATTGTATATATTTCCTGTATTGGAAGCTTACAATAAAATAAATCTAAAAAAAAAAAAAAAAAAAAAAAAAAAAAAAAAAAAAAATATAGTGAGTGCTCTTGGGTTAAAGGGAAAGCATTCTGGGAACGCGTAAAATGTTCAAGGAACAACCCTACAAAGGAGCAAGAAGCCTAATGGTTAAAGGGGTGGTTTGGGACTTCTGGCTCACCCTGTGTATAAACTGACAGAGTCTTCTAACTATTAGAGTGGAATATCATGATGAATGAACACATTCAACGTGGATCGAGTCAACAAGAAACGTCCGAAATTATATGGACCACATTCTGCAATTCGGAAGTATAATTTCTGGAGCATCTGTAAAAACATTTATGTGCATAGGGAAACTAATGGTACATAAGTTGTTTCTACAGTGAGCCAAAAGTCGAAATTGCGAAATTTACAATTAGTCCATTTAAAAACTTGAAAAGCGTATGTCTTCTTCAATACGAAATGTTGATGTTTTAAAAGTGGTGCCATTGGTTTTTTCGTGAAATTCCCTACTGGAAACGCCTCTTAAAATTCTAAATTTTACGGAATAAACATTAAAGTTTTCAGTTTTAGTCCAGAAATGCATGTCGAACTCTTCTATTGACATTCTCCACTGTGCGTCAGTTTAGTTAAGCCTAATATGAGGATGCCATTTAAAATTAGCTAATTCCGAAGTTAGAGAAAGCTGGCAGTGGAAAATTTCAAAAGTCAAAAATTGTATGTACACCATGCATCCGCAAACTTTGCTCGCCTGGATTTTTTTTCTTTTTTTTTCGTTAAAATGTTTTTCGATGTTTTGTAACGTAAATTGCAATCCCCACCCCCAACCCTTACTGAGATATAGATGTTTTAAGTTTTGCAAAAATGAGAACTTTGCCCCCTCCTCCTAATGTTACGAGAGGGTTGCCTACAGTCCGTTCATATTGAGGGTTAAGACGTAAGAAATCGATCTCCGATTGGCTCTAGTATTTTAGGCCTGCACAGTATCACATCAATCGGGAACAAAGATTACTTTTTACCGATTGCGAAGTTTATGAACTGGAATTGACTGGGAAATTGAGAGCACGTCGGCGAACAAACGGAATGAGAGGAGGAACGTAGAGTAGAAATTCAGGTATGAATTGATCAAAGATTACAAAAAACGTTCAAACTGTGTAATCTTTATTCCCGCTTGTTACATTCGTGATTCGCCGTGTTCCGACTCTCCCCATAGCCCTTGTCCCACGATCAAATGAACTCATCAAATAGTCATCAAATGCAAGATGGCGACTGGATTCCGCGCAAGTCTGCTATCAAAAGTTAGCGGCCGTCAAATGTCCATCTTGCATTTGATGAATTCATTCGATCGTGGGACACGGGCTTATGTAAGGACTCTAATCTTGCCCAGGCGTATAGGCAGGCCCGCCACATCTCGTCTCGGGCCCTGGCACCAGTTTTAAAGCCCGGGCCCCCAGCACAGAGAGGGGTCCGAAGGGCTTCCCCAGAGAAATTTTTGAAATTTTAAATCTATTTGGACGTATTTTGGAGCTCCCATGACAGAGATTTTCTATAAATGTCTACAGAATAATAATTACGCCTTTTTTTCTTTTTTATTACTTTTACTTTCAGCACAAAATACTTTCAAATTTTTGCATGCGTAACATCTGCTGGTTTTTTTTTGTTTTTGTTTTGGGTGGGGGGTAGATTATACTATTTTCAATTCTAGAGGGGCCAGGTCTCCCCTTTCGCACGTCTATGGTAAGGGAGTTGAGCCATTGAAGTCTAGGATGCCCAGACTGGAGACTCTTAGCATCCGACGACGGAAGAAAATGAAACGCACTTACTAAAAATATCATTCTACACCAAACATCTTGAAAACAGACAGAAATCTTTAAAGATGCAAGAAGAATTCTGAAGTGTCCCAGTGTGTTTTTGAAAATTTGTTCACATTTTGCGAAATTTTTAGGGTAAATTTTTCAATTTTCCTCACGAGACAAGGGTTATATGTGAATTCGTAATGGTTTGTCACCGGCGGCACGGGCCCCTCCAGAGCCCGAGCCCCGGTACTAGGGACCCAGTATAGGAAACGCTTAGTACAACATCTGAACAAAGTTTCGTCTAAAATCAAAGTCGAATTTCCGCTTGGATTTGGTTGAAGTTTTTAACTTACTGCCAACCTTCTTCACAACAAAACAAAAATTCTCTCCGGACGACAGTGTGTTGCGCCTCCAACATTCGACTGGCAGCAATAATGGCCACATCCAGTGGCGTGGCGTGAATTGCGATACATCGATCTTTATGCCATTTAAACCTATGGAAAAAGATCGATAAAGAGGGTGTTCGCAGCGAACACCTTAATAATCGATTCTTTACCATAGGTTTAAATGGCATAAAGATCGATATATCGCAATTCACGCCACGCCACTGGCCACATCCAAAATCCCACCACCCGAGGTGGATCGAAGAGTGGGCGGATGCAAGCGTCGCACAAAGGATCGAGTCTGTAAGAGAGGTCGGACAAAATCTGGAAACTTTAAAAGCTCATAACTCAGTCCATTCAAAACTTGGAGGTTTTTAAATCTGGTTCCATTGGTTTCCTTGTGAAATTTTCTTCCGCAAGCCCCCCTCAAAATTTAACATTTGACGTTTTAAACATCGAAATCGGCAGTTGTAGTCAAAAATTTCATGTCCAACCTCTCTGCTCGACTCGATCCTTTGTGCGTCGGCCAAAATGTATCATGGGACTGATTGTGAGTTCCGTTTTTGACTTTAGCACAGAGTTCTCCTCCCTTTGCGTTGCAACTAGAGCACCGAAATGCCTTTTTTCCACGGGACATTTCACGGGGTTTATCCCAAGTTCGAATCGCAGGAATACAATAATAAAACAATTTAAAATAGAGCGGGTAACAAGGCTAGAAGTTTACACACAAGACCAAAACGTTTCGGCTGAAAATTCAGCCATCTTCAGTTGGATGGTCAAAAATAAAAATGGTTAAAAAAATAAAATAGTACCTTTCAAATAGAGAATGTTGTTATGACCTGTTGTTGTTATGTCGGTCATATCAACATTCTCTATTTGAAAGGTGCAGTCAGGTCATAGAGAAAATACAGAAGGTGGTGGCAAGGCAGCCATCTTGAAGATTTTCTGTGACGTAGAAAAGTACGCGGACTGGCGCGCTGTTAAAAAAGAAAGTACATTCAATAATGGAACCTGTATAAAGACCTACATCACCATTCAAACTAACATTGAAAGTCATATAATTGAACATTAGTTACCATGACTCTCCAATTTCTGCTTTTTTGACGCACAATACGTAATTTAACATGGTTATACCTTCAAAACGGGACGAGTCGAGATCAAAGTTGTTATTATATGAAATGGGTGTACATTTTTAACTTACAAATTATTTTCAGTTACAGTCGAACATTGATAGAGAAACATAAAAAGTCATAGTTACGAGAGTTTAGAGCAAAAATAAGTGGGAACCTCACAACCTTTTCCGCTCCTTTAAATATTTCAAAGAGGTCTCGGTCTTCCCGCGATCCTATTGACCAATCATAATGGCGGCTTCATTTTTAGCTGTGACGTAGAAAAGTACATTTCCCCGCTTGCCACCACCTCCTGTATTTTCTCTATGCAGTCAGGTGGTATTTTCGTTTTTTTTAACATTTTTTATTTTTATTTATCCAACTGAGGATGGCTGAACTTTCAGCCGAAACGCTTTTGTCTTGTGTGTGAACTTTTAGCCTTGTTACCCGCTCTATTTTTTTTGTAATGTATATCTTGTCACGGGCTGCGGAGCATCTATCATATCTCAATCGCAGGGATGCAACTTCTGGGCTTTTTTCCCGTTCAACAAAACAACAAAATTTCTTCTCCTTCGCTCCGAGTGTCTCTTAAAACTCCACAAGGACTCTGCTTGGGACTGTCATTTGTATTGACGGACTCAATATTTTTCTCAACTTCTCCAGTGAGATTTTTCCCTGGGACAAGGCCATATAATAAGAGTATGGACACGTCGAAATATGGAGCTCTTAGCGCTCAAGAGGCAGAGGCGGATCCAGCAATTTGGCAACACCGAATTTCCTCTATTTAAACCTGTGCTAAATAATCGATTCTTGTCAGAGCACCTGGCCCCTCCAAGAATCGATACATTCTCATAGGTTTAAATGGAGGAAATCCGGTGTTGCCAAATCGCGGGATCCGCCAATGTTAAGAGGGCAGCCAACCTTAGAACGCAAAAATGTCATCGCCAATCTTTAGATTCAAATATCAAACCAGAATGGCCAGGAATGTTCTTTCATTAGCGTTCTCCCGCAAAAATGAGAGCTCTGAAAAAAAGGTACGGGCTATTTAGACATACCGTCCGTTCCGGGCACACAGACCGAAAGTTCCGGGTACTGGAGCCGTAGTTTCGATTGCTCTCCGGGTGCTGGAGCCGTAGTTTCGATTGCTCTCCGGGTGCTGGAGCCGTAGTTTCGATTGCTCTCCGGGTGCTGGAGCCGTAGTTTCGATTGCTCCCCGGGTGCTGGAGCCGTAGTTTCGATTGCTCTCCGGGTGCTGGAGCCGTAGTTTCGATTGCTCTCCGGGTGCTGGAGCCGTAATTTCGATTGCTCTCCGGGTGCTGGAGCCGTAGTTTCGATTGCTCTCCGGGTGCTGGAGCCGTAGTTTCGATTGCTCTCCGGGTGCTGGAGCCGTAGTTTCGATTGCTCCATGTGCTGCGCCCGGAACGCGGACGGTATGTCCATGTAGCCCGTGAATACTACTCCCACGGCCGGAGTTTTTTTTTTTCAGTGTGAATTTATGGAAAAACTTAGTCAAACACGTGCTTTGTAAATGACGGGTCATAACAACCGCAATAATTAGAGTACGTATATTGAGAGAGTATGGCCACTGGGGTTACCATCTCTGATTGGCTCAGCCATCTTAGGCTAAATGGAGCCCTTAGGACCCAAAAATGGCGGACGCCATAAATTAATCTAATGCAAAATGACTCAAAATGTAGTTTTCTTTGCTTATCGTAACGAGAAATTTACTCAAACGCACTATTGCGACATCTTTACACATTTTTAAGGCTAATCGTGTGCAATTTTTGAGAAAAATTATCTAAGATGTAGTAAGGTTGGCAGCAAGTGCGGTTGGTGATAACCGTCAAAAGTTGGCAATGACCCCCCTCCAATCCACAAAAACCAAAACAAAGCACCGCCATTTTTGGGTCCTAAGCCTCTCCATGGGGCCCAGTATGGCCATACTCTCTCAATATAGGTACTCTAGCAATGATCAGTCACTTTGAATGATTTGAATTCACTGGTTGGCTGCCTTTTTGGGCCCTAAAAACTCCATGACCTAAACTCAAAATTACTAGCTAGCCCGTATTGGTGTACTCTCTCGATACAGGCACTCTAGTTGCAACCCTACCGATCTGGTTGGGAAATTCGACCAAATCTGAACCAAATCCTCTCGCGGAAATACGCGCGCGGGGGGGGGGGGGGGGGGGGGGGGCGCACGACAGTTTTTTGGAACAACCTCCGGGGTCCAGGGATTAGTCCAGCGACCATCTCTGGACGATGGCGCGTGGAATGATTTACAGTGTTTATCTATTTTCTTTATTTTACCGTTTTCTCTCCTATCTCTTGCCGTTGGTACCAGGTTTTTTTTGTTTTCTGGCCGGACTCTTTGTAGCTCCTCCACCGAAGCACAATCCGCACATACGTTTCAAAAACGGTTTGTTCGCCTCAGCCCTCATTCTTTCAACTTCCGCTTTCAATTTATCAGCCTCTTCTCTGGACGTCCTCAACGCTGCATCGGTCTTTCTCAACTCGTCCTTGACTCCTTGTAGATCTGTCTGAGACGTTAATAGTTGTTCAGAGAGATTATCAAATTCCTTGCATTTCTGGTCGTAAAGTCTCTCGATTTTACTTAAGTCCTCCTTCAATTTTGCCATACCTTCTTCATTCTTCTTCAATGAGTCCGTTTTGCTCTGAAATCAACATCAAACTCTCTCACAAAGGGAGTCCTGAGTCCCTATATTCACAATATAAGATTTATTGATACACTTTTATCAAGTTCTACTGGATGGATTTGTAAAAAACTCTTCTTAAAACTTTTTTCTGGCTTTAGCTTAGAGGACTTTTGAAAATTCGAGGAACAAAATTTACTCAAATTTTTGACAAAATATAAAAAAACTTTTTTCTGAAGAGTAATGAGAGAAATCACTCTAGTCTGTAAATAGAGAATAAGAGAGAGGAAAAGAAGTTCTTGAAAACCCAATTTGTAGATTCTGAGAAAAGTGCACCTTAAATTAAAAAGATGTCGTTTTAAGGAAAGCCTGCTTAAAGTCTTGGATACAAATAGGAATGGCGGTATGGGGGTGCCGGATTGCATTATCCTGTACCACAAAACTTTGCATAGCTCCTGGCACACGACGCCCCTTAAGTTGATTCGTCGAGCTCAAGTGGCGTGGTAGAAATAGCATGCTATCCAAGGTATCTTAAAATTTCAAGAGGAAAGATTCATGACTTTCCTTAAAAATGAACATTTTACTGGAGAAAATTTGGCAACTTGAATGTACTTGGTCATACGACGTTTTTCCTTAGCACCGTAGAATATATTGAAGGGTGAAACTACGAGACCACGTATCTCGTTTTGCGGCGTTGTCGACTCACTGGCGTAATTTATTTTCTAAATGGACAGCTGCTCAACGTCAATTCACGAAAACCTGCCTGATTGTCATACTTTTAATCAACGTATTATCTAACGTTACCCGGTAAAATTAATGCAATTCGTTTGGTTTTAGTTTTAAATCATGTAGATAGATACAAGAAAATACTTGTAGTAGTTACGTTATATTTAAATAAAATTCTTTCCAAAAAAAAAAAATAAATAAATAAATAATTACTTTCTCGCCCCCCTCGTGGGAAGAGGAAGTATTGTCATCGTCCAAGAAAGAAAAGGGGGGAAAGTTGAAATTTCATCATTTCTAGGCGTTTTAAGGTCTCTGGAGTCAAAATAACCATACTTGAAAAAATGTGTGTCCTTCCGTCAGGCGTCCCCCAAATCTGTGCACAGCTATATCTCAGAATCTTTCTGTTCAATGTTTTCTATGTCCGAAGAAAACTGTGAACGCTGTAAGGAATAATACCGATTTGCTTTCCATCAAAAAAATACAAAGAGAGTGCAGATTTTTAAGCACCGCAAACATGACAATCCCCTAATGCAAGATTAGAGAATAGATGTTTTTTTCATGAGAGTTGACCTGTAATTTTCTGTGCCTTTTAATTTGTAAATTCTCAAATGCTTTTTTATGCTCTGTAATGTATGTTAATGTGTAATGTGTAAGATTTTTGAGTTCAAACTCTTCTTGGAAAATAATCGGGGCTGCTTTTCTCTGTTAAGTACTGCGATTGCGAAATAAAACCGGCATACCTGTCTCATTTGATGACCATTTCAAGGGTTTGGGTTTCAGGGTTCTTAAAGGGTTTAAGGGTTATATTTAAGGGTTTTTTATTTTTTATTTTTTTGGACAAGTATTTTCTAGCCACACCACACAGTTAAAAAACTAATACACAAGCTTAAGTTTATACGGGAACTGGGTCAAATGATTCCACAAGCCTTGTGTCAGCGTAAAAACTCGCACAAATCCCCGAGTACACTTGAACAGATTTGTGTTAAAATAGTGCAAACTTTGTTATTAATACACATTTTTGTTAATGTTTTTTAAACAATTTTTCCCACAATTTTTACTCGTGTTCCAGAAAAAAAACCCAACCTTGTGAATAAACCCACAATAACACCGAATGTTATTCCTAATATTGTGTTTTTTAAAATAGTCATTGAGTTTAAATTAACTCGGGAGTTGTCGATTTATTCCTAAACTCAAGAGAAAAAAAATACAAAATTTGAGTATGAACGCTGATCATTTGTGTAAATTGAAGCGAGTTTATTTTTCCCGAAATATGCAAGGCTTGTGTAAATATTTGACCCAGTTCCCATATAAACTTGAACTTTAGTTTTTTTTCACATCGTTGTGCAAATTCCACTGAGCACAATGGAAGAAGTTAGTGTCCCCTTAACAGTTATCAAAGAATTTCAAACATCACACATTCGTATCATTCTCACAAAACAATCAAACAAATAGACCATAGAGACAAATCTTTGGATAGAAGATAGCACTGCAATAGGAAAGGCGTTCTATATCTATCGACTATTCAAGTGTTCAGGAAGCAAATTAATAAATATATTCACCATAAAGAAATTAATCTTGAGATTTATTTATTCAACAGTGCATACATAGATGCCGCCAAATGACGGCTATGATGCATGTCAAAAAGCAGGCTGTGTTAAAGGATTAAGAAGAACAATCACCTATAAGTACTCTTTCGAATCTTAGTATGCATTATCTATACTAAACAGAACGTTTTCAATTGATAGAAAATTGCTACTAAGTTACCCTCACGAGGTAGATACTTAAAATCATTAGGAAGAGAATTATACATCTGTACGCAGATGAAACGTGCTCGACAAATTTCTAGGTTTCGTCCGGATGTAGGCTGCTCCAAACTCGCCAGTGTTGCCATGTGGCTACACTGTAAGAAATTTTAGAAGATTCAGGAGTGAGAATCACTCTTACTTTGCCTCTATTTTGCCCATAGAAAAATCGAGTGAAAATGCGAACGAGTGACCGACGGCGCGGAGGGAACAACACTCCTGAACTCGGCATGTAATGCACCCCGACCACAGGGTGCTAATCACCACACGAATGTGGCATTTATATATACTAATGTAAATAAATAAATAAGTAAATTAATAAGTGGGGCATCCTGGGAGGGGGAGGGGGGTAAAGTGGCGCCTTTGCTTTACTGGAGTTACGCTCAGTGATTTCCCATGTTCAAATCGTATTTTACGTGAAATTTTGATGAGGAATCACTTAGCAGAATGCTCAAATTGGCACCTTATCAAGTTATCCATTCCGTGGTTTACCCATTACCCATATTCTTACCTTAATTTCGACCTCCAGTCTTTTGATCTCCCCAATTTTGGCCCTTCCTTCCTGTTCGGTTCTCGCGATCTCTTGGTCCTTTTTTTTCAGCTGATCCTGGAGTAATGCGACCTCTGCGCGCGACTTTTCGAGGTCCGTCGTGAGATTTTCTAAACGTCTCGTTAACGACGCTTGTCTCTTAAGTTCGACTTTCTTTTCGTCCGACCTTTGCCTTCTCAACTTGGACGTTTCTTCTACGGTCTTCTCTCTTAACTCCCCGGATGTAAGGAACTCGATGGTCGTGAGTCTGTGATTCTCGGCCAATGCGTTCAGCCTGATCTTTGCTTTTTTTCCGGGGAAACCCCTACCCCACCAACTTACGAACTTCTCCTCAACCTACGGACAGAAAACATTCGTTAATTTGTAACATACTGGTACTAGTACTCAATTAACTTGATAGGTGGGCATGTCTGCCGCCAGTGTTCGAAACTCACAGGCGCCAACGCGCCAAATGCGCCTACAAAAGCGGCTATGGCCAGTGTTCGAAACTCACCTTTGAGTTTCAGGAGCCGTATGGCGCAACAAACTCGATTTTTAGGGGCCATTGTAGATTGTTGTGTGTTGTGTTGTTGTTGATTCGGGTTACACAGAAGTACCGTTGTTATTCTAACATTCAAGAATTTTTTTCATCGGTGAATGTGGTATGTTAAGACACACTGAAAAAAAAAGTTGGGCTACATAGATATACCGTCCTTTCCGGGCTCCGAGGCCGTAAAATTCGGGTGCTTGAGCCGTAGTTTCGATTTCTGCGGGTGCTACGCTCGTAACTTTCGGCCTCTGAGCCCGGAACGCGGACGGTATGCATGCATGGTTATATAGCCCGTAAGTACGGCTTCCACGGCCTAAGTTTTTTTTTTTTTTTTTTTTTCAGTGTAGTATCGGGGTTGGTATCGGGGCGACTCGCTTATAAAAGAGTCCATTAAAATAGTAAGTTTTCTCACCGTTTCGTCGTTGAAGTGTTTTATGATGAACTGTTTGAAATTGTTCGATACGTTGCAAGAACATGTTACTCCGTAGGCGTAGGCTCTGCCGAAGGTGCTGACGAGCTCGTATGTATCCTTGCTGGTATTGAGGAAGTATCCATTCTGTTCCTTACAATATTCCACGCACAGGGCATCCGAATATGTCCTTTCCTTTATCTTACCCTTCACCGCCCTTGCATATTTAAGACCGCTGCTCCAAATCGACGTCCCTGAACCTTGAGAAAAAAAGAGCGTCGGAAAGAGGGAGCTATACTGCCGTGATAGCGAAGAGAGCCGTAAGTGCAAAATTTTCGAAATCGAGTTTTCTTCAAAATTCGTCTAAACTCTTTTAGATGAAATTACTGAGACAGCGAAAACAGCAAAATTCATCCTAATTTAATGAAAACGAGACGTATGAGAAAGCCGTAAGTGCACAAAAAATGACTATAGTTTTTTTCAAGACAGCCGTAGGTGCATGAGAGCCAATGAAAACAGTGCTTTCCAATAAAGTGCCGCCCTCCTCTGCCAATTTCTAACCTGAAAATGTGTTTGTTGTGCGTCCGAAACGCAACCACGAAAGCATGCAGAAGATAGCACTTACGGCTGTCTTGCCTAACACGAAACCTAACACGAAACTGAATTTTACCTTTTTCATGTACTTTAAAATAAAATCGGTCGAGTTTTAATCCCCCAAATGATTTCTAGGAGTCTTCCGGACGAATAGTGGCAATTTGACAACGAACGGAGGCTCCTTTCAATAAAATGTTCCGGTCACAAGCTTCTGAGCCCGTTTTCCCAGAACTTCATTTTTGCAGTTACGGCTCTCTTCGCTATCACGGCAGTATACCTCGTTTTGTGTTCCTCATAGTACGTGAAACTCAGAGCTTAGATGTACTTTGCTCACACACTGAGAAAAAAAGTTCGGTAAATCCGAACTAGTTTGGTTCATATGGAACCAAGATTTTGTTCGGTACACACGACCGAATTATTTGGTCTGCTCAGCCGATTTTTTCGGTCCACTGAACCGAACTGTAAGAATTTATTATGGTTCGGTTGCACAAACCGAACAATTCGGTTGAACAGACCGAATAATTCGGTTGTGTGTACCGAACAAAATCGTGGTTCCATATGATCCAAACTAGTTCGGATTTACCGAACTTTTTTTCTCAGTGCATGACAGTCGAAACATGCTGTAAAAACCTGGCGCTCGTGTTTTTTTTCCGCCCAGCGTGAGCGCAAACATGAGGCGCAAAACTCCGTAGAACATGCTCGTAGAGCAGCTTTGTAGAGAGTGCCCATGTCGCAGGTGAATAGTAAAATTAGGCATTTTGTCAAATGTCTAGGCGAATAGTCAAATATTCTAACTTCGATTGAAATTCTGATTCTTTTCCTAATTTCAGACGAAATAATTCATTGCTCCTGCAAGAAAAAATTCTCAGTAAAAATTTGCTCACACAATAGTATTTTAAATAATTTTTAGCTCCCGAAGAGACACTGATCTTGAAATTTTCAGCAGGTCGTAAAATACAGAATTTTCGGAATTTCAACATTTAATGATATGAGAAGCAATTGAAGAGGGAGAGACAAAAAGAGTTATTAGGTTTGATGAGATATTTATCCAAAACTGGTGAAAAATCGTGAGCTCTTCGCCATAAATTCACAAAATTTTGTAGACCGTCAAAATTTGACTATCTGCGTAGGCATTTGACAAAGTGCCTGATTTCACTATTTGCCTGCGACACCTGCATTAGCAAATCGGCAACATTATTTCCTCTACATTTGAATCCATGGAAATGAATCTACTCCTGGAGGCGTGCTTTGCGATGTATCGATTGGTCTGCCATTTAAACATAGGATAAGGATCGATAAACAGGTTGTTCGCAACGAACACCTCAATAATCGATTCTATACCACAGTCTCAAATGGGAAAATGTCGATAATCGATCATTCACGCCACGCCACTGGGTTGCTGGCTGTCCAGGAAACAGACAGGAGACCCTCCACTGTTATCTTGGCAATGGTGGAAGCTTTAACATTCGGGGATTCAACATTCAACTGTTGACCTACCACCTAGGTGGATGGTTAACAACGTGTTGGAAGTTTCGTTTTGCATAGAAACCGATCCGATGTTTGGGAAACTCGTCTGGCTCATGACGTCACTCTAAGCTCATCATCCACCTAGCAGGTAAGATGTTTGTTGCTCTCTTATAGTTGTCCATAAAGAATATAAGTGTTGAGTCCTCGAAAGTTATAGCTTCCATCTTTCGCAGAGACAAGATACCCTCCACTGGCCTCTTGGCGACAGGTGGAAGCTTTTACTTTCTGGGATTCAACAATTCCTCTTGTAAAATTATAAGGGAGCAGCAGTCATCACCCTAATTTCGGCTGTTGACCTACGTATATGGTGGATGATGAGCCTCGGGTGACGTCATGAGCCGAACAAGTTCCCCAAACTTCGGCTTGTTTGCGAAACGAAACTGCCAACACGCTCTTAACCATCATCCATGTAGGTATAGGTCAACAATGGACCACTAGACAAGGTACGAATTTCAGCATTCTGATACACGTTTCTTCACCAAAATTTAACGTAGAACACGATGCGCACAACGAAAATTACCGAATTCAACTCCTTACGAAGATATTTAATGATTCTTGATGCGTGAATTCAAACCACCCGCTCATGAAAACTCAATGCTCTACGTAATTCACATCGTGCGCTAAACGTTATATCATGACAGTCTCTGCGATATAAAAATCTGGCAACCTCAATCTTGACGCTTTGGCTCAGCTATAGCACATTGCTGATAGTTTGAACAATACATGGTGGGAAATGAACATTGCTCGATTGAGAAGCTTGCTGAAACCGTTGTAGTGCGCGATTTGACTAACGTAGAGCTTTGAGTTTCTTGTGAGCGGGCAGTTCAAATTCCTCGTAACCAATGTGAAATAAAAACGTTAATATCTTCGTTAGGAGTTGGTTTCAGTAATTTTCGTTGTGTGAATCGTGTTCTACATGAAATTCTGGTTAAGAAACATGTATCAGATCGCTTAAATTCGTACCTTGTCTAGTGGTCCATTGAACGATGAAGTCCCGAAAAAAGCTTCCACCATTGCCAAGATAGTGGAGGGCCTCTCATCTCTGGTTGCGCTAGTGACAGAAACGCGTTTCGATGATTTTAGATTCTACTCGCATTATCAGCATAAAACTATATTATCCGTCCGAGTACGAATTTTTCACGCCCAATATTACGGAGATATTGTAAGAGGAGTTATAAATGTGAGTGAGTTTACAGAATGCTCCGGTACTGCTACCGCTATGCGCGGGAGGATGCGCAGTGGTGGAGGAGGTAGCGCAGTAGCTGTGTAGCCTGCGCATCAGCTCTACACTTATCTACACAAGATTCGCGCTGAAAATCACACGTCGAGCGGTGGCCGAGTCGTCTAAGACGTCGAACGCGTCCTCTCGACCTCGGTGTGGGTTCGACCCCCGACTCATTAAATCTTAATTTTAATCTGACTATCATTGTTCATTGTTTTACTGCAATATTTCATCAAGCAGTCATTCCAAAACGCGTCCTTTTAATTTTAAAGTAATTTCAAGTATAAAGTTTAAAATTAAAGTATATCTCATATCGTAATTTTTTAGGGGAAAAATAAAACTAACACTGATAGGAGGGTAAAAACTGGGCCACGAAGCGGCCCATTGATGGCGCGGAGCGCCTTCAGGGGGTTGGGCCGCGTAGCGGCCAGGGGGCGTAGCCCCCTAGTAAAACTATATTATCCGTCCAAGTACGAATTTTTCACGTCCAATATTACGGAGATATTGTAGTAACAGAGAAATCACCTTTCAAAGCACACGGTATGACGTCATTCACCGCGTTTGTGTATATAGTCGGGCAATCAGTTCAAATATGTGTATCACTAATGGACCTGTTTGCAAACTTCAACTTCAGCAAAGAAAAGAGTTGTTTCTTATAGAAAATGGCTCAAAAATCACGATGAGAAAGTCTGCAATACTTAATCTGGCTGTAATTGTAATTACGGCATCGAGACGTGATTATTTCTATCGTGAACTTTTATCGTTTCGACCCTCCGCTTCATAGAGCGCTTGTTCTTTAATTAATCTAAATGTGATATTGTTCAAACAATGCATATACCTATATTGCATTCATCCCCGTATGTCTGTAAGCACGTGACGTAAAATTTTTAACCGTCACCACATATTATTGGCATACAATTTTGTCGGATTATAGCAACAAAAGCTCCGCGGATGATTTGGACTGTATTTTGCAATTTGAAACTATAAATTCTGGCTCATCTGAAAACACACTTATGGGCATTAGGAAACCAGTGGCACATACGTTGTTTTTAAGTCGGACCAGAATTTATAGCTCCACCTTGCAAAATGCAGTCCATTTATATCGGGGACGGGTGCCGGAGAAAACCTCCAGTTGTATACCTTAAAAATTATCAGCGTGGAGGCCATCTTACTTTGGTGCATCGCTTATTTGAACGAAAATAATCTTGAACAAAAAGCACAGTTTCGGACAAAATAACCGGGAGTCCTCAAGCTTTTGATAGATTAGCACCTGCTTTTGCGTGAATAATGCTGCGTACAATGTTACCACGAAAGGAAACGAAATCCCTTCAAAATTTTCATTTCGATAGACCTCGGGGCCGTTCAAGTTTTTTCTTTGCGTGTGTGTGCGTGTCGCACTAGGTGGTTTTTTCCATGGGAACACCCAGGCCCGTAGAAAAATTTTGCCACGTAACGCTTTCTCCCGATTTTTTGAACCTCCCCCTCCCCCCTTGTAACGCACCCGTAACGCAACGCTACACCCTCCTCTAACGTGACCCCCCCCCCCTCCTGAACTACGTAACTCCAGCCTGATCCCTCCATAATTATAAAAAAAAATTGGGGGCGGCATTTGCGGGTTTTTCAATTTGTTGTACGTTTTTTTTCGAAGTCTCCCCCCCCCCCTCGACTCGGATTTGTTACGTAACGCTAAGTTTGACCCCCCTCCCCCGCTATAACGCACCATAACGCTGGCTCCAATCCCCCTCTCCCTCCCTCCCTAGGTGCGTTACGTAATACTTGAACGGTCCCTTCTCGATTTGCGACTCTCCCTCTTTAACAGTGGCGTGGCGCGCTTTGCGATATATCGATTGATTTGCCATTTAAACCTATGGAAAAGTATCGATAAACAGGGTGCCGGCAACGTGCACCTTGATAATCGATTCTTTACCACAGGTTTAAATGACAGAACAATCGATACATCGCAATTCACGCCACGCCACTGCCCTCTTTAAGTCGGAGGCATATGGATCCACGATGAGTTGGTATTATTAACATGCACGCAACAAAAACTTATGAGGGAAAGTACCATCTGAGAAAAGAATTTTCCACTATATCTTTGTACTCCGTCGATTTTTGTGGCCGTAAAACGAAGAAATTGCATACATTTTTAGCTTTTTCTTACCTTTTTTATTGAATGATGATGTTTGACGTGGTAATGATGTTTGACGTGGTGATGGCGATTGACGTGGTGATGATGTTTTACGTGGTGATGATGTTTCACGTGGTGATGATGGTTGGCGTTCCATTGAGAGGGTCCGAACAATGATCATAAAGAAAAGCAAAAGTCGTAAAAGCATCTCCGTGTTCATCAGTTCAACTTCTGTCAAAAGCGGGGCTTGTTGTTAACTCACTTTTAATATCACGTGCAGCATGTTTCAAAAAGATCTCGGGTAAAGATTTTGGGAATCTGAGTTCAAACCGTAGGACGAAATGAGAAAAATGCACATGGTAAGATAAAACCGCAAATGGTGAAGATGTAAAAATGACAGCACCTTCTCATTAAGTCTAAAATTTTAACACAATGCGTAGCGAGAAATTTTAATGTAATTGTGCCTTAATAGCTAGTAAATAGAGATTAAGACTTAACACGAGGAACAAGGAATGGCTGTGTGCAGTGCTAATTTCCACCGTTCGAAAACTTCCTCCCAGATTTTCTTCATAAAATTCCCAATGCGAGATCTCAGTTTATAAAACCACGTACCATGAAGTAACAATTTTAATCTAATTATGCCTTAATAGCTAGTAAATAGAGATTAAGACTTAACACGAGGAACAAGGAATGGCTGTGAGCAGTGCTAATTTCCACCGTTCGAAAACTTCCTCCCAGATTTTCTTTATGAAATTCCCAATGCGAGATCTCAGTTTATAAAACTACGTACCATGAAGCAACAAATGTCTTTAAGGTTCAAGTTCGTATCCATCCAACCCTCTTGCCCTCGAAAGAAAGAGATCGTAAAATTTAACATTCAATTCGGATTAAAAATTTCGGTTTCACCGGTAAAATATCACTGCCGCAGGGGTTTTGAGCGAAACATTTTAGAAAGACACTGGAGGTAAAATGCGAAGGTAAATTGCCTTGGCAAGTCACAAAACGTGTTATCACGAGTGCAGTCGATGCGAGAAGATCGGATTCCATCCCTTGTAGGCTCGGATCTTGCCGAACTGATGTCGACGGGTTTTTGAACTTCCACGATCGAGTGTGTAAAAGTTCGTGGCTTTCACTCACGCAAAAAAATACTTTGCGTTCGTTTCTCATCACCGGCAAAAAATCTCCTATGTTCGTGGAGTGTTCCCGACGCGCCACGCACTCGCGGAGTTAAATAGAACCTACGTGTCAGAGGCCTTCCAGTGAGATTCGTTCGGTACGAGCATTACAGGCTGCCGTTCTGAGGAACAGAGATGGAAAGTGAAATTTCACGTTTTGAAATTTCACAAGGTTCGAATAAATTTCACCAAAGTTGAAATGTATTAATTTTTTTTTAGAATTATTGATTAAACCTTTGGAGGTCTGAAAGCGTTTCAGTTGGTCTTTCTGTTGATACTGCGGTACTATGCTACTCTACTGAAGGTGCCAGACACAAAGAGGGGGCAAAAAGAGGAGTTAAGAGAGAAGAACCCCAACCTAACCTCTAAACTAAACGGAAACATTTGCAACGCGCGAATGTTCTAGGCTTGGGGTAAACAAATCTCAAAATTTAGAATCACTGTTTCTAGGCGTTTCTTAGCCTCCCGAATGTATCCCCAAAAGTTTCAATAGATTTCATGAAATTTCGTGAAATTTCAGGCGTGAAATTTCACTCGAATAAATTTCATGAAATTTTCCATCTCTGCTGAGGAAGAGCGCCGAATGAGTCTTTAGACGTTGCAAAATTTCCATCGATAAAATCAAAATTTACAGGGAAAATTGTGAATATTTTCCCCCAAAATTTTCAGATGATTTCGCACGCACTTCAATCTAAAATATCTGAAAATTTCAAAGAAAAATGTGCATGAATGTCGTCAGAAATACATTTTTTATCAAGGGTAATTTGGCAACTCTTGAATGCTCATGCGGCGTCCTTCCTTAGCACGGCGGAGGGTGTCCGGTGTCTAGCTACCTGGAAAAGCGGGAAATGTCAGGAAATTTTGTTTGTGTCAGGGAAAACATCAGGGAATCCACAAAAAATCGGCATGTCAGGGGCTTGTATTTTGCAAGCGATTTTCTTGTCAGAGAAATCGAGAAACACGGATTTTTTATTTTTTTAATTGATGATAAATCAGTAAGTTTCAGAAATGTAGAATCGATACTAAAATTTCTCCCAGAATTTCTTCTGATATCTTTTAAATTTTAAAAATAAAGCAAACATATCTCTTATAAGTTTAGGCACCATTTATTTTGCCCTGTTTATTACATCATATCCCTAAAACATGAACAAATTCTTACTTACATTTAAGCAGTTCAACCGCAAGCAAAATTGGGAATATTTTTCCTTTTTGTCAGGGAATTATGTTTTCTGTCTGTCAGGGAATTTTGAATTTTCCCCCGTTTTGGCCGTCTTTGTCAGGGAAATGTCAGGGAATTTTATTTTTGAAAAGATACCTTGTCATTAGTGCTGCAGCCTTATAATTGGGCCGCGTTTATCAGAAAGGAACCAAGCCACATCAGCTACTGTCAAATTTTATGGTTAATATGAAGATGATTCTTGGATTTTTATGCCAAGTTCAGTGAATTTTCTGCGGAATGTGAAGCAAATTCCTTGAAATTTCTCAAGAAATCCAGACAAACGTTCTCGCGTGAAAAATTAAATTGCTCCGTTATTGGCAATAGCTGATGTGGCTCGGTTCCTTTCTGCTAAACGCGGCCCGATTCGCCAACTCAGTCAGAATATTCTAGGGAGCCTCTGATGATGTCAGATAGTCGCATACGCAGTTCGAACCTCGGCCGAAATTCGGCCCCGAGGGCCAAAAACTTCGGTCATTGAACCGGGAAACTATGGTGTTCAAAATTAACCGAACTTTTTTCCCTCGTTAAGAGGGGAACTTTTTCATGGGACTAGTTTTTGATTATGGTCTCAACTTTGAAAGCTTTTCGGGGGCTTTGGAATTTATCTTTAAGGAAATTACGTATATCCACCATCGTATTTCTCTCTGAGGTGTGATTCCGGACTTACGGACTAAATCAAAATTACCCTCTGCGTGCTGAAGTTCTCCATTGAGCCACTCCGAATTCCGAGAATTCGGTCTCGCCAATACCTATCGGTTCGAGGTCGCAAAACGTTGAATAGAAAAATTCGTCATTTGCCGGCATTTCGCAGCCATCGGATCAAAGCTGCTTTCATGTCATTCCACGTAGCGTCGCACATTTTTTTGCTCCTCAACTCGCAAAAAAAAAATCAGAGTGCTCCCGCCCTTGAAACTTCACTGCGCTGTTCGTGGAGCATTTGCGCTAGTGTTTCATCATCGCAGTGGCGTAAGCAGTGAAAAAACGTTACCAATAGTTTTTGTCAACGTGGGGAAACAGAACACGCACTAACATAAACTTACGGTAAATTTCTCTCGCTTAGTTTTTCTTTCGGTTCAATGGGCCTGTTGCAAACTTTCGCTAGAGCAAAAATAAGAGTTGTTCGTCACAGAAAATGTCTCAAAAATCACGATGAGCGTACCGACAAACTCTGAAATACACTCCCAACTTCACAGTCTGCAGAAGAAATTTGCGTTTTTTTGAACTTCCGGCTTTAAAAAGGAGACTTCAGTACAGGTGAACATTTCGTTAGAGGAGTCGTTCCATTCCATCCCTGCTCGACATCGCCGACGCTTCCGCGCGCAAGTTGAGGAGAGCACGAGGTCAATCAAGGCGGATATCCATCAACGCGAGAAAAATGTGAATGTAAACTCGCCGACTGTTATCAGGTGGTTAGAATCATCGTCCCGTCAAATGTGTCCTGGTGGATTGGCGGCGGCTATGTTGAATATTGCGTGGTATCCTTGTGAGCAGGGGTTGGATGGAACGACTCCTCTAACGATCTGTTCATCTGTGCCGTGGTATCGTTCTTGAAGCGGGAAGCCCGGAAAAACGCAAATTTCTTGTGCAAATTGTGAAGTAAGTAGTGCATTTTAGACTTTGCCGATGCGCTTATCGTGATTTTTGAGACGCTTATCATGAGTTACAACTCTTATTTTTGCTAGAGCGAAAGTTTGCAACAGGTTCATTGACGGAATTTTCTGGTTGAAAACTCCGAACGAGAAAAAACTTAGCACGGATCGAAGCCGAATCTGGTTGATAACCCGATTATCGAAATCGATAGACAAACAATACAAAGAGAAAGTCCTGTCGCGGGAAGCGGGTGACGTTTCAATAGACGAAGGAGGTAAGTAATAGACTAACTAACGGCAACAGTTCATACTTTTCCCCCTTAGTCTATAACAACCCCCTGTTCAACCAATAGGATCGCCTCATTTTCCCTCTGTCTTCTTTGTCCATAGCTTTGTCTCTCAGTGTCACTCAGCCCGCGTGGCACTTTGCTAATGTCGCGGAGTAATTAAAGGTTTCCATAGGCTGGACCAAAAATTCGTTGAGTCAACCCAACCAGAAGTGAGTTCACCTAAAGTGACAGGAAACACGGAAATTTATAACTGAGCAGTGACGCACAGTGGATCGAGCCAATGGGAGAGGTCGAACAAAATTCGGAAACTTTAAAAGCTTATGTATAACGCCGTTAATTAAAACTTTGAGATTCTAAAAATGGTTCCATTGGCTTTCTGGTGAAATTTGCTTCTTGAAGCACCACTTATACGGAACTTATACTTTAGTTTGATACGGAACTACCATAATATTTACAAAACACACATTATATTTTCCTTTAAAACATATTTTTTTCATCAATTAAAATGAGAATTATCCATACAGAGTGTGCAAACATTTCAAAATCATGAGTTGAAAAACGCTGACTCTGCAAGATTAAATATTAGAGCCTAACACAAAGCGGAGCGGCGACGCACTGGCGCCTACAAACCTAACAGGGATACTTCACGCATTGCGCAATGCGTGAAGTATCCCTGTTAGGTTTGTAGGCGCTAATGTGCGTTTCGCGCTCTCTGCCCGCCCGCCGCGCCGCAGTGTGCCACGGCGTCTGAAGCAACTATTTCACACCAGAGGTATTGCACAGTATCATAAGAAATTGAATGCGCTCCAACATATTAAGAATGGCAGGCATCCTTCGAAAGTACGGAGCATTCCTCGCAAAATAAATCAAGATACTACACTGAAAAAAGTAGGGTGTCAAATCAACGCAGTGTTGTGTTGGTTTGACACAACTCTTGGATTGGCCATTTTTACAGAACACAACGTAGTGTTGAATCAAGAAAAAAGCTGTGTCAGATCAAGTAAACAGGTTGTCACCACTTAACACCCTAAGTTGGGGCAAGTCAAAGTAATTAGTTGTGTTAAATCAGCACAGCCTACACTGGAAAAAAATAGCTCGAAGCAAAAGTGAAAAGTTACAGGATTAAATACGAAAATTAAGTGGCTTTAATACCGAAGCATTCTAACGCCACGTGAGTGATTTTCAATATTTCAATTTTCAGTTTTTCATACCATTAACGAAGAAGAAGAAGGGTGGCTTAAGTTTTAGCTGTGACGTGGAACAGTACATTTCTCTGCTTTGCCACCACCTTTTGTATTTTCTCTCTACCCTAGTTTTGTATTATATTGCTGCTCCTTCAATAATTTTCAGTTGTTCGCCAAATGCTTCAGGCGGCTTTTGCGGTCTGCGCCGCCTTTTCCTTCCTTTTCCTCTCCATGACATCCCCCCAGAAACCTTGTACCCTCTGGATTTCTTCGGGCGTTAGCTCGACTTCCACCTGCTTCGTCGAGCCATCCGCTTGCACCTCGTCCACCGTAATTTGGGGCATTATGTTTTGGGCGGTTCCGCCGGTCTGCTGTCTCTGCTGGGCGTTGGTCTTCTGCTGGTTCTGATTCGCCACCATCTGGTTGAACTGCTCGTACGTAAGGAAGGTGATCCCCTTGCCTTCACCAGCCAGCCTCTTCAGCTCCTCCCGACCTTGCCGAGTTCTCCCGAAGAAGTTCAGGCGTCCGTATCTCTTCGCGGCCTAAAAAATTGATAGGTTATTGATTTGTTAAGGATAATAAAGATGAAAAAGTATACCGAAACACGCTGTGTTTTGTTTTAAGTGCTTGCTGAAGATGGGCTAAGCCCGAAATGCATCCAAGCCATTAAACTTTATTCAACAATATGCGTGTTTCGGTACATTTTTTCATCTTTATTATCTTTATCATAACAGCACGCGAGATGCGTTTTTCCAGTTTTTCCAGTTATTGATTTGTTATTGCTTCATCTGCACTGAAAAAAATTCTCGGTGTATTTACTAAGAAAAGGGTAAAATTACCAAGAATTCAGGGTTCTATTTGATCCCAGTTTCTTCTAATTACCATTTATGGATTTGGTAATTTTACTGAGAAATCTCGGTAAAATTATTGAACTTTCTCGGTAATTTTACTGAACCTTGGTAAAAACGCCAATATTTTTTATCGACTGTGGTAAAATTACCGAGATAAAATGGCAAAGTTACCAGGAATCGATTACCAATAAAAGTGGTATTCTTACCTGAAAAAAACTGTAAAAATACCGGTTTTTAGGTAAGCTTACCTGTCTGTCTTAGTAAAATTACCAATAATTGGTAAAAAAAGTGAGATGGTGAAGGTACCAACGGACCTTGGTAAAAACGCCGAGAATTTTTTTCCCAGTGTGAAAGTGCTTGAAGAGCGGATTCCACGGTATTTGTTAAAAAAATGTATGATAAGGGAAATAGTATAAAAATAGATTTAAAAGTGAGAACATGCACCGCCTAATGACGTCATCTGGCGGCAATTCCCATTGAAACACACGTATTTCGGCAGATCAGATCATTTTGTCATATCCTCTCCAATGATAATTCAATTCATGAACCAAGGGTATCCTCGTGTTTAGTCCACACAGTAGTTTCCACTATATACACGAAATTCATCAAATTTCAGACACCTGCTAATTCTCTATTACACGAAAAAGAAACTCCGGCCATGAAAGCCATAATCGGTTGCTAAACCATGAACGGTTGCTAAACCACACTCTCCTTATACGGAAATATATACCACGATCGATTTCCAATATTTTTATTGCATTGAAATTGGCTTTGAATGTCGATCAAAAGTTAGCCTGGAACGGAGGGTTTATCTATGTACATAGCCTGTAAGTTTGGTTGGAGTTTTTTCTTCAGGGTACAAAGGCACTAAGATGCAAAATGCTAGAGACGTTATAAAAGTAGTGAACTAAGTATACCATGAAACGCAAAAGCAAGATCTCAACTCTGCAATTTAGGAAAAAATATCGTGCAAGTCGAATTTCGAAGGATTTATCATTGAATACTTGAGTAATGGGCCTGTTGCAAACTTTTGCTAGAGCAAAACTAAGAGTTGTTTCTTATAGATAATGCCTCAAAAATCACGATGAGCGCATCGGCAAACTCTGAAATGCACTCATAACTTCACAATCTGCGTAAGAAATTTGCGGTTTTTTGAGCTTCCCGCTTCAAAAACGATACTACGGCACAGGTGAACATTTTGTAAGAGGAGTCGTTCCATCGTCGGCAATAATCATCATAGCCGACGCCAATCCGCCAAAACACGTTTGATGGGACGAGATAACACCTGAATTGGATTAGACCAGATAACAATCGGTGTGTTAACGTTCATATTTTCCACGCCCGAATGGATTGACCTTGAACTCTCCTTGAATCACGCGCGGAACTGCGTGCAAGCGTCGGCCATGATGAATATCGCCGACGATGGAGCGACTCCTCTAACAAAATGTTCACCTACGCCGTAGTATCGTTTTTGAAGCGGGAAGCTTAAAAAAACGCAAATTTCTTACGCAGATTGTGAAGTTATGAGTGCATTTCAGACTTTGCCGATGCGCTCATCGTGATTTTTGAGGCATTATCTACAAGAAACAACTCTTATTTTTGCTCTAGCAAAAGTTTGCAACAGGCCCATTGTTGCGAGTCATTTATGCAGCTCTCAGGAATCATTGATAGTTCATTTGAATTTTCAGCAAAATTAAGTTTTGAGAAATTTAATGACTTTTCATCGCGCGAAATCTCATTTTGCTGCGATGAGAATATCGACTCGTAATGGTGATGGAAGGGCTATAAGCTGCATGCTTATTGTTAGACATTTTGCCACGGTAAATCCGTGGTGTTGTCCTGACGAATTTCACGCGGAAGCGTCAGCCATGTTGAATATCGCGTAATATTCCAGTGCGCATGGGTTGGATGGAACGACTCCTCTTAGGAAATGCTCACCTGTGTCGTAGTTTCGTTTTTGAAGCGGTAAGCTTTTGAAAAAACGCATATTCCTTTCGACGATTGTGAATTAGCAGTGTGTTTCAGACTTTCCCGCTGCGCTCATCATGATTTTTTATCCTTTTTTTTTAAACAAAAACTCTTGTTTTCGCTCTAGCTGAAATTTGCAACAGGCCCATTTCGCAATTCTGTTGTCAGGAGACTAAAGCACTCACCAATTTTAACAAAAAAATTCGACGTAATAAAGGCGTGGTTTTTTTTAGAGAGAAAACATCGCATTCGATACTGATATCGAAACTGCACTCGAATGCGATATTTTCTCTCTAAAAAAACCACGCCTTCATTACGTTTAATTTCTTTGTTAAAATTGGTGAGTGCTTTAGTCTCCTGACAACAGAATTGCGATCTCAAAATTGGAGAAAAATGACGAATAGCTGAAAAAATGGGACCAATTGATGCGATATATCGCATGCCGTTCTGACACAAAATATGGCGTCCATCGAATCACCTTAAGCGGAAATTTCACCGTAGTTGAAATTCCCAACATGAGTATTTAGGTTCGGAAAACGAATGCGTTTTTCATGGTAGAACGAATCACGTTTGGACAAAAAAGAAAGCTACGGATATTGATGTCGCAGTGAAACCTTCTCTTCCTCGCACGCTAGGAATGCTCATACACACGCAAAACAATTGCATCGTAGAGTACAAGAGAGTCGCAATGTACTGGAGCACCGATGAAGTTACTTTTTGAGACTGTTTTTATAAAACACAACTTTTCTGCTGAACTTATGAATATTTTTCTTCCAATTTTTCAAATAATTTTTTTGCAATATCACCCAAAGTTCCTTTAAATTTCAAAGGATAATATTCATAACTTGCCTCAAAAATAAACATTTTATCGAAGGAAATTTGGCAAATCTCGAATGTTCATACGGCGTCCTTCCTTAGTACGGCAGAACGTCTTTTAATTTTTTTGGTCGTTCTCTTTTCGAAGTGGACCTAAGAGAGCGGGAAGCGCCCCCTGGGGGTTGGGTCGAGTAGCGGTCAGGGGGCGCGGCCACCTAGTTAACCACACAGACGAATACAACGGTACTGCGAGCATCGTAAATTCAGATTTTACCTCTGCGCCAAACTTTTGAGTAATGTACATTCTCAGGCTCCGTGATACCATGCACATGCACTTTCCGGGAACGATGCCTCTTTTGGCGACGGAGGCAAGTTGATAGTCACCCGCTGAGTCTTGGAAGTAACCATGTTTGCACTTGCATCTATTGACGCACCGGTCCTTCCCGAGCATGAGAATGCCTTTGTAGAAACGCAGCTTCGATAGATATCCCACTGAACGAAAGTATCAAACAAAAATAACGAAAGAACATGATTTTTATTCGTTAACCCATTTTATTTATGTACTAGGGGGCTACACGGAGAAAATAACTTCGTGCATGTGGACCCAAAGTTGAGGTCATATGGATCTCTGAAGTTTTCGGATCACGTATCTAAAACTTGAGGTCGAGCTGTCGAAGTTCGGGTCAGACATCGAGGCACTTCGGTATGTACCGGAGCACTTCAGATGTGTGACCCGAACCCTTCGGTATGTATCGAAGTACTTCAGATGTCTGACCCGAACTTCGGCAGCTGGACCTCAAGTTTTTAGATACGTGACCCGAAAACTTCAGAGATCCATATGACCTCAACTTCGGGTCCCACGCACGAAGTTTTTTTCTTCGTGTACGTCTCTGACCGCTAATGCCCTTCCCTCTACTTAACATTTTAAATGTTTTTTCTGACAAAATACTGTTTTATACAAGAAAACCAACGAAAAAGATCAACTTCATTTTTTCGGCTTTCGCATACAATAAAAACTCCAGGATGAAATGTGAACCCTCGCGGTAATTTTAATGCAGAAGCGGATCCAGCAATTTGGCAACACCGGGTTCCCAGCCTCAAACCTATGTTAAATAATCTATTCTTGTCGGAGCACCCGGCCCATCCAAGAATCGATACATTTCCATAGGTTAAAATAGAGAAAAACAATGTTACCAATTTGCCGGATCCGCCAATGTTGGAATGGAGGCTAAGAAACAGAAAAATGCTGTCAGATGCAGTTAAGCGGTTTTCCTGTGGACTAGCACTATCGTAAGTGCCTCGGGCCAGGTAACTCGAAAACATAGACACCATGCACTGGAAAAAAAACACATTGGATCTAGAGTCCAGACTCTTGAAAACATTGACAAGAAAAAATACTCTTGATTCAATCGGATTCTTGCTTGAATCAAAACGAAATCCGCTTAAATTAAGAGGCTTGGTTCTTGATTTAAGCTAGATTCTGATTGATACAAGAGTACTTTTTCTTGTCGATGTTTTTAAGAGTCTTGGACTCTAGATCCAATGTGTTTTTTTGCAGTGTGTCGTAACATCCATTGACCGAAAGCCTTCGACATGAACACGTCAGTAATTCCTATGTTCCTTTTGTCTGTTCACAGGTAAGCCGCCCAAGTTCATTTGAGCGCTCTACGCATTAGGGCCCCACACAGGAGTGAGTTGGAAATGAATTTCCATTTTATTTGCGCAACGCATGCGGATGCCTTTTTTGTAATTAATTAGTAGTTCAGTTTTTGTTTCAATAACGGAGCTTTTGCATCGAACTCGGGGGTAAAAAAAACCGCTTAAAATTTGCGGCCGTAATGGAGGAAATCCCCCACGCTACGCCGAAAGTCAACCTCTGTGTCCAAGCTAAGTACAGATAGGGAGCACATACATTAGCAGGGTTGCCACCATGTTTAAAAACTAGGCTAGAATTACGGCAACGTTGTCGAAGTATTTGCTCCCTGTACGTAGAAGTTTGAATGGATATAGAGGTTGACTTTCAACGTAGCGCAAGGAATGTATCCCCCCTGTCACAGCCTCAATTTTAAGAGCTTTTTTTTAAATTAGAGAGTTCGTTTCAGAGAATACAAGTCGCATCATCGTGACTCTCGCAAAATTTTCCACAAGAATAAGTACAACTAAAACAACTCAAATCGGGACTAAGGCCGCAAATAATAAAAAGAACACATATCATATCCAGAAAATAATTTTAACATCAAATTCTTCCTCCAAAGTGAAACTGAACGGCTGGATTTTTGAAGTTAAAAACCTGTAAGATTTGATTTGTAAAACAAAATCAAATGTACAAATCAAATCCTACATGTTTTCAACTCCAAAAATCCAGCCGTACAGTTCACTTTGGAGGAAGAAATTGATGGTAAAATTAATTGTCTAGATATGATATGTGTTCTTTTTATTATTTCCGGCCTTAGTCCCGATTTGAGTTGTTTTCTTTGTCAGTGTTTCGGGCCGATTAACTTGTTTTTTCTAAGAATAAGTACTTAATCGCAAATCCTGACGCATACCAGAGCTCGATTTTGACTGAAAATCAAATCGAGTTCTATTTGTGATGCAATTTAATCAATCCGGTCTTAGGAAAAGACAACCATTTAACTTAATCCATGGCCTATTATTCTCAAAGATGAGAAACTTTTATCTTGTTGGTAATCCATCAGTTTATTACCGTATTATGTGCTTTTTTTCCTGTCTTTTTGTGAGACCACCTCTGTGCTTCAAAGAACGATGTCTTAATTTGTTTTTTTTTTCGAGAAAAGCTGGCCGAATCCTTTTGCAAGGAGCCTTTCAAACTTTAGTGAAGTTTGTCAAATCACAAAAATCTGTCTTTCTCGTATTTGGATTACATTCTGCAATAAGGACCCACTATTTCTGGCCCATTTTAGAACACATATGTCATGGTTTCCTATGCAGATCTGTGCTTTATGCCAAAGCCAGATGTAGTGGTTTCTTATTGCTAAATGTAATCCATTGCATCTTTCAGTAAGTGTAGGGTTTAGGTGAACACTGATCACTTACGTGATGTGCCGGGCTGTATAAAGGCAAGAACCAGTAAACCGACCAGCGGTAAAATCAAAGAAGCCAAGCGCATTTTTACCGGAAATAGCGTCCCGAGGTAATCTTAACGTCATTCCTTCACTCACTACGTTTCATATTTCCCGTCTGCAGATTTGCCATTTTCGCGGGGGTTTTTTTCCCCGCGGAAAACGATGGCACTCGCAAATATCTGACGCAAACTGCCGCATGCGACGGTTTTTATTCGACCTATTAATCACTGACTTATTGCGGAAGCATTTGCCGGTACGAATATGCCTTTTACAAATGTTCCAGACCACCCATCGAATCCTCGGAGAAACCACGGTCTGGAATTGGTAATATTTTGACCCCCCATTTTGAGGCTTCCAGGGGTCACCTAGTAAAACCATACTTTTATACATCGAAATTTTATGAGCTTTCACTGAACTTAACCGTTTTTCTTAAAAATAACCGTTTTCGAGCGAAGTGAGGGAAGCAAGGTTGCCACAATCAGGGAAAACCGGGTAGTGTCAGGGAAATTTATAATGTCAGAAAAAACCTGGAAATGTCAGGGGAAATGACGACTCCGTCGCTATATAGCCATACCGTCCGTGTTCCGAGCTCAGAGACCGAAAGTTACGAGCGTATTATCGTAAGCAATCCAAACTACGGCTGCAGCAACCGGACCTTTCGGCCTCTGTGCCCGGAACGGACGGTATGTCTATACAGCCCGTAACTTTTTTTTCAGTGCACGCATATCATTAAAATTCATGGCACGGACGATTTTAAAAGCAGTTATAAAACTGGAACCTCCAATAATTGAAATAGCCTTCATACACGCTGGCCTTGTCGATTTCCTTTGACAATTTTGCAGTCGTGAATGCATAGCTGAAGTGCGCTCCAGCTAGAATTGTATTTAGCAAATGGGTGGTTTTTATACGAGGATTAAAAATAAACAAGTGGTACGGAATATAACAAAAGAATATGAAGTATGCAAAACGAATATCCGGGTATCGGAACTTGGCTGTTTTGAAAACGCCTTCAAATGCGGCGTGATACCTCACGCATTCCGGAGAGTTCAAATAGTTGTATCATTGCGCCGTAAGAATGTAACGGAAGATTACAATTGAAATTGCCTCCATGCAGGCTTGTCGATTTCCGGTAACATTTTTGCAGTCGTGGATGCATAGCTGAAGTGCACTCCAGCTAGAATTGTATCTAGCAAATGGGTGGTTTTTATACGAGGATTAAAAATAAACAAGTGGCACGGAATATAACAAAAGAATTTGAAGTATGCAAAACGATTATCCGGGTATCGGAACTTGGCTGTTTTGAAAACGCCTTCAAATGCGGCGTGATACCTCACGCATTCCAGAGAGTTCAAATAGTTGTATCATTGCGCCTTAGAAATGCGACGGAAGATTACATTTGAAATTGCCTTCATGCACGCTGGCCTTTTCGATTTCCTGTAACATTTTTGCAGTCGTGAATGCATGGCTTTTGTGCGCTTCAGCTAGAATTGTACATAGCAAGTGGGTAATTTTTATAGGTGGATTATAAATAAACAAGTGGTTAGAAATGAAAAAAAAAAAAATATTAACTATGAAGGACGATTATCCGGATATCGGAACTTTGCTGTTTTGAAAACGCCTTCAAATGCGACGTAATACCTCACGCATTCCGGAGAGTTCAAATAGTTGTATCATTGCGCCTTAGAAATGCGACGGAAGATTACAAAATTGACTCATGCCTCTTATAACGTCTTCTCTTTGAAGCAACATTTTTTTAACTCTCAATATGTTTTCATCGGTTTAAACAGAAGTAAAGAAAAGTTACATTGTATGTTACAAAGTGTTTTTTACAACTCAGGAGATGACGTTTTTGTCATTAAGCAGCAAAGCGAAATTTTTGAGTATTTATGAGACAGGTTTAATATTTCACTTAAAGTTGAGTCCAAACAACGTCTAAGCGTCTCACAAAAATTGAAGGGAATCCGTCATTCTTTCCACAACTGTCTAGACGAATCAAGCAAATTCCATCGTCCAATGACAAGTAATGATCAAGGATCGATTTCATTGACTCTGTAATTGGACTGAATTTTAAAGAAAGGAAATTTAATTAAAAAAATGAAGGAATACTGATTTTGTACCATTATGCTGCAAAATTTTATTTACAACGCCTGAAAGCACATAGTGCCATTTTCAGAGGCATAACAAACTTCAACTAAAGAAACTAAAGATAATCACAAAAAAGCACAACTGAAAGCAAATCGTAATTGAAAGACTCAGTATGATTTTAAATGAAGAACAAGCTGAATAAACTACCAGCGCAGGAAGGAACTAAGATGCATTTTGGACAAAAATTTCTTAGGAGTAGTTTTGAGTTTAACTAGCCGCACAGCATCTCCTGTCAAAACTACAAACCAGAGATCAAATATTTTGAATATGAAAACAAGGATTCAACGTATCTATCACACAGTCTTAAAGAGGAATAAGATTTCGAATATTTTTTTCTCGGTTCGATCTTGATGTGAATTCGGTCCAGATATTATCCTTACTGCTAAATCAAATTAATCAAGAATCATAATAACAATTATAAATTAAAAAGAATCAATGGTCAAACGTGTCGTCTTAAAGAGGAATAAGATTTCAAATATGTTTTTCTGGTTTCGATCTTAATGTGAATTCGTTACTATCCGCACTGTTAAATCAAATTATCATTAATTTTAATAGCAATTTTTAAATAAAAATAATAATCAATAAGCAATCCTGTGCAACCACGAATCTTGTTCGACGGTGAGACTGAATTTGCGTATTTCGGTTCCGGTGTCCCAAAATCTCCCCTTTTATTTTATTTTTCAATCGGAGACCAAACCAGCATCATGGATTGAAATTCTCACAGCATATTTTTTTATTGAGAAGCGAAATTACTGAGATTTTCAAGAACTGACGTTTAGTATAGTTTCTCAAAAAAAACTTATAGTATGACAGGAATAATTGGAAACTCGCATCATGGATTGAAATTCTCAGCGTATTTTTTTATTGAAAAGCGAAATTACTGAGATTTTTAAGAACTGCCGTTTAGTAGTTTCTAAAAAAAATTATAGTATGACAGGAATAATTGGAAATTCGCACAATTTTTTTTTAAGCGTGCCAGTAGGGCTCGCTTTTTGAAATCACTCGGATGTACCATAGTACAGCACACCGATCAACCAATGCTATTCAACGGGCCGTCCAAATATTTTTTTCCTCGGACCCGTTTTCTTGTCTTTGAACCATTATACTGTCAAGCCCTGATGGTCTCTTACCAAAAAACCGACTGAACTGCTAATTGGGAACCCTTGAGAACATTTTCCTGTCAAAACCGTATTATTTCATTTGACAAAAACCTCATAGAAGCTTTCTTACGCTCGGAGGACTCAACTCTAGAACCTTCTTTCCCGCCAAAACTGTTTAGCCAATGAGCGTCTTGCACTGCAAGTGCAATCTGTGATGAGCCTCGTGACTCTTTATACCATGTACTAACCGTGGCCCCTGCAGAAATCCACTCAAACCACTGCAGTTATCTCCCGATATAGCTTTGGGTGTCAGGTTTCGAGCAAGGCAATAAAAGACGGCGAGGAGAGGGTCGCCTCGTCGAACCTATTATCTTCCACGCCCGATTAACCATTCACCGTGACGCCAGGATCCACCAAATTTTCACAAAAATTGTTTTCCGTCTATTTAGCGAGTTTTTCCTTACTTTCCGTTAAAGTACAAATAAAAAGAGACCTCATTTGTAAAAATCGGCCGAATAGGAGAGAAGTTACAGTTCGAAATCCAAAGAGATTAACTCAACGCGATTTCGATGCACGGCAGTTCGCCCAAATCACGGTCGTGCGAAATGCCGCATATCAGCTTAAAATCAAGATAATTGGACGGAATCTTTAAAATCAATTTACATTCAACGTTCATGAATCAATATTTTCTCCCAAATTTAGCAAAAAGTACCAATTGATGCAAATAACAAAGACGTGAAAATAGTAGGTATGTGTCCAACATTTTAGTTATTCGGCACGCTTTTCCAACATATTCATGTTGGATTTTTCTGCTTGTTTTTTTTTTATTGCTAAGTGCTTCGCGTTCGCAGTATATGTTTCACAATATTTTTCCGGTACGGGGAATCGTAAAAAATTAAATTAAAAAGTGAGAATATCTACCGCCTTGTGACCTCATCGAGCGGTATTTCCTACTTGCTTACGTGCATTTTCGTAGAAAAAGTCATTTAGTCATACCTCCTTTATTAATTGGTATTTTCAGAAACCAAAGATATTCTCATGCCCAGCTCACTCAGTAGCTCGGCCCTGAACCTGAAATTCACAAAATGTCTGACACCTGTAAATCTTTCAATCTACAACGCCGCGCCTCCTCTTTTTTGCAGTGTCACTAAAATGCTATGATAGAAAATTTGCATAAAAGTCTGAATTTTTATACATTCTATGTTTAATTGGCAACTACCAAGTGAACTGAGACGAAAATATCCTTGCTTTCTAAATTGAACCATTGCTGAAGGAGTCATAACCACATGAACTAATCCTCTAAAATACATGTGTCTAAATGAGAAATGCCTCCAGATGACGCCACAAGGCGGTACATTTTTTCACTCTGTAATCTATTTTTCTCCAATATCCCAAAATCAGAAAAAATTATGAAAAATACTGCGAACTCAGCGCATTGAGCACTTTCGGATAAAGCAATAACATTTTTTCGTGCAAAGTCTTCATTACCTTTTTAAGAGCTGGATGATTTGGGCAGCGTTTAACAGAAAGAAACCAAGCCACATCAGCCTTTGCTAAATTTAACTGGGCAATTTAATGCTTTACAAGAGAACTTTGGTGCGGATTTCTTTAAAATTTCAAGGAATTTTCCTCGTACTGAGCAGAAAATTCACTGAAAATTTGCACCAAAAATTTCACGTAAATCTGTCCAACCGTCTTCTTGTACAAAATTGAATTGCCCAATTAAACTCGGCAATAGCTGATATGGATTGGTTCCTCTCTGCTTAACGCGGTCCATTTGTACCAATGGTATTAAGCAACTCTTCGGTCTCCTCTTCCGTTAAGATCTTCCCCATCAATGCCGCCAGCGATTGATTTTCGATAGCTGCCTGGTGGATAGCGCCTATGTTTTTCTGGGAAGAAGTCTTGCCTTGTCCCACCCCGGTAGTCCCATTCTGTCCCACCTTGGTAGTCCCACTCTGTCCCACCTCGGTAGTCCCGCCCTTTCCCACCGCGTTAGTCTCTTTCTCCTTCATCCCGCCGAAGGAAGTTCTGTTTTCTCCTGTGGACGAGTTTTTGCTCCTGCTGGCAACTTCGTTCACAGTCGTAGCAGCAGCTCGTTTGATCGCGGCGAACCTCTCTTGTTCGGCGACCTTCCTCTTCGCCGTTATCTCTTGTAACTGGTCGTAAGTGACGAATTCAATCGCCTTGAGTCGCTTACGTCCTTTCTGCGTCTTGCCGAAGAAATTCAGGCGTCCGTAACGATTGGCTTCCTGAGGATGGACGTATCACGGTTGTTACTCACGAAATTCTAGAGTGGAGTTTTTACGTGTGTTAGGGCCATTGGCGGATCCAGCAAATGGAGATGTTGCATGTGTGAGGAATTGGCGAATTGACTGTTGATTCTTTTGTAAAAATTTGCGAGAAACAAGATGTGGCCACTGGTTTTCTCTGAAATTAACTCCCAAGTTCAAAAAAAGCTCTCAAGTTGAGGCCAAAATGGAGGGGATATCCCACGCTATTCTGAGAGTCCACCTCTACATCAAAACATACTCTCCATGCAAAGATAGGGAGCAAATACATTGACAGGGTTGCCGTGATTTCAGTTTTAGAGTCCTCAAATAAAGTAGCAGCCTTGTCAATGTATTTGCTCCCTATCTTTGCATGGAGAATTTGTCTTGATGTAGAGGTGGACTCTCAGGATAGCGTGGGATATCCATTCCATTATGGCCTCAACTTGAGAGCTTTTTTTGAGCTTGGGAGTTAATTTTAGAGAAAACCGGTGGCACCATCGTGTTTCTCGCGAACTTTTACATATGAATCGATAGTCAAATTGCAAATTCCTAACACATGCAACACCTCCATCGATAGATATCGATTATTTTATCCATATATTTTAGCGGGGCAACGCCCCCGCCCCCGGTTTTAAATTGGCAACGTTGTTTTTCTCCATTTTAACCTATGGAAATGTATCGATTCATGTAGGGGCGAGTGCTCCGACAGGAATCGATTATATAGCATAGGTTTAAATGGAGCAAATCCGGTGTTGCCAATTTGCCGGATCCGCCTTGGGGGGTATTTGGAGTTCGTTTTAGTAAAAACATAAGCACCATCGTGTTTCTCGCAAAATTGTACATTTGAAACCGTACTTTGAGAATGAGAGATGTGAAGAATCACTCAGTTTTGAAAATTGGCGTAAGAAATGAGGGCTAACGTTCCCCAATTTCGGCTAGAATGATAATTTCCATTTTATTTTCAAAATTTAATTGAATGAATGGTGCACTACTCTATTGCCCCTCAGAGAAAAAGCAATTAAATTGAAATCACACGCTTACTTCACCGAAAGGAAATGAACGTGAGTTTTAATTTGTTTGTACTCTCATTTTTCAAAGAGAAATTATTCTGAGGATTTTTCAAAGAGAAATTATTCCGACGATTTTTCAAAGAGAAATTATTCTGAGGATTTTTCAAAGAGAAATTATTCTGATATTTTTTTTTTCCATTTTACTTTCAATCCGTACTTGGAACGGATTAAATTCCGAAGGTCCCGGGAAACGTAACACTGGCACTTTAAAACAAGGTTTCGCTTTGGAACGGCAGCAAGTTGGTACTCGCCAGTGGAGTCTTTGAAAAATCCATGTTTCATTTTGCATCTGTTTTCGCACCCATCTCCTGAAAACATCAGGAGTCCTTTCCAATGACGCGACCTTCCAGAGGCTGAAAACATGCAAAATCGCAGTCGAAGTAAATTAATCGATAATTTGTATGTGCGTCTCAAGAAATCAGGAGTCATAACTCGCTGACGCCTGTCCTGAAAATGCGTGCGTCAGCAAATCACATTCGCATGATGAAGAACTTCAGAACCACAAGCTCGGCTCAGAGCGCCTTCACTTGATAATGATACTTCACGCATTGTCTTGCAGCTAGTTTGGTGGCCTATGTGATCCAAACCCAACTTGAATGAGTTTAGCAATAAGAAACCAAATTTTCCAGAGAACAAGATGCCTACTTATTGTATGTAGAATGAAACACCAGACAAAGTGGGAATTCAAGTTTTGTGATGTATTTCTTCTCATCAAAATTTCACGTATAGAACACGGTGTGTACAACGGAAATCTTGAAAATAACTCCCAACAAGGAGATTGACATTTTTCGATGCATCAATTCAAATTTTCCGCTTATAAAAAACAATAATCTATTTGAGTCATTTGCGCATTAAACGTTACCGTAACAGTCTTTGCGGTAAAAAAGTATGACTACCTCAATATCAGCGCTTTGGCTCAGCCATACCACGTTGTTTATTCTTCGAAAAACGCAGGAAAGGGATGAGATACTGCTAATTGAGAAGTCTGCAAAAACTGTATGGGTGTGCGGATTGATTCAAGTAAAATCAATTGTTTTTCTTGTAAGCGTAAAACTCACGCTTCTTGCAACCGATGCCAAGTAAAAACGTTACATGACTAAGCAGCTAAGATGGGCCTTTATAGCTTAGGCTAATTATTTTTTTCTCAACGTCATAAATGAAGTCGATATCTTAGCGAAATAAGTCGATATTTTAAAGTTTTGTCCTTCTTTTATAGATTCAATGTAGCGGTAACTAACAGAGAACTTGCAGGTGTCTGAAATTTTGTGAATTTCATCTTTAAAATGATACTGCCAGGAAAACTGAACACGAGGATATCCTTGGTCTCAAAATTGAACAATTATTGGAGGATATATGACAAAATAACCTAATCTCACAAAAGTTCTCACATTTTAAAATATATTTTTCTCCAATTTCCCATGTCAGAAAAATATTATGAAAAAAATGCCAACTCAGCTCACTAGGCACTCTCAGATGAAGCAGTAAAATTTGTGTGTGCAAATTCCCCATTTGAAATCAATTCATGAGAACTATTCCTCACCCGCAGAACATCGTTGGAAGAACAGTGCTGTCGAGAAGATGGAAAGTAGGAAGAGGAAACCTCTCCGCATTTTTATGCCATGAGCCCTCGGCAAAATTGTCACCTGTTAATTGAACTTGTCTTCTCCGCGAATTTGACAGTTTTCCTGTTTCCTGACGGGAAAAACTTGCTTTTCTTTTGTAACAGTCATTGTGATTATCATCTGGCACCAAATTACTGGCGCACTCCTCTTTTTTTCTTGCCCGGTTAATAGTCACGCAACTGAATGCCCTGTCAAATTCGTCTTCTAATTGCCTTTTCAATCCGTAGTCCTCAACTTCGGCCTTATCTAGAGTACCTTTTTAGGGAGAGTATGTTGGAGTATGTATCGAAAATTTGGAGGTTAGGTTTGATCAGGTCATGTAGCTATTGGACCCCAAAAAGACAGCCAACCTATAAACTCGAATTATCTAGCGGCACTTATTTAAACTCCAAGAGTAGGTACACTGATCAAAAATTATATATTGTAAAAGCACGTATAAAACTTTGATCGTATCCGCAATGAAAAGGTACGCGAGATAATGGGTGTGGAGAAGGACATCGTGCACGATATCAGGTCCAAGCAGTTGGTCTGGTATGGACATGTGCGAAGGATGGCAGATGATCGGTTGCCCAAGCAGGTCTTCGATTGGGTTCCTCCCGGAAGGCGACGGCGTGGACGTCCTGAGAAAGGTTGGCGACAAGGGGTGGAGGAGGAGATCAGAAGGTGCCAATTGCCTGATGATCTCTGGGAGGATAGGGGGCAATGGCGTTTGGGCGTCGCAGAGCGCGAGGCGGCGCTATAAAAGCGGCTTTATGTATGTATAAAACTTTGATTTTGCATAAATGTTCTCGGTTTCAAAGTCTTAATCCTGAAGAACGCTTAAATACAACGCGCTGTCGGCCCTATTGATTAATCTTTCAACGGCATAGGTTGGCAGCGGCTTTTTTCTAGTAATTTTTATTTTTCATGTTGTCGCCCTTTTGGGCCCTAAGAGCTGCATAAGTCGAGTTGTCCATACTCTCCCTATAAAGGTACTCTTATCTAAAGGTACCCTTATTAAAGGCACCCTTATCTATAGTCAAGCAACGATCCACGAAACGTCACCGGAATAAGCAGGGTTGCCACAGTCAGGGAAACCCGGGGAACATCAGGGGATTTTAAAAAGTCAGGGAAAACCTGGAAATGTCAGGGAAACTGACAAAAATGTCTGGGGAAAATTGTCAAGTTACCTTCATTTCCTTTCTAGAATGGGTTTAACGTTTTGAACTACAAATTTTGCCTAAAAACTATTTCAAATTATGTTTTTTAAGTAGCTGGCATATCCTCAATCGTCAGGAAATTTTACCAAAATATGACAGAGATATTAGGGAATTTCATTTTCTACATCCTGTGGCAACCCTGAATCAGTTCGCGGAGCTTTCAGTTCGCCCTTTTTAGTGCGCAGAAGGAACAAGTTATACTCACCTACAACTTATTTTGCCAAAGTTTTGGGAGCTCTACGCATGTGAACAAGCCCTTACTTGTCAAAAATAAATTTAAATTGTTTGAATATCGCGGAACTCTTAAAGTGTACTCAGTGTGTATTTACATTGAGTGCACTGAAAAAAAAGTTAGGGGCTACTTAGACATACCGTCCGTTCGGGCTCTGAGGCTGAAAGTTCCGGGTGCTGGAGCCGTAGCTTCTACTGCTCCAGGTACTATGCCCGGAACGCGGACGGTATGTCTATATAGCCCGTAAGTACGGCTTCCACGGCCGGAGTTTTTTTTTTTTTTTTTTTTGTGTGATAATGCGCTAAATACTTGATCACCAATCAACCTATTGCTATCAATCTTCAAAGTGCAATCTAATCGACTTTAAGTCCTCGTTTTTGTCCCCATAAAACCGATTGGTATTCCCTAGAAACTTATGTAATTTTACGCAGTATTGTTCGTATGTAGTAAAATAAACGAAATGTTTGTAAAGGAAAGTATATTAACAAACGTGACACATAGGTTATGATAACAATGAATAGCTCGTCCAACTTTGTATCGGTGCGGGGAAAGTATGGACATATCGAAATATGAACCCTTGAGAACTCAAAAAGGCAGGCGACCCTCTAACCCATGAACACGAGGAAAATGCCACTGACAATCTTCAGATTTCAATATCAAAGCAAAATGGTCAAAAATGTGGATACATGAGCGTTCCTCCGCAAAAATGAGTTTCAAGCAAAGACTTAGTCCAATACGTGCTTCACAAACAACGGGTCGTAATAATCGTAATGATAAATTGATTATGCTGGTCAATTTTAGGATATCGACGGTGAAACTCCCAAACCACGTATCTCGTTTGCGGTGTTTAAAAATCTACGCTCACATTTTATTTTTTGGAAGTAGACCGACTCAATATCATTCCTTGAAATTTTCACAGAATTTTCTCCGCGCGAAGAGGAAAAATCACAGAAATTTTCAAGACTGGACGTTAAATAGTTTTTCATTTAAAAAATAAAGTATGACAGGAAGTCTGCGACGTCGCAAACCGAGATACGTGGTTTGGTAGTTTCACCGTCGATATAGGTTAGCTGCCTTTTTTGCCCCTAAGAGCTCCATGACTTAACTTTCGAAATTACCGACATGTTCATACTTTCCTCATATACATAGAGAGAAATTTCAACACAAAAGTTTGGTTAATACGGGAAGTTGAACACAAAATCACCCTAGCCATTGGATGAAAATTTCAATAGAAAATGCCAGCTAGTTTTCTTGAAGTTTATTAAAAAAGCATTTAGTTAATACCAACGGCGCAGTCGGAGGAATGCATTTTCCCAGTCTCTTCATTGTTTTCAGCGCCAAATTAACCGCAAACTGTACCAAAATCAACACAACATGTGTGTTAGATTATGTTTCACTTCCTTTATTAACCAAAAATAACGAAAGAACATAAATATTTTTATCAGCGAATAGGTACTCAGGTGTTTCGCTATCACTGCCTTGATAGGGAAGAGAGCAGTAAGTGCCAAAATTAAGTTTTGAGAAAACGGTCTCAGAAGCATCTGACCGGAAAGTTTTATTGAAAGCAGCCTCCTTTCTTTGTCAAATTGCCACTAGTCGTCCGATAGACTCCTAGAAATCGTTTGGATGACTAAAAATCAACTGACTTTATTTCAATCACTTAAAAAGGGTATTTTTCATTTTCATATTAGGCTAGTACTAGGCAAGTCAGCCGCAAGTGCTATCTTTCGCATGATCTCGTGGTTGCGTTTTGGACACACAGCAAACACATTTTCAGGTTAGGAATCGGCAGAGGAGGGCGGTATTTTACTTGAAAGTACCGATTTCCTTGGCTTTTCTGGATGAAAAACGTCACTTACCACTGTTTCGTCTGAAACTATGTCATTTTTTGCGCACTTACGGCTTTCTCAAATGTCTCATTTTGATACCATCAAGATGAATTTTGCTGTTCTCGCTATTTCAGTAATTTCGTCTAAAAGAAATTAGACGAATTTTGAAGGAAACTCGATCGCGAAAAGTTGACACTTACTCTGCCGTGCTAAGGAAGAACGCCGCATAAACATTTAGGATCTGCCAAATTTCCTTCGATAGAATATTTATGTTATAGAAAAATTTGAATATTAATCGTTGACATTTTCAGCAACTTTAGGTGGAATTGCGAACAAAATTATCTGAAAAATTGGCAGGAAAATATCCATAATTTTACCAGGAAATTTGTGTTTGACCAAAGGAAATTTGGCAACGGCTGAAGGTTCACACGGAGTTTTTGCACGGCAGTACTTCTCTCCTCGCTATCACGGCAGTGATAGCTTTTACCTTTTTTTTGGATGTAGAACTGGCTATAAATTATAATTCTAGTTGTTACCATTATTACTATAAGTGTAAATACTGAAGATTTCTCGTCTAATAAGAATAAATAAAATAGAAAAATATATTTATGTCTCTCCTTCTTAGTGATATTATTTTTCATTCAATTATAATAGTTAATTTAGAGCAATCTGATGAAAGAATTTATTTAAATTCCAACTAATTAGGTGCCAGCAGTTGCGGTTAGACCTAAAGTTAACTAACTTCATATGTATTTAGAGATATTATATTGATTAAAAAGATAAATAAACCAAATTGTAAATAAGTAAAATTTTTAAAATTTAAATAATCTTAACAATAAAGATATAAGTTTCAACATTGCCTCATGGGGCTAGAGTTGTCTCTTCTTGGCTTCCTCGCTTTCCTTGAATTTGCGAATTTGCTCCTGTAGCTCCCGCTCTATTTCCGCTGGCGATTTGAAGACCACCCCTTCCGCGTACTGCAGATTAGTCAGAACATCCCCGAAGCCGGATGCACCGTCCTTCTGGGAGGGAGTCCCGCTGGCCCCGCTGGTTGTTTTGGTTAAAGCGGCTTTTTTAGCCGCGAGCAGCTTCTCTTGGTCGGCGGCTTTCTGAGCCGCTTGCAGTCTCTCCTCGGCAGCCCTCTTCTTCACGATATCATTCAGTTGTTCGTAAGTGATGAAGACCATCCCTAGATTCTGCAGCTCGTCCCGGCCTTTCTGCGTTCTCCCGAAGAAGTTGAGGAGCGCGTATCTCTTGGCCACCTGAGAATGAGATACAGACAGTTAAACTTAATTCAGGGTGTCTACAATACGGAAAAAGTTCGGATACACCGGTTTCAGGAACGATTTTTTGTCCGCGCACCTGTTTTGTCCAGTAGTTTACGTCCACGCGTAAAATAACCGACACTTACTTGATCCAAGTTATATTTAGTTTAGCGTTATATTTTAGTCCGTATGTAAAATTATATCGGCAATATCGAAATCATAAGAGAAGGGTGTTGTTATGGTAACTCATTTTTTCCATGAAATGTTACTTTCTTCTTTTGAGTTAGTTAGTTAATTTATTTAAAGACATTCAGCATCTTAAACGTCTTTACAAAGAATTGGGAAGATGGGTGTATATACAAAAATTTTGATTTTTCAATTAAGGGAGGCAAAGAGTTTCAGAAGTTTGGTAGTGACATTTCGTCTCTTCAAATTGTCATTGGTGAATATTTAGATTTATTTCTATCCTTCAAATTTTCTATATAAAATATACCTTATTTATACCCATTTTTTTAATGAAAATATTACTTCATTTTAAAAAAATTTACGTTTTTAAAACGTGGCAAATATTCTTAAACACTTTTCCAAAAGATAGTATCCACATTAATCTCAATGAGCCGTAACTGTGTTGAAAAAAACCAAACAAAAATGAATAAAAGAGGGAAAACTTAAGAAGCACGCAATCTTTGGCTTTAACCCATTTGCACATCGATCATTTAGAGTCAAATACGTTCAATATTGAGCGTTTGGTTGCGCGTACACCACACTGCAGCACATTAAAAGCACAAAATATCAAAGAAATAAATAAAATTAAAGTGGTTTGGAAATCATTAAATTTGACCCGGAACCACCTTAATATTTACAAAACAGACTTCATATTTTCCTTTAGTACGTATTCTATTCATCAATTTAAATGAGAATAATCCATGCAGAGTGTGCAAACATTTCAATATCATGAGTTGAAAAACGCTGACCTCGCAAGTTAGAGCTTTACACAGAGCGGAGAGGCGTGCTGTCAGCGCGGAACGCGCTCTAGCGCCTACAAACCTAATGGGATACTTCAAGCATTGCGCAATGCGTGAAGTATCCCTGTTAGGTTTGTAGGCACCTATGCGCCTGGTTGCCCGCCGCCGTGCTGCGGAGTGCCACGGCGCTTCAAGCAACTATTTCACATCAGAGGTATTGCATAGCATCATACGAAATTGAAGGCGCTCCAACATATTATGAATGACAGGCATCCTTTAAGAGTGCGAAGCTTTCCTCGCAAAATAAATCAAGATACCACGGCACCGAAAGCGAGCGGCACTCCAAAAACTCACGAAATCCTTACTTAATATATAATTATTTACATCCGTTTTTAATAACTTTTAGCATAATTTTTGTAAATCATTAGAAAAAAGTGATTAGACTTAGGCCGAAACATTCTTGAGTATGCCGTCAAAAAGATTTTATTTTGAATCAAGAATAAAGTAACTGAATTAAAGCGGGTTTTGCTTGACGTAAGTGATGTTTCTTTTTACGTAAATATCTTTTTTTTCTTTAAACAAGCATTATTTTTTTTAATGATTCATATGGATATCTTCTCGGCAGTTTTGAGCATATTTCTGCTTGAATCAAGTCACCTTTTCCTCCAATGAAGTTCAAAAATCATGCTAAACGTTATTGAATACAAATATCAGGACTTAGTAAGTTTTTCGACCATTGCTCTCTTTTTATCGTCTTCACTCGATTTAATTTGCGAGGGAACTTCGTGCTTTTGAAAGATGCCATCGATCATGATACGTTGGGCGCCCTCAATCTCGTATGATACTGTGCGACACCTCCATGGCGAAATAGTGGCTCGAAGCGCCGCGCCGTCGCGAAGTTATCTTACATAGGAAAAATCTAAGAGCCTGTAGCTGAAGCAAATCAAAAGAAGGTTTATCCAGTTCAGGTATAACAAGATGGGGTTTTCTTGGAAGATAATTTGCACTGTTAAAAATCAATGATTTACTCTGAGTGAATAGCCGGCGTGAGAAAAAAATCCAGCGCGAATTTCGCGCCGCACTTTGAGTGAATAGATCAGAGCGTGAATGTCACCAACGACGGACAAATTAGTTGAGCCCCCTCAAGTAGCGTGAATTTAGTAATATTTTCTGTGAACGTCGAATGGCAAAGTGGTAACGCGTTCGTCTACCATCGCCGCAACCCTAGTTCAAGTCCATGCTGCAGCAATTCCGTTTTACATTTGCCTGTCAGATTTTCACTCCAGCCAGAGCGCGAAATTCACGCCTAACTTGTTTCGCGCCGGATCCATGCACTTAGAGTAACACAAAATAGCAACTGAGTAAGCGTGAATTTCGCGCCGGGATTTTTAACAGTGGTGAATGTGATTTGTCGTCTCGGTGAGAACTAAAATAAAACATTTTTCTTCCTGATTTACCTTCTTGCTGTGGTGTTTGGTAATGTAATCTTTAAGCTCCTTTGACACCATGCACTGACACTTTCCGGGGATGATCTTTCGCGAGGCCCTTGAAGCGATTTGAAACTGGCGAAGGTCGTCCCTGAAATACCCGTGCTTAAATTTGCACCTGTCTTCACATTTGTTCTTGGAGAACATGAGCAGTCCCTTCCAGTGCCGTAACTTCCATGAGACTAAAAACATCCGAAACAATACACAGATAAATAATAGATCCTTTGACGTCGGCATAGCTATACCGTACGCCCTTCGGCAGTCCCTCAGCGATAAGGGAAAGTTCTACTTTCGACATTCCTCCACGTGAACTTTAAAATTATCGTCTCGCTGGCTGCATATAGCACCGGTTGAGCAAAGCGATGGACAGACAATAGAGAATTTGTAGGTGTCTGAAATTTTGTGAATTTCATCTTTAAATGATACTGTTAATAAAATTGAGCACGAGGGTATTCTTGGTTTCTAAATTGAACGATTACTAGAGAAAATATGACAAAGTAACCGAAGCTGCTAAAGTACATGTGTTTTAACGGAAAATGCCGCCAAATGACGTCATGAGGCACATTTTCTCACTTTTAAATCAAATTTTCTCCGATTTACCATGTCAGAAAAAAATTATGAAAAATACTGCGAACTCAGCTCATGAGGTACTCTCAGATGAAGCAATGAAATTTTTGTGTGCAAATTCTCCATTTGTTTGATCAAATTGTTGGGCGAACTGCGCATTCAACACTTTCGACTTAAAATCTGACAAAAGGTTAAAATAGAGCTGTTGGTCATGAGGAAATGTCGAACAGAGCAATCTTCGCCATTGCTTGCATCGGTACCAGTGGAGGGTATCTATTTTCCTCTTGTAAAGAAGGAAACAGAACTTATTTTAGATTATACTTATTACATAAAGAAGGGAACTTATCCTTACGTGTAGAACATGGATGAAAATACAGTGCTGCTAAAGAGATGAAGATCAGGATGAATATGCGTCCTCTCATTTTCGTCGGTTCGTCTTCAACACGGGCACGCTCAAATTGTACTTATCCTCTGCAGATATGTCAGCTTTTCTCTTTCTTAGGGGGAGGATAAATTGCACATATGATCCAGACATGCGGTTCAAAATCGCTGACGCGTGTACGTTTTTTCTATCCCGGACGTTTGTCACGCAACGTCACGCGACAGACGTCCGTTGCTGATTTTGTCGTTTCTCGGACGAAAGAACGTAACTCCACTCCAAGGTTGCAAAATTGACTCAAACGCTTGAATTATAACGAGGCGGGGTGCTCTAGTTTAATTACAAAGCGAGTGGAAATTTTGCAACTTGGATATCCAGTTGCGTTCTTTCGTGGGGAAAACGACGATTGACATGGTGGGATTCCCCCTCCCCCCGTTTTTTTGAATGACCATCAGAATTGTCGCTTTTTTCTTTTCGGCGTATTCTCATCAAATTGACACATCTCAAAATGTTGACGTCGCTCTTTCTACTTTCCTGGACTTCTGTCACGCAAGTTCAATATGCCAAGGGTTTTTTTTCTCCTGCTTTTTTTTCACGGCCATCTGAAATGTTCCTTTTTTTTAGTGGCGTGGCATGCTTTGCGAGTTATCGATTGATCTGCCGTCTAAAAAAATGGAAAGGATCGATAAAGAGGGTGTTCCGACTAACATTAATAATCGATTCTTTATCACAGCTTCAAATGGGATATATCGATAATCGATCATTCACGCCTCGTTGCTGCTTTTTTTCTTATCGCTGAGAAAGTCAAACCTTCCGCAAGTAGCTCCTGAGCTACTTGTAGCTGAGCTATTGAGTATACTCGCCGAATCGGCTCATCTTAAAATGTTGACGTATGTATGACTTTTTTGTGTGGCAAGTGAAAGATACCGAGTGTTTCAAGCTTCTCGTATCTCTGTCGAAATTTCAAACGCTCTCGCACCCTATGCATAGACATAGCTAAAATGTCCTAAAATCAATTGGTCCATATTTTGAAATTAGGAATTAAAATAACTTCCTTAGATTAAAAAACAACATATGTGCCATTAGTGTCGGTATGCAGATAGGTGCTTTTACCTGTGAGCCAGAAGTTGTAGATCCGGATTGCAAAATGCAGTCCAATTATCCTCCTTGGTTTCACTTTAAGAATGGTTTCAACTTCGTTCTCTCTGAGCGAAAGAGGGCTCGTATCGTTCAAAGAAGCTATACGTACATTTCAATATCGAAATACATTTTCATACGAAACCAACGTCTGGAAATGAGAGCTAATTTTTTAGTCTTTGCAACATGGCGATTGACGAGAAATTTCGGTGTACAGTGTACACTTGAAGTTTTTAAAGGATTTAGTTTCCCATACGAGTCTTGAGTGCTCAGAAACTTTCACAGTTTTGTTCAATATTTTGAATGACGACGTTGACAATGGCTAGATTTTTTTCCCTGTATAACTTAGACTTAGACCGGCTAAAGGACGCTGGCTTACCGCGCGCTATCTGATGTGACGCTTTTCATGAGGTGGCTTTTCGGCACCCCTCCTGTTGGGTGACACTCAAAGCAAAATTTTCCTCTGATCAAGAAATAAATAAATAAATAAATTAACACTTAGACAGTTCCTGTATCCATTTTTAAAGGTTTTGATTACCAAAAACAGAGAAAGGAAAAACGATTTTTTCACATTACCTGGCTTTGTTTGAAATTGAAACATCAAGTAAAACACCTCGTTCGTATTTTTTTTTAAAAAACTTTCTTATAATTGTGATTGTCCATTAGTAAGTTATTTTAAAGCATTTTGAAACATCCTGCTTAAAGTGATACATAGTTTATTAACTCATGGTAAGATGAATGACCATAACCCAGATGCAACTGAAATTTTGGCTAACACTGGAGACTTTAACGCGAAGGTAGGAAAGTTGTATTTAATCTTGCATAGAGGAACCACTATTTCTGGCTAATCCATATAAACACATATCCATATTGGGAAAAAATTTGAACATACACTGATAAAAATATTTGTGTTCTTGTGTCACTTTGGTGTCACAAACTATCACAAATTTTGTGTTGATTTTGGTACAGTTTGCGGTGACAAGCACGAACAATGCAGAGACTAAGGAATTGCATTCCTCTGATTGCAACGCTGATATTTTTCACTCGCTTTTTATAAAATGTTTTCAAGAAAACTAGCCGGCATTTTCGCTTGAAATAGTCAACCGAAGGCTAGGGTCATTTTGAGCTTCTGTTCGTGTATTAATCAAACTTTTGTGTAGAAATTTCTGTCTGTTTACCTCGATTCTAAAATGAGCCAGAAATAGTAGTTCCTTCGATGCAAAATGTACCTGCCCAATAATTGTCCAAATGCAAATAGAGACAGGGTTGCACGGATTGAATGAAAAATATGAAAAATTGGAAATTTCCGTGAAATATTTCATGAAATTTCACGTCGAGGCTGTGAAATATTCCCATTTTTTCAGGGGCTAGAGTATGCAACCATTGTAACCCGCACTAAAACACACAAAAGTAGTAGGAAGTCACAATTTTTAGATTTTGCGAAACCTGGAAAGGAACCGGTGTCTTTCAATAGATTTCATAAATTTCTGAAATTTCATGAGATATTTCACGTCAAATTTCAAGATTCTATTTTTCATGAAAAATTGCAACACTGAATAGAGACGACACTAGGCACTTCGCTTTTTTTTTTTCATTTTTACCACTGAATCACCAATCCCCATCCCAACCAATACTGATCTCGTTTCTAGAAGTCTGAACAGTCCGTCCAAACAGTCCTCAATTCTTCGCCTTGGCCGTTCATGGTTTAGTCTTCGACTTATCCAAAGCATCCCACATTTCATTAGCTTTGACGCCCCTTATGGCCTGCTCCGTGAAATCCGCCGACGAAACCCCTTGCTGAGCAGAGCCCCCACCGTCCCTCTTCTTGGGGGAGGAAGCCCCGCTCTGTCCCGCCTTGGGTGTGGGAGATCCGCTCGTTCCTATCGCAGGGGTGGAAATCGCGCTCGTTCCCAGGGACCCGGGGGTGGAAGCACCGCTCAGTCCGGGGGTGGTAGATCCGCTGCCGGGATTTGAATTTGATGCCGCTGCAGCCCGGTTCGCCGCGACGATCCTATCGAACTCGGCCGCCGTCCTCTTCTTGGCTTCGAGCCGCTGTTGCAGTTGTTCGTAAGTGATAAACTCGACCTTCCCGCCCAGCCGATTGCGCGCCCTCTTCGTCATCCCGAAGAAATTCAGGCGTCCGTAGGTGTTGGCCTCCTGAGGAAAGGCATACAGAATAACTCGTTAGATATTGATCAAGGTGTCTACAAGTCCGGAATTTCCGGAAAGTCCGGAAATAGTGCTTATTTTTTAAGGACGGTCCGGAAGTCCTGAAAAAGTGCGTATATTCCGCAAGAAGGTCCGGATTTTTTTTAAATTGGTTGTCATTTTTGTCGTAATTTGAGCGAGGAATTCAATTTTTTAACTTTTTCGGATTTCGTTAATGGGAGGTACTGAAAAAGTACTGAATTTTTACCGTTGAGGAGGTACTGAAAATCTTGGGAATGCACTGAAAAAGTACTGTAGAGTACTAATTTTTGGGCAGCCTGTTTTTGTAGACACCCTGTTGATAGACATGACACTTAGGAGACATAGTCTGAAGCACGGAAACCTCAGTGAGTTTATTGTGATCAATTGTTTAATGAATCAATTGAATAAAGAGTATTTTTTCTTGTTAATGTTTTCAAGAGTCTGGACTCTAGATCTAATGTGTTTTTTTTTTCCAGTGTGCACTGTCCTGAATTCGATGCTGAGTAAAAACTTTGAGGATTATACCTTGAGGCTGATTTTTTGTGTGATATACTTCCTAAGCTCCGGTGATACCATGCACTGACATTTTCCGGGGATAATCCCACGCTTGGCCTTGGCAGCAAGCTGGGTCTCGCCGGCGGCGTCTGTGAAATACCCGTGTTTAAATTTGCATCTGTTGGCGCATCCGTCCTTCGAGAGCAGGAGTAGTCCCTTCCAGTAGCGTATCTTCCAGGAAGCTGCAACATCCGAAATGGTAGTCGGATCGATGTATGTGCTGCAGGTTGCAGGCAGTCAGCACCGGCAATGAAGATGTTGCATGTGTGAGGAATTTGCGATTTGACTGTTGATTCTTATGTAAAAGTTTGCGAGAAACAAGATGGTGCCCCTGGTTTTCTCTGAAATCAACTCCCAAGCTAAAAAAAAATCTCAAAGTGAGGCCAAAATGGAGGGGATATCCCACCCTACCCTGAGAGTCTACCTCTACATCAAAACAAAATCTCCATGCAAAGATAGGGAGCAAATACATTAGCAGGGCTGCCGCTTTATTTGAGGACTCTAAAACTGAAAACACGGCATCATTGCTGATGTATTTGCTCCCTATCTTTGTATGGAGAGTCTTTCTTGGTGTAGACGTGGACTCTCAGAGTAGGGTGGGATATCCCCTCCATTTTATCCTCAACTTGAGAGCTTCTTTTGAGCTTGGGAGTTGATTTCCGAGAAAACCAGTGGCACCATCGTGTTTCTCTTGAACTTTTACATAAGAATCAACAGTCAAATCCCAAATTCCTAACACATGCAACATCTCTATTTAAAAAGCGCTTGTGGGATATTTCGTAAAATTGCAAGAATACGCATCGATTGATACTCGGTTTCATTCGTTAAAGAAAACTGCATGGAGTGAAATCACTGATGCTAGTTGGGTTAGGCAACTAAACTAACTTCCTGGCAAAGCGGAGAGTATCACCTGAATTTGATGGCACTTCAAGCCGAAGTGTGCTATTAAGGTGATTCGTCAAGCTAAGGTGAGGTGATTGAACCGGCATGCGATATATCGCGTCGATTAGGTAAAAAATCTCGACAGATTTTGAATTTTTAGCACAAAAATGATAATAACCCCTGCGCAATTGCGCATGAACGTAAAGAATCATTCTAAACCAAAAATTTGCTCAATGTAGTTACGTTGTTGTGCCAACGTTTTGACCACATTAATCAAGTGCCCTTTACGTTATCGTAAATAAGTCAAGGAAAAGTCAGGGAATGATAAAATGAAATTTTGCTGGCCACCCTGAGGAGAAAATAATTCTCACCTGTAGAACATGGCTGAAAGAGGAGTATCGTCAAACAGACGGATATCAGGAATAGGAGGCTGTTCTTCATATCTCAACGAGTACTTCCACAACATCGTTACTCATATGTGTTAAGCTTGTCACTCGCAAATGTGTTGCCCCAGGGTGAGAAATGCGCTTATGGTTTAATCATCCGCTGCAATATAGCTAATGTACCTACCTTTGACGCTCGGCACGCAACCCAATACACGCAGATATCTGTGTCATGGGTTTCCTTTAAGCGGTTAATTGAATTTTCATGTTTTACTTCCTTATATAAAAAAACGCTTGATGAAGAGATGACAAGGGATTTTTCTGAAGTGCACTCAGTTTTTATTTAAGTTATGAAGTGGCGCTTTAAATCTAATATATACCACCACTACTACCAGCCTATATCTATTGGTTGATTTCAGACCAATATATCGACGGTAGCGGGCTGATTATTGAAATCGATAGACAAAGTCGTAGACAAAGTCGTAGACAAAGAAGACACAAGGGAAATCAAGCAGTCCTCTCAGTAGAAGCGGGTGGTTGCAATAGACAAAGGAGGTAATGAATAGACAAACTAACGGCATCCCACGAGAGACCCTATAGTTAGTCCATCGCATTTTCCTCCTTAGTCTATAACAGCCACCCGTTTCAACCACTAGGACCGCTCGATGTACACTAAGTCTTTTTTCTCTATCACTTTCAGTAATCAGCCCGCAGAATTGCCTAAATCTGTATCTCGTTTGCGGTGTTTCAAAACCTTCGTCTCTGTTTTATTTTATCAAAGGAGAACAAACGAACACAGTTGCTTGAAATGTTCAATGAATGTTTTACAAGGAATCACGTTAAGTATTCCTTCATACCGAAAAAAGATATTAAAGACAGGATGTCAGCAGGGCTGCCAACAGATATGCATTTTTGTGGTCGAAATTTGTGATCGAAATAAGACATTTTTGTTTTATTTCGTTTTCCTAAAAAATCCCACCCTCCTAAGAATCACAGCCTTTCGAAGTTTAGGTCGAAAACAGTTTTTTTTTCTATTGTGGCGACAATCATGTGCGAAAATTCATGAAAATTGGCTTGTCTTGGTTGCGTTTTTTTACACGCTGAACACATTTCTGACCTCCAAAAAAAAAAAAAAAATGTAATTACACCCTGTCTTGGGAAAGGGGTTTTTTTTAGAAAACTTAAAGTGCAAGAAAGTTGTATTCTGATCCCGGAGTCGACGCGGAAACTATTCGCATCTAATTTTGGGACACCCTGTATAGTTTTGAAAAGCCATTCTCTCGTCATTGCGTATAGTTACCAAGGTCTCGTCTCTTTTGTCACATTCTCAAGCCAATATGTACGGGTGCAGCTTCTTTTTCTAGAAATTTGCGTTGAAGTCAACCCGTATTGAATGAAAACTAGACATATGGTTTCTGCAATTCACTTGAATTTTTATTTTTTAATCTTTTTTTTTTGCGCGACGAAATGAATTTTTGTTGGAACTATCACGCCAGGATCGCACGTCGTTTGCAAATGCACAGCTCTGCGTTTTCGTCAACAGTAAAAAATGGAGACTGTCAAGGGTAAAACATTGACACCGCCAACGTCAACGATTTGTCAGCGTCGGCAAACGGTTTTGATGTGTTTTTTGTGTTGATTCAAAGACAACAGGAGGGTAGTCAGAATTAGGATGATAATTTTCACTGACGCAGGTAGTGCATTAACTTTTTTTAGCCAATAATGCGGCGAAACTCAAAATTTTAGCAATTTTAAAATTTTCAACATTAGGAGAATCTTCACAGTGTGATTCAATACGTTTATGCGGTACGTGGAAATAAATTCAATGTGGGTGGAAGAACGGCATGAGAGGCAAAACGACTTTTTGAGCAAATTACGTTCCAAGTTCTTAGTTCTTGCTGTTGTTACAGGAAGGGTACCTTTCTTCGGAAATAATCCCACATCTCACAGGAAAAGTAATGAATGGTTATGAAATTTCCCGTTGGAATACGCGGGCATACCATGCGCGAAGTAGTCCTTTGGAAAAACGGCATACTTTTTTCTTTGGGTTTTCGCAATGTATTTTTTCAATAAGAATAATCTAATTTCAGACAGAAGCATAGGAAAATTGTCTTTATTGCGAAGGAGACGTACAATTCATGAGATAAGACCAGAAGTAATTACGCTTTACATGACAGTTTGTTTAGTTACATGTTTTAGGATTGGTTGTGTATCCATAACGCAACCACGAAAGCATACAGACGATATCACTTACGGCTGTCTTGCCTAACTCTAGCCTAACATGAAAATGCAAAACACCCTTTTTATGTAATCGAAATAAAATCGGTCTATTTTCAATCTGCTAAGCTATTTCTAAGAGTCTTTCAGGCGATTAGTGGCAATTTAAAAAAGAGCGGAGTTTTTTTTTCAATAAAATTTTCCGGCCAGACGCTCCTGAGCCCGTTTTCTCAAAACTTCATTTTTGCTTTTATGGCTCTCCTCGCTATCACGGCAGTTGTGGTCTTTTGGGAAGCCATAAAATCATGAAAATTGGAAACCGCTCTTTCATTCTGCCGTGATAGCGAAGAGAGCAGTAAGTGCAAAAATAGATTTTTGAGAAAACGGGCTGAGAAGCGTCTGACGGGAAAATTTCATTGAAAGAAGCCATTTTTGCACTCACTGTTCTCTTCGCTAGCACGGCAGCAAAAAAGAGCGGTTTCCAATCTTCATGATTTAATGGATTCCCAGTAGACCACTACACTGCCGTGATGGCGAAAAGAGCATTAAGTGCAAAAAAATTAAGTTTTGAGAAAACGGGTTCAGAAGTGTCTGACCGAAAAATTTTATTGGAAGAAGCTATTTTTGCACTCACTGCTCTCCTCGCTATCACGGTAGTTGTGGTCTTTTGGGAATCCATAAAATCACGAAGATTGGTCACCGCTCTTTCATTCTGCCGTGTTAGCGGAGAGAGCAGTAAGCGCAAAAAAGAGTTTTGAGAAATCTGACAGGAAACTTTTAACGAAAGAAGCCATTTTTGCACTCACTGCTGCCTTCGCTATCACGGCAGAGCCTGTGAGTCAGATGGTCAGATCAATGGTGGCCGCAAGTTATCGTCGACGACGTGGTTCGAGTCATCGCCACACTTGCCATCGATGCCTCACTACCATCTTCTCTCTTGACCCTCCCCACCACATCCTCGAGCAGGTCTTGGAGTTCCTTAGTCTCCCCGGAGTTGAGAGCCACTTTTCGCTTTTTACCCGGTATTGGCTTTCCGTCCTCCCCAAAAGTCTGAATCTCAACCTCTAGCTTCGTGTTCTTGATTACTTCGTTGGAGGGCAGTCTCCTTGCCCCCGACCCTGTCTGGGAGGAAGAGCTTGAACCGGAACTCCAACTCCGCTTGATCTCCTCGGTTTTCTCCATCATTCCCTGCAGCTTTTCGTACGTTATGAACTCGATTTCTTCGACGAATGTTGTTTTCTTTTTCTTTTCTTTCACGATTTGCTTCTCCAGGTACTTCCGCGACCGCTTCTTCATCCCGAAGAAGTTGTAGAAACTGTACCATGTTGATGCCTGGAATGGAGAATAAAGAATTTGCCGACACAAATTGGATTGTTTTATCTAAGAGTGCTTAATGAGCTGAGTTCGCAGCATTTTTCATAATTTTTTTATGATTCGAGAAATCGGAGAAAAATAAATTTAAAAGTGAGTAAATGTGCCGCCTCATGCCGTCATCTGGCGGCATTTTTCATTTTAACACACGTATTTTCGCAGATTTGGTTATTTTGTCATATTTTCTCCAATAATGAACCACTAGGCAAAGTACGAATTTCAGCATTCTGATACATGTTTCTTAACCAAAATTTCACTTAGAACACGATACCCACAACGAAAATTACCGAAATCAACTCCTTCTGAAGATATTTAATGATTCTTGATGCGTAAATGCAAACCACCCGCTCATGAAAACTCAATGCTCTGCGTGATTCACATCGTGCACTAAACGTTATCATGACAGTTTCTTGCGATATAAAAATCTGGCAACCTCAGTCTTGACGCTTTGGCTCAGCTATAGCAAATTGCTTATAGTTTGAACAACACATGGTGGGAAATGAACATTGCTCGATTGAGAGGCTTGCTGAAACTGTTGTAGTCCGCGATTGGACTCACGTAGAGCCTTGAGTTTCTTGTGAGCGGGCAGTTCAAAATCCGCGTAACCAATGTAAAATAAACAAGCGGGAAAGTTCTAATACGTGGGTATTAGAGAAGCGCTCAGCGGTGAGCGCAATTTTAATGAGTCCCAGATTTAATTTACTACCTATTAACTGAGTATGTTAAAATTTGCAATAATTAAAACATCTAAAATTGTGCTTCCTCCCCCCCCCCCCCCGAAAAAAATCCAAGATCCATAAGAAAAATAATGATCCATTACTTAAGTACCGAAATATTAATACATAAAAAATCCTCGATTTCTCATAAAAACAGAGAAAACTATTACGGCTCCAAAAAAATAACTTTTCTAGATCATTTGAAGAAAATGTATCAAAGATGAACGTATCACTTAACGAGGCCAAATTAATTGTTTTAATGATGCCCTAATTGGACACGTAAAAAATATTATAGGTAAATAAATGAACGAAATATAAATATTAATAGGTAAATGATGAGACAATAAACGAAATCAATCAACTGCAACTGATTGTGAGTACTGAAGGTAACTTTTCGCGAATCGAAGGCACCATGTGTCCGCTAGGTTGCAGCACACTACGCTAAAACCTTCTAATGACTCATGATCAGACACAACCTTTCCTATGTTTATTGTTTATGCTCTATGATACTCTGTCTTCGTGATAACAGGATTTCATACAATACAATAATCTAATACGTAATTACGTAAATAGAGAAAGAGAATTCTTGCAATACCAGAATTATAACCAGGGTAAACGGAAATTACATTCATTTTTTCCTCCTCATATTATGTTGAGCCTTAGTGAAAAATCTTTCCCACTTTCCTTCCGCAGTTTTCCTTCTGACAGCAAATTGTTAATCATGTTCTCCTGAAATCCTTGCTTTCATTTAGTAGATTCGGAATTTCTCATAAATTTTAGGAATTTAAATGCGTTTACAGAAATTTCTGGCCAACCAAAGGCAGAAGTTGCCTCTACGCCTTAATTTATAAAGGTAACTTACGTTCTGTGTAATTAATAAACCATGCTGGCCCAAATATCTGAAACCCTCTACTGTGATAACATTCGAATCAGTCACTGTTACAGGGACAGTAATATCTTCAATGTAATCTATAGGGATATTGTAGGTATAGGTATATCGTAACAAGTCAACAGTGAAACTAGCAGACCATGTATCTCGTTTGCGGTGCTTAAAAATCTCCGCTCCCATTTTATTCTTTTGACAGAGAACAAATCATTTTTCCTCCTTGGTTTTCACAGAGTTTTCTTTGCACAGAGAAGAAAAATTGCAGAAGTTTTTATAAATTGATGTTGGTTGGTTTTCCGTGTAAAGAAGAAAGTATGAAAGGAAGTCTACAACGTCGCAAACCGAGATACGGGGTCTGGTAATTCCACCGTCCAACTGTATTTTACAGAAATTACATTGTGAGTATGGAGCTGATCACTAGAATTACTATGCATAGATATGTACCTAGGATAAGGGTGGTTGCAACAGTATTTGTCATGAATGGTCCATGACACCTGCAGAAAAGATCGGTGGTTCCTGAGTGATGATAAGAGGACTCGTAGGTTTCGTTGAAACGCATGATTCTCATATGTATCTGTAGAGGTATAGAGTTTTGGCCTGCTGAGGAGTTGAGTAAATTAGGAGCCATTGCTCATAAGCTGACAAAGTTAGGAGGAAACACGATGAAACTGTAGAACTTTTGATACTTTGAGAATGTAAACAAAGACTCAACCTCAAAAATCTTTCACAATAATATTGTGTACTCAATTTCCAAAAACTCTATGGTTCATGAATTTTTTAATCAAAGGTAAGTAAAAGTTCTCCAACTGGATGAGAGATGGCCGTAGTGATCATTCGACGAAATTCTCTCTGCCATTTTACCTATTCATGGAATCAAGTAAATGTAGGTCCCCGTTTATTAGACGATGCGACGCATGAAAAAATGCCAGGCGAAAGCAGTATCTTTTGTTATTGTAAGTCATAAAATCAGGTTGTAGGTAAGAAAACTTCCTCACACATGGAGGTGATGTAACTTTCAACCTCATCTCCTACATAGTCTGGTGGAACACTTATTATCGTCTTACGGTAAGTAATGGAGAAACCTTGTTTTATCGTCTCAAAGCGAGTCCTTAAGGAAGGTTATTTACCCTCTTTACTGAAAAGTAGACAACAGGCCAGTTGAAATTTTGCTCTCATTGAGCGTTCAAATGTCTGTGTTAGGTCTGCGGAGATAACACATAAGGTGTCTTGCAATGAATCTGACGGAACCAAATTCACCAGAGAGTGAATGAGTAAATGAGTCATGAAACCTAGAATTTTTAGTACAAATAAGAGGCTAACACATACCTTTGTTATGGAGCAATGTGAGAGGTAGAATGTAGCGGTTTCAGAGTAGAGTGTTATAAGGAAGATTTATGAAACTGTCGGTGCCGCAAAAAATCTTAGACTTTGAAAGTACACAATTTTCTGCTACTTCAGATATCTCAGATTTTTTGACACCTAGTTAAACTCAATAATTAGAAGTTGTGAACTGACAGGGATGTGATGACGACATCGCTTTGAGAATAACAGATATTCTATGATCAAGGATACACTCGAGCGGTCCTTTTCATAATTTGCAGCGATGAGGTGGTGACAATTACGAAGGTACAAATCCCTGCGCTTGAGCTGCGCAAAATGCTCCAGTCGTTTATCTATGCTATTCAGCATAAAAATGCAAACCGTGTTGTAATTGGTGCTTGAGAACAACTGTGGTACACTAGTATAATGAAGCATTTTGCATGTATCGCAAATGGCAGATCTCCTACCTGACATACTTTAATTAACCCAAAAACACTAAAACAGTCTCTGAGGTAGCATGATAATTGGTCAAATAATTTCACAGCATTATACTTCAGAAACTTTCACAAACTTCACGAGGTGGGCAGAACGAGTCTGAAGACAAGACACGACATACTTTGAATAATTCCAAAATATTATGCTTCAAATTTCAGACAATTTCACAATCTTAAATTTCACAACACAATCTTAAACGAGGCGGATGGATTATGGAATTAATTATGGATGGAGGGAGATGGACGAAATATGAAAACACAAAGGAGTAAGCGAGACGCGAGAAGCAAATACGGGAGAGTAGTGTCATCTGATCTGAATCTGAATCGCGGCTATGTACCTACAGAAAATGAACATTGATCTTATTAAGCCAGAAGAGGGCCAAAGACGCCAAAACTCATGAACCAATTAGAGAAGGGCAAAAGGATGGCAATACTCTCCAGTACCTAGGTCAAAGACACATAACCTAGATGTAGGCGAATTCTACTAAGGTCTCCGAATAAGGTTATCACCGGTGGAAAAGTTTTCGGAAAACAGAACGCGAATCTTGAACTTTCAGAAGTAATTATAGGATAACTATAAACCGCATAGCAAAGAGAGTTTTAGGACTGTTATTTATTTCTTACGCTAATTTGCATTTAATCGTATTCACAGAGGCATAATGAGGTAATCAAAAAAAAAAAAAGTAAAAATGGCGTTTCGTGCATCGATGAGTTGGTGCGCCATTTGATCGCTTGAGCGCCCTACTATACTAGAGCTCTAGTGGCAAATCGAAATCAAAAAGCGCCGCCTATCGGCTGAGCGCTTAAAAGGTAATTATCTTCGTTAGGGGTTGGTCTCAGTAATTTTCGTTGCGCGAATCGTGTTCTACGTGAACTTCTGATTACGAAACATGTATCAGAATGCTTGAATTCGTGCCTTGTCTAGTGGTCCATTGTTCTACTTAGAAACCAAGGATACCCTCGTGCTCAGTTTTCCTAGTAGTACCATTTTATAGGTGAAATTCACAAAATTTAAGACACCTAAAAATTCTCTATTTGCAAGCGAATGTGTTAATGCTTCTTCTGAGAGTGCTTGAAAAATAGTCAAATCGCAAACACATTCAAAACTAGAATCGTCACTGCTTGACGCAGGACGCTCAGGAATTGAATCATACCGTTCTACCCCATCTTTTCTTGATGTATGTCTTGAGCTGGCGAGAAACCATGCACTGGCATTTGATGATGTATCTCTTCGCTACAGAAGCCGGTTGATAGACGCCGTTGCCGTCTTTGAAGAACCCATGTTTCAGCTTGCACCTGTTAGCGCACAGGTCCTTCGAAAGCAAGAGTATCCCTTTGTAATACTTATATTTCCACGCGACTGAATATCCCAAAACAAAGAAGGAGAAAAAGAAAGCATTCAATTAATGTCTTTGATCGACGTATTTCTACAAAATTGAACTATGTGCATTATGACGTGAGCCCCTTTATGCATATATTCTTACGGCTCTCGATGCTCTTGTCTTGCACACAGTTCCGTTTGGCAGAAATACGTTCACTTCAAGAAAGAAGATGAGTCTTGGAGTGCGATAGAAAATTCGCTATCATGATTTTTGCGTTTACCATCAATTCCAGACTGGAAACGGATGATCATCTTTCGCACTCTGTAAGTCCGAGAACTAAAAAGCGCGTTAAGCAGGAAGGAATCAAGCAACATCAGCCATTGCCGAATTTAATTGGGCAATTTCAGAGATTTAATGTTTTACATGAAATTGGTTAGGCGGATTTTTGTACAAATTTTAGTGAATTTCCTGCAAAGTACGAAGCAAGTTCCCTAAAATTTTCAAAGGAGTCCGCATAAACGTTCCCTAGTAAAATATTAAATATCCTAGTTAAATTTGTCATTAGCCGGCGTGGCTTGGTTCCTTGTTGCTGAGCGAGGTCCAATTGGCGTGGGCTCTATATTAAGCGTAAGAAGTCCATCTTGGCGGAGTGTTAAAACCTCGTTACAGCCTCTAACATTTAATTCAGTCTTGAGTAGTTTGGACATGTTCCTCAGTTTAGTCCGACTGACTGTGAGCCAAATCCGTGCCCGCCTCCAATTCGTCGCTCCTCTGGCTTAACGGCGTACCTCAATTTCCATGAGAGTCTTGCTTTACGTATAAATCCGTGCTTTCCGGGGCTCATGTGAGAATTAAAATACGCTCTTACGCACTGGAAGAAAAAACATATTGGACCTAGAGTCCAGACTCTTTAAAACATCGACAAGAAAAAAATACTCTTGATTTAATCAGATTTAAGCTTAAATCAAGAACTAAGCCTCTTAATTTGAGCGGATTTCCTTTTTTAAGCTTAAATCTGATTGAATCAAGAGTCCTTATTCTTGTCAATGTTTTCAAGAGTCTGGACTCTAGATTCAATATGTTTTTTTTTCCAGTGCGCCAGAGGAGCGACGAATTTTGTATTTTTGTTTATTTACTGTGTTAACAGTTTCGAACGATGCTAATCCAAAATTTTACTCACAAATTGTACCCAGTTGGGAAATCAGCACCAGCAGACCGACGGATAACACAACCGTCCGCGCTGTTCGCATTTTGTGACTAACATTTCATGACCGTAAATTCATCAGATCTTATTTCATGGCTTGTGCATTTCACTCCTGCAAATGTGCGCTAATGCATAAATCTGCCATTATGTATAAAATGCACTTTTCCTGATTCATTTGTAGAAAAAAGGCGCTTTTTGCAAATACTGCTGACGTAAAATGCTTAGTGTTACTTACTTTCTTTTACGTGTACTATCGTGCCAAGCTATTAAAGTGCAGCAGTTTATCATTAAAAGGTGGTACATACACACGAACCGCAGCCACAAAAAGGGTGGTTAAAGTTGAAACACACACATATCTCGATGACGACGTTTTACGGGTTTGAAATCTCTCCTTCATCTATTTTTCAACGAAGTTAATGCACGTTATCTGTTTAACTTTTTACGGAATATGCGGTAACCAGCAACCGCTGGCAATTCGCAGTCCGTTGGTGATGAATAGAAAATTGTTAGAATTTAGAAAGAAAGAAAGAAACAATACAGAAAGCACTGACTATTATGCTGGAAATTCAAGAAGACTTCGTCTACTTCTTGAATCCGAGTTGCCAGCTAGCATACTCACGAAAAAAGAAATCTGCAGAATTAGTTAGGTTTGATTCGGATCGGCAACTAAACTAACTGCATGGCAAAGCGTAGAGTATCACGGGTAACCGAAGGCGCTCTATGTCGAGGTCGTGGTCCTGAAAATCTTTACCGATGAAACCCTTATCTTGCCGATGCAAATCATTGCAATCTGATGAGGCAGCATGCATACTGATTGCTAATTTCTGGCGATTGTTTATCGCCTATGACGTATGTATGAGGAGAAATAAGTTTAAATTCCTATAAATTTCCTACCTAGAAAAGTTTTCCTTTGAAGAAAAGAAATCTAGTTTTCAACTTTTACCGTCAGTAGTCGGCAATGACAGTGGCGATTCTGTAAGTTGACAACGCTTTTTTTTCTCCATTTAAATGTATGTTAAATAATCGATTCTCGGTGAGGCAGCCTGTCTCACCTAGAATCGATATATTTAATGGATTTAAATGAGTATTAACAGTGTTTCCAACTCGCTGTTGCCTCTGGTTAATGGTATTAGCAGAAGATTCTGTCTCTAGGACCTCGTCCTTTCGACGGTATTAATTAGTATTCGTATTTGAATTTTCACGTATTTGTAAATTTTCATGTATTTGTAAATTTTACAAGGTAACTGTGGGGTTTTTTCTCCTGCCGTAAGTCACAAAGTTTTGCTCGCACCTAAAATTTCTACAGTGAAAATTTAATGGTTCTCTAGTAGGAAAATTAAATTCACCTAACAAAAGACAAAAATGACGTCAACGCCCCAAACAACTTCGTGTGTTCCAAAGAAATTTTTTTCTCTTTTCTTTTTTATCTTTTTGATGGCAGCTCATTAATTTGATGTGGTTTCTTTTTCTGTTCTAGGTACGTTGCTCCAGACTGCCATTCATTTTTGCTGCTTTATTTTATCAGTGAGTCATTGTCCTCACAGGATATCTTTTCACTTTTGTAGAAATGTTTGATTACGAGAGAAGAGTAATATTTGCATATATATTCACATACTTTTCCGAGAGAACGGTTGTCAAATTATATTCTTAATTAGGTCAATTTTTTTCTGATGGGTAGAATCATATTTACAATTTCGTATGCTTCTGCTTCAATATGAAGCCAGGATCTATTCATTTTGTTCAATTTGCATCGCGGGGACAAAAAAGTAAAAGAAAAAACGATTTTAACTGTAAGGAATTCTCGTCAACTTTTTCCCTTAGTCTGGTCGCCCAACTCTCCATAATGGAGAATTTGCAGGTGTCTGAAATGTGATGAATTTCGTGTTTCAGTGGAAACTATTGAGTGAGCTGAACACGAGGATACTCTCAGTTCATAAATCGAACGATTATCGGGAGATATGACAAAATAATCTAATCTGCTAAAATACATGTGTTTAAACGAGAAGTTGAGCAAAACTTGGCAACAGGGTCATTACGACGTCGCCTATAATAACAATCATGCGTCATAAACCCACCAAAAAAAGGCTGACTGTTTCGCTCTTGGGACAAGCGTCGGACGACTAGCCGCGCGACGCGTGTCCCGGGAATATGGGACAAGATTGAGGTGCAAGGTCGCGCGGTGACCAATGCGACGGGTATGGCATCGCGCAGTCCGCTTCCTGGATCGTAAATTTTTCGGTCAGCGCCGGGCACCGCTGGTAAACGACCGTAATTAAACGCCCTCGGCGACTGGCGGAACAATTGAGGAACGAACATTTTCAGACAAATTTGGCAATGCTGGCACGAGCTGCTGTGCTCCGGACCATTTGCACTTGTTCCATCGATTGCGACGCGTGTGACTAGGTGCAAGTTTTACGATCGTAGTTAAGTCTGAACGCCGAGAAATTTTTAGGAAATTGAGACTCCCAGAAGTCCAGGAGCTGCACTGACGTTTTGTAGTTTCTATCATTGCGTAAATGAGAATTTACATTACATGTATCTGGAATTTTGACTGAAAATTTTGGACGACGCATTAAGACATGAGCCCTGAGACCCATTAGAATATATGCATAACATGGCTCACGTTATGATACGCATAGTTCCGTTTGGCAGAAATACGTCCGATTAGGACGTGGAAGGATCTTATTGGTGGAGGCGGGTGGTTGCGATGGACAAAAGAGGTAGTCAATAAATTAACTAACGGCAACTCGCTAGAGACCCTCTGAAACTCTTCACCTCTCTTAATTTAAAAATCTAAATTTTCGTTTATACTCCTATATATTTTCAAAATTACCTGTAAAGACGTTAATAGCCTGAGTCGCTGAATGTCTTAAAATTATAATAACTAACTAACTACTATACTTAGTCCATCATTTTCTCACTAAGTCTATCGGAACCACCCATTTCAGCCAATAGGATCGCCCCATACTCCCTTTATCTTCTTTGTCTATCGATTTGTCTATCAGTTTCAACAATCAGCCCGCTGGGCACAATGAAGGACTTACCCGGCGGACAGCACCATAAATCACCTACCGTGGGCCCATTGCAAACTTCAAGTAGAGCAAAAGGAAGAGTTATTTTTCGTAGGGAATGGCTCACAGATAACGACAAGCGCATCGGGAAAGTCTGTAATACACTCCTAACGTCACAATTTTCGTGAGAACTATTCGTTTTTTAAGCCTACCGCTTCAAAAATGATACTCCGGCACAAATAAGGTGAACTTCTCCAATCAAGAGTAGTTTCATTCAGCCCTTCTATCTAACCATTGCGCACCAGGCTGCTACGAAATATTCAACATGACAAACGCCAACCTGCTAAAACACACGTGACGATACGGGACTTCATCGTCCAGCGTGTTTATACAGGGTGTCCCAAAAGTCCGTACCCCCCCTCGTAACTTTTGAACGGTTAGAGATAGAAAAACGAAACTTTGAGAACGTTTCTATCTTAAAGGGGTCCATCTTCTAGGGGGGTCAACATTTTTGTCCCCCCCTCAGGGGGGGCCAGGGGGCCCCCAACTTTTTTTTTTCGAATGGTAACCCCTATCTTGTGATACATCATTAAAAAGAGCATAAAAAACTAAGAATTTTGGCGCAAACCGCAAATCAATATCTCAATTTTTGACCGAGTTATGATAGGTCAAAGGTCAAATTTGACCTATTTTCAAAAATTCATATCTCCGGTTCAAATTATCGTAAAGAAAAAAATAAAACGGGAAAATTTACCAAATTGTAAGGACTTTCAAGTAAAAATCACAGAAATTACTTCAAACTAATTTTAAGGGGGGTTTCGGACCTCCAAATACGTCATTTTAAAGGTCGAGGGTCAGCGTATTTACATTTTCCTGGCGTTGATAAAGACCATGGTGCTTCCTCACGATTTGCGCGCGTCCTTTCTGTTTTTCTTAGCGGGGTAACGAAATCTTGGAAATTCAAGGAAACTTGAGTCAGTAAATTTTATCCACGTTTGAAAGTTAGAAAATGCTGTCAGTCAATGAACTCAATTAGTGCTCCATTGCAACTCAATTAGAGCAACGAGTTGTGACGAAATTATTTCCTGGCAAAAAGGGATACTAGAGTGCCTATCGTAAGCCCCTGTTTACTCTTTTTTACCCTTTTTTTCACCCCTTTTTCACCCTTTTTCGCTCATTTTTTCAGCCGCACATTTTTTTGTAAACCATGATAGAAGGATTTTTTACCGTTACTTTTATTCAATCAACAAAACCATATATAATCAGAGCCCTCATTGCAAGCAATTTCAACGCACAGCAATTAAAGCATTTTTTCCCCCTTTTTGCCTTTCAAGGTCTCTTCTCTACACAGTTTTTTCCATTATTTCATTTGCGTCAAAGCGCACCTTTTTCTGTCTCAACCTACTGTTTTCAAGCTGAGAGGAGAGATGTATTTGGAGCACTGAAAAAAAAAAAAAAAAATTCTTGAGATATTATTTTGTCGACAAGAGAGGACTCTTTAAGTCATAATAACATCTCAAGATTTTTCAGAGAGGGTGAAACCGATGGGAACATTACAGATCGCTCGTATTTCATTGTCTTTGAGTCGTTATCAACGCTGTGCATTGCAGTGGGAAGCATCATTTAAGGGCTCCGTTCTTGTGATATGAAGAAAAATACGGTGTGTCTTGCGCAACTAACCCATTGATGGAAGTTGAAAAAAATCCCAAGTACATAAATTCGATAAAGTTTGTCTTTTTCCATTCGAAATTTCCATCGACTGAAGAGCTAGTTCCTTTAAGCAGTTCCGCGGTGGCGGTGCGCGTTGTGGCGTGGAACGGTGCTCGTTCAGGCGACTATTACAGCCTTGAACCCAGGAAAACAATGGTCGAGGTGAGGCATATGCCTAATCAATGCAGAATGCCATTGCCCGACGGCCGGAAAGGCAGAAACTAGATCAGAGAATTCGTCGAATCCATCCGAGGGCATTTCCACTCATTAAATCACCTGCACTCCTATTTTTTTCTTTTTTTCTTGAAATGATCAGAAATCGCATTGCAGGCCTCGATACACGATCAAATTCCCGAACCAATCACCATCAAAGTGTCGGGAGTCATCAGTCTCAAACTCATTAATTTGCTTAATTTTAAAATGAAAACTTGGCAGAAATATTCTCCATGGCAGGAAATGACGAATGGTGGCACTCCATTCTGATCTTACTTTGAACAAAATAGTGCGGCCCGTCAAAATTTGATGGTAGATGGTGACCATCAGTCATCGGCATGTGTACTTCGATCGGAATTGGTTCGGAATTTGATCGTCTGTCCAGGGCTTTTGGGTCCTATTCATCGATTGAGCACAGGGGAGAATTTTATGAGCGCCGCCGCCCGCGGCGCACTATGGTCCATAATTCAAGAATAGGAAGAAATAAGTCGGATAATGACTGAAGGATCACGAAAGTTTCGTAACTGATGTTTTTTTGAGTTGCCAGTTTCGAATTTGATGTCAAATTGCTTACATTTTAACAATCTGACCTATTAATTGTGGGCAAGTTTATGGCACGCTACGCGGCGTGCTGCGTGCCGCCGCTATCAGCTCGAAACGATCACTGACGCCTGCAAACCTAAAGGGATACTTAAAGCATTTCGCTCTGCGCGCTGACGCCTACAAACCTAAAGGGATACTTCAAGCATTGCGCAATGCGCACTGACTGAATCGTCTATCCAGGGCTTTCCATTAAGCGATTTTCACGCTTCCACGATCTAGTTTTTCCGTTAGGACCGCGCTTAGTAGAAAGGAACCAAGTCACATCAGCTATACTGCCAATTTTCGTCGCCTGCCTGACGTTGGGGCGTAACTACAATCAGCAATGAACCCTGTTGTCCATACAATTGAATGACTTTTCGGGCTCATCTCAATGTGTGCCCTATGTCAGCCGGTCGACGATTTAACTGGGCAATTCAATGTTTTACAAGAGAACGTTTGCGCAGATTCCTTTGAAAATGTGAAGGAAAATGTATCGTTCTATGCAGAAAATTCACCGAAATTTGCGCAAAAATCCGCACTACCATTTTCATGTAAAAAAATTGTTAGCTGATGTGGCTTGGTTCCTTTTTCCTGCTTTACGCGCGCGGTGTTTATAATACCCTTTTCGTAGTCCTCTCATTTTTCGGCAGAACCACACGCGACTCATCGCCACACAAAAGTTTCTGTTCCTCTACCCATTGTAACTGATATCCTCATTCACAGAGGCCGTGTCGTGACACCATTAATTTTTAGTGTTTTTTTTTTTAATATTTTAGAAGTTTCTGTTTGAAAATCTCAAATCTTTGAATTTTGGTGAAAATGCGCTTGAAATTCCTGGAATGTTACATCATCTGTTGTTTCGTTTGCCACAGCTCGGAGGGTTGGTTTTTTTTCTCTGCTACGGAAACTTCCAAAATGTCAAACAGTGTTGCCATCGCGTCATTCTTTTTCTCTTACATTCATTTTCTCACATCCAGATGGCAGAAAACACAAACGCTAGAAAAGGAACTTTTCATTTTCAAAGCATTCTCTGGAGCATTCAAACTGTTTTGTATGTCCTCGATAACATTATTTAACCGTTTTTTCGAAAGTCGTCGGAGAACGTCGAAACTCATTAATTTTACTCACTTAACCCCTTGAAATTCCATTATTTTGGTTTTAAAAAGCTGTCGATAACACGAATTTAAATGATAGACACTGTCAGATGCAATGTGTAGGTTTCCTGTGTGTAAGATGAAATGTGTATGCTTTCTGTGTATAATCTTGGCAGTTTTCATACTCTTCTCTCGTTTTGCACACTTTGAAACTGTAACTGATCGGTCGATCTGCAACAGTGCCTTCAATTTATTTTGTATGCAATTAGCGCTCCGTTACGTTTAAATAGTTGCTTCCGCCCCTGGAATGTCAATGTTGATACTATTCAGACATCGCAACCTTATTGCAATGTTTGGATTTTTCTCCGACGATCATTTTCTGCCTCTATAGTTCGTCACCTTCCAGCCAAAGTATCACAAGCGCCATGCGACGCTTCAAAATTTCCGCCGCCATTTTATTTTATTACAGAGAAATTGTTGGTTGAATCTGTTTGAAAATTTCACTGAATTTTATCGGCATCGCAAAGAAAATTCAGTGAAATTTTCGGACAGCTTCCTTGAACAATTTCTCTGTAAAAAAATAAAACGGCGGCGGAATTTTTGAAACGTCGCATGGCGCTTGTGATACTTTGCCCGGAAGGTGACGAGTTATGTTACACCACTCGATCACTTCAAAAGCCACACTTGACTAGCATAGCGCATTATTGCGTCATCGGACTTTCAGACTCAGTATCGCATGGTCATACCTCCCACATCAGCCGCAATGATAAGTGCGTTGGCATCGTTAAAAGCTCTTATCACTCATTGAAGTTTCTTTTTAATCTACAGATTTTATGTGCGCCTTCACGATAACTTTACAATCAGTGACCCTTGTCGTCCCCCGATTGGGGGCGGGCGGGCGGGGATTGCAGTGCTGACAGCGATACGTCATTTAGGTCACTGCCACCAAGAACTATGTCTCTGTTATCAGTGGCGTTCATTGCAAGGTGTAAGGTTCGCTGTACTCGTCGTTCAGTTTGTTTTTTGTTTACAATTTTAGTGTGTTAAGCTTTATCATCAATCGAATAGATTTTTTACATAAGGGCTTAAGTTCATCGGAATGTTTTGAAATTGTCACGCACAGTAGGACAATATTTTGTAATTACGAACTCTTATTTCTAGCTCATCCGTAAACGATAGCAACTATCTGCGTGGGGGAATAAACGGTGCGTATGTTGTTTCGAAAATGAGTCCGGAATAGTGTTCCTCATTGCAAGATTTAGTTATATGTAGGTTTGTAAGAATGAATTCCCGATAAAATCTTACCTATCTAAGATCATACTTAAAACCGCCGTGTCCCGAACGAAGGAACGTAACTAAATTTCAACGCTGCTGAATTTCATTTCGCAAATTGTTCTTTTCGGGAAAACTGTTGCTAATTTTTATCTGAAAATTTCATCGGTGTTTTTTCCGAGCACACGAAAAAATCAGCAAGACTTTGCGTGATTATATTTTTTTTACAAAATTGACTTTTTTTAGTCGATTTTGCAACCTAGGAAGGGAGTCTGGGGAACAGAAAATTGGCTCGTCCGTGGAAAAAAATAGTCCGTTCGCAACAAAAATGTCCCATCGAAATAAACTGTTCCTTTCTGTGTAATTTTAGTCAAGTTCACGGTGATAACACATCTTAAACCTTATTTTCTGTCATTTTGAATAACTTTTTTGCAACTGTATCCATTCCTTGGTTCGATCTTAACTAAGCAAAGATGGTTGAACCGATCAGAATTATATCTTTCCCAGGCCATACTCTCACCACAACGGCACTCAGATCGAACTACGTCGGATTTCAGTAACCAATAGATTACGGCCGACCAAATTAGAACCATTTTTTTAGTCGTATTAATGACGGTTTACATCATGAGATCGTATCTGCGTGTACCTAACCTGAGATAAAAACTACACACGTGCGCACTGCATCTTGCCCGGAAAATATTCGATCGAGTATTACGTGGCTTCGGTACTGGATGAAGCGTTTAATTGCATAGCAAGTTCTTTTTAATGACATGAAGTTTTTCCATTGATATACCTCGGTTCGGATGAACGCAAACCAACCGTTACCTGGAACCGTTGTGGAAATGAGAGGTGAAAAAGTCACCAACAAAGTTACAACATTCTAAATAACATTTTTAACTGGTAGTATTCGTCAAACAGTCAGACGTCCAGGCTGAAGTTTTTTGCTGAATCTCGTCGCTAGGAATACCACAGGAAGGATCCTCTATACCGGCTTAGTCAGTGGCAATTTTGCAATTGGCAATGTGTTTATTCTCCATTCAAATGTATGTTAAACAATCGATTTTAAATGAGACAGCCTGTCTTACCCAGAATCGATTTATTCAATGGATTGAAATGGAGTATTTCCAGCGTTGCCGACATGCTTGAATCGCCAGTGCGGCGCAGACAAAGGATGACGACGAAAACCTGAAATGAATTTGGCAATTGAAAATCTGGGTCATAGTTGCAGCATTTAAGGTGATTACCTTATCAAAGAATTACACAACACTGGGAAAAAAGTTGCTTGGATCTAGAGTCCAGACTCTTAAGAACATTGACAAGAAAAAATACTCTTGATCCAATCGGAGTTTTCCTTCAATCGAAGAGCCAAGCCTCTTGATTTAAGGGTATTACCATTTGACTCAAGGAAAAACCCGATTGGATCAAGAGTATTTTTCCTTGTCAATGTGTTTAAGAGTCTGCACTCTGGAGCCAAGCGACTTTTTTCTCCAGTGAAATCGATCCGGCTGAGTTGTAAAAGTAAGTCCGACGTAAAATGTGTAATCGAATTTTAAATGGTGGGTGATCGTGAAAGCAGCAGATGACACATGCGCTTCACCTTTCCATGTTGTTGCCTAATATTTGAAAACAACGGTAAAATAATCGTCGCACGATTTGTATACTTGAACGTCCGGTTTCCGAATTCTGGTGTATTTTTCGTCCTCTTGGCAAGTAGTTAAAAATTGGACTTTAACTCAGGAAAAAAACCAAAAATTATCGAGCACAAAAAATAATTGGAGCTTTGCGCTTCTACGGAAAACACGCATCTTTTTTTAGAGGGGGGCAAGAGTTTTTTTTTTAAAATTTTTTTCTGGGGGACGCATGCTAAAACAGGTATTCGAGTAGGAGCGTTGAGATATTTTTGGCTTCAATTTTGATCGAAAGTAGAGAACAGTTGAGCGTATGCCGGAAGGCATAATGTGAAACACAGGTAAAAGGAAATCGAGGATTTTCTTGTAAAGTGGTTCCTTTTGATTTGATTCATTTGTGTTCTTCTCTCTACAGCATAAATACGCTCAATTGTATAAGTTTTTAATGGTATTGATAGCAGGATGAATTGTGTTTTGCCTTCACTAGTTTTTCACGGTGAATTCGTCTACTGCCCTAATATTTCTAACTTTTGCGGCATTAGTTTTATTCCGCAGTATATAATTTTGTATTGCGGCTTTCTCAGTCAATTTGGTTTTTTACACCTTATGCTATAGTTTTTGATGTTTCGTAACCTACAAAAATAGTTCGCTCTGTAACAGTAGGAGGCGATTTTTCTTCAGACTCCACATACAAAGAATTCCAATGAAGAGAGAAGCTAATAGAGTTGATACAGGGTGGCAAGTTTTTGCATAGTCTGGGAATTCAGCCCGATATTAAAATTTTAGGAAAGATATGTCCAGAAACTTTAAATTTTCATTTTCAGTTTAAATATTGCATTTTTTCAGTTTCAAGATACTTTTTGCTTAAAATTTGTCGTGGAAATATTAATTTTTAAAAGAAATTATGCCCAAAAAACATTGAGAAGTCAGAGAATTTTACACACAAAATCTCTTGAAAGTCAGGAGAAAGTTAAGACATTTTGGAATCTTAGGAAAATTTTGTCCCTGTACTAGAAAACGCCGAAGGAACAGCGCTGTAGGAATTGTCTCCATCCGTTAGGAAACCCACCAACTGCTCATTCAATTCACTTACTTCTCGATGTTACTGCAAAACGGTGTAATACTTGAGAAGTGAGCAAACACGCGTATTGCTCAGCAGCTAAATGAAGGCGCGCTGAAGTTGCAAATCCAGTGTAGGAATCGCACGGTTTATACTCGGCAACGGGCGCAACGGCCGCGGCACTCAAGTCAAACAGACTAGACGTGAGGTAGCGTTGTGCAGTGTAGCGCCAATTGCCCAGCGCACGAGTTGAAGGCGCTATCGTAGAGCTTTAGAATTCAGTTCTGACGAGGAAAGCTCCGATTCTGATGCGCTGACAATCACAAGGAACCCCATAATTCTTTTTTTCTGAGGTGCTCCTCCCGGAAAATTTTGAGATATTATATTTTATGGTATTTTTTGAAGGAAGTAATAACACTGTTATTATCTCTGTATAGAAAAGTCTTCACGTGGGAAATACGAATCGTTTATCCACCGCAACTTATAACTTTAAGGTAACACGCTGCGTGGTTACGCTGCCGCGCCGTAAGAACTTTCAGGTGTTGCCTGATTTCCTTCAATAAAACGTTCATTTTAAAGGTAAGTTACGAATATGTTTCCTTGAAATTTTTAGGAACTGCAGGTGACATCGCGAACGGAATTGAACTACATTTTGCGATTAGGAACTATAAATTCCGGCCCGGTTTAAAAACAACGTATGTGCCATTATAGTTTCCCTATGCTTATAAGTGTTTTTTCAGATGAGCCAGAATTTATAGTTCCAAATTGCAAAATGCAGTCCAGTCAGCTGAAAAATCAGAAGAAAAACATTCTTACGTTTGGCAGAAAATTCGTGTTTTATCAAAGGAATTGGCAACGCCTGAAGGTTCTTACGGCGTTTTTCCCTAGCACGGTTGTGCTGGGCCAAGCTCAGGACCTCACGGTCAAGTGAACGTGTGACGAAGCATCGATGGATACGATGGGAATCGGACAGTGGTGCTTTGCGATATATCGATTCATCTCTCATTTAAACCTGCGGAAAAGGATCGATAAACAGGGTGTCCGCAGCGAACACCTTAATAATCGATCCTTTACCATAGATTTAAATGAGGATGTATCGATAATTCGCGCCTCGCCACTGCAATCGGACGGAGTCGATGATCGGAAGCGGAGGTGGTAAATTGGTAATCGTCAAATTAACGGCGGGAAGACCGCGCGGAATGCAATGGTTGGGTGTCACGCGGAATGCGTCGCCCACCAATAACCAACCACTCGGGGCTCCCACAATTCATTCTAACACCTCGCGCCTGCTCGCGACTAGAGCGGATTCCCCGCCATTGTTGCCGGATAGTGCTGAAAAGCCAGCAATTTTCTCCATTTAAACCCATGTAAAATATCTATATTTGATTATAAAACATGGCAACCCTGTTCCCCGCTCATTACCATCCGCCGATGGCCGAGCTTAAAACCAGCTCATCGGATTTCCAGCTGAGCATCCTCGAGGTTGCGTATCCGTCAAGAACCTGGAAAACCGGGAAATACCGGTATTCATCCGGGAAAATCAGGTGATTTATCAAGGAATGGAGCTCCCACACGCATACTCCTCAGGATTTTTCTTTTAAGTCAATTTTTTTTATACATTTTGCGAGAATCACGATGGAAAAAATAAGCAGAAATTTTAAACCGCGTGGAACGGGATACGTAAATTGTGCGTTTAAGACTGAATTTCTGACTTTTTCGGCGTTCTTTTTACAGTGACAGGTGGAAGTGATCAATACAAAATGTCCAATCACCAAAAACGACCACAATGAAATGCCGAAACACTGTCAAGCACAAATTGTCCATAAACTGCAGTTTCCAATTTTAAAAAAAAATCAATTTCTTATCCGTTTGACTTAAAAAATTTGTTTGACACAAATTATCCAAAAAAGTAAAAAAAAATGTCAAATAATATGTAAGAATTTATGACCGAATAAATTTGAAAACTGGGTAGTTGGAAGTTCCGAATTACATTTCCTTGCAACGAAACGGACACGTCTTTTCTTAAAACATTTTTATTGCGGGGCTTTTTCAGTCAGGACATTATTTTCTTTCGAACTTCTTCAACTATGGACATTTTTTTGGACATCTTTTAATTTGACATTTTCTACTGAATATTTCCACTGAGCACCCTTATTCTGCCGTGCTTAGAAAGACATTCGAGAGTTGCCAAATTTTTACCGATAAAATGTTTATTTTTGAGGAGAATTTTTAGAGAAACTTTCAAGCAAAATTACCTGATGAATTGGAAGAAAAATATTCACAAATTTTCTTGAAAATTAGTGTTTTGTCAAAGGATATTTGGCAACGTCTGAAGGCTTACACGGCGTTTTTCCTTAGGATGGCAGTATTATCACCCGAAGGAGTGTTACCATGAGGCAACCCTCAGAACTCGAGGATTTGCCGACTTATTGTCAGTGTGAGTGGCGTGTAGGGCTTCCTCACTTTGAAAAGCGTTCATTCTGCAAGCTCAAAGTCGTCGCCAAAACCAGGGGTCGGTGTCCTCACTACTATGGCGGCATTTCTGTCCGCGAACTGGAGCCAGAGAGTTTCACGACCGGCTGAAACCCCCGTGAAGTACGAGTAATTATCGACGCGAACAAGACTGACGGGTACACGTCTTGGCTGGAGGAATGTGCCCGAGAAAGAATTTCCACTCGATTTCAACGTTCGACCCGACGCAAGCGCAACGTGAGGGTGAAAATCACTCTCAGTTAAATCCAAATATACTGCTGAGAAAATTGAATAATGTGCAGGTGATCAGGGTGCTCCCTTGCGGAGGCGTCTTGGAAGGAAGGATATAAAATCGGTAAAACTGTAAAGTTCAGGTGAACAATTGAGGTAAGTGATCTAGAGAAGAGATCCGCCACTATATTTATTTGCTATACAGTTTGTGTCTTTGGGAAGCAATAATTTGACGTGTTTATGCTAAAATGAATTGTGTGCATAGGGTTTGCCTTTCAGCATAAATACGTTCAATTATCGCAATGTTCATGTCAATGTAAGAAACTGATCTTTAACGTTTCGCAGCATTAATACTAAGTAGAATGACACGAGTCAATGGCCGAAGTCCGTTCTCGTAATTTTTGATGTTTTTTAAATGAATCTTCACAGGGATGTCAAACTACTGCTATTGCTCATTAATAATGCTGCATTACGTAAGATCAGATACTTGCATTAACCCTTAGAAGCCCAAGTGGGTCAAATTATTCACCCGAGGCTCGCTAAAAACGCTTGGCCTGCGGGTTGTGTGCGGTCGGCATACATACATATGGGCTTCAGATATAGGTTTACTAATTCTCCATCAGAAAGAATTAGACATCAAATTGAAAAAAAAGGAAGAAAAAATCGAGTGCCAGGGAATTTATTTGACAACTACCCCTAAAAATCCCAACCCGGGTCTAATTGACCCGACCAATCTCTTCTGGGGGAGTTATGTCTCCGGCACACACAAGCATTAGATATATTTCTACTATTATATTCTAACAAAAGAATCAGACATTATTCAGACATCAAATCGGAAAGGGGACAAAAATCGAGTGTCAGCATTGCCGAGGATAATAAAGATGTATCGACCTCGTTTTTTAACTTTTCTCCCAAATCTGATCGTCTCCTCACTGGCAATATACATATATCGGAGCATTTACGCCTGGTGCCATCGCGCCTTCAATTTTGGAGATGCAACACAGACATCCATCAAGTACGAATAGTTGTATCTCTGCGCCGTCATCAACGCGCATCCTTTCCCTTCTGATTGCAATCATTGGAGAATGTTTTACCGCTTGGCCTCAGGTTTCTCTCTCGAACTAAGTGGTGATTTTGCGAGTTCTTTTTCATCGCAGACGATTGTAATGTTAGTAATGGTGTAATTAATAAATAAGACGAAGCATCCAGTGAAAAACTCTCACTCGGAACTGTACTCTTGAACCCGGAGAGTCGTTAAAAATTAAAACAACGCTAAAATGACTAGCTGTGCGTCAAAACTCCTTGTTTCTCGAATTGTAAGTTTTCATGTTTTCATTTCACGCTTCTTACGTTGCAAGCTGAGAGAACGGTGAATAAGTAATACTTTCTCCCGTGGAAGTGCACCGAAATAAACTCCGAGTGGATCCAGCCTGGGATTGTGTTCTAACTGAATTAGACTTTACAATAGGAAACGGTTCTGACGCAAGAAATGACTCCATTTCGAATTAACTTGCAAGTGTCCCCATCTTGATGTGAATCTGAATGAAGTATTTAATACTGAACTTTATTTTCAGAGAGTCTGTTTCTCGGTCAGATCGTCGTTTTCTCCCACCCCATTATCGACGTTGATAGAAAGGTTGCCGAAATTTCTATCCCGTTTAAAGAAGTCTTTGCGACGTTTTAGCATTCTCGGAGTTATTATTTTTTTCTCCAAAAAATTAAAATGAATTTATATTGTTCAAATTTTTACAGGCTTTTCTGTACTGGTTGAAAAAAAAATCTTCAATTTTTTTGAGATATAATGCTCATTCTTTTTCCCTTGAAAAAAAAAATAATTAGTAAAAAATCTGCGGCATTGATAGTCGATGTATATATTTCTCTCCGGGTTTCACCATCAATATGGGTCGGAAAATTTCACGCATTCAGAAAGAAAAAAAAATGAAAAGAGAGAAAAAAAACATGATCCTCGTTTTCTCAGACTCTTCGTCGTCGGAGTAATGACAATTTTTTTCACTTCCAACTTGCAATTTTTTTTTTGCGTCGGTTGAAGTGTAAAGGTTTATTACAATCAGTTTTCAAATTACTTCTAGCGCTGTTCCCGACGGAAAATTCCTCACTTTAATGATAAAAAATTCACCAATGTGAACATTTTTTGCACTTTTGGTCGACGATCTAACTTTAAAATTCAACCGCACGCAGTACCTCTATCGCGAATATTTTACCTTTTTTGTCTCAGTTGCATGAGTTAGGGGAAACCATGAAAGTCATATTTTCCACCGTTTAAATGGAGTCAGTGGATATCGAATGCAATTAGGTGGTAACATAGTGATGAACTCACTATTTTGCGGGGAAAATAAGGCCAAGAAAGTTCAAAAATTTTCATTTCAAGTCCAAATTTTCAGATCTTTTGAATACCTATCTTTCTACTAAGTTAGGATCTTACTGATACCGAATGCCACAGCGGGAATCGAAGTATTTTTATCGTTCAGTCATGATGATAAATGATCAAATTTGCCCTTCTATTTCCAAAATTTTACAATTATAACTCAAAGAATTTATATATTTTTATATTTTTTATTTATATTGGCACTTCTTGGAAAATCGAATTCTTTGCAATCAAGTAAACTCGTTCATTTGGTAGTCGCTCGTTGCGCTTTATTAGGAAAATAATCTGTGTTCTTCTCATTTTTTTGCGATAATTTTTTTCCCCAGAAAAAAAAGTAAAAATGATTTTCCTAGTCAAATTAATTGCAGGGAATTCTGACCCTAACCCTCGTTTTACTGAAAGATCGCAACCCTGTCTTCTGTTTTTACTTGTCTTAAATCAAGTCGGGCGAGGCGTGAATGATCGATTATATCCATATTCCCCATCGGAAACTATGGCAAACTATCGATTATTAAGGTGTTCGATGCGAACCTCTATTTATAGATCCTTTTCCATATGTTTAAATGGCAGATAAACCGATACATCGCAAAGCACGCCACGCCACTGGACTATCCTCGTCGATCAAGGGCTGTTGTCGCTGGAGGGTACTAATTGCTAGGACAAGGGACCGCGCGCTCTGCGCCAAAGCTGTCCGCCGCGGGGACACGATCAGTGCATTGCGGTATATCGATCGATATGCCGTTTAAACCTATGGAAAAGGATCGATAAACAGGGTGTTCGTAATGAGCACCTGGATAATCGATTCTTTACCATAGCTTCAAATGGGGAAATATCGATAATCGATCATTGACGCCTCGCTACTGGACGTGATTGAAAATATCATAAACGGAAGAAAAATGATCTCGATTCCGCGCCACGATCAAACGCAATGACAGCTCGGAAACACGCTCGATGCTGCCAAATTCTCATTACTTGCGTCTTACGTCAAAGAAATCGATTACGGTCGGTTATGGAAAGAAGAATCTAATTGAACCTGGTAATGCATCTCCTTTTCCCGAACTTCCTCTTCAACTCTTTCTATTCGGACGCACTGGATACTCTGTTGTGAGATGATAATCTAGTGCCGCACTAGATTATCATCTCACAACAGGGTGTCTACCAGTCCTGAATTTCCGAAAAGTCCGGAAATAGTACTCATTTCTTAAGGGCAGTTCGGAAGAACTGAAAAAGTGCATAAATTCCGCAGGAAGGTCTGGAATTTTTTCCCTTATAACACGCGAGTTTTTAATGAAGCCTGGAAAGTATGCAAGTGTGCCTTGCGCGTTCATTCTTAGAGCAGTATTTTCCTGCAAGATCGCAATTGTGCAGTCGGTTAATCTTCAAGTCGCCTATGAAATTTTGTGTCTGCGGCATTTTCGTCGCCATTCAAGCGAGAATTTCAAATTGAAATTTTTCGAATTTCGTCGAATGGTAGTGCTGTTAATGTACTGACATCTTTTGTCGAGAAAATACTGAATTTTTTTGAAAATGCACTGAAAAAGTACTGTAAAAGCACTGATTTTTGCCCAGTTTGTTAAAGTAGACATCCTGTGCAATCAGTTGTCGTTTTACGCTGGAATATTGACTCTTACAAATACTGAAGTATTTTTCAAGAGCCTCCAGTAAAATACGTAACGCTCCAGAGGGAATCTAGGCATGATCCTGCGTTACAGGTGTGTTACAGGGAAAGGACACTCTGTACTCTCCCTTCATTGGTATGTACCATAGCTGTACCACTGTCCAGAGGGGTGAATCCAAACATTAACCCTGTTGAGGTTCATTTCAGAGTTGCAGAGTAAACGTAACGCGATCTGACGACGGGCAGGTACGGAAGAAGGGCCGGAAACGGAGCGTCGATCTAATTATTCAGTACACATGTTAAGTGTCGTAAAGCATGTCAGCCGACCAATCAATCATCGCGCAGACGCAGGACACCGATGACAGTCGCACCATTCCTAGAACCCCCGACTCGCGAGTACTCGCTAATAGACGGCCAAGGCACTCGCACTCGCCGCCTCACTCGCGCGTGCAGCGTGTAAACGCGCATTGTTCGGCGTTCACCGTATTCCTGAAACTCCGCGATTATGATATTAATAACCGGCCGCGAATCACCTTGGAGTCGACGAGGTGTGCTGGTACCGGAGATGTCGCGACGTGTTCTGAAAGAAAAAATTGACGACGGCATGCAGGCGGGGTCTCTGGCGATATAATAAACTTGGAAAGTCAGAGACTTTTCGATGAGCTATGGGCTGATCATTGAAATTGATAGACAAAATGATGGACAATGAAGACATGGACTAACTATGGGGTCTCTTGTGGGTTGCCGTTAGTTAGTCTATTATCTAAATCCTTTGTCCATTCCAACCACCCGCTTCCACCAATAGGATCCCTCCACGTCCCTGTTATCTTCTTTGTATTTAGTTTTCTCTATCAGTTTCAATAATCAGCCCGCTGATAAACATGTAAAGTTAGGGAATTTTCGGTGACCTATGCGCTGATTATTGAAATTGACAGACAAAGCAAAGTACAAAGAAGACGAAGGGACGAAGGGGAAATGGAGCGATTCTATTGGTTGAAACGGATGGCTGCTGTAGACTAAGGGGAAAATGATGGACTAACTTAGTTAATCCATTATGTACTTACCCCCTTTCTCCATTGCCTATACCTTTAAATTTTACAAATTAGTTTTACCATTAGGATTATTTAATTTTCTGTTTGCATATTTGTCTATGGCTTTTTCTATGAATTCCAATAATCAGCTCGCAAGGAAAGTTAGAGCATTTTTCGAGTAGCGCATCGACTCGGTACGAGTAACTTGAGCCGATGCCGCTGGAGGGAGCGCAAAGAACTTCCAAGTGCCTTTCTCTAGAATTTTAATCCTTTGAAGTTGAAGTTCGTTCCAAAGTTTAGCGAAAATCAGCGCGATGGAAATTATATAAAGCGGACGACAGCAAAAGTAACCTCATTCCTCAGAAACCTAACTTCAATCTCGGCTTGGAGCGCCTTCAATTTTTGCAATACTTTACGCTTGGTCACGGAGTTAGTTTAGTTGCGTACCCGATCTGAAACCAGCTTAAGGCATTGATTTCTCTACACCCTCCTGGGTGCTTCTATTACTACACGGTCTTACGAAGTAAATATTAGCTGTACACATTGAAGGCATAATCATCAGTACTGGAATATTATTCCTTTATTTTTTAATTTCATATTTTCAATTTTTTCACCAGTGGCTTGCTAAGTACCCGCGACAATTTTCATTTGCAGCATAAAACACGGACTTCCTAGAAACAAATTATTATAATCTGACATGTTTAGAGCACACAGAGTATCGCCGGATCATAATGCAACTGCACCCCCTGTATTGGCAAAAAATTAAACCACAACGCTCGCGACTTACTCTCCTAAGAAACCGGTCCATCCATCTCCTTCGTTAAAAATGGAAACCAAATGAAACGAAGTAAAGTAAGGTTTGAATCGAGCTCATACAGCACTTTCACGTGAAGCAACACAAGTATCTCGTGTCAATTTCACGTGCAGTTGCCTCTTTAATCCTCACGTGTTGCAGGTTGCGAATCGCTCATCTCTATGATTACTGATAATAAATAAATAAATAAAAATAAATAAACAAATAGGTTCTCTGCATTCGCGAAAAATCGTTCTATCTATTTTCCTGTTAATTTTGTTCAACCCAGTTTTATTGACCCAGAAATGACCTCAAGTATACCTCTGTATAAGTCTTAATCTTTTCATGATTTAAAAAAAAAACTCACATTTGCGCAGCCTACCTCCCCCTCTTTTAAGGCAGAATACAGAAAAGAAAGAAAAGCGATAGTAGTTAATTCGCCAGGTCGGGACTACCATGAAAATTTATGAACGATTCATTGATGCATTTATTTTGAGTTGTTCATTGAGATAATTCAACGGGTTATTTAAAGAACATCAAGTTTAGAGAAACCATGAAACAACTTGATCTCTCCGATAATTCTTTCTATTTATGTTCGAAATAATTAACCAATTTTATACATATACCATCCGTAATGGTCTCACGAGCAGGTCGGAGAAATTGGGAAGTAATGAAAGTACATTTTTTAGGGGAAAACAAACAATTTGGCGGATACGCCTTTTTACCACAAACCTGCTAAGCCCTGCTATTTTTAGCAGTAGTAGTTTTTCGATGAAAATTTGAAAAATCTTAGTTTGTGCCCTTGTTTCATGGTTTATATAATCTAGGAGTACCCTGCGCCGCCAGGAAAGGAGGTATACCGAACTTATCCCCTTCTTTCACTGAAGTAGATCTTTAACTGTTGTTAAAATACATTTAACGAGCAATTTCGGTTGAATCCCTCGGTAGAAAGATGCGTCCAGAGGCGGATCCAGCAATTTGACAACACAGGATATCCTCCATTTCAATCTATGTTAAATAATCGATTTTTGTCGGAGTACCTGGCCCCTACACACAAGAATCGATACATTTTTGTAGGTTCGAATAGGGAAAAACCATGTTGCGAATTTGCTGGATCCGCTAATATGCGTTCACCCTCGAAGAAAAGTATTCCGTCGAAAACTCAATTTCTCAAAATTTGGCGGTTTCGCCCCTCTTCGAACAACCCTCTCACAATATTTTTTTTTCTAAAAGACAGCTAGTTCATGCCTCATCCTGAAAATTACAGGGTTGCCACAGTCAGGGAAAACCGGGAAATGTCAGGAAATACATGGAAATGTCAGGGAAAATGACGAAAATGTCCGGTGAAAATCATCAAATTACCTTCATTTGCTTTTCCGAGTGATTTTGACGTCTCGAACAACAAATGCCTGAAAACTACCGCTATGTCTTTTAAACATCTGGCATTTCTACAATTGTCAGGGAATTTAATTTTCCAAATTGTGTGGCAACCCTGAAATTAGCCACAGACACTTCCAATCCACAGACACTTTATCAAATTATATTCTGTTGGAGTTTTCTAACCTTCTTTTATTCTCTCTCTGTTTCAGGTGAGTCCAATGTTTGACCGTTGCTAACCAGTAAGCGTAAGTCATGCCGTAATCTACTGTTTTCAAGAAGCAGACTACTACAATTTTTACAGCACACAATAAATTAATGCGCTCGCCGTCTCCGCGACTTTCAGATTGGGCTCCATCATTTATGCAAATAGTAGGTCGTAAAAGTGTATCCACCGTACAAAAAGTTCCGAGACTCCGAGCGCCGAGTCCACAATTGGACGCATTTCTGCCAAACGGAACTATGTGCTTCAGAACATGAGCCCTGAGACCCATAAGAATACCTGCATAACAGGGCTCATGTCACAATGCACATAGTTCCGTTTGACAGAAACACGTCCAATTGTCGATTTTGTTAGTCCAGTACAAACCTCTCTCCCTGCTCTCTCGCGAGAGAAAATTCGAGAAAGGTCACTAATTCGTCCGTTTTTTTTTTTTATCGAGAAATATCGGCGAAGAACTTGTTTGCATTGTCTCCACGATATCGGATGACAGTGACTATTCTGTAAGCGATGGCTGCCCAAGTGGAAAACTTGGCCTATCTAGAGCGTAGAGATACTCATTCCGCGGGATATTTTCTTCGTTTCAAGTGGTTCGGAGTTGGGAATGTCAGCTTTTGATGGCTTCCATCATGCCAAACGTTTACTTTGGACCATTCGCCGCATGTAACCGTCCATGGTGAAAAGAGGGTTTCTGGCGGTCAAGAAACCTGAAAAATCAGGGAATTTTTAGGGAAAGTCAGGAAGTATGAAGCAACAGCCAGGGAATTTAACGCTGTTCTAAGGAATGCGCGCCTTCAATTTTCCACTTATGCAGAATGGTCGTCCCCGGCGCACGAATAGTTGTATGCAGGCGCCGTATTCTGTCTGTTGAGCAAGACACGTTTCCAAAATATTCGAATCGCCCAGGTCTGGCGAACAGACTGCACCCCTTCAATTTTCCACGTATGCAACATGGACATCGCAAGAGTTCGAATAGTTGTATGCAGGCGCCGTGTCCGGATCGTTGACCAAGCTACCTTTTATTTCAAGTGTTTTGAATGGTCGGAACCTGAAAGTGCGTTATTCATATTTTTCGCGCTACTTTTAAAAAGTGCCCAGTTCATCTAGTTCATATAAAAAAAACAGGAACGAGAAAAACTAAATTCGGCCAAAATGTTTGTGATGAATTAGAGAATGTTTTTTGCACATTTTTTTCGGTTCCTAAAAAGAGCTCCGCAGCCAAGTACATATTCATTTTTTCGATACGATAATGGTGCATTATGAACGTTTCTAAATTTTGCAATTGGATAATTTCCTAAACAAACGAAATCCTTGCCTTCTTCCTTAATGTCAAACGAAGAAGAAAAATAAATAAATTATGAAATAAAATAAATAAATGGAAAAGAGTAACAGATGCGCGTGACCTTTGAAACGCGTTAAAGCGTTGAAGGAACCTAGCGACCATTTTCGTGCCGTGAACAGCCATCATGGAGTTTTTTATCCGTACTTTCCCCATAAAGGCACTCTTAGGACACGATTCTACCGAACTTATGCTTTCGGTCTCCGTGCAAAAATGTGTGACGCGGTACGTCATCGAGCCGATGACATCATCCTGATCCGCCCAAAATAATCATCGAATTACCGAATTTAAGACCTTATAAGGGACCTTACCATTCAATAAAACAATAAAACCTACCAACAATAAAAATTTTTGGACGATGATCCTCGTTCAAAACTACACTGAAACCCATATCGTTACCTTCCGGCCAAAGCATCACAAGCGCAATGCGACATTTCAAAATTTCCGCCGTCATTTCATTTTTATACAGAGAAATGGGCCTGTTGCAAACTTTTGCTAGAGCAAAAATAAGAGTTGTTTCTTGTAGATAATGCCTCAAAAATCACGATGAGCGCATCGGCAAAGTCTGAAATGCACTCATAACTTCACAATCTGCGTAAGAAATTTGCGTTTTTTTAAGTTTCCCGCTTCAAAAACGATACTACGGCACAGGTGAACATTTTGTTAGAGGAGTCGCTCCATCGTCGGCGATATTCATCATGGCCGACGCTTGCGCGCAGTTCCGCGCGTAATTCGAGGAGAGTTCAAGGTCAATCAATTCGGGCGTGGAAAATATGAACGTTAACACACCGATTGTTATCTGGTCTAATCCAGTTCAGGTGTTATCTCGTCCCATCAAACGTGTTTTGGCGGATTGGCGTCGGCCATGATGATTATTGCCGACGATGGAACGACTCCTCTTACAAAATGTTCACCTGTGCCGTAGTATCGTTTTTGAAGCGGGAAGCTCAAAAAACCGCAAATTTCTCACGCAGACTGTGAAGTTATGAGTGCATTTCAGACTTTGCTGATGCGCTCATCGTGATTTTCGAGGCATTATCTATAAGAAACAACTCTTATTTTTGCTCTAGCAAAAGTTTGCAACAGGCCCATTGTTAGTTGAATCTGTTTGAAAATTTCACCGAATTTTATCGACGGTACAAAGAAAATTCAGTGAAATTTTCGGACAGTTTCGTTGAAAAATGTCTCTGTAAAAAAATAAAATGGCGGTGGAAAGTTTAAAACGTTGCATGGTGTTTTTTATACTTCCGGACGGTGACAATATCGGATGATCCACCGTGGTCAGTTTATGAATAATGAATTGAAACAAAGGTGACTGATTCCCTTCCCGATGTGACAGGATTTTTTCGCTTGACTGACACATGGGCGCAGCAACACCCAAAAATATGAGCCCTGAAAAGCATTGAGTTTTATGGACTACAGAGTTCATGGCGAAGTGTACGTTACGTCCTTATTTCAAGAAGACGACGATTTTGTCTCAACGGAGGTGCATATTCAGAGGAATTTGAATCCGCACGACCTTGGCAAGTCGATGCCAAATCAAGCTAAATATATTGAAGTTAAACAAAACGACGATCAATTTTTTTCATTCAATATGCCGTCGATACCGTTAGGAAGCAAATATATTTTAAGAAGAAATAACTCATTTTTAGTCTAAAAAAAGGCATAGGCGGATCCAAGGGGGGCGTAGGTGGCGTACCCCGCGTACCCCTCACCCCTTCTTCTGTTCGCTCGCAAAAAAGAAGAAGATAAAGGGAAGTAGTAGTAGTAGTAATATAAGTTTATATGAAGCCGTGCTTTAGCATCTGAGGTCATTTACACCTAATTTAAGAAAGAAAGAAAGTAGTGGTAGTAGTAATATAAGTTTATTTTAAAGCGGCGCTTTAGCATCTAAGACAATTTACACCTCTGAGGAAGGAGGAGGAAAGAGGACGGAAAAGCGTTTATATTTGGTAATTGTTCATGCCAAAATTGACTTAACCTACATATTAGATGCTTTAAAGTTTCGAAAATTTTCTAAGGGAAGCCTCCCGGACTCCCTTTTCGCCCTTACTGTTCAAATTTGTCTGGATGTAGTTATGAAAAAGAAGTCTCAATAGGAAGGACAGACGGTAAAAAACACTCCCTTCGAGTAAAAATAATTTGAAATCACCGTCAAATGCCATACATGAGTTGCGCACCTTTTTAATGGTTTTTCAACGGGCTCAGATTCGATGGAATCTAGAAGGCCTTTTTTGCCCTGAGAGGTTCTAATGACGGAGGAAAAAGGCGCAGTGTTAAAATGGAAATTTTTCTCTATATTTTACATCAGCATAATAAACAATTGAGGAGGAAACGTTTAACGGAGAGATCATGTCGAGTATACCTTGTTTAGTGCCCTATTCGGCGAAAACCACGAATAGCGACGTGACGCGAACGCAACGAATTTAGGACGGAAGAAAGTGTGAAAGTCGACAGGTTTATGGATCCCGTTCCATCTTATTACATTTCATGGAACCGTTGCGTTGCAATGTGTTGCGCGGCGCCTGAACTCAAATCGACGAGAACTTCCAGCTCCCGGCATGGAGGTTTATTTTAATCCGCCTTTTTCCCGCATTACGGTCACGGGCAACGTCAGCGCGTATATTTCTCCAAAACGGCCCCGCTGTTTCGAGGTAGCTTTCGATTTTAACTTTTTCCGTGAATTATTGATGGCCCTAGCCGGCGGCTTTGGTCCAGTGGTCCAGTCGTCTAAATTTAGCCGGTGGAGATAACATCAAGCTCCCGCATGGTTTATTTAATCCCGCTTTTTCCCGCATTACGGTCCGGGCAACGTCAGCTGCGTATATTTCTCAAAACGGCCCCGCTGTTTCAGCTGTAGCTTTCGTGTTTGACAGCCGGCTGTTGCTTTCGTAAGTCACTTGATGCCCTGCCGGCGCTCTGTCAGTGTCATCGTCTAAATTTAGCCGGTGGAGATAACATCATAAAATCCGCGGCTCTCTCACCGCTAATGGTTATTTGATATCATCAAAGTTGTAGTCAGAGTAGGTCAATTATCTCATCCTCGTTTTCTCTATCAAATCATCATCAAATTGTCACCTCCTATCAAATTATTTCTTGAATTTTTAAAGTTTGCCCTCGTGAGTTGGGATTCCTCCCATAGACGGTCAAAATTTTCTGTGTCTATGATTATCAAAGACAAAAATAACCGCTTTCCGGAGGACAGAGTAGATGACGTCACGAGATGACAGTACCAAAACGGACGATAAGTCCTAACAAAAATGTCCAAAGATTGAAAGTCCCAAAATAAAAATTGCCAAAATGACCGTTCGTCCAACTGCCTAAAAAGGCCAGTCTTTCACAATGTCCCGTAAAAAAGCACGTGGGAGGACCCGTGTTACAGGAACGTCGATTCGCCTTAAAAGAATCGTGATACTGCAAAACAGCATCCGTGTTCGAATAGTTGCTGCAGCTCAAATGTGTCACTCACCGTCATGTCAGACTCTAGAATCAGAGGATATACCATCTCATGGGCAAGGTTTCAAACTTAAAATGGACCGCGTCAAGAAGAAAGGAACCAAACCACGTCAGCTATTCCCAAATTCAATCGGGCAATTTAACTTTTTACAAAAAAACGGTTGTGCGGATTTTTGTGAAAATTTCAGAGAATTTTCTGCTTAGTACGAAGCAGGTTCCTTAAAATTTTCAAAAGAATCCGCACGTTTCTCTTGTGAAAAATTGAATTGCCCAGTTAAACTTGGCAATAGCTGATGCGGCTTGGTTCCTCTCTGTTAAACACGGTCCAAATGGACAACATTTTGCAATTTGGAACTATAAATTCTATATCGGTTTAAAAACAACGTATGTGCCATTAGTTTCCCTAAGAGCTTAAGTGTTTTTCAAGAAAAGCCATAATTTATAGTTCCAAATTGCAAAATGCTATCCAAATCAGCCTCTGTCCTCGAGACGCAACCAATCCTATCCATTCTCTGCACAACGAAGAAAATCTCGACATAAATTCATGCCGCACCTCAACAACGCAATCAGGCCCTTCAATAGCGTGAATAAATCGGGCTTCTTGCATGACTCTTCAAATTTCCTCCCTAGAGGGGAGCATAGTGAGAAGTGGACCGTCCAGTCAGATGAATGATAATGAGCCTGTTGCATGCAAGAGATACAGCCAAGGCGAATAGACTTTTTAGTGGTTAAATGACACGAAAATTACGATGATCACATTAAAAAAGTCTGAAATACACTCCTTATTGCGCAATTTGCGTTGTCAGGAACGCGCTTTTTCAAATTTCCCGCGTCTGGGGGCAGTTTTCTAACGGAAACAATTAACGGCAACTCGCGGCTATTTCCGGTCAACTAAAACTGACAACATAACCTAAAAATCGGAGCTCGTGATATCGTGAAATGAAATGTAGAAGGATTGCGTTGGATATTTAAAAGTTGATCGATTTGGTTACTGCATAAAGCGTATATGGACCACTATAAGAGATCACGTTGGGTTTGTAAACAACTGAAGGAAAAAATAACAACAACAACAACGACTCGACATCTTCCGGAAATCACCGAGCCCGCCGTTTGCTCGTTTCCGGTGATTAGAAAACTGCCCCCGGACGCGGGAAATTTGAAAAAGCGCGTTCCTAACAACGCAAATTGCGCAGTAAGGAGTGTATTTCAGACTTTTTTAATGTGACCATCGTAATTTTCTTGTCATTTAACCTCTAAAAAGTCTATTCGCGCGGCTGTATCTCTTGCATGCAACAGGCCCAAAGACATAAAGACGGAGCACTAAAAGCAAAAAATGAAGCTTCTAGAGCTTCTTTTCAATCACCTCTACTATTGGCTAGAGGATTGGCGGCGAAATCGGGACAAGTTTGAATTCAAATGTAGGGCGGGAACTAATAAATAAAATTGCGGAAACAAAGTATTTTAGGTTGATTTTTGCCAAAATTCAGGTACACACTCATATTTTATTAACTTTAGGTTAGTTTCGGTCCGTCGTCGACCGACTGATTTCATTTGGGAGTAACGTAGATCTAGAACTGTAACGGCCTGTTTGAACCTGCAGAACCACCATAAGCAGAAGAAAAACTAACTTTATCTGAGATTACTGCCTGTTGCCGAGCAAAAGTAGGTGTAATATATTAGGACGCAGACCGAACTTTCTTAATATAATCGTTTTAAGCATTTAAAACACGTTTCGAAGAAGAAATAAGGAAAAATCAAGAGGACAAGTTCAAATCAAATTTCCGTTTGCCGCCATGGATTCCCGCGCTCATTTACACACTCACACAAGCGCGCAGCGCCGAACCTAGCTTCACTTTTTCCCCGTGCTTTTAGATACGAGCGCTCCGTCTTTATGTCTTTGAACAGGCCCATTCAAGTAAAAAAAAAGTGGACACGAGCCTCCGCGCTTGAACCCTAAATCGCCGATTCGACAAAAAGTCCAAGACAAAATTCGCCACCGACAAAAGAGCGTAACTCCACTATTCGTGAATCTATGAGATCATGGAGTTTTATGGACGTCGGGGCTCATCTCAAAGTGCAGATACGCTCTTTTGTCCCGTCAGCGGAGCGGCGAAAGCGCCGAGCCAAGTTTTTCTGTCCTCGCAACGTAAACATTACCACGCGGTGTGATCGTGACGGATGAAATTTTTGCCACGCGTGTCCTTAAAATTTATAGGTCACTCGTTCTAATTACTCGGGTTTTTTGTTTGTTGCGATTGCGTAATTCTAATCACTTTTAACTTCATCGCCGTTTTGGATTCTCTTAGCTGTGCACTTTATTCCGTTCGGTTTATCGGTAGAAATTTTTAGAATGGACCACTAGACAAGGTACGAAGTTATGCAATCTGATACATGTTTCTTAACCAAAATTTCACGTAGAACACGATTCACACAACGAAAATTACTGAAACTAACTCCTACCGAAGATATTAACGTTTTTATTTCACATTGGTTACGAGGAATTTGAACTGCCCGCTGACAAGAAACTCAAACCTATACGTGAGTCAAATCGCGCACTACAACGGTTTCCGCAATCTTCTCAATCGAGCAATGTTCATTTCTCACCATGTGTTGTTCAAACTATAGGCAATTTGCTTTAGCTGAGCCAAAGCGTCAAGACTATAGGTTGCCAGATTTTTATATCGCAAAGACTGACATGATAACGTTTAGCGCGCGATGTGAATCACGTAGAGCATTGAGTTTTCATGAGCGGGTGGTTTGAATTTACGCATCAAAAATCATTAAATATCTTCGTAAGGAGTTAATTGCGGTAATTTTTGTTGTGCGCAACGTGTTCTACGTGAAATTTTAGTTACGAAACATGTATCAGAATGCTAAAATTCGTACTTTGTCTAGTGGTCCATTATTGAGAGTCGTGAACGGCTTTTTGATCCACCAAGAAAAAAAATCGTCGCTCTGACAGATATTAGGAAAATTCCTGGCCCTATTTACTTTCCTCGTCGTATTCCGGCCCCGCTTACGATGTTACTCGACTGCAATGTTGTTTTACTGAAACCCATTTAATAATCGTTACCAGAAAAGAAACATTGTATAATGAGGAAATTGGTATTTTTATCACTATGAAGGCACATCAAAGTTCAATTAAAAGTGAAATATTAGTTAGTTTTTTGTTTTTTTAATCATCAATTTAAATGTTCGGCTCGCCTAAAATTGCTTAGCTATGTATTAGAAAAAAGTCGCCTTATTCCAGAGTCCAGACTCTTAAAAAATTTGGCAACAACTCATACTTTTGACTCAAGCGGGTTTTTGCTTCATTCAAAAGGAAATCCGCTTGAATTACGAGGCTTAGCTCTCGATTCAAGTAAAAATCTGATTGAATCGAAAATATTTTTTCTTGTCAACCTTTTTAATAGTGTGGACTCGAGATCTAACCGTTTTTTTTCAGTGATAGGGCATTTTTTCACCGTGCTAATTTTTTGTTACCCATTCATAAAAATCGTGTATCGAAGAAGGGGAGAGAAATCTATACGCTGTTGAAGCCCAGATTTTCGCAAGATGATAAGTTAGTCCCGCGACAACAAATTACAAAGCAAAAATCTGCGTTTTTTAAACTAAAGTTTAGGTAACTAATCGAAATTTCAAAGACCGATTCGAGCAATACCGAACCTCGGGACGAACGACCGCTTTGAAAAAATACTCTATTTGAATTTTCAATTCGATAAAATTTATATTCGTTTCTTTGTTTTTTTCCTCCTTCGCTCAATGCAGTCCTCATTTTGTGAACCAAAATAATCCACGAACATAAACGCCATGCAGCAACCTCATTACGGTAAAGCGTCCCAACACAAAGTAACGATGCAATTTAGTATGTTTATAGCCCCGTTGAACTTAGGAGAGGTGAACCCGTCTCTCGGAATTAACATTTCATGAATAGACGAGTTGTATCTAAAAAGGCACATGTTTGATACTCAAGTGAGCCCTGAGCTTCGTAAGAAAGCAAGTTTTTTAAGACTCGGTTGAAAATCGACTTGTTCCTTTTTGAAGAAACTTGGACGGGCCCGTAGCCCCGAAGGAATTTTTTCCCCAAGATGTTTCACCGATGCGTACCGACGATTTTTGCTCGGTGCGGGGATTCCCTTGGAAAGTTTCAAGTGCTGACCTTCGACGGTGCAACTCATACATTGCTCGGGTAAATATTCCGTTAGAGTTGCGGGCGAAAACAAAGCCTTCGCATGCATCGAATCAAAGTTGGCCGCATAGCTCTGCAGATCATCATTTGCAGGACATTTTTAGACGTGGAAGTGCTGTATATGACTTTTGCAGGCTGCGGTTTGAGAGCAACTTAACCTTTGTTTCCTACACTGGAAAAAAAACACATTGGATGTGGAGTCCAGACTCTTGAAAACATTGACAAGAAAAAATACTCTTGATTCAATCGGATTTTTGCTTGAATCAAAACGAAATCCGCTTAAATTAATAGGCTTGGTTCCTAATTTAAGCTAGATTCTGATTGAATCAAGAGTACTTTTCCTGTCGATGTTTTTAAGAGTCTGGACTCTAGATCCAATGTGTTTTTTTTCCAGTGTGAAGACAAAAAAGTCTCACCTCTTGCGATCACAAAAAAATCTAATTTTTCATCGTTTGGTTGAACTTAGAAAACAAACTGTGACGTTTTCACCGTTTTTGGATAAAACTCGATGTCTTCTTGTTGTACCCGATTATTATGCGTAGCGGGACAGATAGGAATCAAACATTTGAGTCAATGTCAGCACAGATTTTGTTTATTCTGGCAGAGAGTAGGCTAAAAAATTGTGTTTTCCCTTCGGAAAATACACTACTAACTGGGAAAATCCAGAATCGCCGAATGATTTGGTTATTTCGTGTTTAACTCCCCGTGCGAACCCAATTATTGTTACTTTTTCTCTAAGTGCTTTGGTGCTTGATTGCATCTGATCATTGTCATCAGTCATTCTATCACCTCCCTACTTTGACAAGTTATATAAATATTCAAGCGTTATTCAGGTCGAAAAATATACATTTTTCAAGGCAGACTATGAAAAATCAGTATCTGAAAGTCGATGAGAACGAAAACACACCAACTCGGAAATTTTTAAACGCTTAATTCTCTTGTCATCTAACATGGTGCATCGATTTCAACCTGGTGATTTACTAAGTCTCTAAGTACTTGTCCTTTGGCACCAAAAAGGTTTTTCTCAAACTAACTTCTTCGCCCACTGCGCAATTTTAGGTGTTTTCTGAACAATTTTTTTTTCCGAGTTGGTGTGCTTTCGAACTCACTGATTCAGTTAGTCCATCACCTACTTCCTTTGTCCATTGCAACCTCCCGCACCCACCAATAGGATCCCTTCTGTTTTCTTTGTCTATCGCTTTGTCTATGACTTTCAATAATCAGCCTGCTGGTCGGTGGTCGTCGAGTCACTTTTCTGAATCATTCGCGTGCAATAGAGCGGTTTTCGGTTTTTGGGAGTGACCGGCGGCGGTTCCGATGCCGTCGTCCTTGGCGGGGCGTTCCACGGTGTGGCGTGGCGTCGCACACCCTCGCGGCAGGCGCCGCGACACCTCTCAACAGGTGGTAGGATATTGACAGTGGTCCGCTCTCCGTTGCCGCTGCGGCCTCTGGCATCCTGCACTGGATCGCGGTGCACGGACGCAGTTACGCGCGCGACGGTAACGATCTCGGCGCAAAAGTCACGGACTCGCCACCGTCGAAGGTCGGCAACTCGACCTTGCCCCTGTTGCCGCCTCTCTCGGGAAATCCCTGCCTTTTCGACAGAGAAAATACGAACAGTGGAAGTACACGGAGAAAAAAACCTCGTGCGTGGGACCCGAAGTTTACGTCATATGGATTATGGATCTCTGAAGTTTTCAGATTGAGCATCTGAACACTTAAGGTCTAGAGTCCCTTTATACTGAGAGTCAAGACAATTCGGCTCATGGATGTCACAAACGGGAATAAAGATTACAGAAATTGAACGTTTTTCGTAATCTTTGATCGGCTCATTCTCAAATGCCTTTCTCCGTTCCTCCTCTCATTCCGTTTGTTCCTTGCCGAACCCGTAATTCCCCGGTCCATTCCAGATTATAATCTTTGCAATCGGTGAAAATGTAATCTTTATTCCCGTTTGTGACACTGAGGAGGCCTAAAATACGGGAACCAATCAGAAATGGATTCAAATTGTCTTGACTCTCAGTATAAAGGGACTCTATTAAGGTCTAGTTGTCGAGGTTCGGATCACACATCTGAAACTTCAGTTCTTACATCTGAAGTACGTCGGTTTTCACATCCGAAAAATTTGGGTTCTCACATCTGCAGTACTTCAGATGTAAGAACTGAAGTTTCAGATGTCTGACCTGAACTACGGCAGCTAGACCTTAAGTGTTCAGATGCTCAATCCGAAAACTTCAGAGATCCATATTACCTAAACTTTGGGTCCCACGCACGAAGTTTTTTTCTCCGTGTGGAGACCAGTGGTGTGGCGTGCTTTGCGATATATCGATTGTTAGGCCATTTAAACCTATGGAAAATTATCGATAAACAGGGTGTTCGCAGCGAACACCTTAATAATCGATTCTTTACCGTAGGTTTAAATGGCAGAACAATCGATACATCGCAAAGTACGCCACGCCACTGGTGGAGACTACTCAGGGAGGCTCGAAACAGTACTCCCGTTTCCCGGAACTAGTACCGATTTCCGGATCTTTTGCATTTTCCGTATCTTTCTCCGAACGTTTGAAAAAATCTTAAAAGAATCCCAGAACTTTTGACGGTCACGGAGTTGGAGAAGTTGGAACATAAAAGTTCCGAATTCCGGAACTTCTGGTGTAACTTCGGGACGTAAACTTCCGGTCCCACGCACGAAGTTTTTTTCTCCGTGTGGAGACCAGTGGCGTGGCGTGCTTTGCGATATATTGATTGTTATGCCATTTAAACCTATGGAAAAGGATCGATAAACAGGGTGTTCGCAACGAACACCTTAATAATCGATTCTTTACGATAAATTCAAATGACATAACAATCGATACATCGCAAAGTACGCCACGCCACTGGTGGAGACTACTCAGGGAGGCTCGAAGCAGTACTCCCGTTTCCCGGAACTAGTACCGATTTCCGGATCTTTTGCATTTTCCGTATCTTTCTCCGAACGTTTGAAAAAATCTTAAAAGAATCCCAGAACTTTTGACGGTCACGGAGTTGGAGAAGTTGGAACATAAAAGTTCCGAATTCCGGAACTTCTGATGGACATTTGATGGGAGCACTAGCTCGAAGGAAAATAAAGATTGGAAAGATTCGAAATTTCAGTGAAATATTTTCTGAAACACGTGGCTGTGAAATTCCTCATATTTTTCAGGAGCTAGAGTATGCAACCCGCACTCAAACACACAAGAATAGAAGAAAGTCACAATTTTTACATTTTCCGAAACATGGAAAGGAACCGGTATTTTTCAATATCTTTCATAACTATATAGATACTATATCGATGTTACCTCATGTATCCAACTATAGATGCTAATATGGTGCTAACTTAACGATTTTAAAATTTCATGAAATATTTCACGTGAAATTTCAAGATTTTATTTTTCATGGACAGGGTGAAAAGCTCTTGGAAAGTCATTCAAGACTTGGGAAAAGCAAGGAACTTTGTCCAACCCAAAGAGAAAACAAAGAGTCATAATAAAAACTGGGGCCGAGTCGTACCCCCTACTGTAATGAGTCGTCTCTGATTGGCCAACTTGCTGGTACCTGTATGAAAATAACACGGGGTTCAATTTTCATTGGAAATATCTCGGAAATAAAGCAACATTTGTAACACGTTGGAGATTGTAAAAATCAACTATCCAGATTTTTCTGACGAGTTTGATAGGTAATGCATGGCACTTTTTTCTCTCGAACACAACGAATAGCCTGACCTATGGAATTTTTTTCACGTTACCAAGGGTCATATCTCAAATGGAAAAAAATCCGGATCGAGCTGTTCCGTGTGATTGAGAAAAAGTGTCAGGTAGGTGTATATCTAAAAATCTCCTCAGGAACAACTGGAGAATTGGATGTATTTCTATCAAATGGAACTATGTGCATGGCGTGAGCCCTGTTATGCATGATTTCTTATGGGTCTCGTGGCTCATGTCTCAATGCGCATAGTTCCGTTTGATAGAAATACTTCCAATTGATTCTTGCATTCTCCAACGAGTGGATTTTCCCCAATTTCGATGAAAATTGAACCCCGTGTTATTTTCCACGACAGCCCCAGCAAGTGGGCACATGACGGATCAGCCAAACAGAGGCGACTCGTAAAAGTAGGGGGACCTGGCGTTTTATCCGTTTTACCTGGTCGGATTTGCAAATTTTATTCAAATTTTCAATGGTACTGATTCCTGTCCATAAATGGCCAAGATAAACAAACTAGGAATGGTGTCACGAACCAGACCACTAATCACACTGGAATTTCACTCAACTCAGGAAGGATAGGCTGGTGGTTCAGCAAGTTTTAGAGCTCTCCGTGAACTAGGGAACTTTCCTTCGTTCTATAGGGATTCATTCCTTTTTCAAATCATCAAATCTAATATTTCGGTTTTTGTCGTGAAAAGGAATTTTGAATTTCTTGATTCTAGTGTGAACTGACGAACAAAAATTTCTCACTCACAAGTTGATCTCCAATTTGTTTAAGGTAGATCTGCAGCTTCCACGCTTATTTCAAATTTTAACTTAGGACAATTATATTGGGTAAATAAAAATTTCAGTTAGTGGATAAGCCATTAAGGAATGTTTGTGGCCAAAATCATCTTCCCAAGTCTGATAACGAAGTCAAAGGACTGTTACCAATCAACCATCGACATAGATACATTGACGTCGGTTACAAAATGGAAACAGTATTATTGTGTGCCCAGTGTCCCAGTGTACTACCAAAACTTTCTCCTTATTTGCTCCTCACCTTTCTCCTCATTTTTTTCCTCTCTCTCCTCCTTTATTTTCCTTACCTTCTTTTCTTCTCTCTTTTTTTTCTGCTCCTCTCTCTCTACTACTTTATCTTTCTCTTCCTCCTCTTCTCCAACAGATTAAATCTCGATCAATTGATAAATTATTTTTACGCAAAATCAATGGCAAATCTTTGGAAGCTCGTCACTACAAAACTTCTGAATTTATATTTGAGAAAGGAGCATTTTAGCCCCAAAATCAAAATCGTATTGATGAAAAAGCTAAGATGCTCTAATTCATCTGTTCTGATATTTTATTTGTTAATCATCTGTGTTTTTTCTAGGCATATAATTATTTGTCTCCTGAAATATATTATAGAAATCAATGAGATGAATGAATAAGTTATAGTTATCGTGAGAATGGTCAAAAACTATAAGTCAAAGATGTATTCATCTGAAAAAGGTGCTACCAGGGGTCATGAAACATCAAATAGACTAAAGTATCGACCCCTGTGTATTACTGCCAAAACTAGCACCAATTTTGTCGGCGTTTAGCCGAGGGTGAAACCCTCGTTTCCACCGTCCACCACGAGGAGGAACCGACATCAGACGGCACGCGTCCACCGTCCAACTTACAACTCCCATGGCATACGTTAATTTGAAATTCAAAATTTGGAAGAAATTTTGAAAAAATTGAGAAGAAATTTTGAAAAAATAGAGAAGAAATTTTGAAAAAATGGAGAAGAAATTTAAAAGACAAAGGCATGGGGCTCATGCCTTTGTTGTTAGTGAGATTTATTAAGGATAACCTTATTTTTAAATTTGTTTTTAAATTTAATAATTATTAAAGATCTCATGCCATGAAGAGTTGGGTTGGCGTGATGGGCGCACCCTCACTCACAACAGTGAACAATTCGCCAATGACCGAATGCAGGGAACTCCTCTACCACCGTGCGATCCAGCAGTGAGACAACAAACTCGTAGCTGGATACTCTCTACAGAGATAGAGATTGCTGAAACTTTGTCCGGCTTGTTCGGCCCAGGACAAACAGAATACCCTGAGCCACGAGACCCCGGGACTCTCGTGAAGTATTCGGCTCGTCCTGCATCAAAACCTACTTCAATCTGCAACATCGCCTCAACCACCAGCCCGTTTGAGAGGTGTCCGACCCTCCGGTTCCGACTTTGCCTGGTCTAAAGTGTCCCGGGGGGGATGACGGCTTTAGACTTAATGCGCAAGCATCGGCAGATAGCGGAGGTTGACCAGTACAGGATTGCCAGGCTTCGATCGGTCACCCCTGCAATTGGTCACTGACGAATCGCGCAAAGTCGGTCACAGATCGGGATTTTCAGACCACTGTGTACCGGTTGATCCTTGCACCTCGCGGTTCAAGGATATGGCCTAACTACTATCAGTGGTCCTCTGAAGATCATCGTTCCCCTCATGTTCCTCAGGTTCCGCTTGATCTCTTCCGTAAGCCAGGGATATGGGCTAACAACCAGGGTAATAACGTACCAAGGTTCCGCTTGATCCAAGGCTGCAATGGATATGGCCTAACATCCAAGGTGTAAACAGCCCTGCTGCGCGCGAAGCAGGGCACCGAGGAAGTGGTTGATCCATGCCCGAGCGTATTAGGGATATGGGCTAACAACCAAGGTAATAACGTACCAAGGATGCGCTTGATCCTAAATTGCTCGTTACGATGTGTGAAGAGATATGGGCTAACAACCAGAGGCGAGGGAGGGTGCAGAATCACAACAGGTTTGCCGGCGTTTGGCACGGGTCAGAGACCCGCCCCAGGTCCACCACGAGGAGGCTCCGGCACCAGACCCTTTTCTCTCTCTTCTCACGTTTCCTCTCGCTTTTCCTCTCGATTTTCTTCTCACTTTTCTTCTCGCTTTTCCTCTTGCTTTCCTTCTCGCTTTCCTTCTCGCTTTCCTTCTCGCTTTCCTTCTCGCTTTCCCTCTCAATTTCCTTCTCGCTTTCCTTCTCGCGCTTTCCTTCTCAATTTCCCTCTCACTGTTTTACTGTGTGCTTTCACTGTTTTATTCTCTTTTATGTTCTCTCTATTCTTCTCTTCTTCATCTCCCATGTCTCTTCTTTTCTCTCCTCTCTTCTCTCTTTTCTTCCTGTTCTTTCTCTTATCTTCTTCTTCCTCCTCTTTCTATTCTTCTCCCTCTCCTCAAACTTTGATTTTACCTTATACGAAGAGGTACTTTCACGAATGAGCCGTAAATAGTAGTTTTTTTTTATCGTAGAATATAGTCTATTTGATCCCCAGGGAATCTAGTAGCCAGTAATAGACTTCTGACAGTGCTTCAGAAGACAAACGCACACTCCGTCACCGAGACAGAGAATTGACGAAGGAAGTGATTCGGTCACTTCATTCGAAGTTAGGAAAAGTCTCAAAATGGTGAGCAATAGAAAAATGTTGAACAGCTTACTTATAATCAAGAATCTCATTCCTAGACAAAAGTCCTGAGGACAGAAGAACTTGCGATCCCAGTGGCGTGGCGTGAATTGCGATATATCGATTGTTATGCCATTTAAATCCATGGTAAAAAATCAATTATTAAGGTGTTCGCTACGAACACCCTGTTTATCGATCCTTTTCCATAGGTTTAAATGGCCGATAAATCGATATATCGCAAAGCGCGCCACGCCACTGCACGAGCCGTCCATTTTTCATCATTTATTCCGGTAGAAATAACGTTGAATCAATAAGGAACTCAATGAAACACAACTACACCGAAACACACTCGTTCATCATATGTATGAACTGATATTAATCAAAATTAATCATTTATTGTCTCAAACTGTGTTTTTTGCTAAGTCCTGACGACGGCTGAGGCCGAAAAGCTTCGACTATTAAGTGCCTGAATTTCAAGTTAACGTGAGTTAACAGTTTATTTTAACCCATAGCACTGGCTACCCAACAATCCAAAAATTACACAAAAACTACTACCATAATGTTGTAAATCAACACTTTCAATACAAATTGTCATTGAAAGAGCAAAATTGACCAAGACGGATTATAAATATTAGTCGTAAAACAGTAACCTCAGGCGGAATTATTTTCGTTTTGCAAAACAACCTCTAGTATAGCAATAATGAAAGTTTTGGCGGTTCACTTGCCTCGGCACAGTAAAACTAAACTTAAGAGAGCTCATCGTTTCCCGCATGAAAGAACGTAACTTCATTTCAATGTTGCCAAATGTCCCCTCGCAAATTGCATATTAAGTAGGAGGATCTTGAATTTTCCTAACTGGAAATTTCATTGATAATTTTCCCCGAGATTTCATGCAAAATTAAAATGAAAATTATACAGGCACATTTTCATTAATTTGTTTAACAAAGTTGTGCCTGAAAATTGCACAGGCATAACTTTGTAAAATAAATTAATTGTTTGAGTCAATTTGGTGACCTTGAAATGGAGTTACATTCCTTCGTACGGGAGACAAGTTTTACATTTAAACGTCTGGTCAGTTCTACTTATATGACACAGACGAGGGTTAAATGGACTACATTTTGCAATTAGGAACTAAAATTTCTGGCTCATCCTTAAAAACACTTTTGTGCATCGGGAAACTAATGGCTCATAAGTTATTTCTAAACCGAGTCAGAAATTATAGTTCCCAATTGCAAAATGTGGTCCAAATGAGTCTGGAGGCTATTGGAGCGGAGGAAAACTTATTATTCATGTGGAAGCTACCTTTCATAACAATATGCAGGGCCCTTTTTACTAGTGACCAGATCTGTAAGAGGAGACCTATCTTTCTGGGGAAAAAATTTCTTTACTCAGGAAATTTGATCCTAAATCTCAAAAACTGTCGTGAAGCTTGAAGACAAAAATTCCTAGGTTGTAGAAAAATGTTGTTAATGTGTTCGCAAAAAGTTAAGAACAATTTTCTTCCGGAGGAGAAGCTCTTTTTACACAGATCCACACACAAATGGACTGCATTTTGCAATTGAGCGCTAAAATTTGTGTCTCAAGTTTAGAAACAACGTAAGTACCCATAGTATCAAATGCACATAAGTGTTTTTATAGATGAGCCAGAAATTGTAGCTCCGAATTGCAAAATTTAGTTCAAATTAAGTAACGTTGACTCAGACCGCTCTCGGCGCTCTCTGCTCAATCTTCACCAGATTGAAGGCAAGAAGGAAGTAAAGCAGTCGATAACCTAACAAGGTTTAACAGTTAATTTCCACCACCACGCGCTTTTAGACCCCGGCTCGTCAAAAATTCTTCCAAAGACACGAGGCACTCTGGAAATTCATGAATAATCATCCAAAATTGTTACGTATTGTTACTTTGCTCTATGATGACCTATGTCTCCAGTAAAAATCTTAGCTTGAGGATACGTCTGGTTTTAGAAATACAGCGTTGACAAGTTTCCATATTCAATCTATAAAGATTATCGTATTATCAAGTATCTTACTTTCTGTAAACAACTGTCATTGGATGTTTCATGATATTTTAAGACATTTTATCAACAGTCAGTGTACATTTTTCCAAAAAAATACGTTAATAATAAATAATTTTTCTACGTTAATGCTGTTAATTCTGTTGATACAACGTTGCAAACTTGACATCACAGACCTATAAAAATGCTCATTTTGTTCCGTTTTTGAATTAAAAAACGAACTTATTGACCACCTAAAGGTATGATAATGTGGTTTAGCTGAAATTCTATGATAAGATTAGTCTTGTGTAAAAGTTTTACCGCGAGTGTAAGTATAGATTTAACGATACAGCGTTGCAAAGTTTATGTATATAAGCTTTAAAAATGTTTTTATTTTTAAGTTCAGTGTTTGTTTGGTTTTCTTTTGTTTTTTTTTATGAAATAAACCATTAACGTTATCTGCAGATGTAAGATTGATTTGTAGTGATACAGCGTTGCTAAGCTTACAATTTTGAACTCAACGAAATATGATTTTTTTTAAATTTTTTTCCAGTTTAAGATAAAATCAATGGGTATCATCCCTCATATCAATCCAAATATCAAGGTCTGATGTCTGTTCCAAGTGACAATTGGTTTTTGCAATAATACTTTCGCCAAGTTTATTCACAATTCTCTCCAAGCAATAAATAATAGACGATTTTAAAATAAAGATGCTTCCAGTAGTTATTTGATTTTGCTTATTTTTTTATTTACATTGACATTTTTTCCTTTCATTTTTATATGACTTTCTACCGTACATTATTTTTCATTTTTTTTTTTTTTTTTGATTTTTGTATTTTTTATAGTTTTTTATCTTCTTCCTTCAAAATATTTTATTCATGTGATGCTTCAGTATCAGTCCTGTCTTGCCTTCAAATCTATAGATAACGCCTCAACATGATGCCAATTTTAAACTTTCACCCTCCAAAAGTCATATTTAAATAATTTTAAAATTCTCTCTTAAGGAGGCGTCTGGGTTTTTTATACATTAACGCAACAGTGATTTAAATATTCTATTTAGGTTTTAAATTATATTTTATTGTTTTGTTGGTGTATTTATTATTTTTCGTTCATTTAATTTACTTTGCATTTTTTTTTCTTTTTTTTCTTTTTCTTTAATATTTTCATAATCTTCCATTCTTACGTTCAACATACTCAGTTTTTTAAGGCATAATGAATGTATCGTCTGTATCAAGATTTATTTCTACTTAAAAAAAACCCAAACGCCTCCATATCCTATGTTAGTTTCTTCATTACACCTAAAAAAGGTTGAATTTGCAACTAAGTCTAGGCAGAATATTTCAGATCTTGAAAGCAACGCTGATGCTGAATCATCCATTGTATTCCAAAAATCCTCTGGAATTACATTTTAAAGTAAAATAACTATTGGAAGTATCCTTATTTTTAACTAATTTTATACAATCGAATTTTAAAAGAAAAGCAGATAAAATTTGCAACGATGCTATTTTAATGCAATTGTCACCCAGGATCAACATAAATCCTCCACATTTTGCCTCACACTATTAACCATTGACACATATTGTCTCCAATAAAATAACAAGGAAAAGTAGACATTTTCATAGATGAAAGATGTAAACTTTGCAACGCTGTATAGCCCAAAATTATCGTATACTGATAGAATCTATGCTATTACGTCTAAACTTTGCAATGCTGCATTGCCTAAAATTATCGTATTCTGATATAAATTTTACTATGAGTCTGCGAGTATCGCTAATTGTATATTTTATGCCTCAAATACTGCTACAATACAGAACTATAAAAAATGGGTATTTTTATAGGGCAAAATGTAATTTTTGCAACGTTGTACTGCTATTAACGGCTCATCCACAATTTGAAATTTTTACTAGAGATTTTTTTATAATTTTTCAGTTACGCGTCATGTAAGTATTGTAAAGTCTACTTTGAAGTTGGCTTTTGGAAGAAATTCTTCAAAAATATGAAGATTTTTAAGACTTAAACATGGAAACTTTGCAACGCTGTAGCTCCGAAACCAAACGTATCCTCAAGCTAAAATTTTTACCGGAGGCTTCTCTCATCATAAGGTTTCATTTCGGTCACATACGAATGAAATCCCCGGGTTTCAAAAAAGGTTGCTCCTCTGACATAAGGACGTATCTCACTTTTCACATGAACCCCAGAAAGCATGGATTTGAATGTGACCCAGGGCTCACGAGGAAATTGCGATTCGCCCTTTCGTCAGAGGAGCGACGAAACGGGGCCACTCATTGGGAGGCTTTTTAATCTATTTTCCTCCCTCAATTGGACTGCATTTTGCAATTTGGAACTATAAATTCTGGCCCGGTTTAAAAAAAAACGCATGTGCCATTAGTCTCCCTATGTACATAAGTGTTTTTTTCAGATAAGCCAGAATTTATAGTTCCAAATTGCAAAATGCAGTCCAATTCGTCGTTACCTCCCACGAAAGAACATAACTACAATTGGATTACATTTTGCAATAAGGAACCACTATTTCTGACTCTTCCATAAAACCACCGTTCTGCACAGGGAAACCAATGGCATATACGTTGTTTCTAAAATGAGCCAGAAATAGTGGTTCTTCTTTGCAAAATGTGGTCCATTTCATTGTTGCCAGATTTCGCCTCGTAAATTTGAATTTGTAAACGAAAATGTTAGGTATTAATAGTACATTTCACTGATTTTTCCGCTGATCTCATGAAAAACGAAAATAAATTTGGATAAAGGTTTCGCTTTCTCGTGTTTGTGAAAAATTGAATTCTTTGAATCAATTTGACAACCTTGGAATGGAGTTACGTTTCTTCGTCCGGGAAATGACAAAAAATGAAGCTGAATCCTGTCGTAGCGAATTCAGTGAATAATTTATTCTGCAGAATCTTGGAAAAATAAGACAGTTTCAAGGCATTATGTTCCGTAGTTCTGCAGTATTACAGAAACAGAACATCAGGAAAAACTAAGCACCGTCAAATCTTCGCTCCTCTGACGTAAGGGCATTTCTAGATTTTTGCATGAGCCTTAGAAAGCATAGAGTTATACGGAGCACAGGGGTCACGTAGAAATCAAGTTACGCCCTTACGTCAGAGGAGCGACGAAATGTAGTTCAGTTGATTCTACCTAAAATCGCTCGAATGATGACAGCGGCGATGATCAACGTTGAGGAAGAATGAGGGGCTTGTAGGACAAAGCGCGTAAGTGCAGTTTTTGCTACCTCGAGAAATATGTGTTTGAAGTTTTGAAATTACATGGATCCTTATGGCGGAAAGAAAGTTCAAACTGACTTTTTGAAGCTTAAAAATTGAAATTTTGAGACGGAATTTTTCACAAAATATGCACTAAGACTAGTTTTACTTGAAATCATTAAAATCTGAACTTTTTCCAAAACTGCACTTATGCGCCTTGTCCTCCAAGCCCCTCAAATATTTTAGCAGCCCATTTCAAAAATTTAAATTATCGACGGTAACCGATTCATTAGAAGTTGAGGTGATTCGATGAACGCCATATTTTGAGCCAGAACGACATGCGAAATATCGCGTCGATTAGTTTCATTTTTTCAGCTACTCGTCATTTTTCTCGAATTTTGAGATCTCAATTCTGTTGTCAGGAGACTAGAGCACTCGCTTACCAATTTTAACAATGAAATTCAACGTAATAAAGGCGTGGTTTTTTTAGAGAGAAAATATTGCATTCGAGTGCACTTTCGATATCAGTATCGAATGCGATGTTTTCTCTCTAAAAAAACCACGCCTTTGTTACGTTGAATTTCATTGTTAAAATTGGTAAGTAAGTGCTTTAGTCTCCTGACAACAGAATTGCGATCTCAAAATTGGAGTAAAATGACGAGTAGCTGAAAAAATCTGATGCGATATATCGCATGCCATTCTGACTCAAAATATGGCGTCCATCGAATCACCTTAAGTTGATTTTACCCAAGATCGCCTGAATGATGACAGCGGCGATGATCAGCGTTGAGGAAGAATGAGAGGCTTGTAGGACAAAGCGCGTAAGTGCAGTTTTTGCTACCTGGAGAATTATGTGTTTGAAGTCTCAAAATTACACGGATCCTAATGGCGGAAAGAAAGTTCAAACTGACTTTTCGAAGCTTAAAAATTGAAATTTGAGAGGGAATTTTTCACAAAATATGCACTAAGACTAGTTTTACTTGAAATCATTATCGAGAAATATGTATTTGAAGTCTCAAAATTACACGGATCCTTATGGCGGAAAGAAAGTTCAAACTGACTTTTTGAAGCTTAAAAATTGAAATTTGAGAGGGAATTTTTCACAAAATAAGCACTTAGACTAGTTTTACTTGAAATCATTAAAATCTCAACTTTTTCAAAAACTGCACTTATGCGCCTTGTCCTCCAAGCCCCTCAAATTTTTTAGCAGCCCATTTCAAAAATTGAAATTATTGACAGTAACCGATTCATTAGAAATTGAGGTGATTCAATGAACGCCATATTTTGTGCCAGAACGACATGCGAAATATCGCGTCGATTGGTTTCATTTTTTCAGCTACTCGTAATTTTTCTCGAATTTTGAGATCGCAATTCTGTTGTCAGGAGACTAAAGAATTCACCTACCAAATGACAAACAAATTCATCGTAATGAAGTCGTGGGTTTTTTTTATGAGACAAAATATCGCATTCGAATGCAGTATTTTTCCTCTATTTTCCTCACACCTTTAATACTTTGAATTTGTTCATCAAAATTGATAAGTGAATTATTTAGTCTCCTGACAATGGAATTGCGATCTCAAAATTCGAGAAAAATGACGAGTCGCCGGAAAAATGGAACTTATCGATGCTATATATCGCATGCCGCTCTGTCACAAAATATGGCGTTCATCGAATCACCTTAATTTTCGAAATAGGAGGAAGCTTGAGAGATCTTACCGTGAAGAAGCGATGATCTGCAAGGTCAGGAACAGCTCTGATGCGTAGGGTGAAGATTTCCATCCTCGTTCATCGCCTTCTCAAATGTTGGCTGCAAAGAAAAAAATTAATTTAATTAATTGTCTAGTATATGGAACAGCTTAACAAATAAATTGAAATAATGTTGAAAAATAATGGAACAAAACTGCTTTTTTACCACAAAATTACAATATTCTCACATACTGTAATCAATAATAATCAATTTTCAACGATTAAACATTTTCATATCGACGACTTAAGGAGATTTGATGGACGCCATATTTAGTGTCAGAAAGGCATGCGATATATCGCATTCATTGGTTCCATTTTTTCAGCTACTCGTCATTCCCCTCCAATTTTGAGATCGCAATTCTGTTGTCAGGAGACTAAAGCACTCGCTTACCAATTTTAACAAAGAAATTCAACGTAATAAAGGCGTGGTTTTTTTTTAGAGAGAAAATATCGCATTCGAGTGCAGTTTCGATATCAGTATCGAATGCGATGTTTTCTCTCTAAAAAAACCACGCCTTTAGTACGTTGAATTTCTTTGTTAAAATTGGTAAGTGAGTGCTTTAGTCTCCTGACAATAGAATCGCGATCTCAAAATTGGAGAAAAATGACGAACACTGAAAAAATGGAACCAATTGATGCGATATATCGCATGCCGTTCTGACACAAAATATCGCGTCCATCGAATCACCTTAAGTGTACAAACACGCGTTTCCGTCTGCTACTCAATAGATTTTCTGTCATACTTCATTTTTTCTCGGGGGAACTGGTCTACCTAATTTCTTTAAAACTTGCGTGATTTTTTTTCAACTTTTGCAGAATACTTTGTATAAATTTCAAGCTATGAAGTTTGCTTGTTTCTTTTCGAAAAAATAAAATAAAGGTGGAAATTTTATGACACCACAATAGAAATGCATGATTTTCCACTTTGGCCATCGATTTATGAAGAAGTTAGGTAATTCGCAAATGCAAAAAATTGCAACATATTTCAATTCGCAGAATACCTTGATAACTCCACTGATTGTGAAAAAAATCTCGAGAAAATCAAAAGATTATCGCCCACAGGGATTCACAAATTAAATATCGATGACCGAAGTGCGAAACCACCTATCTCCGTCTGCGACGTCCCGGACCTCCTGTTACATTTTATTTTTTCTTGGTAAAACTAGTCAACTTATTCCTTGAAAACTACCTCGATTTTTCCTCTCTTTTAGCAAAATATTCACTGGAAAGAAAACACATTGGATCTAGAGACGAGACTCTTAAAAACATCGACAAGAAAAAGTACTCTTGATTCAATCAAATCTAGCTTAGATCAAGAACCAAGCCTCCTAATTTCAGCGGATTTCCTTATGATTCAAGCAAAAATCCGATTGAATCAAGAGTATTTTTTCTTGTCAATGTTTTCAAGAGTCTCGACTGTAGATTCAATGTGTTTTTTTTTCAGTGTTCTGTAAAGATATCAAGCCAAACAGTCGACCTACTTTTCCTCGAAAAATAAAATGGTAGCATAAAATTTACTGGAAATACGTGGTTTCACACTTAAGTCACCGATATTAAATGTAACCTCACTTCTCTCGTAAGAAAAAAGAAAAGAAAAAAAAAAATTTTTTTTGATGACATCAAGCGACTTACCGAATCAACGCTGAAGAATACACTTGAGCAAATTGACTTCCGAAACTATATCCTCAAATCAAATTTCACAGAAATATCACTGAAAAGACACTACCGAAAATTCGCACGATGACAACCGACAAGAGTGACAAACACTACTTCCACTTATTTTAAAACACGGCAAACTATCGCACTGGACGGAAAACGTAGAGGCTTGCAGACTAAAACTTTCGGCGGATAGAAAACTTTCGGATAGTAAGGTTTTTCAACTATTCACTGCACCTTCTATATTTACGAAATAATTCACAGAGAAAAATTTTAATAGTTAAGTACCGAACACGGAAATATAGTACCGAACACGAAAATATAGTACCGAACACGAAACTAAAGTACCGAACACGAAACTAAAGTACCGAACACGAAACTACACTGATGGTAATACACTTGAAACACACAAATACCACTCGCGGTCCCGAGATGAATTTATTTCCGATGAAATGAACTTCCGATTTAATTATCCTCCTATGGGTTGAGCTCAAGCAACCCCTACGGCTGCGCGACTTCGACTGACCAAAGTACCGAAAGTTCCGAGCCCTCGAGGTCTCCAACTTTTTCCTTGTTCTTCTCGAAAACAAAAGAGTGGCTTCGATTTCCAAAATATCCCTACATTTCGGATTTCCCAGGTGAAAGGTCAATGCAAGCTCACAAAAGAAAATGTCTTCATTGAACTGAAAACTAATTGTATGTATTTCTATCAAACGGAACTATGTGCGTTAAGACATTAGCCCTGAGACCCATACGAATATGTCCATAACAGGGCTCACGTCATAATGCACATAGCTCCGTTTGATAGAAATACGTCCAATTATTACAATAATTAATGAGGGTACCTGGATTTCCCGGATTAATTCATCTCTCACTTTTCACAATTTTCCTTTTTTTGCTGAAAAGTAGTGAGGGTTCGTCCATGAATTACGGAACCCATTTTTCCCGACCTTCGACCTCTCCTTCTCCCTTTGTCCTAGATGTCACTTACATCCACCCCCCCCCCCCGTAAAATTGTTTCATTACAAGCGTGCCTCCCTCTTTTGCGTAGGTGTGGGTCACGAACCCTTGCCACGGCTGCATCACATATGTATTCAAGTGTTTAAATTACTCAAAAACAGCATAAATCACATAGGAAAAATCTAGAATCCACTCCTCCTTCAAGGCATTTCCTGATTGTAATCGACTCGGCTTGAATTCTGCCGTGCTAAGGAAGAACGCTGCACGAAAATTCTAGGTTGCCAAGTTTCCCTTGATAAAGCATGTATTTTTTACGACATCCATGCACATTTTTCCTTTAAAATTTCAGATATTTACATTAAACTGCGTGCAAAATCGTCTGAAAATTTTGGGGGAAAATATTCACATTTTCCCCAGTAAATGGGCCAGTTGCGCTGGTCACAGGATCGTGTTTTGATGCTTGATTCTTGTGGATTAGCTAAGAATAATAAGATCTGCCCCAACATGAGCTTTCTACGCTCAATATTAACCGAAATATCGCCATTTGAAAAGTCAGGTTTTTTTGTCATTCATCCCGGAGGTGACACCCTCAGTGCATCACTGACTGATGAAAGCAAGGTGGAAGAAACCAAGGGTGTCACTATACCGCGGTGGATGACGTTAAAAACTCGCGGATTTTCAAAATACTAATATTGAACTTAGAAAGTTCCTGTTTGGACGGATCTTATAATTTTTAGCTACTCATTAAGAATCGAGCATTAAAACATGATTCTGTGACCATCGCAACTGACCCATTCGGTTTTTGTCAAAGGAAGCTTGGCAACGTCTGAAGGCCCATACGGCGTTCTTCCGTAGCTCGACTCATAAGGCGTTCTTCCTTAGCACGACAGAATTAGACACTAGGACTTGGATTTAATGTGCTATTGTCATGTTGCCTGGATTGAGCTTCGTGAAATCCTCTCGGACCCGAGCATCCGATGCGTCTCAATCAAGATGATTAGGATGCATTTCCCCGGAAGTACCTTTTAAAAATAAAGTGAGTTTGGAAGATGATTTTCGGCACGAGTATCTATATTATACAGGTACAAGCAAAATCTTGGAAGCACTATTTCTGACGAACTGCCGGACCGATAAGGATGATCTTTACATGTATGTCATCGGTAGTAGATGTAGATGTGCAAAAAATTATGAAACCCCGAACTTTTAATGTTGTAGAACTTTTTAAGCTCATGTCACTCCAAGTCCAATGTTATTAGCGTGAGAGATATGTCGTTTCCGCTAGAAACGTCAAGATGTGGGATTCTACCTGAGTGACTCGAATAAACAATAAAACAATGGAAAAGCTCGTGAAGGGCTCCTCATTCGAAGCGTTGAGGAAAGGTGCATCGCTCAGGGTTCAAGGTTCAAGGTCCAAGGTATATGTACATCCAGCTATTCCTCATCATTTACAAATCTGAGTGTTACGTCAAAAATTTTGAAATCCATGCAGCTCGAACAAAAAATGGTGTATTAAAATGGAAGAACATTTTTGCCTATACGTATGCGTATAGGGCCCGCGAAGCGGGCCATAGGGCGCAAGGCGCCCTCCCGGGGGTTGGACCGCGTAGCGGTCAGGGGGCAGGGCCCCCTAGTTCTTTTATAATCGATCTACAGACAAATATTTCGATTTTCCCGAAACAATCCACCAAAATAGTTAAAATTTGAAATATATCGATTGCCCTCAGAATGCTCTGCGCAAAAGCAAAAGCAGACGAAATTCCATCGATGTACTAAAAGTCCTTAAAAGCATTTACCCGGTTATTTCAATTAGTTTGAAAACTTAACTTAGGTTTTTCCTCCCCATTCTCTGACTTTCCAAATTTCGGCGCATTTTGCGTGATGTTTCCATGAAGTGACACTGAAAACAGCAAACTGCGACTCCTTTTCTACAGGAAATAGGGTTGCCACGGTCAGAAAATACGGGGAAAAGTCAGGGAAACCCTAAGAATGTCAGGGAAAATTTGTTGGGTCGCCTTTTAGTTGCTGTCTAGAATGGGTTCAACGTTTCAAACAACATATTTTGCCTGAAAACTATTTCTAATAATGTCTTATCAAACATTTCACTGTAAAAAAAAAAAAAAAAAAAAAAAAAAAAAAAAAAAAAAACATTGGATCTAGAGTCCAGACTCTTGAAAACATTGACAAGAAAAAGGACTCTTGATTCAATCAGATTTAAGCTTAAATCAAAATGAAATCCGCTCAAATTAAGAGGCTGGGTTCTTGATTTAAGCTTAAATCTGATTGAATCAAGATTATTTTTTCTTGTCGATGTTTTTAAGAGTCTGGACTCTAGATCCAATGTGGTTTTTTTTCCAGTGCTGGCATGTCTTCAATTGTCTGGGAATTTCACCAAAATGTGTCAGGGAAATCTGAGAAATGCCAGGGAAGTTCATCTTCTAAATTCTGTGGCAACCCTGAGTAACTCCATTCTGTCGATCTTCTGATAAGCTTCGAGAGGCCGTTGATTCGAGGCGAGTGTCTTTATTACACCTGTCTAAAAATACTGTCCCCAGGCGGGGGATTTTTATACCGCCATTGCGTTCATCGTTGGTCGGGGCTGTTTATTTCGGATTTATTGCTCATGCTCAATTGCTCATTTACTCTGTGCCATCGCAACGCGCAACGCGCCTTCCGGGTTTAGGCGTGAAAAATGAGCCGTCTCTGAAATGTTGTTGAAATTTCTCATTATTCATTTATGTCAGGGGTATTCAATAACCAGCTCATTTATGTCAGGGGTATTCAATAACCAGCACGGAGATCTCCTTGTCAAAATCTTACAGCATGTTATAAATTGAAATCTCCGTTTGTGTGTTTTCGATGGGTAGAGATTTACAGGGCTCGTGATGCCATGAAGAGTCCTTGGAATACTTGAAGATTGTTTTTCAAATTTTCAAGTCCTTGAATATCCTAAAATTGTATGGAATAGAGAATTTGCAAGTGCCTGAAATTTGATGAATTTTGTGTTTAAGCGGAAACTACTGAGTGAACTGAACACGATGATACCCTTGGTTCATGAATTGAACAACTGTTGGAGAAGGTATGACAAAATGATGGAATCTGCTAAAAAACGTGTGTTTAAATGGGAAATGCTGCCAGATGACGTCACTAGGCGGTGCATTTTCTCACTTTGAAAACCAACTCTATACTATTTCCCATATCAGAAAAAAATTATAGAAAATACTGTGAAATCAGCTCTTTAAGCACTTTCAGATGAAGCAATTTAAAAATAGCATGCAAATTCTCCATTCCACCAATGTGCTTGAAAATTCTTGAAACTTGCAATACCTATTTTTTTCGTTACTTACTTAGGTTTTTCCTCCCCTTTTAACGTCAAGTCTTTCAAAATATCGGATGTAGAGTCATCTTCACCTTATATATTTACCTTTTTTGTGTGTGTTGTTGTGCCTTTGGATGGTATGGTCGTCGGCACATTTCTTCGGAAAAAACCGGCTGTAAATACATGCAACTAACGCGAATCCCGCGGAAGAAAGTTGCAAATGAGCGGAAACGCAATTATAATGAGATATTTATAATTTCACTAAAATCCGGCTGTGCGGTCACACGATACACGAGCCAATTATTATGCAATCAGAGAAATGACCTTGACATTCTTAACCCTCATTTAGGTATTGGCCTCTGATTTTATTCATTTGCATCGATGGCCCGAGTTACATAAATTAATAACATCCATGAGAAATGCAACTTTGTAAAATTATACTAGACAGGTCCCTTGGAGTTCTGCCCTTCCTGCCACGTAAAAGCATACGCATCTGAATTCGGAGGGTTTTAGAGGGGACTCATTGTCAGTGTTGAAATAAAAATTCTAATATACTTCGACATACAAGTGCCAGTTTTTTCTGTGTTTCACGAAGGGATGGGGGTAGTTGCCCCTTCTTGACCCCCTCCCCCATCATGACGACTTTCTTTTCCATCTATATCGAAATCAGGAAGGTGAAAGAAAATAATGATACCATTGGTTCCATGCCTTGCAAGAACCCTGCAATAAGATCGTAGAAAAAATCAACTGTATTATGTCACAAATGTTGCAATCTAATTGCGCAAGTACGTATTTGCAGAAAATTTGAAAGTCGATTCGTACGACAAAAATTGCAATTAAATTTTATGAGTAATTGCAATAAAATTTAACAGAGTTGTGCGATTAGGCCCGTTTCCTAATCATCCGCCTCTTAGGGCGGAATTTGCGAATTACTTAATTTTTGTGAAAATATTGATGATAGACTTTTGAATAAAAAACATCTATGGTTTATAGAGCGTTTATAAACTTTTACCATTAACTTTTTATTTAAAAAAAATTCATTTATTTTATCACTAATTTTTATTTGAATTTTTGTCAGTGGGAAATTAAATTTTTTTTTTTTATAATGTGAGTAAGAGGATTTGCGTGATAGTTGCAGTGAAAAATGCAATGAAGATGCAATGAAGTGCAATTTTCTCGCAATCAAATTGCAAATTTTTCCTTACAAAATTCTTTCGGGGGACTTCATCAACAGTCCACGCCTAAGCACAACGAAAGCCGTATTATCAAGAAAAATTACTGGAGGGTTGATACCAGGCGGATAATTTATCTTCTCATGCAGATACCTTCTCATCTTCTCGTCCTGAAAATTCGTCATTTACCGCTGAGGATTTTCTTGGTAATTTTTTATAGAATAAATTGAAACATTTACAGTGGCTTGATCCGTGCATGGGTATTGCGATTAATTACAGCTGCAATTTTTTCGGCACAATGTAACAACGTGCGGATCAGGCTTTTATGTCGATGAACTGGAAAGTTGATGTGAACAAAACCAGTGGCGCCTTCGTGTGTCTTAAAATAATGATTCCGTGGTCTTATTTTTTGAGGAATTTAATATTTTCCATATCAATTATTCTAAATTTAGATGGGTACGAGTCTATTTATATGAAAAAATGTTACTTTTTTGCTGAAATTAATTGTTCTGGTTCGATCGCGATTCCCAGAATCTTGCAAGCACTAACTTTGGAAAAATAAACAGTGTAATTACATTAATCTCTTGTCCTGTCAAAAATTAAAGACGCACGGAGGTCGCTAAGTCAGAAAACCGTATGAAGAGTCAAACATTGCCACATTTCTTCCCGATTCAAATATATATTTTGGGAAAAAATGAATTTTTGTGTCCGGATCTGTGTAGAGGGATCTTATTTTCCAGGAGAAAACGTTCCAGTAGAGCCCAATATAGTGAAAAAGTTTGAAACTGATGATTTCAAGTTCTCGACAGAAAACGCTCTAGAAGCCTTTTCGAACAAGCTTCGCACGGTTGCTTATTCCCACCTGCAACTTAATTAATCCTATATAATACTTATCTAACCCACCTTTGCTACACTATCCACGTATGTCTGTAGGAGGCCGCAGACTTCTAAGATATAAGGAATGAATAAAAGCCCCCTCCCTCCGTAAGTAGTAAAAAAAAATCTATATGTAATCTAAATATTTAACATAAAACTTCAAAAAGTGTCAAGACGTTATAATATCTCACTGAATTTTTGAGCTTTCAATGTGAAATTATCGTCTTTTCCAATTTTTTTACGATTTGGAAAAGTACCAATAAATCAAAGTTGAATTTTTGGAAGCTAAGTCTCTTCGTCAAATATCCGGTCATATATATCTTTTAAATTTCGACCTGTTACCCAAGATATATCCCCAAATGAATTTCTCAGTAATGCACATATTTATACATCAACAAATTTCCGTTTACATTCGTATTTTACAGGAAGTTTGATAACGTCCAAATGTGCTTACAGAGCTTTTCCTCCAGTGTATGTATCTTTCAAATTTCCAGATTCCCAAGATAAATTCTCAAATAAAATTCTCAGTAATGTACATATTTATACATCAATAAATTTCCGTATAAATTCGTATTTTACAGGGAGAAATTTGATAACGTTCAAATGTGCTTTCAGAACTTTTCCTGCAGCATGACAAAGTCAGGCACTCGTAACTTATGGCGCTCAGAAATATCGGCAACCGGTTCCGGCGACATCTGATGTCAAAATTCAAGTTTTCGAGCCGGCGAAATTTTCGCATTCCTTCCCTCGTCATTCCGGTCACGATTTTCCGATGCCTCCGCTGCTGTCGCTCGCGTGCTATGAAAAATGGACGTATTTCTGTCAAACGGAACTATGTGCATTATGACGTGAGCCCTGTTATGCATATATTCTTATGGGTCTCAGGGCTCACGTCTTAATGCACATAGTTCCGTTTGGGAGAAATACGTCCAAATGAATGTGGGATTTGGATGAAGGGGTCCTAGAGTTCGTTTCCCTCTCGTCACCTCCAACGATTCGTCGCCCTCTAGGCAAAAGCACGTAACTGCTCTTTGTAATGAACCCTGTTTTCCGTATATCTTAAATACAATTTTGGGCCCATTTAAATGTGCAGTTACGTCCTTTTGCCGGCCGAGCGACGGATTCGAACGGCGCCGTTGAGAAGCAGCTAAGTTTATATTTCAAAATCTCGAGGTATACAACGAAAGAAGTTAATGAGAATAACGAGTTTGCGACTCGGGATTAAAAGGCTCTGCCTAGGAAAAATGCTGTATGAACACTCGAGCTTTGCCGAATTGCCCCCGATTAAATATTTATTTTCGAGAGAAGTGTTTTGAATATTTTTCTCCGAAATTTTTGGAAACTTGAGATGAAATAAGAATGAGTTTGTTACAGGAACGTGCCAAGCCGTTTTTTGGAAAGAAATCAGTTTGAAGGAGTTTTGTGTTCAATTCGTCTTACCTACGTTTTTTCTTGTCCAAAATCTAAAGTCAAGAAAAATATCTTGAAAGCGAAAATAGTCGTTAATTTTCTTCCGCAGCAGTGCAGGCTGATCATTGAATTTGATAGATAAAGCGATAGATAAAGAAGACTAGGGAAAAACGAAGCGATCTTATTGTTGAATCGATTTTCGTGTAGGAAAATATTTCATTAAAATGCGAAATTGATACCATGGCTTGGAAGCAACTATTCGCACTCAATGGGTGCACTTGTTGCATAAGCGAAAAAATGAAGGCGCTTTGAATTTTTTTGCTATGACGGCGGCCGGCAGCACGATGTTGCTCGTATGACGTTATTCTTTAGCACAGTAGTACGGGCTGGTTATTAACATTTATAGACAAAGCTGTAGACAACGAGAAACGTGTCGGTTAAAACGGGTGGTGGTCGGAGGCTAAGGGGAATATGATGGACTAACTAGGGGTATCTCGTGAGTTGCCGGTGGTCACTCTATTAATTGCCTCCTTTGTCCATCGCAACCTCCAGTCCCACCAATGAAATAGCTTCAATCTCTCCTTGTTTCCCTTTTCTATAGCTTTGTCTATCATTTTAAACAATCAGCCGCTGAGTTTCATAGGGGAAGAAACTTGAAATTTCCCCGTCTCTCCTCCAAATTAGTGCGACTTGGTGTGTTGCTGTCAAAGTCGATCCAACCGTGACCAAAATTTTGTGAAAAGTCGGAGAAGAACCGTATACAAGTTATCCGAAAAAGAATCTGGTCTTTATTAGCAGAAATTCGCTAACGTTCGCGCGGTTTTACGACATTTTTCTTGAGAGAACTGGATCAAGCCGATTGGACCAGACCGGCGCCTTCATCAGGGCGCATTCTTAACTAAACGGACAAGACGTCCAAACGGCCATATTGGTTGAGGTTGGTTTCGAGGAACGTAAGTGAAAGGTAGCAATTATCCGTAGAGAAACTAGAAAAACAGGTATCTGAATTTTGGTGTTACAAAATTCTCGCGGTTGGCGATTTCGCAAGTTTGCACCACTGTATTTCCCCCATTGAATTCCATTAAAAATATCGATTTCAAGTGAGGCAGCTTTCCTCATCAAGAATCGATTGTTTTACATACATTTAAATGGAGAAAAACGGTGTTGCCCAATTTCAAGAATCACCACTGCTCAGACACGAGCCCCTTTTTCAGGGTTGAAGGAGTCCAAATAGGGCGGAATTCCTAGTGTACCCCCTCAATGCCGTACCTATAGAAGGGTAGTGGGGAATAAAAAACAAAATCATGAATCGGTTATAACTTTTGAAAGGATCATCGAATTGAGTTAAAATTTATTTTCAAACGGAAAATCCTAAGAAATCTGATTCCACCAATAAAAGGTTGGCGAAACTTTCAATTAATGGCAATTTTTAATAATTTCTTGGTTCTGTACGGTACACTTAAGACAACCCACGAGAGAATCTATGATTAACTTTTAGTCCGTCATTTTCCCCCTTAATTCACGATAACCAACCAATAAGATCACCCCAGTCTTCCTTTTTCTTCTTTGCGGATTGCTTTGTCTATCATTTCAAATACTCAGCCCGCTGAAATCCGTATCCGATATTGTCGCATAACGATCCAAGCTTCCTTTTTATTCTCAGTTTGAAATTTGCTTTCAAGAAATTTTTGCTCTTCATGCCTCTTGTATGCGCAGTTTGAATTTTATTAGACTCTCCTTTGCCTCTCTGGAGGAAATCAGCACCAAATCTGCAATATCGAGAATGAGTTCTCTCCACGCCTAGCTCGCGAAAGTGTGACAAGTTCCATAACCTGGAAGTCGTTTGTTTGTTTTGGGTTTTTTTTATCCGTCTCGACCACTCGTTTTTCCTTGTATGTACTCCGGGCCGTGCCAAGGAAGAAAGCCGTATGAACATTCGAGAGTTGCCAAATTCCCCTCGATAAAATACGTATTTTCCATGACATTCATGCACATTTTTCCTTGAAATTTTCAGATATTATAGATTTAATTGCGCACAAAATTGTCTGACAAAGTTGGAGAAAAATATTCTCAAATTTCCCAGTAATTTCGATTTTTATCGAAGGAGTCTTGGCAGCGTCTGAAGGTTCATACGGCGTTTGTCCCTAGAACGACTGTGCAGGACCTGGTGTCGACTATGAAGGGTGGAATTTTCCGCGAAAAAATGTGGGCACATCCGTCGTGACCTCGCGCCAAAAATTTATGAAATTCTACCGCGATGTCTCAATTAGATAAATCTTGGAAAGTCGGTTCCACCTGTCTTTCTCGGCGCGTCGAGACTTGCAATTAGTCTTTTTCTTTTGTCTGCAAGGCTTTATTTATTTTTAGTTTTTCTCGAATTTTCGACTTGGATCAGAAAATTGTCTCCTTCCAACTTGAAACCTGGAATTATGTAAACGCGTTGCAGTGTGTGTAGCGTGAGAAGGTTCCTATCTTGTTGCAATAACTTTCAACCGCGTTATAACCACTCACACTGACACCCATGTCTTAATGGCCTGGTTACACGCTCAAATTTCCGTCAAATTCCGATCAAAATGATGACCAATATGGCGGTCGAGAGTTATCTAGAGTGATGAGTAAAATTAAATAAAATAGCGTGTTGATTGAAATAAGCACGGTCGTGTAGAAATCAGATGAAGGATGAGCCCCACAGCTCCATCATCTACCATCAAATTTTTGCATGCCGCAGAAATTTGATGGTAGATGGTGCGCACCAGTCACCATTTGATCGTAAATTGATTGAAATTTGAGCGTGTAACCAGCACATAACGGCCTGCGGGCTGATAATTGAAATTGATGGACAAAGCAATGGACAAAGAATACATATACAGTACAGAGCAATATAAATGGTTCCAATGAATGGCTCCCATAGACTTGTAGATGAAGAACTTTTTGCAACCCTGCTCTGGAACACCTGCACACAACTTCTGCAATTTTTTTCATCCTAGACGCCTTCTTAATGCCTACGATGTATAAAATCAAAAATTTATCCTCCAGTGCCGTTCCTGTCCATTTCTCTTCCCATCAAGTCACTCTGCGGCCCGCTTATTGAAAATATCGATACCTACGAAAAGACATAGCCACATACACTGGGAAAAAAAAAAACACATTGGATCTAGAGTCCAGACTCTTGAAAACATTGACAAGAAAAAATACTCTTGATTCAATCAGATTTTTGCTCGAATCAAAACGAAATCCGCTTAAATTAAGAGGCTTGGTTCTTGATTTAAGCTAGATTCTGATTGAGTCAAGAGTACTTTTTCTTGTCGATGTTTTTAAGAGCTTGGACTCTAGATCCAATGTGGTTTTTTTTTCCAGTGTAGCCACATACATTTAACCATGCAATGTACCGCATTTGGATGTCTCGCCGTGCTGCTTTCAACTCTCAATAATCGGTCTGCTGGGTGACTTGGAAGGAATCGAAGCCGTCCACCCGATTTTTTTCCAAGTGATGGATTCTTTATCTCCCTATCGACGATCGCTTGCATACTAGCGGAGTGTAATGTGTAATTATGTAACCTCTTCGAGGCCCCTGAATAGTTGACCCTGAACGGGTTGTTGAACTATATACTGTTTGAGTGGCTAATCCGAGTGTGAACGACTATTTTTATTGCGACTAATTGGCTAGAGTGGATCCGAGGAGATTGGAGGGTGTGACACTCGGATCCGCAAAACTCGCTGGAGTGGAAGCGGTTTTTGCCTCAGGACAACAAATCATGAAGAGTGGGAATTCGCGAAACATCCCAAGCGCCAGCCGCCAACATATGCTGTTCTCCTGTTCTGCTTTTTATCGGAACCAGATGACTTGGGTACTTTTTGAAAGTATTGCGAAAAATATGAATAATGTGCCTATCTGGTTCCGACCATTCAAAACACTCTCAAAAGGTGTTTTGGTCAACGGTGTGGACACGGCGCCTGCATACAACTATTCGTACTCCAGGGATGTCCGTGTTGCATACGTGGAAAATTGAAGGCGCGCAGGCCTTAAAATATAGCTTTATCTTATTGAAGTCGCCATAAACTCTGCTGTTTATCAGAACCAGATGAACTGGGTACTTTTTGAAAGTTTCGCGAAAAATATGAAAAATGTGCCTTTCAGGTCCGACCATTCAAAACACCCTCAAAAGGTGTTTAAGTCAACGGTCCAGACACGGCGCCTGCATAGAACTATTCGTACTCTAGGGATGTCCGTGTTGCATATGTGGAAAATTGAAGGCGCGCAGGCCTTAAAAAAGCTTTATCTTATCGAAGTCACCATAAATTCTGCTTTTTATCAGAACCAGATGAACTGGACAACATTGAAGATTAGATTTAGCCAAACTGACTTTACTTGCGAGCTCTAAATTTGACCATATTTCAATGTGTTTGACTCAAATTAGAGCAGTGGTGCGGGACTTTTGGATGCCCCTGTATATTTGGCTCTATTTCGAGGGGTTGATTTTTTAATTTAAAGTATCTCTTTCGGCCTCAATTTTTCGTTTCCCCCTAGTTTGAGAGTCACCCGATCAATACTCTTGATTTTTCGCGTTCCGCTTTTTTTTAACAAAAATAAAAGGAAAACAGGAGCGAGTGCAAAAAGATAGGATCGATGAAATTGTTTATGTTTTTCATTCAAATATTTGTACTCTCGCTTGTATCCCGTTCACCGCCTCATCATCGATGCTGCCAGATATCAGTACAAAAACAACATTTTTAAAATTAACCTCTATCAGACTGAATTTTATTAAATTTTACAGTAGCCTGGATGATTCACTTACACGCGCTACAATCTGTCACTGTCTGATTACCGCCGAAAATCGTCCTGGCCTTGAGATGAGAGGAGCTTATATTTCGGCTTGTTGAACCATTGTTCCACGGCTTGCAATCAGCTTCCCGGCTGTACTGCCGCGCGAAGGGAAAACGCCGTATAAACCTTCAGGTGTTGCCAAATTTCTTTAAATTAAATACGAATTTTCAAGAAAATCTGTGAATATTTTTCCTCCAAATTTTCGAACAATTTTGTACGCAATTTAATCTAAATAATCTGAAAATTTTAAGGAAGGACATGAATAACTCTCGTTAAGAATACATTCTTTATCCGAGGAAATTTGGCAACTCTCGTATATTCATACTTTGTTTTTCCTTCGCACAGCTGTGCATTAAAGCTCTTTTTTTCAAATTGCGAGTGGTAAATGAATTATTTAAGTTTATGAGCAAAAAATGTCGATTGTTCAAGTCTTGTATCTCTATATTTTGTAGTGTCTATCTCTGTTTCTACATGAGCCACTTTGTGCATAGAGATGTACGGAGCACAGGGCTCACGTGGAAAGCGAGGTACGCCCTTACGTCAGAGAAGCGACATCATGCCAGAATTTTGAACATATTTTAATCGCCACCTCTTTGAAAATATGCTTTAACCTTTCAATCGGTGGTTGTCAAGTTGAATTGAAAGAGAGAATAATCAAAAAAATATCTATGGAAGTCGTAGCTTTAAATAATTCAACGGTTGTTTCTCGCTTGATTCTGATACTGAACTTCCTTTGCATGTATTCGTAGGCCGCACGATAGAGAGTACTCGGGGGCTGTGCTCCCTGGCCGCTACGCGGCCCAACCCCCAGAGAGCGCTTCGCGCTAACTTAGACCCGCTCTCCGAAGAAATCAGTTAGTATTCCTGAGAAAAATATTTTCTTTTCCCAGCAATAACTGTCGTTCCGAAGAGAAAATATTTCCCGGAATCCGGAACACTAACTGATTTCTCCGGAGAGAAAATAATTATCTTCGTATCAATAACTTATCGCTCCGAAGAGAAAATATTTTTCTCCGGAACATTAATTACTTTCTCCGGAGAGAAAATAGTTCTCTTCGTAACAATAACTTAGCGTTCCGAAGAGAGAATATTTTTCTCCGGAACACTAACTAATTTCTCCAGAGAGAAAATAATTCTCTTCGTAGCAATAATTTATAGTTCCAATGAATCGCTCAAACGAACTATGACAAAAAATGAAAATTTACGTTGTTTAAATGGGACAATTTGCAACTTCATCACGTAATATAAAAAAATCTGGGCCATATTTTTAAAATCTGAGTTTAGAGGGCTCATCTGGAGACAATTGCCTGTCGATAACCGCAAAAATCATGGAAATCGGCCCGGCAGAATTCTGGAACTAAGCGTTACCAGATTTTAGGAGGTCTCGGAGTTTATGGTATAGAGACTATTATAATGTAAAAATCGAAAGTATTCCCTCTTTTGATGTATTTTATTACTTTGTGTCCGTTCTGTCATGCTAAGGGGAAATTCCGCACCGACACTCGAACGTTGCCAAATATCCCCGACAAAATGCAAATTAACCGGAAAGCTTGTAAATTTTTTTCTGGAAACTTTTCACAGGATCTCATTCATTTTTCTAACACATTTAAATTCGTCCACTCTTTCCGCCTGCCATCGAAATGACGTCCATGAAAAATGTTCTCCTCAAACCGTAGCGTCACTTCCGTATTCCGGCTGTTGTTCCCCATTTGTATTTCCACCGTCTATTTCACCTACACGCGCAGTCACTCAATCGTGCCATTAGAGAACGCTCTGTCCTCGTCTATCAATCATTTTTTTCTCGTTATCCACGTAGAGGGATGGCTAAAAATAGCCGGGTCTACTCGACAGGTGGAAGCTGTTAGTTTTGCTGTACCCAACGCGAACTTCATATCTCGTTAACCGATGCAACTGGTAACAACTCCCGCTCCTTTTGACTTACTGACGAGACCCAGCATTGTCGGATTGTACAGGGTTGCCACAGTCAGGGAAAACCGGAAAATGTCAGGGAATTTTAATGAGTAAGGGAAAACCGGGAAATGTCAGGTATTGTTAAATTACCTTCATTTGCTTTCTAGAATGGGTTTGAGATTTTGAAGAAGAAATTTTGCCTGAAAACTATTTTCAATTATGCCTTCTTAACCATCCGTTAGATCTTCAATTGCCAGATAATTTCACCAAAATTTGTCAGAAAATCAGGGAAATGTCAGGGAATTTCATTTTCTAAATTCTGTGGCAACCCTGTACTATATTTCTGACTCGCCCACGAGAGCACCTTTTCGACTAAGTAAACTAACGGCACTAACGTTGTCTCTGAACCGTCTAAAACATAAAGTAACGCTAACCTGCGGTTGATGATTTCAAGAGAAAATACCAGCCAGTTTTCTGGAAGAAATATGAGTGGTTGATACTAACGTCGCAATCGGAGGAATCCATTTTCTTAGTCTCTCCATTGTTTTCTGCGCTAAATTCACCGCAAACTGTACGAAAATCAACACAAAATGTGTGTTGGTTTGTGTTTTACTTCCTATATGCAATTTCAATATTTTTATGAGTGTAACTACTATTTCTGGCTCTTTTACGGAGAAAATAACCTTGTGCATGGGACCCGAAGTTGAGTTCATATGGATCTCTGAAGTTTTCGGATCACGCATCCAAAAACTTGAGGTCCAACTGCCAAAGTTTGGGTCAGACATCTGAAGAACTTAGGCATGCACCGGATACTTCAGATGTGTGACCCGAACCCTTCGGTATGTATCGAAGTACTTCAGATGTCTGACCCGAACTTTGGCAGTTGGACCTCAAATTTTCGGATGCGTGATCCGAAAACTTCAGAGATCCACATGACCTCAACTTCGTGTCCCATGCACGAAGTTTTCTTCTCCGTGTTTTAGACACAACGTATATGCCACAAGTTTCCCCATGCAGATAAGTGCTTCTATGGATAAGCCATTATTGCAAAATGGAATGCACATCATTTGACAACTCCGTGGCCGAGTGCAACAAAGTTGCAATTCGAACTTGCACTGGCTTGCACTCAAGGTCGCGACTCTATGCGCCCCGTTTTCCGCCTCGAAGCGTGGCCCACTCGCGTTGTCGGTTGAAGGCGGATTTCCCGCCGATTTTCCGCGCTTTTCCGCGCCGAAGCGACGGCGCGGCAACGCTGCTCCGCCCGCGCCGATCCGCTCCGCAGAGGAAAAGCGCCAGGTATCAATCAGACGGTGATAGTGCAGAACGAATCCGCCGACATCGGCATGACCGCGAAAATTTCGGGAGAGGTAAACAAACGGAGCGAATAAGTTCCGTTTCTGACAGTTCCCCTTGACTTACTTGAATGTTTCCCGTCCCGTTGACTGATGAATTTGGATAGAGTACCTGTATTGAGAGAGTATGGCCACTGGGCCCCATGGAGAGGCTTAGGACCCAAAAATGGCGGCAAATTTTGGTTTTTGTGGATGGGAGGGGGGTCATTGCCAACTTTTGACGGTTACCACCAACCGTACTTGCTGCCAACCTTACTACATTCAAGATAATTTTCCTCAAAAATTGCACACGATTAGTCTTAAACATATGTAAAGAAGTCGCAAGAGTGCATTTGAGTAAATTTCTCGTTACGATAAGCAAAGAAATCTACTTTTTGAGTCATTTTGCATTACATTAATTTATGGCGTCCGCCATTTTTGGGTCAAAGGTGGCTGAGCCAATCAGAGGTGGTAACGCCAGTGGCCATACTCTCTCAATGTAGGTACTCTAAATTTGGACAGTGGCGTGGCGTGCTTTGCGATATATCGATTGTTGTGCCATTTAAACCTAGAGAAAAGGATCGATAAACAGGGCTTTCGCAGCGAACACCTGAATAATCGATTCCTTACCATAGGTTTAAAATACGTATCAATCGATATATCGCAATTCAAGCCACGCCACTGAATTTGGAGATGGCAGGGGCCGAATTTCGTTGGCCCTTTCACCGTACTGCTGTCATAGCGAAGAGAGCAATAAGTGCAAAAATAAAATTTTGAGAAAACGGGCTCAGAAGCGTCTGACCGGAAAGTATTGAGAGAGCCCTCCGTTCTTTTTAAAGTTGCCATTGAACATCCGAGAGACTCTTCAAAATCCTTTAGCTCATAAAAAATCGACCGATTTTATTTCATTCACAGGGTATTTTTCATTTTCATGTTATGCCAGTGTTAGGTTAGACAGCCGTAAGTGCTATCTTCTGCATGCTTTTGTGGCTGCGTTTCGGACACACAACTAACACATTTTCAAGTTTGAAATTAGCAGAAGAGGGTGGCACTTTACTTAATAGCACCGTTTTCATTGGTATCGTGCAACTGCCGAGGATCCACCTTAAGGAAACCGAAACGCCTTCAATTTTGGCGTAGGCAACGCGCACATCCATTAAGCTTGAATAGTTGCATCCATGCATCGCCGCGTAAAAAGCCGAACGCCTTCATTTTTTATCCACATGGCGTTTTCCGCATCGACGGGGAATGTCTTGTTTTTCTCCGGAAAATTTGATCTTCATGTTTTCCGTATCGAGCATACACTGGGAGAGAAAAGAAAGAAAGAAAAAAAAAAAAAAAAAAACTGCACGTTTGTCACGGTTCATATTTTGTGTGGATTAAGCCACTATATTCGCTCAACCGTCAACAGTCTCCTTCCAATCTTTTTTGAATGAAACTGTTCGGTGAGTTCGCACTGTTAGCTCTCTAATGGTCCCACCCTTACTGTAAATTGGTGTAGATAGAATCATAAAATTCGCCCGATAGAAGTACAAAAATAAGTTTCTCTCTTTGTGAATTAAGTAATTCTACCGTGAGAATTATTTATGGAATTTTTCTCCGAGTTTGGCTCTTTGACGTATTTGTCGATTAAAATTACATATCAGCCATTAAAAGCCGAGTCTTCTTCACCACTCAATATTCATCGTAAAGCAATCTTTGATGAGCTGATAATGCTCCGATCATCTTGAAAGGCGTTCATAGCAACCGAGCAGACAGCAGCGGATTATTCGAACGATTGAATATGAAGTCGCGAGATTCTCGGGAACTACCTTAATGTTAATCGATGAACAATGAGATTAAGAAGTTTACGAGGTTTCCAAAATCGCGCGAAATTATAATTAGTCTTTACGATATTCCTTGTGTATGGATTAATCCTCTTTTAACATTATTATCTGAACGCGTTTGGTATCGGAGCCTGGCAAAGTCAATAGACTTTACGCATTATCTCTCGATTTATTTCGGTTTCTATAGAAGTTAATCGCAGGACTAAACCGCCGTGCTTAGGAAGAACACCGTATGAGCCTTCAGACGTTGCCAAGTTTCCTCCGATAAAAACCGGATTCACTTTGAATATTGCGAATATTATTTTCAAAAAAATTCAGACAATTTTTCTACGCAACTTAATCTAAAATATCTGAAAATTTCAAGGCTAAATATGCATAATGGTGTCAAAAACACATGTTTTATCATGGGAAATTTGGGAACTCTCGAATGTTCTTACGGCGTTCTTCCTTAGCAAGGCATTATATTGGAAATTACTTTCAGTGGCGTGGCGTGCTTTGCGATACATGGATTTATTGCTAAGACCAAGGGAAAAGGATCGATAACGAACACCCGAATATTCGATTCATTTATCGAATCATCATCATTCCAATCATTTCATTCACATATCATTCATTTTCATATCATCTTCATAATCATATCATCATCACATCATTCGAATATCGATAATCAATGATTCACTCCTCGCCCCTGCTTACTTTGTCGTAGGGTGTCTCTCTGCAGAGTTTGCATGTCTTCTAGACGTTTTATTTCATACGAGATTTTAATCGTCGATCAAAGTGATTTTTTTTTTCTTTAGAAAAATCGTGTTTTCCGAGTTACGCATTTTAGCAGTTTAACCATCGAATGTTCTCTAGCCCTACCTACTGAGTAACATTCTCAGTCCAGTGATGCTCTAGTCATTAAAACTAAAACGAAACATTTTAAATATGGTGTCTAGTTCTTTAAAAACCGGGAAAAATCGGGATTCATCAGGGAATGAAAATTTACCGAAAAAATCAGGGGAAATCAAGGGATTTGTTCCAGAAACCGGGAAAATCAGGGAATTTGTTCCAGAAACCGGGAATAATGTAGAAACTTTTATTGACCAGATAATATCAACATCATTAACATTTTTTGAATTAAAAGTTTGAATGTGCGCCAAAGAAATGACCGTAAGATTAATTAAAATCTATATTCATGTTTGAAACTCTGGAAAATTATTTTCCTTTCCCCGAGAAAACCCCGGGAAAGTGGGAGAAAACTTCGGTTTCTCATCCAGGAGTGAGCTCCTGAAAATCAGGGAGAAATCAGGGAATGAGCCTTGCCAAGAAAACTAGACACCATGATTTTAAACTTCATTTTCCCTCGAAAATGCCGAAGACGTGTCCATCAACGGCGTGAAATGTTTTCCACTACTCTAACTTAAAGATTTCAACATCATGACATAAAGCATGAGCAGAGCGTTTCTCAGATCTCTCAATGAATTTCATGAATGGGCGGTAATTGTTTGTCGAGAAAATTTACAACTCCACTCGAATTCGGAGCGATTACCCGTGACGTCAAAATGACGCCACGCGACGTCCTGTTTTCACGGAATCGTGGCGAATAAAATCGGGTGCTAATAAACACGCTAATGATACGATGGACACAGATTCGAGCGTCAGACGGACGCAGACCACTATACTTTGCCGTGCTGAAGAAGAACGTCGTATGAGCCTTCAGACGTTGCCACATTCCCTCTGATTAAATACGAATTTATCGTGGAAAGTGTACATATTTTTTTTAAAAAATTTCCGACTAATTTTGTCGCAATTTAATCTAAAATATCTGAAAATTTCAAGGAAAAATATACACAACTTTCTTCAAAAACACATGTTTTATTCGGGGAGATTTGGCAACTCTCGAATGTTCATACGGCGTTCTTCCTTAGCACGGCACCACTGACATGAAGAACCTCAACACGCTTGACGCAGATCACGAAAGAGGATATGGCACCTGGGATTCAGGTTATCAATCGAGGGGTCATTAAGAGTGAGGGCGGAAGGCGCATTGAAAACTGTTATTTTAACACGCAATGGATTCGATAAATACGGATTTTTTCGTGAACATCACTATTCATATCTTCTACAGTGTTGCCGGACGGACGGTAAAATGCGAACGTGACGCCTCCTCATTCTGATTTGCTAGGAGTTGCAAAATGAACACGGACTGAAATTTCATTTTACTAGAATGTGAATTTTCATTTTCTTTCAATTTTCAATTATTTTTCTGGGGCTGCGTAGGATTCAGTAAATAAAACTTCGAAATTTTGATTCTCCTATTTTTCAGAAAAAAAAAGGAATAATCAAAATCAAGATTTTGCTATTTTCATGTGTTTCATGGTATATTGAGTCAATAAGTCGTGAGTTTGTATTAAAAGAATCATTTAAAATGTCTTGAAATTTTGCATCTCTGGATATGCCTCGCGATGAAAGTGGTAAAATTTCTTGAAATTATTTTTATAATTTTAATTTATGTGTTGGACTCTCGACGGATGTAACACCCGTAGATTCACTTCAAACTTATGTTATTAAACCATAAGTTTTAGACTTTGATTTTATATTTTTAATAATTATTTTTTATTTTTGTCTGTTTCAGGTATGTAATCCTAAAGTTTTCAAATCAGACTGCACATAGCGCACATTCACTGGATAATATCGAGCAATAATTGTAAGATAAAAATTTAATTTTAAACAGTGTCTCGACGTTCGCTGCTGCATTCAAAAATAAATATAGCGAAGATTGGGAGAATCCCTGCTAGAAAAATTAAGGCAATAATAGTCCATTAAAGTTCCATTTTTGAAATTTTGCAGTTTATGCCCTTTGAAAAGTAATTTGTTCAATCGATGTACCGCCCTTCCATGTGGATCGCATTGCGCAAAAAGGACAGCGCAATTACAGTGTAGTAAAAATGTTGCTTCTTCATGATGATCAGAAATATCTCCTTGAATAGCGAATAATTTTTGCTTCCCACCAAATAATTGTTAATTTTAAAGAAAAATAATTGTGTAAATTTAAATACTGTACACATATTGAGTATTTTCAAAAGAAAAGAAAAAGTTGCATGGCTTTGAAAACACTGAAATCGCGCTTGCTCCTTTTTGCTACATGGGATCCATGTTACCCTTAAGACTCTGATGATATGTTTCTTTTGCATTTTGCAAAAATAACCAAGAACAATCCAATGTCGCTAAGAAGGTGCGACTTTTTTTACCTTCCAAAATAAACCGATCATCTAAACAACACTGGAAAAAAAAAACACCTTGGGTCTAGAGTCCAGACTCTTAAAAACATCTACAAGAAAAAATACTCTTGATTCTATCAGATTTAAGCTTAAATCAAGAACCAAGCCTCTTAATTTGAGCGGGTTTCCTTTTGATTTGAGCTTAAATCTGATAGAATCAAGAGTATTTTTTTGTCAATGTTTTCAAGAGTCTGGACTCTAGATCCAATGTGTTTTTTTTCCAGTGAAGTTTAATCTTTACTCCCAATAAACTTTAAATTGCAGACGTAAATTACCTTCATAAATTTAATTTTTTGCATGACCTCAAAAAATTTTTTGCAAAGAATGTAATGTATACAATTCTAGCAACATTGGAATGTTCTTGGATCCTCTCTGCATACTGCAACCCATTCATAGATTCTCCGAAAGTGCAGAATCAGCAGGAATAATTCTCAGTATTCCCGAGCTAATCGTCAACAATGGACATTCGATAAGACGATGGATGCACCAAGGCGCCATAAAATCTCGTGATTCTATTTCCAACAAGAGCGTAATTGCGTGTTTTTCGCGTGAACAGGATTACACGAGTTCCGCAATTATTACACATGTTAACCGGCGCCGCGTCCGCCAACTGATTATCAGCCCGCGAATTTAAATAATTCCCTGTAACGAGACGGATCATGCTCCGAAAACGCTGTTTGTCCGAATTCAACTTAATTTGGCTGTTATTATCTCTTTGATCTCACTTTAGGATCCAATCCGGAACGGGAACTCTGAAGTTCAAGCTGTTTTATCTGGCTTCCGCGTCAGGCGCCCTGACCCACTCAGTTTCAATGGGTGAATCAGCTTTTCAAGTAGTTTCATCGAGCTTCTGCAAATCGAAGGGTCAAGCCTTTAGCGGAAAGGTACTGAATTGAACGGGTCATTTGGACCGCGCTAAGCAGAAAGGAACCAAGCCACGTCAGATATTTCCGACTTTAACTGAACAATTTAATTTTTTACAAAATAATGTGTGTGCGGATTTCTTTGAAAATTTCAAGGAACTTGTTTTGCCCTCCGCAGAAAATTCACTGAAATTTGCACACAAATCCGCACAACCCTTTACATTTGGAAAATTGAATTGCCCAATTAAACGAGGCAATAGCTGATGTGACTAGGCTCCTCTCTGCCGAACACGGTCCTTTTGAAGTAAAACGCAACCGCTGAATTTTGAGGAAGTGAGTTTTTGACAGAATACTTTTCTTAAAGGGTGGAAACTTCTTAGTATCAAGCGATTCCACCAAAATTGCTTTTTAAAATTATTTTTTGAACATATAAAGGGAAATAGGGCGTAATGGAGAATTTGCATGCAAATTTTTCATTGCTTCTTCTGAAAGTGCTTAAAGAGCTGATTTCACGGTATTTTTCATAATTTTTTTCTGATATGGAAAATATGTTAAAAAAAGATTTAAAAGTGAGAAAATGCACCGCCTAGTGACGTAATCTAGCGGCATTTTCAATTTAAACACACGTATTTTAGCAAATTAGCTCATTTTGTCATATCTTCTCCAATAATTGTTCAATTCATGAACCAAGGGTATCCTCGTGTTCAGTTCACTCCGTAGCGTAGCTTCCACTTAAACACGAAATTCTTCAAATTTCAAACACCTACAAATTCTCTATTCCCGGGCCACTTCTTTCGGAGGGTGCTTCCTAATGATAAGAATCAGGGCACAAACTTTGATTGCAAATGATTCACCTTGGAAAGAAGGTTGGTTTGCGAGAAGGTGTGACTCGACCAAGTTTCCAGTGGAAGGTCTAAAAAAATTAAAATTTTCTCTTGTCTCCCCTCGCAGCCGACAAGTTTCTCAAGGACACATTTATTATTATTCACGCGACCATGTCACGAGATAGTATCCTTTCTTCATTAGTATGCATCTGTTCCTCAGAAGTTGCGAGAGAGCTGTAGAGAGGGAAAATCTGGTTTTCAGTTAAAACCTGCAATCGCTGGACCACAAGGTCGTGCATCTTTGTATTTCTCCCCTTTCTTTAATGTCTTCAAAGAGGCGTGTCCTCCCCCTCTACCCCTCTTTTCTTGTGTTAGTGTTATTTAGAGATTATCTGATAGTTAAATTATACTTCCATGTGTATTGCAAAAAGGCTGCGTTTGGAAAGAAACAAGACAAAGAAAGGAGAAACTTGATTATTTTCTATTTTTAAACACATATCCTCTTTTCCAAGAAGACTTCTGAATAAGAATATAAATATTAACAACTTCTGCAGGATTTTCAATTTCAGAAAAAATTACCGAAGATACATTTTATTAATAATCCGGTGGGAGTCGTAAATTGTTTCTTTGAAGAAAAATTTGACTTTGTCGATCATTCTAAAAGGGAGACATGTATTCATTCTTGTCTTGCCTGGAGCGGAAATTTTCCTGGAAAGATCCTTTGAGATGTAACGCGTATTATTTCAGTGCAGATCGAGAAGAGAATGGGGAAATAAGTCAGTAAATAAAGGTGGAAAATAAAAATTATACCCCCGACTGTGCATTCATTCTTGACTTGCCTTGTAATGAGATTTTCCTGGAAAGATCCTTTGAAATGCTTCGCATATTTTTTTGGTGCAGATCGAGGAGGAATGGGGAAAGAGCTCAGTAAATGAAGGTGGAATAAAAATTATACTCCCGACTGATCTTTTTTTCGAGTGTTTTTCACTATGGATTATGGATTTGAATATTTTTTTAATCGAAAAACTTCGAATTGTTAGCATTTTTCGATGGTAAAACATGTAAGCTTTGCTCCGCTGTAGTTTTTTAAAAACAAACTTTGAATGCAAGTTGAAACTTTCTGTGGCATTGTCGTGTCATAAGATTCGTTCAGGTTACATTTGAACAAAATCCCCCGAGTTTCTCTCCAAAAAGGGGCACTTTTACGACAGGCGCGATACTTCTCCCCGATAAATTTTTTATTTTTTAGGAAAGTTGTGAACGTGTCTCTTCGGTGTTGTCAGATTCTACAGGTAGAATTCTTTAAAATGTTCAAATATCCTAGTTAAAATCACGAATAGAATTTCGTGAATCTTCAAGAATTGATATTCATATGTTCCCTTGAAAATTGTTGTATCAAAGGAAATTTGGACCACATTTTGCAACTGGGAACACAAATTTCTAGCTCAGTTTAGAAACGTCGTATGCACCATTAGTTTCCCTATGCACATAAGTGTTTTTACCGATGAGCCAGAAACTGCAAGTCCTGATTGCCAAATGTAGTCCATTTGACACATTTAGTACCACAATTTCTAGCGCAGTGTAGAAACATCGAATGTACCATTAAGTTCCTCATGCACATAAGTGTTTCATGGATATGCTAGAAACTGTTAGTCCTAAGTGCAAAATGTAGTCCATTTGACGAACATCCAACGGCGCTCTTCCTTTCAGCGCGGTAGTAAAAGTGACGAGGCGTGAATGATCAACTATCGATATTATCCCACTTGAAGCTGGGGTAAAGAATCGATTATTTAGGTGTTCGTTGCGAACACCCTGTTTATCGATCCTTTTCCATAGGTTGAAATGGTAGATCAATCGATATATCGCAATGCACGCCACGTAATGCAATCTGAAATCGTCGTTCCCGGTTGGCGAATTTCAATCAGGCGCGAGGAGAGGCGTCATGCTGCTATTCCAACCTTGGTGTAATTATTATACCTCGCCACCCCCCCCCCCACCCCCTCACCCCCGCCCCTCTACGGTCTCGTTTCCTTGATATTAATCGCGACGACCGACCGACCGACAATGCCGATCCGCGGAAACCGACGTTATTCCAGGAACCCGCCGAAATTGGGCGTCATCAAACGGAAGGGATCCATCTGCATGGAATTTCATGAAGCGACTAAGGGTCCTAAAACTTCCGTTCTAAGGAAAAACGCCGTATGAGCCTTCAGGCGTTGCCATATGGACTACATTTTGCAATAAGGAACCACTATTTCTGGCTCATTTTAGAAACAACATGTATGCCACTGGTTTCCCTATGCAGAAAGGTGCTTTTATGGAAGAGCCAGAGATAGTGGTTCCTTATTGCAAAATGTAATCCATATAATGTTCGATAATCAACGTGTTTACTGGGAAAATTTTTAATGTATTTCTTTCGAGTTCTCAGAAAATTTAGTTGAATCTGAAATATGTGAAAATTTCACGGAAAAATTTGCATGAATTCCCTCGAAAATGCATATTTTATCCGTTCTAAGGAAAAACGTCTTCAGGCGTTGCCATATTTTGTTTGATAATCAACGCGTTAACCGGGGAATGTTTTATCATTAATCTTTCGATTTCTCGGAAAATTTTGTTCGCAAATTAATCTAAAAAATCTGAAAATTTCACCGGAAAATATGCGCGAGTTCTCTCGAAAATGCACGTTTTACCGTGGGCTTGGCATCTCGAAAATGCATGTTTTACCGTGGGCTTGGCAACTCTCGAATGTTCATTTGTCGTTCTTCCTTAGCGCAGCAGTATTGATAGTCCTTCCTCGAACAGCACCTTTCCTCAGGAGGGGAGGCCACAAATTAAGGTGATTCGATGGACGCCATATTTTGTGTCAGAACGGCATGCGATATATCGCATCAATTGGTTCCATTTTTTCAGCTACTCGTCATTTTTCTCCAATTTTGAGATCGCAATTCTGTTGTCAGGAGCCTAAAGCTCTTACTTACCAATTTTAACAAAGAAATTCAACGTAATAAAGGTGTGGTTTTTTTAGAGAGAAAATATCGCATTCAATACTGATATCGAAACTGCACTCGAATGCGGAATTTTTTTCATGTTTTTGTCATTTTGTCGCAATTTGAGCGAGAAATACAAATTGAATTTTTCCGGATTTCGGCAAATGGAGGCACTGAAAAAGTAATGAATTTTCTGTTAAAGAAGTACTGAATTTCCTAGGAAATGTACTGTAAAAGTACTGACTTTGGCCAGCCTGTTTTACTAGACACCCTGTCTTGTAGAGTACCCATATTGAGAGAGTATGGCCACTGGCGTTACCACCTCTGATTGGCTCAGCCATCTTAGGCTGAATGGAGCCCTTAGGACCAAAAATGGCGGACGCCATGAATTAATATAGTGCAAAATGACTCAAAATGTAGTTTTCTTTGCTTGTCGTAACGAGAAAACTCAAATGCACTATCAGGACTTCTTTACATATTTTTAAGGCTAATCGTGTTCAATTTTGAGAAAAATTATCTTAGATGTAGTAAGGTTGGCAGCAAGCGCGGTTGGTGATAACCGTCAAAAGTTGGCAATGACCCCCCTCCCATCCACAAAAACCAAAACAAAGCACCGCCATTTTGGGGTCCTAAGCCTCTCCATGGGGCCCAGTGGCCATACTCTCTCAATATAGGTACTCTACTGTCTTGTATAGAGATGATTTTTCAGGCCCTGCCAGGAAACGTTATTTTATAAGTGAAAACACCGTTCTCAATGTCTTAGCGCCTCGCGTCGGGAGGAGAATCCGGTACCTTGGGATCGAGGTGCTTCTGCAATAATAATATTTCCTATCTAATTATTCCGTCTAATTACCCGGATGAGTTTCCGCTCCCAGGTGGAGTCTAACCACTACAACCAGAGATTACGCACCATCGGCCTCAAATCCTTTCGCAGCCGCTAATTTTGATCCGTGCATCTCCGCTCATCAATTCAAGTTTACGCAGTGGCGTGGCGTGATTTGCGATATATCGATTGTTATGCCATTCAAACCTATGGAAAAAGGATCGATAAACAGGGTGTTCGCAAGCGAACACCTGAATAATCGATTCTGTACCATAGGCTTGAATGGCATAACAATCGATATATCGCAATTCACGCCACGCCACTGACGTTTAATGCCGCTGTCGACTTCCCGGCAATACAAACACGGTTCCTACCTTCATGATTTTATAAAAAACCTAGGAGAAAAAACGCGAAACAAGGCTAAAAAGTACACATAAAAATCCAAGAGGTTTCAGCTCAAAACTGAACCGTTTTCAGTCGGAAGAATAAAAATAAAATAAAAAAATTCCAAATCGTTCCAGTCTTTGTTTTGATTTTCTCGGCCATCATGTAGTCTGCAGATTTCTATTTGGAATTTTTATATTTTATTTTTATTCTTCCGACTGAAAATGGTTCAGTTTTGAGCCGAAACGTCTTAGATTTTTATGTGCACTTTTTAGCCTTGTTTCCCGTTTTTTCTCCTAGGTTTTTGATATCACTATTGTCACGGGCTGCTTTTCATGATTTTATGAATTCTCACACAGAGCGAAATTTTAACCCAAAAACCCCAACAGATCAATCGAGCAATCGATAAATCGCAAAGCACACCACGCCCCTGACATCTCCCTATACTTAGACAAGCAAAATTGCTTCATTATATATCCAGTTTGTCAGAGATATCCATTTTTAAATATTCATCGAAGTAGCGATTTTGACCGACATCAATACCGCGCAGAATTTTAAAAGCAAAACTTGTTCTCTTGTATTCAAATTCTTCCCTAGTCAAGTGTCTCATTCTACAATATGTCGTTTTGTGATGTAATCACCTAGTTTCCTCACTTAGCGAGCCACTTGCTAGATGCTAGAGTTATCTTCGATATGATTTACGTCTAGGCGGAAAAAGCTCTCTTGAAGACCCTTCCTTATTCCTGCATGCCGGACACCGCGCGTGTTAACGCTTGACACTTGGAATTCAGTCGTAGGTGACAAGAACGGCGTAAATCATTCGCTCTAGGTCTAGGTGCGAAGCGAATGACCGGACAAAAATCAGGTTACCCTGAAAATACTTCAGCGCGAAAATCGTATTTCAAAAGCCACCGTCAGGATTTTCATGTTAACATCAGCATGTGCCAGTTCGTCGTTGCTCCCACGAAAGAACGTAACTAAATTCCAATGTTGCCAAATTTTCCCTTGCAAATTGCATTTTTATTGGGCTAATCTTGGGCCTTTTGAACTGAAAATTTCACTGGTTTTTCCTCTAGTCCCATGCAAAAATTAGACAAGATTTTGCCACCTTGGAATAAAGCTACACGCGTTCCTACGTTCCTTCCTTCGTTCAGAAAACGACGAAATGTGCCTCGAAATGCAATAGCATCATTTCTATAGTGAAAAGTGAGGAAACACCGATTCTTGATTTGCGATGTTGCATATTTCTCGTCGCAAAATCATTTAAAGCAGCGCTCGGTGGATCGTGTCAATAGGAGAGCTCGGACAAATTTGGAAACTTTAAGAGCTTATCACTCCGTGTATACAAAACTTTGAGGACCTGAAAGTGGTTCCATCGGTTTCCTTGTGAAAGTTTCTTCTAGAAGCACCCCTTTTAAAATATGACGAAAAAACTCGCAGTTTTAAAAATTTCATGCCCGACCTCCCTGATTGACTCGATCCACTTTGCGGTGGTAGATCTGTAAAATGAAATGTGATTTTAAAAAATTAAAATAAATTCGATCTAATAGCTTGTTGTCAATATTGTTACCATCAATGTAATCTATTACTGTGTTTAAAATTAAATTATGGCCCTTGTGATATCGATTTTGTGACCCTGACGATGAAGCGTTTGCCTCGAAAAGCTTCGCTCAAGTTTGTTAATAAAATGTAAGTTTTTTGAAGAAATTTTACGTTATTTCTAGCACTCGGCTACACTCCAAATACCAATATATTCAGTGCTACCACCTTTCAGGCATTGTATTACAATGTTCGCTGATTTTGTTTTAAAAAATTAAAATTTACATCGTTTAAATACTCTCAACTTTATCGTGTAATCAACCAAAACCTGGATCGCACTTCCAAAATTTCAATAGAGCGGGCTCATTCAGGAACTGTCAATAGCCGCAAAAATCACGCATGAAAATCTGCCCAGTTAGAACGGTAGAACAAACTGCGACGAAAAACGAAAGTAAAGGGGGTCAGAGAGCTCGGTATTATGATTTAACATTAAAATAAAAGGTCAATATTAATCGTACAGTCGCGTTTTTTATAACCATAATTTATTACGTCATCCACTCGATGAAAAAGGGTAACCGCACGTCTGGCGTTCTTTTTTATAAATTATGCATCGCAGTTTCTTTCTACGTCATCGTTTTCCCCAGAAGGAAAAAACGGATTCGTAGGTCTTGGACGTGTGGAACGTTTACCTAGTTTGGTCCACGATTTTTCGTCAAACCCCCCGTGGGGGGAGGGGGGGGGGGGTCAAAAATTTTCAAAGTTCTCTATATACCTGCGCCGGAGTGGTCAAGAGACAGGTGGTCGTAAATCACAATTCCTGACGTCGAGTAAGCTCTCTGAATTTCCTTATGACGTTATTCTTATTTTTGCACCCCGCGGCACGGGTTCAGCGCAGAAAAGTCCCACGCGTGCAAAAGCCGGACGTGACTTATCCGAACTTTTTAAGGGCAGGTAACGATGACGTCGGGAGTCCCGTGCGTCTGCAACTTTTAAAAAAGCTCCCGTCAAAAGGTCAGATTTTAACCCGACCCGCGAAAGCTGATAATCTCAGCAGCGAGTCGAGTTTTACATTCGAAGGTAAGAATATAAAGAAAAGAAAAAGGGGGAAGAATCTTGATGCGTAAAGTTTTCACTTAGTTTTGCGTAGGGAAAATTGAAATGTGCCTTGATCCGAAGAACGGACCAAAGGAACTGTATTAAATAAGTTTGAGTTCATTAATGGGGAGCATTGGCGAATCCACACACTTCGAACGGAGGGAGAAGGGGGGTAACATTACACGTTGGGGAAGTTCGGGGGGCTCCCCCAGAAAATTTTCGAGATATTAAAACATCTAATATGCAGTTTGAGTCAATTTCGTCATGAACCATTGCCAAATATAAGTGTCCATCCTCCTTTCCTCTGTCTCTTCCTTCTTCCCTCTTAACCTTCCGCCTTTCTTTGCTCCCTTTTTCTTCCTCCTTTTTATGGGCGAACGAGGGGTAGCGCAACCCCCCCCCCCCCCCCGGATCCGCCTATGATATACAGAGTTTATAAGTAGGGTCATGGATGTCCGAAACGGTATAAAAGATCACACGGTTTGAACGTTTTTCGTAATCTTTGATCAACTAATTCTCAACTATCTATCTTTCTATTCTTTTTTCCTCCGTACTCTCTTTATTCCGTTTTTTCCCTGGCGTACCCCCAATTCTCCGATTCATTCCAGTTTATAATGTTTAGCTGCGCAATTGTAGTCTCATATACCGTTGGTGACATTGTAGAGCCCTAAAATAAAGAAACCAATCAGAAATGGGATCCTCATGTCTTAACCCGTTTGGTGGACGAAAAAATACCCTAGCATTTCTATTGCGTCTTACGTTTCCTTTTCAGTACATCAATGTTTTCGAAAAAAAAGGCCTTAGCCAGTTTTTCGTTCAATAGTTTTCATCATCTAGGCCTGTGCGATGACCTTCTTATCGTAGTTTCTATACGTAAAAATAAAAATATTACATTCGCATTAAGTACGCCGGATGCTAAAATGTATCCCACTTCGCAGAAGAAATAACGACTTTCCAGCATGAATGATGATAGGTAAGTTGAACACGTGTGTAGAGAGTCGAGGTGCAAATGATCGTTGATGAAGACCACGTGATAAGAAGAATGCGTGCGCAACTTTTGACGTGAAGTCTATATCTGCAAAATTCACGGCAAAATTGATGTAACGAACAGTTGAAAATGAAATGAAGTTATGAAAAAAATTACGAAATTTTTTCATAATAATTTTTAAAAATTATTTTGCACGAGGGTATTATTATAAACATAATTTTAAAATTTTCTCGCCGATGTTTCAAAGACGCTCCTTGTTAAATCTTACAAGATTCCTTTAAAACCCTTAAATGATTGTCAATTTCATTCAGTCCGTGTTTTTAAAGAAAATTTTGAAGTAGGACCTTGCATTGTATTTAAAATATGTTTGTTTCTCGCGATGAGGAGCGCATATAAGGTTTTCAAATTTTTAGGAGTTTCGGCTGACAATGAGAGAAATCTATTTTAGCAGACCCATCAGTCGGTTTTTCAAAAAAATTTCGCCAGAAAAAATAATTTCAAAAAGCACAAGGGTAAATACGTCACTAATTGTGTGAGCGTGTGAGAATTAATGTCGGACAATTGAGCTTGACACCCCCCCCCCCACCCCCGAAAACCCCCATTTTTTTATTTTTTATCCTTGTTTTCCCTCTCATTGAATCGGCAGACTTCTTCGTCAAATTTTTTAAAATCGGCATCTTTGCCTCTAAATGGTGGTGTAGCATTAATGCTTTCACTCATTGAACTGAAGTATCAACATCCCACGTTTAGAGAGAATACGACGGAATTAAACTGCGATTTATTTGCAATGACAGTGACTTTGGGAAAAAGTCAAGTGTAAACATTCAGCCTGACTGAAGACGTTTTTTCAGCGAATAATTAACGCCTCGATAAAAATATTTTTAGCTCTGATAATTATTCCTCAACGAGAAAATCTCGAGGAGACTATCAATCGGAAACGGCTGAAAGATCGGGACCTTTTTTTAGACCGCGAAGTTCAATGCCTCTGTTGCTCTTTCAGCCGCGTGATCGACTCCTGTTTCGAAAAATAACCCACGTGAAATTAAAAAGAAATTAGCAAAAATCAACAAAGCTCCAACTTGAACAATCAATCAAAATTGACAAGATCAAATCGCCCGGTTTCTCTTCAGTCTCTTCAATTATTCACGTGGGGGCTACCACCTAGCCGCTGTGCGGTCCAACCTCCTATCGGGCTCTGCCCCCTCAGAAGGTTATTTTGTAGCGGGGTTGGTCAAAAGTTTAACGTTTTTTAGACTTTTCGCCCTTACCTTACACCCTGAACGAGAACTTTAATTGAACACTGGAAAAAAAAACACATTGGATCTAGAGTCCAGACTCTTGAAAACATTGACGAAAAAAAATACTCTTGATTCAATAAGATTTTTGCTTAAATCAAAAGAAAATCCGCTCAAAATAAGAGGCTTGGTTCTTGATTTAAGCAAAAATCCGATTGTATCAGGAGTATTTTTTCTTGTCGATGTTTTTAAGAGTCTGGACTCTAGATCTAATGTGTTTTTTTCCAGTGAAGGGAAAAAAGTTTAAAATGTTGATAACCATTTTTTGCTGTCAGCTCTCACTAGACGACTTTAATTTTATGAGAAATTTAAAGAAATCGCCTTTCACAAGTTGATTTTCCCTTATAGATTTAGCACTTATTTTATGGTCCACGGTAAGGACAAAAACAATTAATTTTGTCCCTACCGCAGATCATAAAAATTTATTAGACCAGAAAATTTAAAACAAAATCTTACATTATTTGTCTAAATAATATTTTCAAAATATTAATTTAATTGATTTTAACAAAGCAGAGAATCTCAAAAAGTTTCAAGATGAATACATTTATAAACATTAAAAAAATCAATAACTGTCCCACAAAATGAAAAGGATATTCTACTTGATTAGCTCCAATTCACATAAGTGATATAGTGCTAAACACTAAATGAACCGCGTTAAACAGAAAGGAACCAAGCCACATTTGGTATTGCCAAATTTATTTGGGCAATTTAATTTTTTACATGAAAACGGTTGTGCGGATTTTCGTGCAAATTTCAGGGGATTTTCTTCATACTACAAACCAATTTCCTTAAAATATTCAAAGGAATTCATACAAATGTCCTCTCGTAAAAAATTAAATTGTCCAGTTAAAGGCAACAGCTGATGTGGCTTGGTTCTTTTCTGTGAAACGCGGTCCAAATAAAAAAATATGAAGTCAGGTAGTTCAGGTTCTCTGAAATATGATCTTTCTGCACGGGTTTTTCGTCTTGGAAAAGATGAAATGTATGGCATTATTTTACTGTTTTCTTATTAACGACCCCGATAAAGCCAAGGAAATGGGAAGTTTCTCTGTCTCTGGATCGGACATTCTTTTCCTGCAACGAAAGCGGTAAAACTCGATGAATTCCAGGCTCCGATACCGAGCTTTCGGCATGACCGGTGACATTATCTGATTCGTGAAACGTTACTCGGGGAATTTACTCCAATCTCACAATCACTTGAAAAAGTTGCCTCTAAAAACGGACATGCCCATCTTTCAAACAAGCCCTGGGTCTTATAAAAGTACCAGCATTTCGAGGCTCATCTGAAAAAATGGAACCGCGTTTAGAAATAACTCTTTCAGTCAACCTCTTGAAACTTTTTCTCCATTCCCGCTCGAAAGTTGTGACGTTCGTTCGGACGTCCCGGCTCGACGTCATTTTACTCCGGCTTTTCGTGTTAACAACGTCAAACTAACGTCAACTTTGCGCAGAGCACTCGCTCCGCTGACAAAAGGGCGTAAGTGCGTTTTAGGACGAGTTTTGCCTCCGTATGACTCTATGCTTCCAAAGGCTCGTTTGAAAATGATGTTACGTCCTTGCGTCAGCGACGTGATAAAAATAAAGCTCTTATCAAACGACGTTTTTCTCGTCCGACGCTTCAAGATTCTTGCCCTTAAACACTGATGAAAAAAAGAGCCGGACTCCATTGACTTTTGATTGGAGTTACGCGCTTCTTCGCTAAAAAGACAAATAATGCAGTTTGCGTATTTATAGCGCGTCGAGTACTGTTTTTCGAGTGATTGGGGCAAATGCTGTCGCAATTTTAACGTTTCAGAAAACGTAGTCACGGGAAAGAGCGATTCGAAATTCTAATTTGCAATGTCCGACCCTGGAAAAAAAGTCTCTTGGATGTGAAGTCCAGACTCCTAAAAAGTTTGCATAAAGAAATTACTCTTGATTCGATCGAATTTTGGCTTGAATCAAAAGGAAATCCGCTTAAATTAAGAGGTTTGGCGCTCGAGTGAAGCCAAAATCTGTTTGAATCAAGAGTATTTTGTCTTGTCTAATTTTTAAAGAGTCTGAACTCTGGATTCAGTAGACTTTTTTTCCATTGAAGGCACATGAAATTGCCGATTCAAATGGAACTTTGCATCCTCAATGATGTCCAAAAATGAACAAAACCTCTTGCAAATTTTTCTCTAAGAAGTAGGAGAGTGTTTTCCGTCGAAATCTCAAAATCCTACTTTACGACCGAACTGAAGAAAAATTGCTTTGCCGAATTTTGCCTCCATCCATAGGCTGAGGCCTCCTCCTCTTGTGCACCGTCACATTTACAGGGTTGCCAGCGGTTTCGAAAACCGGGAAAATTAGGGAAAGTTCGGAACTTTGCAACGACCGGGAAAGTCGAGGAATTTGTAGGAAAAGTCAGGGAATTTCTGACACATCTACTTAGTAAGCACTAGAAACATCACTATGATCTCCCAACTGTTAACCCTCTCTGGTCATTTTTAGGGCTTGTAATCTTTTAACCAGTTACTAAATGCCTTTTTCCTTAATTTAAACTCAAAACCAGGAAATCGTGTCCAAAGTTTAGTGAAAATCAGCGTATTTAAAAAATTAAAAACGTGGAAATTTTGTCGAAGGCCAGAAAAAGTCAGGGAATTAGGTAATTTTGAAGTTAGGGAAAAGCGAAAATAATCAGGGATAAGTCAGGGGATCCGAACATGACGAAATTATAGCAACCCTGCATATTGTCATTTTCCGGCCAAAGTATCACAAGCGCCATGCGACGTTTCAAAATTTCCGCTGCCATTTTATTTTTTTACAACAAAATTGTTGGTTGAATCTATTTCAAATTTTACTGAATTTTATCGTCAGCACGAAGAAAATTCAGTGAAATTTTCAAACAGATTCAACCAACAATTTCGCTGTAAAAATTAAATGGCGGCGGAAATTTTGAAACGTAGCATGACACTTGTGATACTTTGTCCACAAGGTGACGATGTGGTTTTTTTTTTTACAAACTCCTAATGCACACACCTCATCGCCAAGTCATGACGTCCAGTTTTGCGAATGATCGAGGAAAATATTGTCGCCATCTCGGAACGTCTGACGTCCCGCTCCTTAATTTTTACGTTTTTTAATCTGAGGTCAGTGCGCGCAACAACATCACACCACTCCCCGCAATAATAGAGAATTGTGACGAACGAACGATGTTTTATTAGAGCAGGAAATACTTGACGTCTGAATCACAAGATTCAGATTTAAAAATGCGTGCACCATCAACAAGACATATTTACAGCGCACCGCGTACTCATAATGACGCAAAACTTTATTATTTTATTGCTGCGTTATTCGTCTCGAGAGCCTTAAAATTCGAGAGTGATTTACAGTTAATTGCTCCTTAATTTGCTTTATTTGTGACCGGGAATTTGTGAGCGGTGCGGTGACCTAATGGTCAAGCGCACCGACCTCTCGTTGAACATTCATAAAATTGAAGCTGTCGTTTTGTTTGGTACTAATTTTTATGTTGTTATTTTTGTTTCAGGTATGTTGCGGAATGAATTCAAGTTTGAATCTTAAATGTTGGCCAGAGTTTCTTCATGTTACGTTCGAGTGTACTGCACGCGTGCGTAAATTCAGATGATATTATTAGCGGCTTGTCCAACATGCTTGTTTATATGTGTTTACGGTAATAGACTTTTGGAACCCTCTTAATGGTACTGCGGAACTGAAAATAAAAATTGTAGCATTACGTGGTGTCCACAGCATGTTCCCGTGTTCGCCTTCACTGTGAATAGGTAGGCAATCTCTCGACCTAAGAACACGTTTATTTGTATCCAGTCGCCTTACTTTTTTCATCATTATCATAATCCTTGATCCCCATCGCGGCGCGATGTTCTTACCGACAAAACAAAACTCAAATCTGACTTCCCTGGTAAAAATTGGCGATAGGAGCTGCGTTTCAAAATACCATAGGAGTTCTTACAGCCGACTAAAGAAGGCTATTAAAAATCATATAGCTGACTGTAGAAAGCGGAGCAAATCATATAGCCGGACTATACGGAGCTATAAAAAAGTATACAGTCGGGCTATAGTTCCTAGCGCCGGGCTTTACACTTTATCGTCATTGGCTATAAAAGGCTAAAAAAAATTGTGTAGAAATTCGTGTGCTTTGGAAATCATTAAGTTTGATACGGAACTACCTTAATATTTACAAAACACACGTTATATTTTCCTTTAAAATATATTTTCTTTTCATCAAATAAAATGAGAAAAGTCCATACAGGGTGTGCAAACATTTCAAAATCATGAGTTGAAAAACGCTGACTCCGCGAGATTGAATATTAGAACCTAACACAAAGCGGAGCGGCGACGCACTGGCGCCTACAAACCTAACAGAGATACTTCACGCATTGCGCAATGCGTGAAGTATCCCTGTTAGGTTTGTAGGCGCCAATGCGCGTTTCGAGCCGGCTGCCCAAGTGCCCACCCGCCGCGCCGCAGCGTGCCACGGCGCGGCGTCTGAAGCAACTATTTCACACCAGAGGTACTGCACAGTATCATTAGAAATTGAAGGCGCTCCAACATATTAAGAATGACAGGCATCTTTCAAAAGTACGGAGCTTTCCTCGCATAATTAATAAATCAAGATACTACGGCACAAAAAGGGAGCGGTAGTCCAAAAACTAACTAAGTCCTAGTATCGTAATTAGTAACGTTTAGCATAAACTTTATCGTCTGGCTGTTGCTTAGTCGCCATCGGCTATAAAAGGCTACAAGAAATTGTACAGCCGGCTACAGAAGCTATTGGAAATCTTACAGCCGTCTTTAGGTCTATAGTATTTTGGAACACACATTCTACTGCCAATTTTTACCAGGGTGCGTTTTGCAATTAGTAACTACTATATCAGGCTCAGTTTAGAAACAACGTATGTACTTTTTGTTTCCCTACGCACATAAGCGTCGATTCGCCAAAAATAGTAGTTCCTAATAATTGCAAAATGTAGTCCAATTGAAAGGTGCTTTTGGAAATCTTAACCCTTGGATACTAAGTGATGGACCACTAGACATATGATTTGTTCTATCTGCTGGGAATGCTGGGTCCAAACTTTCACGCGCCTAGCATCGGCACGGATCCGACCAGTGGTGTGGTGCTCTTTGCAATGTATCGATTGATCTGTCATTTAAACCTACAATAAAGGATCGATGAAGAGGCGAAGAAAATTATACATCTTTGGGTCAGAACTGCTATTACGCTTTGCTGAACATGGTCCGCGGTAACGCATGCACCGTGGGCATGACGTGCTTTGATTGGTGTTGATTGATCTGCCACTTAAACCTATGGAAAAGATCGATAGGCAGGATGTTCGCAACGAACACCTTAATAATCGATTCTTTACCGTAGCTTCAAATGGGAAAATATCGATAATCGCTCATTCATGCCTCGCCTCTGGATCCGACCAGATCTAGTGTTTTGTTTGGAACCATCGAATCTCGATACGTTGAATATCGCAAAAATGACGTAGCTACTAAATCATTCTATTGGTAGGGGAATTCCAGAGAAAAAGCTCAGACACAACGCAATGATTCGCCATTGCGTCTCTACATTATTTCGTAGTGGACTCATTCAACGACGCAGTCACTTAATCATCCCGCCGGCCGCCAAGCAGAGACATAGGTTTTGACTGTTGTTAAATATAGGATGATTCAAAATTCCCACACTAACAGAACAGTGCCATTGGCCATTGCCCCTATAACTTTGTAGCAATGAGACAGAGACTAGAGTACCTTTATTGGGAGAGAACAAACGGACTTATCTTAAAGGGACTGCGTTAAGCAGAAAGGAACCGAGCCACATCAGCTGTTGCCAAATTTAGTCGGGCAATTTCAATTTTTACATGAAAACGGTACTGCAGATTTTTGTGCAAATTCCAGTGAATTTTTCTAACAGTGCAAAGCAAATTCCCTCAAATTTCAAAGGGATCCGCACTAACGTTCTCTTGTAAAAAACTAAATTGCCCAGTGAAATTTGGCAATAGCTAATGTGGCTTGGTTCCTTTCTGATAAAGGCGGTCCAAAAATTGGTTTTTTTCTGTGGATAAATTCGGCATTGTTCGGGTGGTCATACGGCGTTTTTTCCGCAGCACAGAAGACAATTACAGTATGCAAGGTGTTACATAGATCAGGTTTTCCCGATTTATCCCAATCATGAAGGATTGAGGTCAATCAGGATTTTCCCGAATCTATCAGGATTTGACGTCAATCAGGATTTAATCCCGATTTCATCAGGATTTGAGAAAAGTCAGCCGTTCGATCGGATTTTTTAATCGAGCTATTTTTGTGAAGTTACATTCGCCTTGCGTGAAGTCAGAGTTAGATCAGGATTTGGATAAATTATGAAATCAGGATTTGGCAGTCAATATCAGAAAAAAATCAGGATTTCATCAAGATTTCCCAAAATGAAAAAAAAAAGAAAAAAAAAAAAAAAAAAAAAAAAAAAAAAAAAAAAAACTAGACACCCTGGTATGAAGATGGTGCGATACTTTTTGATCACCCTGTATTAAGTAGTGTGCATAAGATTGGCGGTCACGGGAGCGGAGAGTGCTTCTGCTCTTGTCATCTCGCGTGATGCTCAGCACTCGGGTGTTTGATTTACGGCCACCTGTTCAGTGTTCGCAACGTTGAGGCTGGGCATCCGCGAACTCGGATGTGATGTAACATCGGCGACAACCGATGCCTCACTTATCGGGCTTCGGCGCCACGTAATAATAGCGGATCCCCCGATCGCCCGGACGCTGGATCGAGTCGATCAGAGAGCTCGGACAGAATTTCGAAACTTTGAACGCTCGTAACTCCGTTTATACGAAACTTTGAGGTTCCAAAAGTGGTTTCATTGGTTTCCTCGTGAAATTTTCTTTCGGAAACACCTCCTGAAATTCAAAATATTACGAAGTAAACATTAAAATTTGCGGTTATAGTCGAAAATTTCGTGTCCGAACTCTCCAATTGACTCGATCTACTGTGCGCCGGAGCGGAGTATGTAGGTCTTACGGCCAGCTTTTCACATGTTCCGCACTGATGTGCATGCTGAAGGCTCTTTTTCATGGGCAAACTGGAGGCTTTTGAGAGGCTCATCGGTGTAATTGTTGACTGTTTAAACTTCGTTGGTCTGACAATCTTTGAAGGGAACCGGTGTATTTGGGACACATTATCGCACTGGAAAAAAAACCACATTGGATCTAGAGTCCAGACTCTTAGAAGAAGAGAAGGGCTCTTAATTCAATCAGATTTAAGCTTAAATCAAAAGGAAATCCGCTCAAATTAAGAAGCTTGGTTCTTGATTTAAGCTTAAATCTGATTGAATCAAGAGTATTTTTTCTTATCAATGTTTTCAAGAGTCTGGACTCTAGATCCAATGTGTTTCTTTTTCCAGTGCGATCAAATCTTGAAATTTTCAAAGAAGTTTGTCCAAAATTGGCTGAGAAATGTAAGAATTAGTGCCAAATTGAGAGCTCTCCTCTGCTCGTGAAAAAGGGCCTTACGGAGCCGCACATGGAACGGAATGTTTGTGCCTATTTTCCGAGCCCATGGGACCTTCGTTCGGGGTTAATCGGAAGTGCAAGCTACGTATGCACAATTGAACCGCGTTAAGCAGGAAGGAACCGAACCACATCAGTTCTTGCCAACATTAACTGGACAATTTAGTTTTTTACTCGAAAAAGGTTGTGCGGATTTTTGTGCAAATTTCAGTAAATTTTCTGCATAGTACGAAGCAGATTCCCTACAGTTTTCAAAGGAATCCGTACAAACTTTCTCTTGTAAAAAATTAAATTATCTAGTTGCACTGGAAAAAAAACACATTGGATCTAGAATCCAGACTCTTAAAAACATCGACAAGAAAAAGTACTCTTGGTTCAATAAGAATCTAGCGTAAATCAAGAACCAAGCCTCTTAATTTAAGCGGATTTCGTTTTGATTCAAGCAAAAATCCGATTGAATCAAGAGTATTTTTTCTTGTCATTGTTTTCAAGAGTCTGGATTCTAGATCCAATGTGTTTTTTTTTTCCAGTGTAAACTTGGCAATAGCTGATGTGGCTTGGTTCCTTTCTGCTGAACGCGGCTCAAATGAAGTTAGTACGAAGAACCTTTGCACACATTTCGCTGAAAATAATCTACCCACCCAAATAATTTGCTCATGCATCTTTTCACATGTTCCGCACTGATGTGTATGGTAAGGAGCTTCACATGGAATCGAATGTTTGCGCATAAGTTCCGATTCTGTGGGACCTTTGTTCAGGGTTATTTGGAATTGCATCACAATTCATATGCATAAATGCATTAAACACAAAAAAGCTCAGCAAACATCAAAACCTCCTGATGCATTGTGTAATCAGGAATGCATTTGATCGTATTTAACGAGAATAGCCCAACTGCATTGCTTGATTTTCCCTCAGATTATATTTTTGAAACCAAGAACTACACTACATAACGCCTTTGACATTTTGATGAATTTTTCCAGGTTGTGGAGAACATAGTTTAACCTTCTTAAGTCTCATTGTAGTTTAGTTTTCTGTTAAAAGTTTGCGTCAGACCTATCGACAAACAATTTTCAGGACAGAAATCAAATTTGAAATGAAGGAGTCGATTTAATAGCCCCTCTCCTCCCTTGCGGGTTGATCATCGAAATTGATCGACAAAACGATAGACGAAGGAAATATAGAGCGATCCATTGGTGGAAGTGGGTGGTTGCGATTGACAAAGGAGGCAACACACGAACTAACGGCAACCCCATGATAGGCCTTCTTTTTCTATAGCTTTGTCTATCAGTTTCATTAATCAGCCCCCTACGCTGCCCCCCCCCCCCTCCTATTGACGCCTCTTCTTATCTGAGGCAACATCACGCAAGACGCAAGAGCTTCATTGGCTCCACCATTCTTCGCAGTGGCGAGGAGTAATAATCGACCGTCGATATTTTCCCATTTAAAGCCATGGCAAAGAATCGATTAGTACGGTCTTCGTTGCGAATGCCCCGATGATCGATCTTTTTTCATGGGTTTGAATGGCGAAATAATCGATTCATCGCAAAGCATGCCTCGCCACCGATTCTCCTTCTCATCACTTCGAGCCTTTGCGAAACAAGGTCGCCAGTTTGTGCAATAAAACCTGGGTATTTTAAATGGATTCGGATGGGGAACACTGTTGATTTTTCAGCACAGTGTAGCAGCAATACTCCGAAAAATTAAGAGGGAGGCCTCTCGAGAAAGACTGGCGCGCAAAAAACGGCCGAGGAAAGTTTGTGAAAAAAGCCAATCGCCGAAATTGCGAGCGGGGTGACCCTCGCTCCGCGACCCCTGACCCGGGCACGTCTCTCCCTCAGCCGCCCCGCCCCCCTCCCGCGGAGATGGGAAATTACGCGCCGGTTTCGGATACGGTGTGATTCACTACTCTAACACCCCCCCCCCCCCCGCCATGTTCGGTGTGGGTTATTTCCCGGAGTTGATCCCGTGGGCCCGTGCGCTGAATTTAATTTGGCCCGGGTCAAGTGGACTCTTGCCTTGCTGCTGCTGCGGATAAATGGAGTATGAACATCGGAGTGTTGCCGAATTTCGGAGACAGGGTCACAAATTTTTGAGTAGAATGCCTACACGAGAAAAGTACGGACAAGTTGGTAATGGAGGATTTGCACACAAAAATTGTGTCGTTTCGTCTGAGAGTCCCTAATGAGCTGAGTCGCAGTATTTTTCATAATTTTTTTATGACATGGGAAATTGGCGAGAAATATATTAGGACTACATTTTGCAATTAGGAATTATAAATTCCGGCCCGGTTTAAAAACAGCGTATGTGCCATTAGTTTCCCTTTGCGCATAAGTGTTTTTTCAGATAAGCCAGAATTTTCAGGTCCAAATTGCAAAATGCAGTCCATTTAAAAGTGAGAAAATGTGCCGCCCTATGACGTCATCTGGCGGCATTTTCCATTTAAACACATGTATTCTAGCAGATTGGGTTATTTTGTCATATTTTCTCCAAAAATTGTTCTATTTAGAAACGGAACATATCCTCTTACTCAGTTTTCTTAGTAAAGTATCATTTTAAAGATGAAATTCACAAAATTTTAGACACCTGCAAATTCTCTATTGCGCCCAAATACTCTAAACGTCTCTAAATTAACGAAAACATATTTTCTTTTTGTTGAAATTCGGCAGCATCTAAATGCTCTTACGGTGTTTTTTTCTCAGCACGGCAGCGCGCGTTACAGCCCGTCGAATTTCCGGTTGCCGTGGTAACCCGCTAGATTAAGTTAATTTTTGCGTCCGATGATTATTGCGTGGGTTTTAGCCACTGCTCGACGGTAGACTTGAATGAGGATGGAGGCGCCCCCCCCCCCCCCTCAGCCCTTAAAAACTCGTTATCATTACGATGGGCATCAGGAATCCCTTTGTGATAGGCTCAACGCGGCCTCGAATCGTGCATCGAAGCGAATCGATTTTCCGATTTTCGCGATTGTTGATAGCCCGGTGGAAATTTCGCTGAAGTCATGTGGATTTCGCCACAGCCGTTATCTGTCATGCTAAGGAAAAACGCCGTATGAGCCTTTAGACGCTGCCGAGTTTCCTCCGATAAAAATCGGAACTTCTGAGAAAATGTGAATATTATTTTCCGAAAATTTCAGATAATTTTGCACGCAATCAGGGTGTCTAGCATCAGGAAAAACCGGAGAAACCGGAAAATATCAGGAATTTTGGCTGATCAGGAAAAACTCAGGAAAATCGGAAAAATCGGACGTTTTATCAGGAAGTTTTCTTACGCGAATCTCCTCAGCGGAGAAAGTCTTACTGCTTTTTGCCTACCGTGCCAGGAGTCGAGAAAAATCAGGAAAATATCAGGAATTTTCAAAATGAAAAAATCAGGATTTTTTTATAAAATATCAGGAAAAATCAGGAAATTATCAGGATTTTTCAAAATTAAAAAATACTAGACACCTTTGCAATTTAAGCAAGCACATCTAAAAATTTCATGGAAAAACACGCATGAATGTTGTCAAAAATACATGTTTTATCGAAGGCAATTTGGCAGCTCTCGGATGCTCATACGGCGTTCTTCCTGAGCCTAGAAATCGTCGCTCCTCTAGCGTAGGCGTATCTCGATTCTCGTATGAGCCCTCGAAAGCATGGAATTAAATGGAGAATAGGGCTCGTCCCAAAATAGAGATACGCCCTTACGTCAGGGGGCGACGTTACGAGAAAGCTCACGGTCAACGCTGCATGTAGGTCGTTTAAACAGAAATTTATGACAAAGGAGCTTTATCAAGAAGTTTGAGAGGTCCTCTCGTGGGCATGAGGGGATGAACCGAAAGTTGGCCGGTTTCACGTGGAGGTTAGTTCGGATAATTAATAGAGGGCTCGTGTAAATATATTGATAGTGTTTCGCAGAAACGTGGACATAATTATACATCCGGTCGTTCATAGGTAAGTCACCGGCAGATTTTTCGTTTTTGTTGTAAGCCAAAAACTTTGCTCTTTTCTGCTGAAAATAGTGTGTTTGATGTTTACAGGAAAAGGGACCAAGATTCACCGCTAAATACCGCAGTTTATCCATAGTAGTTTGAAACACTTTCAACGCTTTTCCATCTAATGTGAAAGCTTAATCTGAAACAAGCGGAATAGCTCTAATGCGTCCGTATTAGAGAAGCGCTCAGCTGCTTTCTATGTAGGCGCGTTTTTAAGTCCACCGAAGAGGATAGTAGTAGTAGTAGTAAAATAATTTTATTTTAAAGCGGTGCTTTAGCATCTAAGGCCATTTACACCTCTAAAGAGGGCAGTAACAATAATAAATTTACATGGAAATATCAGTAAAAATACAAAAGGGTTGAGGGGAAAGGTTAAATTTAGCACCGTTGAGATGAAAGAACTCACTCACCAAAATTTCAACCATCAATTTTGAAACAAATACACTATGGCTTAAAAAATTAATTCTGGAAAAACGATATTGTCCTCCGTGCTTCGACATCAGAAGCATTAAATAAAGGTATTGCAGATCATTTTATTCTGAATATGTAAGGCCCCTCTCCGCCATCTTGTTGTTGAGCTGGTGGGGCATTTGAACGCATCGCCACTAGTATACCAGAGTTCAAGAGGCAGGTTGAAATCGAAACCACTCCCTATCGGCTGAGCTCTCAAAATAGGGTATATTTGGATATCGATTAGCAAATCAGTTGTGCGAAAAGCGGAGGATTCTGCACGGCGTTTATGATACAAATATTTGAACTCTGGTGTGACCGGTGAAGTATCGCGCGAAACTGAAGGCGTTTTCGTCTGGTGACAACAGTTTGACGTTGCTTACAAGTTGTGAAGTCACAACAGAGCGTACCATGCCTCATTGCCTCGTATACGGATGGCATGAACCCGCATCCTCCGTCATTTTTTTAAGAAGAATGAAGGTTCACGATTCACCAAGATACAGTAAATTTGAAAGAGCATTTGCAAATGTTACTCCGAGATGCTTACACGATATTGGGAGGGAAACTATAAATTCAACCGAGGAATTGTGTTAAAGAACCAAAAAAGTCTATCACCACAAGTTGACTTCTGTCACGACTGAAATTTTCCGTCGCGCAATGATTTTCTTCTTTCCTACAACCATTTTTCTCAGCACAACGAGAATATGCCAAGGAAGCCTCTGATAAGAACTTTGATTTTTCCGAATGTCACATTCATATTTACCCAATAATACGCAACATTATAATGTTTTTCCGACCCTGATAGGCACTGCCCTCTGCTTTGTCATTCGTCATTTAAGGTACGACCTACGCTGTTTATCCCAGCTCTGCAAAAGTTCGACGGAATCTTTCCCTCGGACGGAGACCCACCGAGGCTACAAAATAAAATGCTAACTTTTCCGATTTTTTTTTCATTCCTCAAAATCAACAACGCAACATCCAACGGTTTTTTCCCGACCTAGGCCATCAGACTGCACTTTGGTGTCTGTAAGCGGATCGTGTGTTTGTATAAATCGTTGTATGTTTGTGTTAATCGATGTGTTTGTGTTAGTGAATGCTTTCCCGTTACCTTAGCAAGAAACAAGCATGTCCATATAGTATCTCCGTTACAGTTATGCTGTTTTAACTATGGATGACTGATAATTGCCCCCTCTCTGCTGCCTCTCGCGGGGATGCAAAGTCCAACGGAGCATTTGACGAGGCCTTTCGCCCATTTCTCCGACGCCTTTCACAAATCAGTCGTTTGTTTTCCGTCGATCGATACGCTCGCTTATATTGAGTAATCTTGTCACTCAGTTCGATTTTTCCCGAATTCTCGGATACTGAATCGTGAATTCAGTAATTTCCATCGATCGATACGCTCGCTTTATTGAGTAATCTTGTGACTCAGTTCGATTTTTCCCGAATTCTCGAATACTGAATCGTGAATTCGGTAAGTGCAGTGCTCTCTCGCTCGAATTACTGAGTTCCGTTTTGGATAGTGGTTCATTCGAACTGTTCAGTTTTCGTAAACTTTCGAGATTTTGACTTGGAGAGCCTTTCGCTCCACGATCTGTTTCTCTCTTTCGATTCGTAAAATTTGCGTTTTTCGTCGTCTCCATTCTTAGAGGAGGTTTTCATTCTTAACGAAGCTCAAACATGCCCGATAGAGGTGAGTGCATGATCTATTATGACTTGTTTTGTGCATGTTCATCGTAGCTCGAGTAGTTTCGAAGTTTGGCCGAAACATTTCAAGACCGTGAATTACACGCCCAACTCTCGACGCAGCCTTAACTTTCTTTCTTTGAACACAACATAGAATAATGTTTTTTTTTTTCCTCCAAGAAAACAGAACTCCTTAATAATCGACTCTTTACCTTAGCTTCTAATGGAGAAATATCGATTGAATCGATCATTTACGCCTCACCATTGATTAAGAATAGAAATGAGGAAAATCAGCGGGGGACCGTATTTAGATTTAGTAACGCTTACACCATGGTATTTTAATATCTACCCTGTCGCCCATTAAAACGCCCAATAGCACTACACCGAATGCACCAGTTGGAAAATGTGTAACACTAACTCAGACTATCTCCTGTATTTGTCATCAAAATCTTGTTAGTTAGTTTAGTAGCAAGGTGGAGGAATGGTGCTAGGTGCAAAACCGTGTTGGCGTGTTTGTTACATACAGTTCGGGCCATTTCCTAGTGTTTTTTTCTCGTTAGTTCAGTAGCTGTGTTCTAACTTTACCATATGCCTTGCGCCTAAATATAAAGGACACTACGCTAAATTTGACACTTGATCAAGTGGGGCAGCGATTTCTACTGAAACCTTCTTCTTTGTGAAATCCTTTTTCGTCATGAAAAATCATTACAGCCCTTAAAAATTGTACGTAGCGCCTGAAAATAATGCATTCCGCTAAGATAGCTCTTTGAAAAATTCCCAACAGAGCAGGATACTATAAATATTGAAAAATGGAATCATATCTCAGTGAAAGAACGAAAAATTATTCATCTCTGGGTTATTATATTACGCTTTGCTGAACATTGTCCGCGGTGACGGATGCTGCAGTGGCATGACGTGCTTTGCGATGTGTCGATTGATCTTCCACTGAAAGCTATGGAAAGGATCGATAGGCTGGGTGTTCGCAACGAGCACCTTAATAATCGATTCTTTAACATAGCTTCAAATGAGGAAATGTCAATCATTGATCATTCATGCCTCGCCCCTGGCTTGCTGCTCTATGGAATCCGGTCAGTGGCGTGGCGTTGCGTGCTTTGCGATATATCGATTGTTATGCCGTTTAAACCTATGGTAAAAGATCGATAAACAGGGTGTTCGCAGCGAACACCTTAATAATCGATTCTTTACCATAGGTTTAAATGACAGAACAATCGATACATCGCAATTCCCGCCACGCCACTGGAATCCGGCAAAGACACTCCTGAACCATGAAACTACATCTCCAGCATTGGAAGGCCATCGTTTATCAGTCCATCTCTACTGGAAAAAAAATATCCAATCCTTCAACCTTCTTTACTTTTTTTTTAAAAGAAATAGAAAAAATGATTGCACTGATCGTGACCATCTTGTAATGCTGGCCGGTAGATTTCATCATCCAAGAAGGAAATTTGGACTGAGTTAAGCAGAAAGGAACCAACCCACATTTTGGAAAAAATTGAGTTATAAGTGGTTTTGAACTCAACCACTGCTCTACTATCTATCGCCAAAAATTCAAAGTTTTCGTTGGAGCAAATTTTGCAGAAATTGAACTTGAAGTTTATTTTTTACATTGAGTCTTATGCAGGAGCCAAACTTTAAACCTCTTTTTCTCCGTTCGATCCCGATGTGGCTTGGTTCCTTTCTGTTTAACTCCGTCCATTTGTGATTCTCCTTTTATTCCAGTACGGTGACCCACTTTCGCTGGACTTTTTTTCGTCCGGTCCTTATTATATGCTCTCGGATAATCTCAAAACAAACACGTGAGGCCCTCTCATGCTACTTTCCGCGCTAACTGATGCCCTTATCAGTGCAATTAAATATACTCTCCGTTTTCCACTTATCAATTTGAATTAATAGACACGTACTTCAATTCCTCTCATACAGGCAAAGGAATAGGTACATCGCTAGAGTAGTCTGGATTTCTGGAAACGTTTTTGATGTATTATGTATTCGCGTTATGTCAGGTCTAAACGTGAGTGGGTGATAAGAGTTTGTGTTTACTTTTTCACCGGCGGATACCGCCACTCAAGTGGTGACTCCGTGGAACTCGAAATGGGATCTATGTTTACCTGTGATTCGTATTTATTCTATATTGAGTCCAGAAAGTTCTGAGTGATGTTAAACACTCACAGTCAGACCTGAACGCGTAGATGCAAGTCTATTATGCCGCAATCACACGCTGAATGTGGAAGCTGAATGTGGAAGTCATCGGCCCGATGCCTGCATTTTGCGCGTCACGCGCAAAATTTAGCAACGATTCTCAGCAACCATCGGACTAATGTTGGATTTGTCTGAACTATTTGAGTAGATTTGATACACATCTGGATGAAAATAACTCGAATTTGCGAAATTTCAGCCGTTGGGCGATGACTTGACTTCCACATTCAGCTTCCAAATTCAGCGTGTGATAGCGGCATTAATTTCACCTCCGTAGTCCATCGGAACCACCCTTTTCGACCAATAAGATCACTCAATTTTTCCTCCGTCATTATATTTCTATAGTTGTGTCTATCAATTTCAGTAATTAGTCCGTGCTTGGTCGCCATGAACCGTATTCTGCCTCGCTCTGCAGGGTGATCGTTGAACTTGATAGACAAATCTATAGACCAAGAAGACGAAAGGGATGTGAAGGGATCCTATCGCTGGAATAAGCAGGTGGTTGTAACGGACACAGGAGGTAGGTAGTAGAACAGCAACCCACGAGAGAACCCATAGTCAGCCCATCATTTTCTCCCTCAGTTTCTCCCTCATGGATGCTTCCTATAGAGGAAGCATCCATTTCAACAAATAGAATCCCTTCATACTCCCTGTGTCTTCTTTGTCTACAGCTTTGTCTATCAATTTCAACAAACGGCCCGCTAGTTGGGCCCGTGTGCGACATGGTACTGTCAAGCAACCGTTCCGTGTCTAGTTGTAGGATGACTCGGGCCCAATCAGCTAATTCGGATCCTGATTGCGAGTCCGGAGGGAACGGAGCTTGAGCCATCATCTCGTCAAGGTCCCCGGGGCGGAAGAAGGGGGGGGGGTCGGGGTTCGCCGGCGGGGGCGTGGCCGGGGACACGCCATCGTAACCGCCATCTTTCATTATTCAATTGCGAATCAGTGCCTGTCAATAACCTCGCCATGTAGAAAGCTCTTGCTTTCCTTCCTCCTTCATTTGCACGCTTTCGACCCACGTATCTGAATGTCCGCCTCCCCTTGGGTACCGATATAAAGAGGGAACGGACGTGTCGAAATGTGGAGCTCCTAGGGGCCAAAAAGGCAGCCAGCCTTCCAACACGAAAACTGTCATTGCCCAAAGAGTATCTATGTAGGGAGAGTACGGACATGTCGGAATATGGAGCACATAGAGCCCAAAAGAACAGCCGACCTTTGAAAACGGAAAATGTCACTGCCAATCTTCCGCAAAGATGAATGAATTTATGCAAAAACTAAGTCTAATACTTGATTTACCAACTTCGGATCGTATCTATTGTAATAATAAATCACTGTGGATATTTTGAATTCATAGGTTGGCTACCCTTTTGGGCCCTGAAAGCTCCATCATCTAACTTCAAAATTACCGACATGTCCGCACTCTACCAGTTTCGGACAAAGATGACCGAGACTGATCAAAAATGAGCGTCCTTCGCAAAAAAGAGTAAACTTATGCAAATACCAAGTCAAATATGTGTTATAATAATGAATTATTCTAAATAATTCGAGTTCTTAGGTTGGCTTTCCTTTTTGGCCTTAAAAGCTCCATGATCTAACGTCCAAAATTACCGACCTCTCCGCCTTCTCCCTAAATAGGTACTGTAGTTGCTCTCTTGTCTACAGCTTTGTCTATCATTCTATCAATAATCAGCCGGCTGGCGTGCAAGGCGGCGCGATTTTCATCCGTCCGGTGGCGGCAACGGATGCTGTGACAATTTCAGTTGGCGACAAACTAAACGACTGCACGCTGAATTTATCGCATCGGGTGCATTGCAGCGTGCAGCGTGCATCTTGCAGCGCGGGTACCGCGGCAGGGAACAGACGAAATCCATCCGCCACGCATGAATCGGATCCCTGGACCCTCCCCCCCAGCCCACCGTTCCCCGCGGGGGACACAGGCCCCCCCCCCCCCCCGGAAAATTTGGCACTCGGACGGCGACTGCAGATTCATTGATAAGCGCTCAAGTGTGCAGCGTGCATAGTTGCCGAATCGCGATGGCTTTGTAGTGTAATCTGCCGTGCTAAGGAAAAACGCCGAATGAACATTCGAGAGTTGCCGAATTTCTTTCGATAATATGATTTTTCTGAAAGAAAGTTAAGTATAATATTCTTTGAAATTTTCAGATATTCTAGATTAAAAAGTGTAAAAAATTAAATTATCTAGTTGCACTGGAAAAAAACACACTGGATCTAGAGTCGAGACTCTTAAAAACATCGACAAGATAAAGTACTGTTGATTCAATCAGAATCCAGCGTAAATCAAGAACCAAGCCTCTTAAGTTAAGCGGATTTCGTTTTGATTCAAGCAAAAATCCGTTTGAATCAAGAGTATTTTTTCTTGTCAATGTTTTCAAGAGTCTGGACTCTAGATCCAATGTGTTTTTTTTTCCAGTGTACAATATTGTCTCAAAAATTGGAAGATAACTATTCACAACTTTCCTAGTAAATTTATACTTTATCAATGGAAATTTGGCAACCCCTGAAGGTTCATGCGGCGTTTTTCCTTAGCACGGCAGTAATCGTGTGGAGATCGTGCGCTTTTCCGCTGTGTCAAGGATGAACGCCGTGTGAAAATTCGAGAGTTGCTAGATTTTCACCGATAAAATGTTGATTTTCGAGGGAAGTTGTTAATATTTCCTCTCGAAATTTTCGGATGATTTAGATCCGCTCGCTAATAAAATTTGCCGAAAAATTCGAGGAAGAATATTCACCGATTTCCGTGAAAATTCACATTTTATCGAAGGAACTTTGGCAACGGTTAAAGGCTGTTACGGCGTTTTTCCTTAGAACGTTTGTTTGAGCGAGTGAGCGGCACTGTGGCAACTGTGAGCTCGCTGATTGCAGTTGCTTGATTGTGGATCGAGGCTACCTTACGTTTCCTCGTTTCGCAGCGCTGTCCGTGCCAAGAACATTTTTTGCAGCAAAATTAAGTCTAATTGCACGCGAGAATGAAGTAAAGGCGGCCGTTGGGGTGTACTTATATAGGGATAGTACGGAAGTGTCGAAAGACGGAGCTCTCAAGGCCCAAAAGGCGGTCAACCCTCTAACACGAAAATATTAGAAAAATGCCGCGGTCAATTTTCGGATTCCTGTATCCACCAGTGGTGAATCAATTGGATCCCATTTAGCAAAAAGGAACCAGCGCGATTACGGTGTTTTCAAAACTATGCAACTTCTTCTTTTCTTTTAAAAATACTCAATATATGTACAGTATTCAAATTTACACAATTAATTTTCTTTAAAATCACACATTTTTTTTGTTGGGAATAAAAAAACCATTTGCTGTTCTGGAATATTTTGCAGATAATTCAAAAGAGACAACATTTTACAACACTGTAATCTCGCTGGTTCCTTTTTGCTAAATGCGATCGAATTAGCCTGCTCTTCAAATATATGGGAAAGGATCGATTATCAGGGAGCTCGCAACGAACACCAAAACAATCGATTTTTTACCATAGCTTTGAACGGGGAAAATTTCGGTAGTCTATTATCACGCCTCGGCACTGGTATGCATCCATCATGTCCAAAAATGTATATGAATGAGCGTCCTTCCGCAAAAATTAGTAAATTTACGCAAAAACCAGCAATTAGTCAAAAAAACGAACGGGAAGCAGAGCATTGCAAGTTCACGCCTCGCGCCATCGCGCCTTCAATTTTGCGAATACAACACGGGCGTCCATCAAGTACGAATAGTTGTATCTCTGCGCCGTCACCAACGCGCGCTCTTTCTTGCTTTATTTCCACATACATTGTGTTCGTTTTTGTTTGTTTTCTTTGAAGTGGTGCTTCAAGGCTAATCGAGACCAAAGCCCAAAAAAGGGGAGGCGTAATCGGGGCTTTTTTTATTGACTTTTCGAATCTGAGTGACAGCTCACTGGAAGTATAGGGAGGAACATTGAAAGTTAACGCCTCGCGCCATCGCGCCTTCAATTGCTGAAGATGCAACATGGACATCCATCAAGTACGAATAGTTGTATCTCTGCGCCTGTCTTCAACGCGCGTCCTTTCCCTTGCTCTTTTTCCATACCAGGTGAAGGGCACACTAGAAACAATATTACGAGTGTGTAATTTATCATATTGTAATGTCCTCCAAGCGAATAAACCTGCCAATCAGTCGTTTGGCGCGCTAATAAATTAATTGGATAGGATTTATTCGACTTATTTACAAGTGTTCATACAAATGTAGTTTCTGTAGCGCTTTAAATCTTGGATTGAATGGAAAAAATGACAATACAATTTGATGCATCGTGAAATTCCGAACAATGAGTGTTCCTAAGTCTTTAGACCTCTTCGCCCCCCTCACTCCTTAAAATTACGTTATATTTTACCTAAAAATCGGGATTTTCAGGTTTTCCATTTTGAGCGCTATTAGTAAAGATTTCCGCTATTTTTTCCATCACTCCGCCTGGACTTTTTCGAACTGCCTATGCTTTTAGATCCCTTCACCTCCCTCTTCTCTTAAAATTTCGTTATTTTTCAACTTAGAATAAGGATTCTCAGGTTTTCCATTTTGAGCGCTATTAATAAACATTTTCGGTATTTGTCCCATCACTCCTGCTCTATTTCGAACAGAAGGGAATTATTTGACGTGAAAAATAGAAATATTCCCGCCAGGAAGTACTGAGGTTTGTCTTCCGCTCAGGTGCGAAACTTCTTACGGCGTGACCATTTGGCGTCTTGAACGGGGGGCAGGGCAGTCGAAGCGACTTTGCCCAGATGCGAGGAGAAAAATGATTTTTCAAGGCGGCTTCAGCTTCCCGCGCCCAGCTTCAGTTTCAGCCACTGTTGCCACGAATATTTTTCCAATTTTTTTTTTCACTCACAGAAATTTTGTATCCGTTTTCGCGCAGAGTACCTAGATGGGGAAAGTACGGACACGTAGAAATGTGGAGCTGTTAAGGCCGAAAAAGGTGGGCAACCTTCTAACACGACAAACATTAGAAAAATTCCGCTTTCACTCTTCATCAAACTAAGGTTACCAAAACTGATCATAAATGAGTGTCTTCTGCAACATGGGGGTTATGAATGAGCGTTTTTCCGCAAAAATGAGTAAATGTATGCAAAAACTTAGTCAATTACGTGCTTTGAAACGGCGGGTCGTAACCACTGTAATAATAAATCACTCTGAATGATTTAAATTCATAGGTTGGCTGCCCTTTTGGGCCCTAAAAGCTTCATGACCTAACCCCCAAAATTACCGACTTGTCGATACTCACCCCATATACAGGGCGACTCAGGGTTAAATAGCCAGACTGCAGGAGCGTGTTCTATGTGTCAAAAAAAGACTTTTCTGTTGTAAATTGAGATTTCAATTTTTTTAGATCCTTTATGAATTCAGAGCATAAAAGTACAAATTTTCGTGAGATTTGGTTCACAATCGTTGCCGAAATTCAGGAAAAACTGTTACGTTTCCGAAATTTTGGGGGGCCGTAGCTTCGACTGGGGGCATTTTCGGAAAAAAACTTTATACTACAAAAAAGTCTTATTTTGACCCATAGAACACGCTCCTGCAGTTTGGCCGTTCAACCCTGGATCAACCTGTATAGGCACTCTATTTTTGCAGGCTACCCTCTAATTAAGCTTACATACATACATATCAAGCCGCTACCTCAGCGCACAAGAGCGCTCTGCGACTCCAAATCGCCATCGGAATCGATCCTCCCACAAATCACCGGGCAGATTACACCGTCTGATCTCCCCCTCCAGTCCCTCCTGCCAACCTTTTACTCGACGTCCGAGATTGAGTAATAAAATCTGGAGTGTCTAATTAAGCTTTATTTTCTAAATAATCGGTATTACTCGGATTTGTATGTGTCCGTATCGGCATCCATGTGGAGCTTTTTGTCTATCTCAAGCCTCCGAAGTAAGATCTGTACTTGCCGCGTGGATGGCGGCGATGCGGTTCCGAGTCCTCACCTCGCTCATGACAACTCATTGCTAGTTATTTTAGGCCCTGCTCCGCCCTCTTTATTCCGCCTTGCATCCGAGCATTGAATCAATGTCAGTGCAGCGCACTTGGCAGAGTTGCCACTTCGGGCTCTAAAATGAACCATCAGCTAAGCTAAGGGAGGGCTAAAACCGAAAAAAGGGAATTCGTGACGATCTAGAAAAGTCAGGGAATTGGTGGGAAAAGTCAGAGAATTTGTGAGAAAAGTCAGGGAATTTGTTGGAAAGGTCAGGGATTACGTGGGAAAAGTCAGGGAATTTGTGACGACCGAGAAAAGTCAGAGAATTCGTGGGAGAAGTCAGGGAATTCGTGGGAGAGGTCAGGGAATTTCTAACTAATCTACCAATCACCAGAACATATCACCGATCGTCTGACTGTTCTCCCTCTCTGGTAATGTTTAAGGCTTGTCGTCTTGTAACCAGCTTTTGAATGCCTTTTTCCACAGTTTGATCTCTAAACAATGAAATTTTGTCCGATGTATAGCAAAAGCCAGCGCCTTTTTTTAAAGAGGTGGAAATGTTTTACGAAAGTCGGGAAGAGACAGGGAATTAGACAATTTTTGACTCACGGAAAAGCCAAAATATAGTCAGGGAAATTGAAGATCAGGAAAGTATGGCAACCCTAAAACCGAAATCTTCTAGGGATCGGGCAAAATCCGAGGGAATCAAGGGATTCGTCGAGGAATTGGTGCTGTTCAGTGGCGGACCCTGGCGTTTGAACAGCTCTTTCCAGCTTTTGCTGATCTTTGAGCTTGAAGCATCCATACGCGATTCTGTGACTAGCGTAAGCGATCCATCGCAATGGTTGCCATCTCTCTTCATGGCAGTCTATTGTCTCTTGGTAGCCCATCATTGACCTCAGGCAGTTTTTCCAATTCGCTGACCCCTCTCCCCCCTCGTGTGAGAGTTCCTCTCCCCCCGCTTCCCGCCCTCTTTAGTCTAGTTCTTAGACAGTCCTAGACCTCTCCCTTCCCAAGTACCCGCGTCACGTATAGACGGATTTTATGAGAGAGTACGTGCTTGCATTCGAAAATTGAAACTTTTGATCGCGAAGTCTGCGCCTTCAAAATCCTTGGCATGCAACCAACACACCAATTTTTCTTGTATAGCGCTTGGAGTTACCTCACTCCCTCAATGATCTGCCTCGGCTTAAGTTTCCAGCAGAACTAGTGTTGTGTGCTGGTTACACGCTCAAATTCCCATCAATTTCCGATCAAATGGTGACTGGTGCGCACCATCTACCACCAAATTTCTGCGGCCTGTAAAAATTTGATGGTAGATGATGGAACTGTGGGGCTCATCCTTCATCTGATTTCCACACAACCGTGCTTATTTCAATCAACACGCTGTTTTGATTAATTTTACTCATCAATCTAGATAACTCTCGACCGCCATCTTAATCATCATTTTGATCGGAATTTGATGGAAATTTGAGCGTGTAACCAGGCCATAAAATCCAGTGGCGAGGCGTGAATGATCGATCATCGATGTTTCCCAATTTGAAGCCGAGGGAAAGAATCGATTATCAAAGCGTCCGTTGAGAACACCCTGTTCATCGATCCTTATCCATAGGTTCAAATGGCAGATCAATCGATATATCGCAAAGCACGCCACGCCACACAGTGGATCGAGTCAATCAGGGAGGTTGAACCTGAAATTCTTTCCTAAAACTGCAAATTTTGATGTTTATTTTGTCACATTTTAAATTTTGAGGGGTGCCCTTCGAAGAAAATCTCACGGGAAAACCGACAGGACCCCTCATAAAACCTCAAAGTTGTGTATAAGCGGAGTTATAAGCTTTAAAGTTTTCAAATTTTTTCCGACCTCTCCTACACTGGAAAAAAAAACACATTGGCTCTAGAGTCCAGACTCTTAAAAACATCGACAAGAAAAAATACTCTTGATTCAATCAGATTTAAGCTTAAATCAAGAACCAAGCCTCTTAATTTGAGCGGATTTCCTTTTGATTTAAGCTTAAATCTGATTGAATCGAGCGTCCTTTTTCTTGTCAATGTTTTCAAGAGTCTGGACTCACAATCAGTGTATTGACTCGATTCACTGTGCGCCGTTGGTAAAATCCTCATTCCGAGAACGAAAAAATTAGTTCACCTCGCATTTCCTCAAAAGGATTTCCCGTTCGATGAGGAGGATCCTTCCGTATTCGGACTTATAACTTCCAGTTCGGAGCAAAAATCTGAACACTGTTTGGTTTGGATCGGATTCAGCTTCGGGACTGTTTGTACAAGTGCACGAGATTGCGTAGAGCGCAGTCGAGGAAAATCGCACTTTTTATCTGTGCGCCTAGTGTAGTGGTTTGAAATTATTCAAACTGGAGCCAATCCGACTCAAGGTCAATGTCAGCTCACACTTGTCTGAATAGCGGTCCCCTGTCCCCAACGATGCCGCCATCCTAACCAGTGGCGTGGCGTGAATTGCGATATATCGATTGTTAAGCCATTTAAACCTATGGAAAAGGATCGATAAATAGGATGTTCGCAGCGAACACCCTGCCTATCGATCCTTTTCCATGGGTTTAAATGGTATAACAATCGATATATCGCAATTCACGCCACGCCACTGATCCTAACTGCAAATACACTCTCTCTTATTATTATTGGCCGAGTGCGAAGTTTCGATGCCAAATTCTTACAAGGCTCACTTCAAGCCTCGATTATGGAGGAGTTCAATCGTAGAGCCTTGGGAAATGTATCTTTTTCCCACGAAGCTTTTTTTCACCACAGCGGCGGCTCGCCGAACTTGGCAACACTGTTTTTCCCTACATTTAACGCCATTATGAATAATCGATCTTCTGTGAGGCGGTTTGCATCGCCTGACATCGATTACTATCGATTATTTTACATACGTTTAAATCGAAAAGGCCCAGTGTTATCAATAAACAGGAATCTCCCCTAATTTAACCGGGACACAAGCACAATGCTGCCGTGCTATAGAAGAACCTCGTATGAACATTCGAGAGTTGCCAAATTTCCGTGGATGAAATGCTTATTTTTTAGGAAAATTATGAATATTTTTCCTTGAAATTTTCAGACGCTTTAGATTAAATTACAAACAAAATTATCTGAGAAAATGGCAGAAACAAACTCAAACATTTTCCTGAAAATTTGTGATTTCCGAAGGGAAACTTGGCAACGCCTAAAGGCTCATACGGTGTTTTTCCTTAGCACGGCAGAATGAGCAGCGGCTCGATTTTTGAATCGATATCGAATGACCATGATCGATAAAAAACATGGCTGAGATAGGAATTTTTTCGGTCAGGATCATTCGATAACGATTCCATAATCGACCCGCAAAATTAGTAGATTATTCAAATTTTAAAGAGATGTACGGCGAAAAGTTGAATCTTTGAGGTTTAATTGCTGGTATTTTCAATATTTATAAAGCTAAAACTAATGGTCCGCCTCCTAGTCTCTCGGCGGAAGCTCAACAACATTGACCGAAAATAGTTTCATAGCATCCAAAACTTTCGGCTCCCATCTTGTTTTTCGTTTATTTTGGCCCCCTGTTTATCATCCTGATAGTTCGACCATTTTTGAATCGAATGATTCTATTGGATGTATTACAACTTGAAAGACTATTCTCCTTATTACTATTGTTAACCTATCCTCATTATATCTTATATTATTATCTTTAACTTATTATTATCGTTTTGTTACACTAATGTACTATCGTTTCTCTCTTTTGTTTCAGGTAAGACTTTTCTTCTTTGAGTCATATCGCAATGAGTAAGTGTATCGACTTTTTTTTTTCTTCTTTCTTTCTTTCTAAAACCCCTCTCAAATTCTCCTGCAGCTGCTGGTCGATTGTCGAATTGTTATCAAATGCTGATCGAGAAATGTGTGTGTCACAATTAGCAATGATTTCTATCGATCAAGATTATTCTATATGGATTCAACGATCGGACCGCTGAAAGTAATTCAACCCTGAATATTAGAAGGAAGAAAATGAACATTCAACTATGCACTACTGTCGTGCTAAGGAAGAACGCCGTATAAACATTCGAGAGTTGCCTTTCCCTTGATAAAATATGTATTTTTGACAGCATTCATGCCCTGGTAAAAATTGACGATAAGAGCTGCGTTTGAAAAAACCATAGGAATTTTTATAGCCGGCTGAAGAAGGCTACAGAAAATCATATAGCTGGCTGTAGAATGGGGAGAAAATTATACGGCCGGGCTATACGAAGCGATAAAAAATTATGCAGCCGGGCTTTAGTTCCTATCGCCGGGCTTACACTTTATCGCCTGGCTGTTGCTTTTTCCCCCATCGATTATAAAAGGCTATAAGAAATTGTGTAGAAATTCGTGCGCTTTGAAAATCATTAAGTTTGATACGGAACCACCTTAATATTCACAAAACACACGTTATATTTTCCTTTAATATTTATTTTTTTTTCATCAATAATCCATACAGAGTGTGCAAACATTTCAAAATCATGAGTTGAAAAACGCTGACTCCGCGAGATTAAATATTAGAGCCTAACACAAAGCGGAGCGGCGACGCACTGGCGCCTACAAACCTAACAGGGATACTTCACGCATTGCGCAACGCGTGATGTATCCCTGTTAGGTTTGTAGGCGCCAAGGCGCGTTCCGCCTGCCGCACCGCAGCGTGCCACGGCGCTTGAAGCAACTATTTCACACCAGAGGTATTGCACAGTATCATACGAAACTGAAGGCGCTCTAATATACTAGGAATGGCAGGCATCCATCAAAAGTACGGAGCTTTCCTCGCAAAATAAATCAAGGTACTACGGCCCTAAAAGAGAGCTGTAATCCAATAACTCACTAAGTCGTAGCATCCGTAAATTAGTGACGTTTTAGCATACACTTTATCGCCTGGCTGTGAGTTGCTTAATCGCCGTCGGCTATAAAATGCCACAAGAAATTGTGTAGCCGGCTATAGAAGCTATCGGAAATCTTACAACCGGCCGTAGGTCTATGGTATTTTGGAACACAGATTCTACTGCCAATTTTTACCAGGGTGCATATTTTTCCGTGGAGTTTTCAGATATTTTAGATTAAATTGCGTACAAAATTCTCCGAAATTTTGGAAAATAAGAGTCGCAAATTTCCTAGTAAATTCGGTTTTTAGTTTAATTTCGGAGGAAATTTGGCAACGTCTGAAGGCTCCTACGGCGTTCTTCCTTAGCACGGCAGAATACGTCTTCAAATCCGGGTACGAATCTAATAAAGTCATACGCAACATGCGTGTCGTATTCTACTGAAAATCTAGAAAGCGTTTTATTCACAAAATATATATATATGAGTCGCTTTTACAGCGCTCTTTGGCGCTTTACGACGCCTAATCGCCACAAAGCTCTATCTTCCCACAGGTCATCAGGGAGTTGACAATCTCTTATCTCATTTAACACCCCCTGTCGCCAACCTCTCACTGGGCGTCCCCTACGTTTCCTACCAGGAGGAACCCAATGAAGCATCTTTTTTGGCAGCCTCTCTTCAGTCATCCTATTGACATGACCATACCAAACAAGTTGTTTGGTCATGACGTCGAACACGATGTCATTTTCGACTTCCATTATCTGACGCACTCTATCATTACGGACCCGATCTCTCCTAGAAATTCCTGCCGACCGTCTCCAAAAATCCATCTCCGTTGCTCTTAGCATATCCTGTGTCCGTTTCTTCAGCTGCCAAACTTCACATCCGTATGTTAATATACTTTTGACTACAGCGTTGTATATCCTCCTCTTGTTATCTTTGGAAATCCGCTGATCCCAGAGGATTCCATTTAACATCGCTATAGCCTTCCTTGCTAAGGTGTTCCTTTCCCTGATAGCTTGATCCGTCCTTCCATCCTGGGTCAACCGTACTCCCAAGTACTTAAAGTGCTCGCAGCCTTTGATCTGCTGCCCATCCTCCAACTCAATGCTTTGCTGATCACCGCCAAAAGTCATCTTCTCAGATTTGGATATGCTGACTTCCAGACCCCACTTCCGATACACTTCTACTAACTTGCGCATCATGTATTCCGCGTCATCTTGATCTTGAGCAACTACCACCTGGTCATCAGCAAAGCACAGAGTAAACAGAGTTTCGAGAGCAACCAAGGGGACACCCATACCGGAGCATTTCTTTTTCCATTCTTTCAGCACGCACTCGAGATAAATTTTAAATAATGTTGGCGACAAACACAACATCCCTGTTTTAAACCCTTAGTCACATAAAATCCCGCTGACAACCCCCCATGGCACTTAACTTTGGTAAAACTCCCTTTATAAAATCGCTTAACAGCGTCAATCAACCCCCCGTTAAAATTCGATTTTTCCAAGGCCTCCCAGAGTTTCACCAACGGCACAGTGTCATACGCCTTCTGGAATGCCTTCTTATTCACAAAATGCCAACAATTTTTCCCAAGTATTTACGTAATTTTTCCCAGCATCGTGTCAGCAACCGGCCGGTCTTGTGATGTAATTTTCCCTCACGATTCGGAACTTGCAGCGATGTCGTCCGTAATCTGCGATGATATTATTCCGATTTGGCGGGCTTTAGTTGTATAATCGTGAATAGGTTAGCAATAAATCCTTGTTTCGAGCGCTTTCCGAGGGATCTCGTAATATTGAGGATTGCGAGTTATTAGTTTTGTATAATGTATAAAAACACATCTCTTCGCGGAAAGGATCTGTATTCAGATCAACTGAGTTTTGTCTATCAGTAGAGATTTCTAAAATTTGGCAACACCAGGCTCCTTTGACTTAAATGTGTGAAATAGTCGATATCGATCTGTCGCAGGGAATCGGCAATCGCCTACAAATTGCTATCTGTTTGTGTTGAATGAGAAAATGTAACAATTCAGTTCAGTTCAAAACGATCACTTCAATAGTCGATTCTTTACCACAGCTTCAAATGAGGAAAAATCGAAAATCGATCATTAACGCCTCGTCACTGTGCTGCCGTGCGAAGGAAAAACGGCGTATGAACATTCGAGAGTTGCCAAATTTCTCTTGATAAAACATGTATTTTTGACGACATTCATGCACATTTTCCTTTGAAATTTTCAGATATTTTTGATTAAATTGTGTACGAAATTGTCTGAAATTTTAGGGGAAAAATATTCACAATTTTCCCTGTAAGTTCGGTTTTCATCGAAGGAGATGGCAACGTCTGAAGGCTCATACGGCGTTCTTCCTTAGCACGGCAGTGTGCTCCAGTCTACACACTCGCGAGTGTGTGTGGTGGAATCAGTGACCTTAGTTGGGTTTGATTAGGGTAGGCCACTAAACTAGCTGCCTGGCAAAGCTGAGAGTATCACCGGGCTTTGAAGGCGTTCCTAGCCGAGTTGGTGCGTTTGAAGTTTTGCATTAATGAAACCTATCCTGTCGAATGACATCCGAATACCGACCTCAATATCATAGAAATTTTCTCTTGAATTTTCTAGATACATTAGAAAATGTTGTGAATTCAATTTTTTGAAAACTTTAAAGAAAGAATCAATTAATTATCTAGGAAATTTATATCTTACATCTGATGAAACTGTGACAACATTCTAATGCTTCTAATTCCGACAAAATCTTTCTTTTTAAGAAAAGTTCTCAGTATTTTCTATTTGTTCTACTTTGAAATTTCTAGGTGCGGAATATTTAAATTTTGAACATAATAATTTGAAAAATTCCCAGCAAAATATACGTAAGCTATCGAAAAATATCAGTTTCTATCGGCAGAAATCATTCAATTGCTCCTCCACGACTTAATCCTTGACAGCAGTAGATTACTAAATTTTTTCTGCAGTATTGCAGGTTATAATTTTTAATAATTTTGTTCATAATGATGCTGTGCCTAGAATAAATTAATATATAGTCCATTACTGATAGTATTTCACGGCCGTAAGTACTTCATTAAGCGTACACAATTTCCCACAGGCCAAGTTTTTTTACCTCTCATCTAGGCTGGAAAATTCCAGTCTCCGTGTCATTTTGAATTTTGAATTTTTTTCGGAGGTAGTGTGAGATAAGTGGAAATTTCATGAAATTTTTTATCACCCAAAGAACTTTCAGCCTCATCAGAGACCCTTCACACACTCACGCAACTGATGCGATGTGTGCAATCTCCCTGAAAATTTATCTCACACAGGTTTTGAACAAGTTTCTATGTATTTCTCGAGACTTTTCTGAATTTTTATTCCTCTCTCATTTTTATAGACCAGTGTTCCGTTTAAGCAATAATCTTTGTTTTCTTACAAGGACCGGAAATTTCACTAACCAGCCGGCCATGAAAAGGCACAATCCATGAATCACTCACATAAACTAGAAAAAAACATTTATTTTAGATCTCAAATAACAAGAAAGAACTCCAGGAAATGTGGCCTGAACTATATTTTTCAAGGTGCAGGGTGTCTGCAGGTCTGGAAAACCGGGAAAACCGGGAAAAATCAGGGAATTTGATCACTGTCTGGAAAACCGGGAAAAGTCAGGGAATTCGATTGAAAAACTGGTGAAAGTCAGGGAATTTTCGCAATTCGAACATTCCGCGGCTATTTTTGCTCGTCATAGCCGAATTGGCCGAGTAGCGCGCTCGCGTGGCTGATAATGTAAACTGCTTTGTTCAACCAGTTTGCAACACGGCCGCTAGGTTCGCTAATGTGTGTTTTGAGTGACTTCGCATTTTTATTTAAATTTTCTAAGGTGAGTGCCCCAGTTTTGAGCAGATGGTTAACATGGGCGGAAATAGGGCCCCCCTCCCCCCCACAATGCTGATTGGCCCCTTCCAAAAATGTCAAGGACCCAAGCTAATAATTAACTTTGAGGTAAAAGGCATATGGAATGTAATAAATATGGGGTTAATCCCAATGTAATCGATCAAAGATGTCAGAAAAATGAAAATTACTTGCAAAGAGAGCAGCTTCCTCCGAGTAAGGAACATGGAATGCAGTTTGACTGTATCCGGTTGTAGTTTTTTCGCGCATTTTAGCGCAATAATTGTTTTCACGAGAGTTAAATTAAAATATATTCAATTAAAACCCTCAGTAAGATTTAAAACAAGTCAGCAAAATTTCTGTCATCTTTAATATTTAATTCCATTTAATTTTTCATTATGAGAATGGCTTTAAATTGCTCCCAAGACGTTCTAATTTTCAAAAATTTTCCGGGGGAGACCCCCTGGACCCCCCTCTGCAGGTGGGGGAGTCCCTCCAGACCCCCCTTAGCCCAAGCCTTATATCCTTCTGTGTCCCCCACCCCCCACAAAAAATTCCTAGTTCCGCTCATGACGGTTAATCAATTTTTTCAGTAAGTTAGGAAATTTAATGAAAGTGCTGGAATTTTAGTTTTTCTTTAAACTGAGTAAAGAAATATTTAATTAATGTCAACTGCATTTTGCATGAAATTTTTCTGGTTCTTAAATAAACAATGTTCACAACTGGTGCATCCACCCTGTAGAATACTATTGGTTGTTGAGTCTAAGACAAATTCAATACCAACAATAGGTTCATATAAGGAATGGAATCTATTGAATTAATTGACTTTTTTTTTTTTTAAAAAAAAAAAAAAAAAAAAATCCCGAATCAAGCAAAACCTAAAATCGAGAAGAGACTCGTATTTCCTCTTGATTATAGCAAAATCTGCCTGAGTTAGGCACATTTACAACCCTTGTTTTATATTTTGAAAAAAAGAGACTTGTATTTTTCAGGGCACTAAGTAATATGCCAATATTTATGAAACCTCCAGGATAAACTATAGTTTGAATTTTCCAAAGTATACGGGGCGATATGTCACAAAAGAGAGCGTAGTAGAGCTTAAAAATTAAATTTTGGAGTTGAATTTTGCTCTGAGTATACCATTTTGGAATTAGCTTTATTTTGAGTATTTAGGATCTCGTTCCTTTCAAAAGTATTACTCAACTCCTTCCAACGCCATGGTAATTCAGAATATGACTTTACGGGGTCAATTCCTAAGGATAGTTTTTATTAAATATTTTTTAACCAGCTCATCGTATGGCTAAACCCAAAAAGTCAGGGAATTTTTGTCATTTTTTGTCATGGAAAACCTGGAATTGTCCAGGGAATTTCATTCTGAAAATCTTGTAGACACCCTGAGGTGGTAAAATAGTGCTGGGTTCACACTATTTTGCAAGGAAAAAAGGCTAAAACTTTCAATTAGGGTCAAAACAAATTTTAAGCATCAATGGGTGTCGGCACAAGACTGAAGGGGGAGAGTGTCTACCTCAAGTAGATGCATTTGAATATAAATAAATACGTCAATTAGAGTCTCCGGCCATTGAAATTACCATTAATATGCCGTGCCACTAGCACCATTTTCCTTGGGAAACCCCGGTTTTTTTACCACTGTGTGCGCTAAATTAAAATACTACATCCATAACTTAAAATACACCAACTGGCGAGTGAAGAAAGGCGGTTAATCCCTGGCTCCGAATTCTCATAAATGATATCATCAAAAATACCCAGCCGGGAGGCCAGTTTATTTACTTTCTCGTATTGCGGGGATTTTTAAATCTCTCGATTCTTATACCAGTTTTTATGAGCCTTGAACGTTCTAAGATCATTTATGTACGAGCACGTAGTAACTAATGGACATATCAGGTATTTTAATCGACCAGTTTGTTTGACCATAGGAAAATACTGCTGTGATTCGTTTGATAATGGGAAAGCACCACTTTGCTGAAGAAATGCGTCGTATAAATATTTTTTCCATCTACTGTTAAATTTCTTCCACTAGCGTATACATTTTGTGGAAAATTTGTGACTTTCCTTCTTGCGCTGAGAAAATTTCAATTTGAGTCTGAGGAACTTCTATTGAATATTTCTCCCAAAAGAATTCCGGCTTTCTCAAAAAAAATTTTTTCAAGGTACCATAAAAAATCAGGAGAATCCCAAAAGAAATTTAAGAAGATACCCTGTTTTATCAGGAGAATCTCGACAACATTCAATTCCTCTCGGAAAGTAGGTAGCAGGAGGAGAAAGCCACAACCCTGAGGGAGGCTGCAGGAAGACTTAAACCGCCAGTTCAACCGCAAAACCGCTCAGTTTCCAAAGGGATTTCGCGGTAGTTGCGTGGTTTCATTCAGAACGGAAAGGAAACGCTCTTGAGTAGCAGAAACGGCTCTACTTTAATTAAAACTTCATGCACATGTCACAGGCAAATAGTAAAATCAGGCACTTTGTCAAATGCCTAGCCAAAGAGACAAACATTCTTACTTAGGTTGAATTTCTAATTATTTTCCTAATTTAAGGCAGAATAATTCATAACTCTTGTAAGAAAGAATTATTTGTAAAAATTTGCATCTTACAATGGTACTTTATACGATTTTTAACTCCTGAACGAGCATTGATCTTGAAATTTGCAGCATGCCCGTGTATATACAATTTTTTTAAAATTTTAACAGTCAAGTATATATAAAGCATTTGAAGAGGAATAGACAAGAAGTGGTTGTAGGTTTGGTCAATTCTCACATGCAAAACATTGGAATCTTGTGAGCTCTTCTTCATAAATCTACAAAATTTCGTTAACGGTCGAAATTTGACTATCTTCCTAGGCATTTGACAAAATATCTGATTTGATTAATTGCCAGGGACATACATATCGTCGTTTCCCAGACGTAGAACTCCATTCCATAGTTGCAAAGTTGACTCTAACAATTCGATTTTTTCCAAGAATATACAAATGAAATTTTCGTCAAAATTTTTTCTGATCTTTGCATGAGATCAGAAGATAAACCAATAAAATTTTCAGCTAGAAATGCCATCGATTCTCCTGGTTGAAATGCAATTTACGAGGAGAAATTTGGCAACATTGAAATGTAGTTACGTTCTTTCGTGAGAAGAGCAACGATACACTGAAAAAAAAAAATCTCTGTGTATTTACTAAGAAAAGGGTAAAATTACCAAGAATTCAGGGTTCTATTTGATCCCAGTTTTTTCTTGGTAAAATTCCCATTCATGGAATTGGTAATTTTACCGTGAAATCTCGGTAAAATTATTGAGCTTTCTCGGTAATTTCACTGGATCTTGGTAAAAACGCCAATATTTTTTATAGACTGTGGTAGAATTACCGAGATAAAATGGCAAAGTTACCGGGAATTGATTACCAATAAAAGTGGTATTCTTACCTGAAAAAGACAGTAAAAATACCGGTTTTTAGGTAAGCTTATCAGTCTGTCTCGGTAAAATTACCAATAATTGGTGAAAAAAGTGAGATGGTAAAGGTACCAACGGACCGTGGTAAAAACGCCGAGAATTTTTTTTCAGTTTATACCCGCAAGTTTTTTTACTAGCACGGTAGATTCGCATGGGCGGAGGGGGTTTCGCGTCGGCGAATCAGAGCTCGGTGTTTTCATGTCGCGGTGCAGCTTTCACAGGCTCCCCCGCTCCGCCAGGAGGGGGGGGGGGGGTTAGCGAGAGGAGGGGGGGTCGGGGGGCCCCGGCGGCTGAGCTCCTGTCGTGCCGATAGCGGTCGATCAGTTGGTTCTCTAGCTTGCAACGTGACGGAATTGAAGTAAATTTCAGTTTTCGAATTGACTTCGATTTCTCGCGTTTTTCCCAGAGTTTTTCCGCGTGTTTTTGCTCCATTAGCTCGCGGTTTTCGTCGACGGTTTTTCGGTGTGAATTCGTCTGTACGAGTCGCCTTTTAGGAACCGTTTTTTTACTCGGCGAGTTTTCCTTGGATTATCTCGTTGGTTTTTGATCGTTTGCGATCTTTCGTTTTTCTCGTTTTCGTTTTTGGAATTTATTGGTGAGTTTTTTTGTTTGTTATTTTATTTTTGAAGCATCCTAAGTACAAAGTGCATGATTGAATGTTCGACTGTTGTGAAAGTAAATCGAGTAGTGAATGGATAACTTGAAAATTTCAGAAACGTAGTATCTTAGCTGATGTGTCCGCATCAAAATTTCACGACGCGACGATGGAAACATGTAAATATTCCAAATTAGATTCCTACATGAGAAACTAGAGATTTCTAAACTCGTCAGTTCAAACTTCCTGCTTTTGTTCAAACCAACAATTTTCCTGTTATGAAACAAATTCTAAAATATTCGAATTTGGGTCGTTTGAGAAATGAACAATACAATCTCAATAAATTGTTTAGAAAAGTAGGGAGAACTCATACATAACTGTACAAAGGAATTCTTTCAATATAGGTTCTTTTTTATTTAAATTTAAAATTGTCTAAGTATCAGCAAGGTAATTGTAGGGTCTAGTGCATAAGGCTTTTGGGACCATTTTTGGAAATATTGAGGAGATTTCCATTTTGAGTAAAACAGGTGTCAAAACAGCTCCAATAATTTAAAACTTTGAGCTAAAAGAATGCTATCAGAATTCAAAATTCAGTTTTAGAATACCAGTTTAAACTTCTTTCGAGTCAGAAAGCTCCCTGTCATTTTTAACTTTGAAACCGGTTTTTCTAAAAAATGTTACTTGATACCTTCATGCATTGAACCCTTGGATTGGACTGGAAGAGTTTACTTTAGCAGTAAAAACAGTTGTTTACATTAGAATTTGAGCTCAATTTAAGCAGCAGTCTTGGCGATTCAGTGTCAGAGAGAAAAAACATAAATCCGTAAAAACATACTTCCCCCTAGAATAAGGCGAATCCCTTGAAAACTGGAAAGATAAAGTTCCTTTTACTGTCCAAAATCCGCCGTTTAAAGCCTTGGACGGTTCTTAAAGTTGCTTTCGTTGGAAAATGTATTAGTGAATAAATAAAATCAACGAATAAAAGTTGAATCAGACCAAAAAAAATGTTGCTTTATTTATTTTATTTATATGTTTATCTAATTTTTTTCAAAAAAAAAAAAAAGAAACTTTTTTAACCACCCAAAGCTTTCATTGGCAGAAATCCCGAAGAAAGAAGTCGAAAACTTTGGTGTCCAATACTAATTAGTCTCCAGATCAGACCAACAACTTGGATCAAAATGCTTTCGAATTATTGGAAATTATTGATTCCGATCAGTTTTTTTTCCGTTTTCTTGTCTCTTTTCGCTCCTTAGAGTTGAGGGAACAATTGAGTTATCTTGTATGATGCCTTCGAAAGAAGCTCGTCTCGGTTCTTTCCATTCAAATAGAAATTTCCTCGGTGAACTTTCCTGAATCATGACTCCATGTATAGCTTTTATCCGACTTTTTAAAGTTCAATACTTTTTCCCGGGTCTAATCGGCCACGCTTGGATTCGCGGGGAGAGAAAACATCTGGCAGAAATATTTGCACGCGGCAGATAACCTGTGTTTGCGTAACCGAGATTGTCTTGAGCAGGTGAAAGGAACAAGCCCCGGTACGTCAGAGAAGTAATCAGTCCAGATTACCTTCATGCTTCAATTACTCGGTGAAGCCAGCGCGGAGCTTTTTTCTGCAAAAAATGCCGTCCAATCTCCTGATTTTGAACCGTTATCTTTTTGATTTCGCCGAAAGAGAACACATAATCTCTCAAATGCGCATCTTCAAAACTAATACGTAAACGTTCTATTTGTGGATATTTGATTAAATATAACTCATTCAGCTTACGGCTGTAGCCCATAAAACTGGAAACATTTCCTTGCGTTTTCCAGGGTTGTCTCAGTCAGGGAATACACTGGAAAAATAGTGTATTTCCTTCGGAAAATACACTAAAAACACATTGGATCTAGAGTCTGGACTCTTAAAAACATCGACAAGAAAAAATACTCTTGATTCAATCGGATTTTTGCTTTAATCAAGAACCAAGCCTCTTAATTTGAGCGGATTTCCTTTTGATTTAAGCAAAAATCTGTTTGAATCAAGATTATTTTTTCTTGTCAATGTTTTCAAGAATCTGGACTCTCGATACAATGTGTTTTTTTCCCAGTGTACCGGGAAATGTCAGGGAAGTTTACAAAGTCAGGGAAACCCTGGAAATGTCGGGGAAAATGGCAAAAATGTCGAGGAAAAATTGTTAATTCTCCTTTGTAAGCTTTCCAGAATGCATTTGACGTTTAGAATAACAACTTTTACCTGAAAACTATATCAAATCATGCATTTTTGGCCTTGTGGCATATTTTCAATTGTCAGAGAATTTTATTCAGATGTGTCAGGGAAATTAGGGAAATGTCAGGGAATTTCATTTTCTTATTTTTGTGGCAACCCTGGTTTTCATTGTTTAGCTAAGGCAGAAATGCTCACATTGGTATGTAAGCTGGAAGTGGGACACTTACGAGGTATAGCTAATGTTTGGAGAGGCCAAAACTTTTGGAACAGTTTGACTGACCGACAAAATTTATCGGGAAAAATCAAAGTTCCGAATCGTAGAACGAGGTTAGCATTCCCCTCCCTTGTCTCTATCGCAGCAAATTGAGGACACACTCGCTTAAGGATTAAGAAGACCTGATACCTACATGAAAAGTTTTGGGAAACTTCGGATCGGTGCTTAGAACTTTGGAACTCGAGCTTCAAATACCGTTATAAAATATTCATTTCCTCGTCGTTAACTTTTAAAGGTTTACCGACTTCCCAAGATGAGAAATCTGTAAATCCAACTGAGAATTCTCGTTAAGGTATGAAGTCAGTGGCGTGGCTTGCTTTGCGATATATCGATTGATCTACCATTTGAACCTATGGAAAAGTATCGATAAACAGGGTATTCGCAACGAACACCTTCACAATCAATTCTTTACCATAGCTTCAAACGGGGAAATATCGATCGACCTGTCATTTAAACCTATGGAAAATGATCGATTAACAGGGTGTTCGCAACGAACACCTTTATAATCGATTCTTTACCATAGCTTCAAACGGGGAAATATCGATAATCGATTATTCACGCCTCGCCCTTGTATGAAGGAAGCGGGGGTGAGATATATCAGCGTCTCCCCTCATTTCTCAATTTCTAAAAGCTCTCGCATCAACTTTGAGGCTTTGACAAAGCACAAGGCTTTCGGGGGAACCCCTAATAAGGAAAACTTGTGCTCCAATACTGCTGTGCTAAGAAAGAACGCCATATGCTCATTCGAGAGTTGCCAAATTTCCGTCAATAAAATGTTTATTTTGGAGAAAAGTTATAAATATTTTCCCTTGGAAGTTTCAGGATTTTTCGGTGGAATTGCGAGCAAAATTATTTGAAAAATTGGAAGGAAAATATTCATCAGTTCACCAGAAACCTCGTGTTTTATTGAAGGAAATGGCAACGCCTGAAGGTACATATGGCGTTCTTCCATAGTAAGGTAGAATACAAATCCATCTGAACAATGCTCACGATTGTCTTTAACCAAGGCTAATCTGGGATTCCATGTATGTGTGACCCGTCATCATTTTAATCGAATTCGCTGTGCTGAGTGGTGATTTTCCGTCTCTGAATAATGGATATGCTCGGTGACTGACTATTTTGGTTCGTGCTCGAACCCACCGGATAATCCGAGAGACTTAACACCCGCCCAGGGGAAAAAATGTGAAAAAATCGGACAGAGACGTATTCGCTCATCGCCGAGCGAACGGGTAATCCCGCGTTGAAAGTTTGTATTTCTGGAATCGTTTTTTTAGTCAAAGGGGGAGAATATTCGCTCGCGCGAAAGATTTTTATTTTGATCTTCATTTTAGCCTCCGCATCTCGCAGCGACGAGATTATTCTCGTCAAGTCAATCTTATGATTGACTTAACCACGTTAAGCAGAAAGAAACCAAGCCATGTTAGCTATCGTCCAGTTTGATTAGACAATCTACATTTTTACACGAAAACAATCGTGCAGGTTTGTGTCCTTTCAGTGAATTTTCGACGTTTTGCAGAGCGCGAGTGCAAGTGGCCCAAAAATTCGGCCTCGCTCCGGTGAACTTGGCAGCTCGCGAACCGATTTCAAAACGCAAAACGACCTCTTTACAGGTGGCTCCAGAGCGTCACAAGTTACAAAGGCGCATTGCACGTGATTCTTGGTGCAGTTCCCGAGGACGCGTAGCGCGCACCACCGTGTTAAGGAGAAACACTGTATGAACGTCGAATTCTGCCAAATTTCTCCAGATGAAGTACGAATTTTGAAGGAAGATAATGCATATTTTTCTGCAAGGATTTCAGATGACGAAAACTTTTCTGAAAAATCGGAAGAAAAAGCTCCTCAAAATATATTAGACCGTATTTGTGAAAGGGGACCTTCTCCAAAAATTCATCATTTGAACCATTGCTACCACTGTTCAGAGTGAGAAAATCTGGAAAGTTTGGCGGAAGTTTGGCCCTGAAACTTTAAAATTAAAGGAGATACGACGTCCTAAAGTTCCAAGACAAAAAAATCTTGAGTTTTTGGAGAAAATTCTTAATTGAGTTTAGTGTTTTAGAATTGTAGAATTTTCAAGCTCAAAAACTGGCTTGTTTTTTGCCGAAAAATAAAACAGAGGTGGACATTTTTGAAACATAGCAATGGAAACACGTGGCTTCGCACCTCGGCCAGAATGCTGATATGGCGTTTTTCCTTAACGCGATAGTCACAAGTCGCGAACGTGCGGGTCTCGTGAATCCCGGTTATCAGTCGAGCATGCATCTTCGTGCGACGCACGGTGGATCGAGCCAGTAGGAGAGGTTGGACAAGATTTGGAAACTTTAAAAACTTATTAATACACGATTTTGAGGTTCTAAAAGTGATTTCATTGGTTTTCTCGTAAAATTTTCTTCAAAAAGCACCCCTTGAAATCTAAAATGTGACGAAATAAACATCAAAATTCGCAGTTATAGTCATCAATTTCATGTCCGACGTCTCTATTTGACTCGATCCACTGTGCGGCGCCAAAAGCAGTCACGTTGAAACAGCGTAAGCGGAGGCGTTATCGTTGTTTGCAGGTGTAGGCGCGAAATTGGCCGCGAAAGCTTTTCGCGATAGCGCGGAGCGAGAATGCTGGGATCGGCGTGGAAACCTACCCGGGGTTCTTTGCCCTCTTTTTTTGTCAACCCATCTCCGAGCGGTGGAAAATTCTGCTCGCCTGTTGTCCCGTTTCTCGACGTTATCGCGTGCTAAAAAATCGGGATACCGAATCGTCGCGGAAGTTCTGCCGGGTCCGTGAACGAGCACAGTTCGATGGGAAAAATTTCATCCCAACGGAGTTGTTATATCGGTGATTCCCTGACAAACAGGGTGACAAGTTCTTGAAAATTCGAAGGAAGCCGTGAAAAGTCAGGGGAAAGTTAGTGAATGTTGCCGCAGGTACTTTCAATTCCTTTCAAGGGCTGAAATATTTACTTACTGTCAAATTCAAAAAATTTCGCGCTTAAAATAAAACGTCTGCGATTTTTTTTTTTTTTTTTTTTTTTTTTTTTTTTTTTTTTGAGAAACCATGCCAAAAAACATTATTAAGTCATGAAAATGCCCGGAGATTTTTAGTTCAAAAATTCTTGGATCGGTCTGGAAATGTCTCATTTTAAATAGTTAGGCATTGGTAAATTATCATTTAACTCACCACAACAAAGACAATAAAATTTGAAACCGAGGATAGCAAAAAAATGCTTGGGATATTTTGCGAGCTTCACACCCTCCTTTCGACCAGGAAACACAAATGAAATAAAATACTTTTTTTTCTTTTTTCAATCACAAATGGGGTTCTGGGGGTTTTTGATTCTTTTTACTTTTATTTTATTTTTGTGTCCTGGTCAAAAGAGGGGTTGAAACCATCCCGAAACGTCTCATTAATTTCGTTTGTTTTCTAGCCTTGGTTTCCCATTCTACTGTGCGTGATTTTGTTAAATTATTTGTGTTCTTTTCTTATCCTTTAATTATTAATAGGTTTAATCATTAATGCTTCGGTTCAAATGACCCTTCATGAATTTTTCCGATCGGTGCCAATAGCATAACACTGCGATCAGCGATCACAGACTTTCGCTCGTTCAAAGAGCAGTGGAAAATTAACCGCACTCCCACTTCCCTTCGCTGAAAATGGAATATCAGAGTCTCGTGCGGCTAATAAAAGTGTACCTTGCTAATTTTACTCGGAGGAAAGTTACCCATCTATTTAGCGGACGATGTTTAGATTTCGCTTCGGTTTTTCCGGAATCGGTGGCTTCGCGGTCAGCGCTGGGGTGACGTCATCGCCCGATCTCCGTGAAGGCTGTGCACCCAATTTCATCCGGTCGGTTTGTTTATCCGTGGAAAATTTGACTCGAATAACATTTCGTTAGACTTACCACTAGAGCTATATAAGGCTTGAAGTTTGAGAATTCGTGGTCTTAGATTGAAAATAAACGATAGGTGTTCGAGACTTTTTTCCCCCAGATCGATAAAAGTGGTCATTCGCCTCTTGAGCTAAAGACTGATATTGAGTTATTACGCCATTTACGTTCACTTAAAAATGCGGTTCAATTGGACGGTATGTTTTATTTGTTGGTAAAAATTCTAAAAATTCATCTTCCACGGACAAATAGAGTCTCTTTGATCCAGAGCCCAGACTATTAGAAGATTTGAGGAGAAAAAGCACTCCTGATTAAATCGGATGTTTGCTTGTATCGAGAGCCAATCCTCTTGATTTAAGCGGATTTCTTCTTGATTCAAGCATAAATCCGATTCAATTAAGAATATGTTTTCTCGTCAAATTTTTGAAGAGCCTCTGGATCCAAGAGACTTTTTTCCAGTGTTGGGAAACGTTTCCACGCCTAAATTCGAAGCCTTCCCAAAAACTTGTCATCTCCTTTCTATCGAATACAATCCAAATAAGTACTATCTGAGCGAGTCCCACTTGTCTCTGACCTAGACCGGCGGTGCCTCCCACCACCTGTGACATAACAGCGTGTCTTCCAATGCTGATGATGCTAATTTTCTACATAGTTATCGATGTATCTCTTGATCGCGGTTTATGTTTTCTCGTTCCTCCATTACTTTAGACTATCGTGACTGCTCCTTGGGAAAATTCTGGAGTGGTTTGGCGCCGAGCTCATGTGGACGTATTTCTGTCCAACGGAACTGTGTGCACTGAGGCATGAGCCCTGATACCCATAAGAATATATGCATAACAGGGCTCACACCACAATGCACTTAGTTCCGTTTGACAGAACTACGTCCATGTGTGGGAGTGCGTCTCCGGATTTCCAGAGGCTTCGGCGGGTTACGCAAACGTGCGTGACACGGAGTCGCGTGACCGTGGTATAATGTAACATTGAAATGAGCATTGATGGACATTGAAGTGGACATTGAAGCATCCTGGCACGACTTCCAGTCGTGCTCGGACCCGAAGAGGTTTTGGAAAAATGTTGTGGGGGCCCATCGATGACGTAAGGTAGGGCCCACGTGTGCAAAACGTGGAAGACTTTAATCATGACTCGAGTCCCTTGATACTGAGAGTGAAGACAGTGTGAATCCATTTCTGATTGGTTCCCGTATTTTACACCTTCACAGTGTCACAAACGGGAATGAAGATTACATTTTCACCGTTTGCAAAGATTATAATCTGGAATGGACCAGGGAATTACGGGTTCGGCAAGGAACAAACGGAATGAGAGAAGGAACGGAGAGAGGAATTTGAGAATGGGCCGATCAAAGATTACGAAAAACGTTCAATTTGTGTAATCTTTATTACCGTTTGTGACTCCATGAGGGGGTGTTGTCTTAACTCTCAGTGTAAAGGGACTCTAATCATGACAATCTGCAGGGCTCATCGCGTATATGTTATTTATATTATAATAAGTTGTAGTCCTTCTCTGTTAAAAATTTTGGATTGAAATTCTGTTCCGGAATCTATATATAGCGCCCTAAAACCCTGAGTGACACGAACGCAGAGCGGAAACTGTACCTCTCACGGAGTAACTTTCACTATCACGGAGTGACTTTCACTATCATGGAGTGACTTTTACTATCACGGAGCGGAATCCACCCTTCTTGTGAGGTTTCATACGCCTTTGTGGTGCTAATTTCACTCCGAATTTATATCACTCGGGGCTTTTAGGAGTTATATTGACTCGAGCACCTTTTACTCCTCGATTTTAAATAGTGGGTTTGGAAAATGTAGTGTGTTAGTGTATTTTCCGAAGGAAATACACTATTGCGTTTTTTTTTTATAGTTCTGTAATCCGAAAATCTGTCACCGAATTTCATCACTTCATATATACCTACAAGATTGTCCCTCTTCCTACGGTTGAATGATGTACCCTTCAAAGAATGCAAAGTCCCAAAAACAATCTAGTAAAATAATAAATAGATGACCATACCTGTGCAAAACAATTTTTGCATCACCCATTCATTTGTGAGTGAATAGCCAGGAGCAGGGTCTGTGAAATATTTTATCTCTCACGCGTTGAGTACACTCGTTTAGGCTATTTAACATGCACTGGACGATTTGTTGAAGTTTGACGGTCAGATTTATAGCCCGATACCGTTTGATAAAAATCGCAGCGCCTCAAACAAAACACTCTACAGTGACCTTATTATAGGATTATTAATTCGGTAATATTCCACTAGACTCCGTGCGCTCAATTTTAAGAGAACCATAATAGAGCCAAGCTGGTGTAGTTATGCACCACTGCGAAATTTTCCTTTGTGCCCTGCTATGAAGACAACTGTTTACTAAGATGAGGTGTGTGAGATTGTATGAGATATATTTCGTCATAAAAATAACCCGACTCGATGAGTATTCTGGTCCTGAGAGCTATACTTGTACGAATTCTGTCGCTATTTTTAGTGAGGGATTAAAGGTCTGAATTTTAAGCAGTGAGTGCACCGTGAGAAGCAAGGACAAAGCACTATTTGCACCGCAGTTAGCGCACATGAAACTTCCTTACTAAGCAGTATTGTCAGAGTGCTTTTATAAATGGAAAACCGAGATAAATCGGGGAGAAATGTATCGTGGGAATATCCTAGAAAAGGCAGGATTTATTTCCTCTCTTGCTTCTTTTCTCTTTCTGAAGAGAATTCATCCACGACTATTTGAACAAAGATTTCAGACATAAGTGTTTTCGGGAATCGTGTAAAGTACGAAACAAAATTGTCTGAAAATTTTGGGGAAAAATCTTTACCATCTTCCCAGTGAATTCAGTTCTTATCGAAGGCAATTTGGCAACGTCTGAAGGCTCATGCGGCGTTCTTCCTTAGCACGGCAGTATGGCCCCTCGTCTCTTTTTTTTTTTTTGTTTATGAACTTTTCTGAAGCATTTTTACCTACTTAGCAGCCGATTTATCAGTCGACTCCGATATCGTAATGGAGATGTTGCATATGTGAGGAATTTGCGATTTGACTATTGATTCTTATGTAAAAGTTCGCGAGAAACACGATGGTGCCACTGGTTTTCTCTGAAATCAACTCCCAAGCTCAAAAAAAAGCTCTCAAGTTAAGGCCAAAATGGAGGGGATATCCCACGCTATCCTGAGAGTCCACCTCTACATCAAAACAAACTCTCCATGCAAAGATAGGGAGCAAATACATTGACAGGGCTGCCACCTTATTTGGGGACCCTAAAACTGAAAACACGGCATCACTGCTAATGTATTTGCTCCCTATCTTTGCATGGCGAGTCTGTCTTGATGTAGAGGTGGACTCTCAGGATAGCGTGGGATATCCCCTCCGTTTTGGCCTCAACTTGAGAGCTTTTTTTGAGCTTGGGAGTCGATTTCAGAGAAAACCAGTGGCACCATCGCGTGTTTCTCGCAAATTTTAACATTAGAATCAATAGTCAAATCGCAAATTCCTCACACATGCAACATCTCCATTAGAGCATCCTAACCCGGACCTCTAACTTTTCAAGAATAAGACAAAAATCGCTCTATTTTTGAACTATTTGGCATCTCAGCGATAGCGAAGAAGGCCATCGTCGCGTTGTAAGGACAAACCATAACCACGCCGGACTGCACTTCGTTTGATCTATCAACTGGACGTATTCGTGCTAAAAGGAACTAAGTGCATGGGGTTAGCGCGAGACTTAGTTCCTTTTGGCATAATACGTTCAACTATCCCTTAATTGCGTTCTTCTCGTTTTATAATTAATGCTCGGCCAACGGCATAAACTGGGACACGCACGTCTAATCGCGCCTGTTAATCGCCGCTTACGCATTGTAATAAGCACATTTTTTGCTCGATTTTGCAACGCTGGAGCGCGGCAAGTTCACACGGAAGCGCCCCATGATGGCACTGCGCTGCATTTGTCGTATAAAATCTATTGAAAAAAATCCTGTTTTTAAAAATTGGATCGTTTATTTGAGTTTTTTTCTCCGCTTGGAAAATATGAAAACAAGGAAATAATTTGGAATGACACTGAATCAAAACTTTACTCCGACTTTTTGTTAAGTGTCTCGTCCTAGTCTCGTCTTAGTTTGTTTTTTCTATTGCTTTGAGCGTGATTTTGAGTTCAGGAAAGAGGATAGAATACGCATTAAGAATATTTATTCTTAATTTATTGTTTCTCATATCACTACCAAGAGACACTCATTTATTTATTTATCTGATGAAATCGACGTAGACAAAATTTATAAATTTGTCCGTTCTGTGTCCTAGAGTTTAACTTTAATATGTATCCTGACTAAAAGAAAAAAGCTGCCCTGGTAAAAATTGGCGATAAGAGCTGCGTTTCAAAATACCAAAAGAATTCTTATAGCCGGCTAAAGAAGGCTACAGAAAATCATATAGCTGGCTGTAGAATGCGGAGAAAATCATACGGCCGGGCTATACGAAGCAATAAAAAATTATGCAGCCGGGCTGTAGTTCCTATAGCCGGGTTTTACACTTTATCGCCTGGCTGTTGCTTTTTCGCCATCAATTATAAAAGGCTGTAAGAAATTGTGTAGAAATTCGTGTGCTTTGGAAATCATTAAGTTTGGTACGTAACCACCTTAATATTTTCAAAACACACGATATATTTTCCTTTAATACATATTTTTTTTCATCAATTAAAACGAGAATAATCCATACAGGATGTGCAAACATTTCAAAATCATGAATTGAATAACGCTGACTCCGCCAGATTAAATATTAGAGCCTAACACAAAGCGGAGCGGCGACGCACTGGCGCCTACAAACCTAACAGGGATACTTCACGCATTGCGCAACGCGTGAAGTATCCCTGTTAGGTTTGTAGGCGCCAATGCTCGTTGCGCGCTGGCTGCCCGCCTGCCGCACCGCAGCGTGCCACGGCGCTTGAAGCAACTATTTCACACCAGAGGTATTGCACAGTATCATACGAAACTGAAGGCGCTCCAACATATTAGGAATGGCAGGCATCCATCAAAAGTACGGAGCTTTCCTCGCAAAATAAATCAAGAGTCTGGACTCTAGATCCAATGTGTTTTTTTTCCAGTGTTTTTAACCATCTAGTATATTTTCAATTATATCAGGGAATTTTACCAAAATGTGACAGGGAAATCAGGGAAACGTCAGGGAATTTAGTTCTTCAACTTCCGTGGCAACCCTGTATTGCACTGTATTTCCCTGTATTCTACGACGCCGAATCAAAACCCTCTTCATGGAAACTTAATGTTTTGTTTTTCATTTAATTTCTCCGTCATCTTTGTGTCCTATTTAGTGGAGTTTTTCCCAAAGCTCTTAGCATAAAGTTGAGCTCAGGGAGGCGGAAGGTGAACTAAAGTTTCAAGATAACCATGCTGTACTCTACTTTGCTCGTCGCGATCAAGTAGTTAATTGGGTTTTTGTTTGTGTCGAACTTAATGAAAAAAAAGTTGTTTGCTAAGTGTTGGCTCTTTCAATAAATATTCAAGCTTGGACATGCTCGAACACCTGTTTATTGATTGCACTCCCGCGAAAATTCGCATTTAAATTCGCGACGTTTCTAATTTATTTTTGCGATCTAAGATTATTTGACTAAGATATTGAGCCGTTTCGTGGCAGGAGAAAGACCTGGGCCATATTTTGAAAATTAGAAGACAGCAGCAAACTCAGGAGCTACTTACTCGCCGATATTCGATAGATAATTGGTATTGATCTCGTAGGTTTTTAGAAATAACTTGAGTACCTATACAAGGAGAGTATGGATGTTGAAATGTGGAGCTCTTAGGTCTCATAAGGGCAGAAAACCCTCTAACACAAAAAGTGTCACTGCCAGATTCTAATATCAAACCTAGATGGCCAAGAAATGGCGCTCTTTCGCAGAAATGGGTAAATCAATACAAATAAAAAGTCGAATACGTGCTTTACAAACGATAATAAATCACTCCGGATAATTTTAATTCATAGGTTGGCTGCCCTTTTGGGCCCCAACAGCTTCATGGCCTACCCTCAAAATGACCGATTTTTCCGTTTTCTCCATTGGCGGATCCAGCAAATTGGCTACGTTGCTTTTCTCCATTTAAACCTATGAAAATGTATCGATTCTTAGAGGGGGCAAGTGCTCCGACAAGAATCGATTATTTAACGTAGCTTTAAATGGAGAAAATCCGGTGTTGCCAAATCGCTGGATCCGCCTCTGGTTTTCTCTCCCTACTTAGACACTCTGGGAATAACTCGACACAGGAATGAAATTCGAGGGTCCAGAGAGCTTTAAATGATAATTATTGGAGTCATTCATGCAAGGAGGGTATCTGCATCGAAAATTCTACGCAGTTAGACCTTGTATTTCTGTATGAGTGCGTCCAATAATCGGATGCCTCGGAATGAGTTACCCGATTAAAGAGAGTCAGAGCCCGGAACCTTGGACCCTGTCGATACCTTTAAAGATTTTTTCGTATTTTACGAATGACGCGCTACCCTGTGAATAACTTTTAATGAAGTATGCCCTCGTTAGCGTATGGATAACCTGCTTCACGTTGAATCCTACAATCTTGTAACTTTTGTGAACATCATATTTGCGCAGTGAGCAGTAACGTCCCATTCAGCTCGCCAAATAGCTTAACTTTTCTCATAAATATTTTCTTGAACGTAAATCACTCGTTTACGTAGCATTCACATCCAAACCTCAGAGATAGCGCAACGGTTCGATTTAGAGCAATAACGCAAGAAACCTCCGTTAATGAATTATATCGCTCAATATTTTTTCCGCTCGTCATCAATTGCTTGCAACTTTTGAAGGAAACCATAAATTTCATTTAAGAGCAATACTTCGTTCACTCTGAAAGTACTAATAATTATTTAAGTTAGAGTCCGAACATTGGAAAAAAAAACACATTGGATCTTGAGTCCAGACTCTTAAAAACATCGACAAGAAAAAGTACTCTTGATTCAATCAGAATCTAGCTTAAATCAAGAACCAAGCCTCTTAATTTAGCCGGATTTCGTTTTGATTCAAGCAAAAATCCGATTGAATCAAGAGTCCGTTTTCTTGTCAACGTTTTCAAGAGTCTGGACTCTAGATACAATGTGTTTTTTTTTCCAGTGAAGGGAAACTCAGGAAGCTGATCTCGGCAAATTTCGGTATCGATTCCCGGCAAAACGAGTCAGTCAGGGCTTTCTCCACCATCCGATGCACGGATTGCGTTACCGGTCGATTCGATTGTGACGTGGGGTCCGTATCGGCCTGCGGCGTGACGTCCACAAGACGTCAAGGGTTCAACGATTCCAGGCTGCGTTAATTGGCGACCCGATGCACCTCCGATCCATCGACAGCACTGATATCGGTAATTGGTTCGAAATTTTCCGATGTTGGTAAATAGTATTACGTGGGAGTTCCTCGACAAGGAGAGGGGGGGGGGGAGTGACCCCCGGGGTATCTTATCACCGAGAACGGGGGGGAGGGGGAGATCCGAGAAATAGTCGGTTGGACGGAGTGTAAGGTCAGTTCGAAGGAAGATCGTCCGAAAGATTAAAAAGAAAGGCTGAGTTGGTTTTTTTTGTGTACTTTGTCTGGCGAGTGACTAAACCCACCGAAATTCAGGGGGGGGGGGGGAAGGTCAGGGGCAATTATCGTTTAGCGGTCATTTTGGGCTTGATTCTGTGACTCTCGTGATGACTAAGTGATGTTTTCAATTCGCAGAAGAAGGGTACGAAATGGAACTAAATGAAACGAGATTTCGGATTAAAAGAGTTGAATTTAGTGCAAAATCGTCAAGAAACAGATTTATAGTATTTGCATTGTAACGATCTGAACAAATTTTTTGTCCTTATCCATAGTCCAGGTGCTGGTTTTGCTTACTTGCTTAGAATCGGTGAATATAAGCCCCTAACTGATTTCCTTTCGGTTTTATGGATGAAACGGTTTTATGGTTAATGAACATTTCATTACCCATAGATTTTCCGTTTGATCATGAAACTCGCCTTCTTTCATCCAAACTCTTTATGAAATGGACCATGGGACTACATTTTGCAATTTGGAACTATGCAGTTTCTGGCCCTTACGTAAAAAAGGCTCATGTGCACAAGGAAACTAATGGTGCATACGTCGTTTCTAAACTGAGCTAGAAATTGTGGTTCCAAGTAATTGCATAATTCAATCCAAATAATCCTAATTGCTACCCATGAAGCTTGGAACAGTCGATAATATCTCCTCCCCTTATGAAGTGAATATCCTCATCATTCATTTTATAAAAGCACACTATTATCGCATTGTTTTTGAAAACATTGACCCCGTGTTTACCGAGAGGATATGTATTTAGTATTCTCGGAGGTTTTTGTTTTTTCCTCACTACGGTAAACACAGCCCCCGCTGAATTCAGCTGCTCAACAAGTGCTATTTATTCGCAGTTTCACGTACATCTCGCCCTGCATGACGTTGAGTAAACATCTGTTCGCGGGTTTATTAAAGAGTTGGGCTAAATATGTTCTCGCGTTATGCATCTGGTAAGATAGTAAATAGGGCCACACGTCAAGAAAGCTTTGTTGTCGCGCTTCGAGATGAAAATGAAGACTCACATCTGGCCATCCGCGAAAAAAGGGGACCTAGTTCACAATAACTTCAAGTTGAGCTGTTGGTACTAGAACACGGAGGAAACTGCCGTGAGAATTTTGAAGCAAATAGCGGCCAAAAATTATTGCTCCATGAATTGGATTACATTTTGCAGTTGGGTGTACTTATAATATACTGTCCCTGGTTCATTTCATAAACAACATTTGCGCCATTGTTTTTCCATGCAGATTGGTGCTTTTGTGGGTAAACCAGAAATAGTAGTACCTAATTGGGAAATGGAGTCCAATTGAGATCGCTTTTTTGTGGGCGGTTACATTTCCAAAACTGACATGAAAGAGAACAACTGGACGTATTTCTGTCAAATGGAACTATGTGCATTGAGACATGAGCCCTGAGACTCATAAGAATGTATGCATAACAGGGCTCACGTCATAATGCACGTAGTTCCGTTTGACAGAAATACGTCCAATTGTAAATACGGATAAAAAATATACCGAACATTTCCGAAAACACAGAACTTAAATGTTTTTAGCCTTGTTTTGCCCGTGTTTTTTTTAGTTTCTCCCCTTCATAATTCTATTCCCGGGATTTGTATCGTGAGGTTTGCACCTTCGTGAAAAAAAGGAATGGAAAAATTTATGTATATACTATTAAAATTTCAAGTAAAATCAAACCAATAATTTTCAAAATTATTATTAAATTTACTCAATTTAAATTTTAATGAAGAAGTCCAAACTTATTCTTAAAAATGCCTCATTGAATATACATTGCTTATCAGTTCTTTCAATAGTGGAAAAGAAAGAGAATGTAAGATCAGCCTGAAACAGAAACGACATTCGAAAACACAGGAAAATGCGGAAACAAGGCTAAAATACAAAATACAAAGGCAGGACGTTTTGGTACCTTACGGTATTATTTTACGGTACCTTAATTTTTTTTTTTTCTTTTTTTTTCTTTTTTTTTCCGATACCAATTTCACCATGTAACGCCGTTTGCTGGTTTTTATTTTAATTTCTTTTTTATTTTTAATTCTATTTTAGCAGTTGATAATGGTGCCGTAAGGTACCGAAACGTCCTGCCTTTGTATTTTTTATTTTAGCCTTGTTTCCGCATTTTCCTGTGTTTTCGAATGTTGTTTCAACATTAGTATTCATAAATGGGTCATTTTCATGCGTATTTTCACCGAATTTTCACGCGATCCGGCGACAATGCGCGAGAGTGTTTTCGGCTGTTACGTCACGTCTGGCGTGCGGCGCGGCGCGGCGGGTGGACTTGTGACGTCACCGCTGGCGCTCTTCTCGGCGCTTTTCGTCATGCCCCTCCACCACCACCAACGCGTGTAATCCGTGTTCGGGCCGTGTTTACAAGTGTTTCTATGTTTTGTTCGCTTGTTTGCCGATCGGCCCATTGATCCAACGTATTGATTGTTCGCGACCCGCGGACCCGCGCCCCATGAGGAGAATCGCTCGTAATCGATGTCGCTGTGATCTGAAACGATGATAGACGATGGAGCGATCGGAGGACACGAATGCCGCACAGTGGGATAAGTGTTTGGAAGAAATTTTGAAAAATATTTTTTTATTTCCCTGAAAATTCGTGTTTTATCAAAGGAGATTTGTCAACGTCTGAAAGCGCATACGGTGCTCTTCTAGCACGGTTGTCTTATCTTATGATTTTGAGACGAAATTATGTAGAAGAAAGAAAGATTTTGAGACGAAATTAAACTTTTAGGTTCTAGCAACTATTTGAACACGGATGCTAATTTGTGGTATCACGATTATTTGAAGGCGAATCACAGAGCCAGTACGGGCACACTGGCATAGGGTATCTTCGATCCGAAGAGATCATTCTGCCAAGTTTTTTGTCGATCCCTGGTACAATTTACTCGAACGAGAAAAGCCATTGGATTCCTCAGGACAATTTGCTGTTTGCAGTACCGCACACAAAAAGGTACAAAAGTAGCCTCCTTGAACCTGCCTTTATGATGAATCTTCAGATTACACAAACACGAAATCTAGAGCATCGGCGTTCGCCTTCACGGTGCTGATTGCGGACAGTGTCATGGGTTGCTGATCTTCCTTTCGACCAGAATCCATCAAGCCACCGCTCATCTAATCATTGGATGAAGGTGAAATGACAGAACAGTCGCACTTCGTAGGATGAAGAGTCCTATCCTACAGGCTCACGTTAGTAAAAGGTCACGATGGAAATAGACCCGCAGTTTATCTGGGTCTACCAGCCTTGAAGTGTTATCAAGGTAAAGACGGGAAAAAGATACGCATTTTTAAGATTCGACTTTCCCTATTACTCGAAAAAACTACATTTTTCATTTTTTTCTTTAAAATAAAAAAAAATCTTATAAATAAAAAAACAAAAACAAAAAATACAAAAAAATACTAAAAAATACACAAAAAAATATATTAAGACTAAAAATACAAAAAACAAACAGATAAATAGATAAATAAATAAATCATTTAAAAAATGTTATACTGGACGTTCAGCGCATTGAAACTTTTGAATTGAGCCAAACTGAGAATAAAAGTTTGGTTACAGGAATCGAACGTTGGAATTTACAAATCGAAAGTTTGATTTTACATTCTGGATAGTTACATTGATGTAGTCCTTCGAACGTGCATTTTGCGCAGTCAAACTTCCTTGTGAGCGATTACCAAGAGCCTCCAGTCAGAGTAAAATTCAGAGTTTCAGCGGCACGGTGTAGCTTCAGAAACTTATGCGTTTGCATGGATGCGTGCTTGATGTTAATTTCTACGTCATTTCTGCGATTTTGCGACGAAATTGAGGATTTGGAGTGACTGGCAAGGAGAATGAGAGGTCGGACGTGGCGCTTCAACTCAGGATCACGTCCAGCACCGACCTGCCACCTGCAGTCGCTCGGGGGAACTAAAGCCGGGATTTACGCACCGCTTATACTGGATCCCAGGTGAGAGGAACGGCTGATGAGGTTGGGATGAAAACATGTTTACCCAGCGGGGGCTCGCACTTCGCCAACGAAACGAATCGGCGCCGATGGAGTGGTAGAAAGAAGAAAAAAAAGTTCGGTAAATCGAAGCGTGACAGCTGTGGGTCGGGACAAAGAGTCGGAACAGAAGCGGAAAATCACTCCGTTTATGGACCTAAATTGAGAGATTTATCTAAGCGAAATCTGTTTGGAGTATGTTTTGCAATTAGGAACTACAATTTCTGGTCTTAAGAAACAGCATACGTGCCGTCAGTTTCCATTCGTTGATGAGTGTTTTTATGCATGAGTCAGAAATTTTAGTTACAAATTGCAAAACGCAGTCCGATTTGGGTTTCGTAGACAGATATGCAGAATTTCACGCGGGCTTCACTCAATGAATGAAAATTTTAAAATCAACAGTGAAAGTGTATGTAAGTGATAACTTAATTTTTAGAAAAAACTCACCATTTTTGCTGTAGATTTTCACTATGAAATCATGTTTATAGTGCAAGTGGTGATTTTTTTAAACAATGGACACTTTTGTGAAATTTCACGAAATTTTAATGTGGTGAAACGTAGAGAAAGAGGAAACTCTTAATTCTTGAATATCGGGAGAAGAAATTATTTGTCAAATTACGAAGTTTTTTTATTGAGTTCTTGGATTGTTTTGCGTAAACGATCTCTGCGGATCTATTCAAAGCTACCCTGTACCCGTACCGGCTCCATGATTCGCCTTCAAATAATCGTGATACCACATACCAACACCCGTGTTCGAATAGTTGCCGCATCTCAAAATTTTCAATGGGTGATACAATTACGCGCTTTCGTCTCAAGATCATTGGAAAAATAGGCGGCCATCTGTCAGAATATTGACTCTTAAGTGGTTTTATTCCTTTTTTCGGTGCTCTTTCCCGCCTTATTTGTGACGTATCTCAACAAGCGTCCTCTCAAAACTTCTAATATGCAGTATTTATCAGTCATTATCAGGCTAAAAGAAGTGTGGCGCTGCTCATAAAAATTTGCTCCTTCCCCTCATAATGCTTTTCGACAATGTACCTAGAAAAACCGATCATGTATCAAAAAATTGAAGAAAAAACATGAAAAATTTGACTGAAAGGCGATTGATTTTTCTGTTGTGAAATCAAATATCACAGGAAATCCCGAACTGACAATGAGTTATGTGTTTATCTAGTTACTCCATCGTTTTGCCTTATCTGTTGACACGGCTTTCATAGCTGAACTAAATCATCGCTAGCTTTGACATTTCGCGCGCCCACCGTAACCGATTTGGAGGTTATGTTCCACCGACCGCGTTCGACGCACACCCACGGAAGAACACCAAAAATGACGTCACGCCTTACATGGGTCTCCACAACGGGCTCGTCGCGTCGTTTTTGATGGATCCTCTCCGCGACGTCTGCAATTAAAGTGTAAACAAAAAAAGAACTTTACGACCGGTTGAGCTCGTTTTGTTTACTCTAGAAACTCCCGACTCACGCTGGTTGCACGGCGCAGCGAGGCCACCGCAGATGCACGGACCCGCTCAAGATTTGAGTGTGTAGGTCAGGTCGAGGCGCGGACCGACTCACAGTGGGCCGAGTCAATGGGAGAGGTCGGACAAAATTTGGAAACTTTAAACGCTTATAACTCCATCCATACAAAACTTTGAGGTTCTGAAAGTGGTTCCATTGATTTCCTCGTGAAATTCTCTTTTAGACGCACCCCTTAAAGTTGAAAATGTGACGAAGTAAAAATCAAAATTTGCAGTTTTAGTCAAAAATTTCATGTCCGATTTATAATATTTAGTAGAATACTAAAACTTTGAGCATAAATTTTATTTTAGTTTAAAAGTTAGAAATTATATCAAATGTGTACACGGAGAAAAAACCTCGTGCGTGGGACCCGAAGTTTAGGTCATATGGATCTCTGAAGTTTTCAGATTCAGCATCTGAACACTTAAGGTCTAGCTGTCGAGGTTCGGATCACACATCTGTAACTTCAGTTCTTACATCTGAAAGTACTTCGGTTTTCACATCCGAAAAACTTCGGTGCTCACATCTGAAGTACTTCAGATGTGAGAACTGAAGTACTTCAGATGTAAGAACTGAAGTACTTCAGATGTAAGAACTGAAGTTTCAGATGTCGGACCTGAACTTCGACAGCTAGACTTTAAGTGTTCAGATGCTCAATCGGAAAACTTCAGAGATCCATATGACCTAAACTTCGGGTGCCACGCACGAAGTTCTTTTCTCCGTGTAGATTTCTCGGTTTTCCCCAGTTTTAATTTTGAAGTTTGGTTTTACGGCACCAACAATCCCAACATACGGGCATCGGATATCGAACGCGAACCAATCAGGATGCTGGTGCCCACCGGCATTTCGCGGCTAGCGAAAGTATTTGCGCAACGGCAGCTTCTCCAGTGCGCGCTTGTCGAATCGAACCGAAAAGTCGCAACTTTTCTCGGTTTGATCATAGGTCGGAACTCGTTTATCGAGCACCATCTGACAACACCGGTGCAAGCCCTGATGGATCCGCGGCCGGGAGAAGAAACTGCGTTTCAACGCGGGGAACTTGTGAAAGTGGACTAATGATGTCACCTCACCTCTCAGCCACCTTATCCAGGTCGAGAGAGGGAGACATACATGGACGGGCATCGTGGAGGAGAGGGGGTCCAAGTTTATACCCAAATACACCGTTGCCATATCTTGAAGACCAATTGAATCGGGTCGTGCACCGGAAAAAAAAACACATTGGATCTAGAGTCCAGACTCTTGAAAACATCGACAAGAAAAAATACTCTTGATTCAATCGGATTTTTGCTTGAATCGAAACGAAATCCGCTTAAATTAAGAGGCTCGGTTCTTGATTTAAGCTAGATTCTGATTGAATCAAGAGTACTTTTTCTTGTCGATGTTTTTAAGAGTCTGGACTCTAGATCCAATGTGTTTTTTTTTTCGGTGTGTGAAAACCGTTTATGTCCATTTTTTCAGTCTTGAGTTTTTTGCGTTGATAATACTTTTCATAGTTAAGTAGATGCAACCATGAGAATGATGTTGATACTCGTTTTAGGATTATTTTAATCCCGAAATTAGTTATTGTACCACTTCCACGATTATATCAACTCTTGAAAAGTATAATTAACTTAAAAGAACTGAAAGTTGGGAAAATGGACTTTAGCGGTTTTCGCTCAACATGATTCAATTGTAAGCTTATGAACGAAATGATAATTTGGGTTCGCGAAAAAAATAAGACAATAGGTCAATATTGAAACCTGTTGCACTGTTGTCTGACTCTTTGTACTGAAATCAAACTGGATTTATGAGAGGGGAGTCTCGATTCAAGCGGAAAGGTTGACGCGGAAAGTTGTGGGCTTTTTTTGTTTTTGTTTTTTTTTGTTTGTAGATCATTCGTTTCTAGTTTTCCTCTTTCGATTTCTATCGTTATCTTTTTTTAATACAAATCGAAACAAGGAGTTAAGTTAAACCGGTGAAAAAATTACTCGGAATGAAAAAAACCCTCTCAGTTCGTATTTTTCCTCAATCATCTAGAGTCAGGCTCTCGAGTCCAAACTCTTAAAAAATGTGAAAAGAAAAAATACTCTCGATTCAATCGGATATTCGCTTGAATCGAGAGTTTTTCCTTTTGATTCAAGCGAAAATCCGATTGAATCAAGAGTACTTTTTCATGTCAAACTTTTTAGAAGTCTGGACTCTGGATCCTAGAGACTTTTTTTCCAGAGCATGTCGTAATGTCGCATTGTCGTTTCTTCTGACTCTCCTTGTAGGAACTTCCTCCGATGCGATCCATACGCTTCCTTGAAGTGTCGATCATGGAGTGCAGTTTCTCTCCGGATGAATAGCGACTCGATAGACTGCTCCCAGGCTCTTGTCGGAGTGAAACTCAGCGATGAGCGGTTGCCAAGTGGAACGAAATTCACCTCTTTTGCCGCTTAAATCGGAGCCGAACATCGAAAGCCGCCGCACCGTCCGGCAACTGCGCGCGCAACCGGTGCCACCGGATCTTACGGAGGGGCACCGATGAGCCGTTACCGTTTGGAAAATCCCCTTTCCGTTTCCGGGTGAACCGCTAACTGCAACTGCAACTCTACCGTGCTACACTGGAAAAAAAAAGTCGCTAGGATCTAGAGTTCAGACTCTTAATAACATCGACAAGAAAAAATACTCTTGATTCAATCGGATTTTCCCTTGAAACGAAGAGCCAACCTCTTGATTTAAGCGGATTTCCGCACTGGAAAAAAAACACATTGGATCTAGAGTCCAGACTCTTAAAAACATCGACAAGAAAAAATACTCTTGATTTAATCAGATTTAAGCTTAAATCAAGAACCACGCCTCTTAATTTGAGCGGATTTCCTTTTGATTTAAGCTTAAATCTGATTGAATCAAGAGTATCTTTCTTGTCAATGTTTTCAAGAGTCTGGACTATGGATCCAATGTTTTTTTTCCCAGTGAGAGTATTTTTCCTTGTCAAATTTGTCAAAATGTCATCAGGTGTCAATGATCGACGCAGTGCACGAAATTCCTCGACTGAGAAAAGTAGAAAAATCAATGGCATTCATCATCAAACCAGACCGTGAGCGCTGACAAGCAGTCATAATCCCACACTTAACATCACATTTATTGATAAAACATCGGTTTCCGCATAGCTGCAGGAACGTAAATCGTAAAACCACGCGACCTTGTCTAGGAGAAGGAGGGGCGCTGTGAATCAAATCTTGATAGAGTTGTGTAATCCGAACCAGCGACGACTGAATGCTACCTCGCGAAATTGATTTCAACTTCTGTCTTTCAAAGTCATTTATGATACCATATTACGGTGTTAATTGACGTTCGAGCGTTCGGGTGCTATTTTCGATGGATCTTTCTAGTCGACCAGATTTTCCGACGTTGGTGAAAATGGCGATAACTGCGGAAATTTTCTTTTTTGGGGACCTTCCATAAGCAAACATGTCTAAGAGCAGACAAAGAGAATTCTTTGCGATTATGAAATTGCATGCCAAATTACACAATTTTTCAATAAATTTTTACATTTTCATGGCTGTTCTATTTGCATCTTGCAACTTATCATATATTTGTTTCCGTCTGTTGCAGGTAAGAACCCAGTTTATCTTTCAATGGCTACCAGTTAATTTAATCTTTACTGGAAGTTCCGTAAGTGTCTGAAACTCTGTACCATTTCCGTTTTGAGTTGGTAACTAAAAAAAACACTTCAGTAAACTCGAGTACTATCAAATGGAACAATACATTCCAGTGGAAGATAAAGTCTAGGAATTTGTAAAAAAAAATGATAAAGTAAACACAGTGCTTGTCCTATTATTATCGGGAAAACGATATCAGTCAAACTAGCAACTACTACGGGGGCTGTCGGATTCCGTGCGAGGGCGGGCTGTGCAGGGTATTAAGACGACGGGTCGTGATAGAAGACGTCAGAGGAGCCGGGATGGGTGTCTATACTGGATGCCAGCTGTTAGCTGCTGCGCTGAGTTAAAACGTCGTAAGAGCTACCAGGCGTTGCCAAGTTCCCTTTGACAAATCATGAATTTTCAGGGAAATTCCTGGATTTTTCTCCTCCGATTTCCAGAGTATTTCGTTCGTAATTTGATTTAAAAAGTCTGAGAATATCAAGGAAAAAAACGCAATAGTGTATTTCCTTCGGAAAATACACTAATATCCTTAACTTCCTTCAAAAATAAATATTTCATGAGAAGAAATTTGGCAAAATTCAAATGCTCATATAGCGTTTTTACTTAGCATGGTATGTAGAATTCTACTTCTATTTTTATCGACAGAGTTTAATAAAGCAGAAGGAACTTAAGTAAATATAAATCTACCTAAACAAAACTTTTTTTTACAAAAAAAAAAAGAAAAAAAAAAGTTGCCGGCACGTGGCCACGTGCTGGGGAACATTTGAAATTCAAATGCTGAGCGGAGCTTTCCCGCAAAAATGCACAAATCCAAATATCCCTCGCCCACCGGTAGAAAATGCATTAGTTCATCTGGCGCAAGACTTTTTTGCGGCCCGAGACAAGGGGCTAAATTATTCCTAATCACGTCCGAGTCTGTGTGTTTGAATAGTCTTAATTTCGACTTCAGTTCACGGTTGTCGCGCCAAAGAAGCCGCTCGAAAGGAAAACCGGAAGAAACGCGCAAGTCCAGTGGAAAACCAATTCCGGATCCGCGGTTTCTCCGCAGCACTAGAACGACAGAATCAAGAGCGACAATTTCGCGCATTCAGGAAGAAGACGGCTTCATTATACAACCACGCAATTTTTTTCCGTCAGGTGCGCTCGCTGCTCGGAAGTCGGCAGAATTTCTTAGTGATTTTTCGCGTCGACGCTGGACGACCGTTGCGCGACGAACAGATACGTTGTTTCTGCAGAAATCTCCGGCCGGTGGTCGACGAGTAGACTCTTTTGGACAGAAGATATTTGGACCAGCACAGATCTCTTAGCAGGGTGTCTACAAGTCCGGAATTTCCGGAAAGTCCGGAAATGGCACTGATTTTTCAAGGGCGGTCCGGAAGAACTGAAAAAGTGCGGAAATTCCGCAAGAAGGTCCGGAATTTTTGTCATTTTTGTCGCAATTTGAGCGCGAAATTTAAAATTTTGAAATTTTCCGAATTTCGTCAAATGGAGGTACAGAAAAAGTACTGAATTTTTCTGTCGAGGAAGTACTGCGAATTTCTTAGAAATACACTGAAAAAGCACTGTATAAGTACCGATATTTGGCCAGCCTGTTTTACTAGACACCCTGCTCAGAATTGAGCCCAAATTTTACCCACTGTGTGATGCGCAAAAACGACGGAATATTTTGCGGCCTATTTAGTTGGTGAACAATGTGGATGTACTGAAGTAAAACGACATTTTGCTCGAAGATAGTAATAGCGGATACGCGGTTTTTCCTAGAACGTGTTCAATTATTATGCGTATGAGGTTCGTTGACACAGGCCAATGGGACCGATCCAGAATTCTCCTTTTGTGCGTGTTTCTGTTCGCACAGCGAAAGTTCGCGAACTCACGGTTTCGCCTCATCTCATTTCAATACCGGTGGAACATTTTTACGAGAAAAATGTGCAAAATCTGGAATGAGAAACGGTGTTTTTGCTGCGCGGGAAAAAAAGCACGAGGTCGTTGGATGAAATGGACATGTCCAATGGTAGTACCCCAGTATAGTAAGTAACTAACTCAAATGTCGCGGTACTACCACAATTAATTAGAAATATCCATATCATCCAACAAATTGGGGTAGTACCACAATTTTAGGGGACAACCCCTGACACTTTTTTTCCGTGTGTGGACGGCAGAATAACTGTGAGGCTCTCAACAAGAACTGGGTGCAAAAACATTCGGAGAGATTTATAAAAAATGATTTTGCACTGATAAATTGCAATTAAATTGCTGTCTCCTCCTAGAGCGGTCTAATATTCTGATATTCCTGGTAAAAATTGGCGATAAGAGCTGCGTTTCAAAATACCTTAGGAACTCTTATAGCCGGCTAAAGAAGGCTACAGAAAATCATATAGCTGGCTGTAGAATGCGGAGAAAATCACACGGCCGGGCTACACGAAGCGATAAAAAATTATCCAGCCGGGCTATAGTTCCTATCGCCGGGCTTTACACTTTATCGCCTGCCTGTTGCTTTTTCGCCATCGATTATAAAAGGCTATAAGAAATTGTGTAGAAATTCGTATGCTTTGGAAATCATTAAGTTTGATACGGAACCACCTTAATATTTACAAAATACACGTTATATTTCCCTTTAATACATATTTTTTTCATCAATTAAAACGAGAATAATCCATACAGGATGTGCAAACATTTCAAAATCATGAGTTGAATAACGCTAACTCCGCCAGATTAAATATTAGAGCCTAACACAAAGCGGAGCGGCGACGCACTGGCGCCTACAAACCTAACAGGGATACTTCACGCATTGCGCAACGCGTAGAGTATCCCTGTTAGGTTTGTAGGCGCCCATGCGCGTTTTGCGCTGGCTGCCTGCCTGCCGCACCGCAGCGTGCCACGGCGCTTGAAGCAACTATTTCACACCAGAGGTATTGCACAGTATCATACGAAACTGGAAGGCGCTCAAGAAGTCAGAACAAATAAGTTTTGCTCTTGAGCCATCGTTTTTAAAAAGTGACTGTTAGTTATTTTAAAAACTTGCCAGCAAGTTTTCTGAAGTCCTCATACACCTTGAAAGTCGACTTAATAGTGGTCAATCTCGTTTTTCAACAAAAATTTTTTTTTGTCCTCTTTATCATTGGAAGTTAAATTTTTTGTCCGTACCGTAGACCATCTAAATAGGCTTGTTTTCCTATCAATACGTGGCGATAATAAATACCGTTTTAAGTTTTTTTGCAATCATAGAGCTATATTCTTGTAGAAGAATAAAACAAAATATCCTTCAAAGTTTTTACTTTCAAAATTTAGCCCCCAATTGCTCTACAAGTCCGATTTTCTAGAATTTTGCGCCATCATTTTTACTCCTAAAAAAGCCAGGCAATGTAATTAAAACGCTATTTTTAATTAATTTCTTAGAACTAACTTAGATGATGTGGTAGACAACTTTTTTAAAGAATTTCTAGCAGGGTTGCTCTTTTTAAAGCTACAAATTGTACATTTTTTTACTGGTCTAACGTACAGGACAATAACGTATACGGTACGGACTAACGGGGCTACGGTTAAGGACGAAGAGGCATTTCGTAAATATTACTGTATCAAGGGCGAATTTAAAGAATTTGCTGAAATTCATTGGGAAATAAACTTGCTAAGTTATAGCATAGCTTATAAGTGCCACTTTTCAAATAATTACCAGGCAATTAAGGTAAAAAGAGTAAGTAAATCAGTTTTCAAAAATAATGAACTGCCTTTTATTTTAAAGTAAACCATTAAATTAGATTAGGGACAAATCTTAAGAAACTGAGTTCTTGAAAACAAGCTTTACAATCGTTAGAACGTTTTAGGTGCACTTTACAAAAGAAGAAAGGAAAACAAAAAGGGAAATTATCGAAAATGTGGTCACAAATCACCTTAATAAATATTTAAAGGACAATAAGAATAAAATTAAGTTAGATATTACAGAATAAATATTAATCGATAAATTGCTATGAACTTTAGACGAAAAAGAGTGACTCCAAGTTCTAAAAGACAAAAGGAAAAAATAAAAAGATGGCATTCCTTATGCACATCATTGAAAAAAAAGCCTCCTTCTTCTAAGTCGTGTCGTACTAAAAAAAAATACGTCTCTCTTTTTTTTTTTAAATTCCAAATTTTGGCGATAGATAAAATAAAGTAAAAAGGGATGATCTATCAAACAGCGCACCGATTTTTGGATGACTTTCGCATTTTGTCCGTACTTACCGTAGACCCGGCCGCATCGCGCGTCAGCTACGGGCTACGGTACCGGACGGCTACGGGCTACGGTACGGACGGCTACGGTGCGGACAAATCGTGTGATTATTGGCAACGGTGCTCGGGCATATTCACGCATGTGGTTGAAATTCTGGATTTGAGGTTGAGATATCAGAGCGTATCAAAAAATACCAAAATTCGAGAGTTTGAAGTGATTTATGCATTAAAAAGGTAGGTATACGGTAAGGACATCCTAGATGGTCGTTAAACCTAGAAACTCAAAAAAAACGGTCAAAATTTACTGTTTCATGGCGGGTTTTTTTCCTCTGCTCGACATCAGCGTGTGATAGTCACGATAACGCAAAAAAAGTAAACAAAGTTCATAAGTGCTGCACTCTAACGGACGAAATAATGCTGAAAAAAGGGGGCTACGGTACAGGACGCGAATTCCGCAGACAAGGCTGCTTGACGCAAAGACGGTCAATATTTTCACTTATTTGGATGAATATAACTGAAAATAATAAGTTAGGTACAAGTTGAGTGTGAATTTACAGCAGAAGTGGAAGTATTTAGATGCAAGATGATGGTTATGAAGCGTTAAAGTTGCGCACTTGAGTCGCAGACAGGCTACGGTACAGGACATTTTAGCTGTTTAGGGCCAAAATTCTGGTATTAAATGGCAAAAACTGCCTAAAACAATGTTGGGATCTGATTAAGCGTAAAATTTTGAACAAATTTAATAAAAAAAAAAGGTCAGATTTTTCCATTTTGAAGGGCTAAAAAGTCGGGAGACATGGTAGAGCAAAACTTATTTGATTCTACTCTCTAATATATTAGGAATGGCAGGCATCCATCAAAAGTAGGGAGCTTTCCTCGCAAAATAAATCAAGATACTACGGCCCAAAAAGAGAGCAGTGGTCCATAAACGCACTAGGTCCTAGCATCCGTAATTAGTGACGTTTAGCATACACTTTATCGCCTGGCTGTGAGTTTCTTAATCGCCATCGGCTATAAAAGGCCATACGAAATTGTTTAGCCGGCTGTGGAAGCTTTTGGAAATCTTACAGCCGGCCGTAGGTCTGTGGTATTTTGGAACACAGATTCTACTGCCAATTTTTACTAGGGATCGGATTTTGGAATAAAATTGATCTAATAGTTTAAAATAGCTACTAACAGCGGGTTTGTATTTCACAAGTAAATATAAATTGCAATGAAATTGAGCTTTCATAGCTATGATACGACTCTCTACGGAATGTATTCTGTCGTGCTTAGGAAGAACGCCGTATGAACATCCGAGAGTTGCCAAATTTCCTTTGATGAAACGTTCATTTTTAAGGAAATTAATGAATATTTTTCCTTGACATTTTCAAGAACTTTAGGTGAAATTGCAAACCAAACAATCTGAGAAATCAGAAGAATCCATAAGTTCACCAGGGATTCATGTTTTGTCAAAGAAAATTTGGCAACGCGTGAAGGTTCATACGACGTTCTTCCTTAGCATGGCAGTATTATTGGCAATAAGTGGCCCATTAATCACTACTGATCCTGATTTTCCGCCACATGGGTGAGAAAGGCGTGAAGCTGCCCGATGGTTGGATCGGATAACGGAAAAGGGCCCCGCTCGTAAAATATAAATAATTCTGTAGCTTATGAACTAACCTAACCTACGCAACGGCGGTGTGAGATGAGAGGATTAGTAAGTGTGATACGCGAAGCAGTGGCGTGGCGTGAATTGCGATATATCGATTGTTATGCCATTTAAACCCATGGTAAAGAATCGAATATTAAGGTGTTCGTTGCGAACACCATGTGTATCGATCCTTTTCTATACGTTTAAATGGCATAACAATCGATACATCGTAAAACGCGCCACACCACTGACGCGAAGAACCGGCTAGTAAGAGTATGGAAAATTTTCAACAAGAACTGGGACTAGCCGATAGAAATCCGGTCTGTCTTCAGTGGTCATGATCCGGTATGATATTTCATTTGCAAATTTTTTATCGAGTTCACGACCCGGTGTTCCCAATCCTACATACCGGAACTCACCCTCGTCTAGTAACATAACCTGGAATTTTTCAGCGGGGGCAGTGATGCAAAATGAAATTTCACGGAATATGATTTAATTTTACTGCTTTTGAATTTCTTTCTCCATGAAATTTGAACGATTTCTCCGGGACTGCGTATGCAACCCGCAACAATCATCTGAGCGTCTGTTAAGAAGCCTCGCAATTAAATAGACGCACGATATTTTTTTTTTTTCAAATTTCAAAATTAAAATTTTACGGTACATTGAGTCCATTGCAAAATCCAAAATTTTCGTAAAATTTTCTGATGCTGAAACATCCACGAAAGTCGTTCATTCTGAAATTGAAATAGTTATATTAAGTTTCATTGCACCTGTGGGGGGGGGGGAGGGAGTGCCACCGCTCCAAATTTTCTTATCGTGAGGGGAAGGAGTGCCAAGGTTGAAAAATCACCGAAAATCATGAAAAATGACGGGTTCTCGGGGAGGAAGGGGGGGGGGGGGGCTACATAACTGCCTTCTACGGACGATAGATCCAAAAAACGTAAAAATATTGAATGCAAGGCGCGAGAGATACACCGCGTTTTTATCCAGAGCGTTTCGTCGATTGAGAAGGTCATTTTCCGAGTGTTTCCGATGAGGAGCGCAGGTGGAAGGTCCAGTTTTCCAATCCTTTCTTGTGATTTAATTCCCGTCAGTCGCAGAGTCCGGTGGATTCGGGGTCCCTTTCAAAGCGGCTTTCAATATCCGTCGCCTCTTTTGAAACGTGATTAGCGGCCACGTGAAAGTGACGGAATGGACCGCAGCGGGGGACAGGAGGAGAAAGACGGATCCCTCCTGGAAACCTCCAGAAGAAGGTGGGAGGACAGATCTGGATAGCCCCGTTATTACGCAAGCTGCCGCGCTGTGCAAGAACGGCGTATGAGCCTTCTAACGATGCCAAGTTACCTTCGATAAAAACCGAATTTACTGGGAAAATTGTGAATGTTATTTTCCAAAATTTTCAGATAAGTTTGTAAACGATTTAATGTGAAATATCTGAAATTATCAGGCTAAAATATATATGGATGTCGACAAAAATACATGCAGGGTATCTACAAGTCTGGAATCTCCGGAAAGTCCGGAAATAATACTGATTTTTTAAGGGCGGTCTGGAAGTACTGAAAAATTGCGGAAATTCAGCTAACAGGTCCGGAATTATTTTTACATTTTTTGTCATTTTTGTCACAATTTCAAATTTTTGAAATTTGTCTAATTTCATCAAATGGAGGCACTGAAAAGTACGGAATTTTTCTGTCGGAGGAGGTATTGAATTTCTTGAGAATGTACTGAAAAATACTGTAAATGTATGTATTTTTGACTAGCCTGTTTTAGTAGACACCCTGACGTGTTTTATCAAGGAAAATTTGGCAACTCTCGAATGTTCATACGGGGTTCTTCGTTAGCACGGCAGCAAGGTAATTCGTCGCTCCTCTGACGTAAGGGCGTATCTAGAATTTTGCATGAGCCTTAGAAAGCATCGAGTTATACGGAGCACAGGGGTCACGTAGAAATCAAGTTACGCCCTTACGTCAGAGGAGCGACGAATTGAGGTCCTCTTTTCACTCCGATGTATCTTTCTGCGTAGAACCCACGCCGTGAATGGGGAAAACTTCGTTGAAAGGTCGCGATCGTAATGACAAGATCTTAAGCAGGATGAAAACATACTCAGCGAAGCCAACCCTTATTTGGACCAAGTTCAAAGGGAACAAACCGGCCCACTTCAAGTTGCACTCAAGAAAAGTACGTAGGAAGTTTCGTTTCCGCCAGAGACCCGGTGTGAAAATAGATTTTGATCGTAATTTTCTCGAAGTAAATGTCGCAGACTCTGAGAAATCGTTCCATTTTCTCTTAGTTTCCTTCGTATATAGCTTTGTCTATAGATTCCAATAATCAGCCCGCAGGTGTTATTTAGATAAAGCTCAATAGTCCACGTCGACTTACTGAAGGTTTGGTGGGGAATGGCCTTCCAAATCATGAACTCGGCCTGGGGCGCCTTCATTTTTGTGATACCGTACGGTTTGTCACGGAGTTGGTTTAGTTGCGTGACCTAACCGAACCCAAGGGAGGTTACGGATTTTACTACACGCTCTCCTTAGTGTGTCTGTGTTACCCTGTTCCCACCATTTATTTACAGAGGGAAAAGTGTCTGCTCACACTAAAGGCACAATAATCAGTACTCTAATCTTGGTCCTTCATCTCTGAATATTATTATTTTCTATTTTTTCATTAGAGGCGTGGAAATTGCCGGCGATGCTAATTTCCTATATACTTTTCACTTTTTGGATGCTTACCACGGAAAAAATTGTGCGACCAGTTGGATTGCATTTTGCAAAAAGGAACCACTAGCATTGCAATGTTGCTGAGATTGTGCAACTTCTTTTGTCTTGGAGGAAAAACCCGATTATCCATTCATAGTTTCTATTTTACTCGCTAAAAACTGTAAATTTAAGACAAAAATTACCATCTAAACATAGTTTTTCACGATTTCTGCAATTTTATTGCAAAAGATGAAGTTGCACAATCTTAGCATCATTGCAATGCTAGTGGTTCCTTTTTGCAAAATGCAATCCAGTTTGTCTCATTCGCTGTGTATCTCGTTTGCAACGGACCCATTTTCCGCCGGACTAGAAAAAAAAAAAAAATTGAAATTTTTTTTTTTTTTTTTTTTTTCAAAAATTAAAATAAAATTCCCTCTGATCACTAACACTTTGGAGGTATATAAGGAGAATTTTTCGGAATGAAAGAAATTTTACAGTAAAGATTTACCTGTAATAAAATTAAAAAGATACTTTTTGCTGCTAAAAATCCTTTGCCTCGAAAAATTTGTAGAAAAACATTCTACTTAACCATTTTCTCAGTGCACCACGGAACAAGCACGCGTTTAAAATTCGAATATTTCTCAAATCACGAGTCCAACGAATTCTTCGTTGTTTCTCGTAATAGTACTCGCGCGATCGACTGGAATTTTTTAATGGGACCGGCAAATGGCACCGTTGCCCTTATGCCACTCATGAGCCCCCCTCTCCTCCCCCGCAATTAGCCCCTTTACCCACCGCGACGAGGAATGCGAGATGACTTCGCAAGAGCCCAACTTGACGGCCTCCGAATGTCGGCTCCGACTCGTCGTCACCAAGGTCCGAGGTTCGAGTCTCGACGATATGCACAACTTCAAACTCTCAAACGTTATGATTCGTAACATTCTGACAATGCGTGAGCGAATGTCACTTACTTTTTTTCAGTGATCCAAGGGCAGAATTAGTTGAGCCCGTATCAGAGGGAACTCAAAGAGCCTTCCACTGAAAAAAAAGAGGTAGGGGTTAAGCCCCAACTGTTGGATGATATGGACATTCCCAATTAATTGTGGTAATACCTCGATTAGTTATGATAGTATCCCAATTAATTGTGATAGTAGCCCGATAAATTAGGTTACTTACCCAAGTGTTGCGGTACTACCGCAATTTGAGTTGCATTGCTACCATTATTAATTGGAAATGTCCATATCATCCAACAAATTTGGGAAGTGCCACAATTTTGGGGGATAACCCCTGACCCTTTTTTCCCGTGTCACTTCAGATAGTCTCAGAATTTTAAAATAAATCTATTTCATACCAAAGGCTGACTAAGCTATTAAAGACATAGTGATGATGTAAATATCGAGCTAAAAGCCAATAAGTTCAATGTATTTAACTATTCAACTACATGATGTTGATTACAACCAAGCAATAGATGAAAAAACAAACTCACACGTTTCGACCCACAGGACGAGGATCTTCATCAGTGTACGGTCGAAAACCGCACTTGTTTGTAATTTCCATCATTCAGATGAATAATTGTATACAATGGAAAAAATTAACATATTCAGAGTCACAGAGCTCACAATGAAAAATTTTGAAGAGCTTCTGGCCGAAAATGATTTATGTCCGTCGGCTTTGGCGTCCAGTCACACGGAAGGAAAAGACCCTGAGATCTGAAGATGAGAACGGACCCCTCTAGTGACAGCACACTTATTTTTTTCTATTTTTTCATTGCCGCTCATAATTTTTTTACGATTTAACGACCTCGCGTCGGATGCTCATCGACACGAGCCGAGCTTCCGGCACCGAAATTTTATCACCGCTCGGGTCCGAATCCGCGACCTGGGTCAAGGCGGGTCGAATCCACGCTCCGTTTTCGAGGAAGATTCATAGACCAGGATTGAACTGCGGGTCCACGGATGATGCCTATCCCGCTCACACTGGAAAAAAAAACACATTGGATCTAGAGTCCAGACTCTTGAAAACATTGACAAGAAAAAATACTCTTGATTCAATTGGATTTTTGCTTGAATCAAAACGAAACCCGCTTGAATTTAGAGGCCTGGTTCATGATTTAAACTAGATTCTGATTGAATCAAGAGTACTTTTCTTGTCGATGTTTTTAAGAGTCTGGACTCTAGATCCAATGCGGTTTTTTTCCAGTGATCTATTGCTTGTTTTTAATCAACATCATGTAGTTGAATAGTTAAATACATAAAGGTTTTCGAGGAAGATTCATAGACCAGGATTGAACCGCGCACTGGAAAAAAAAACACATTGGATCTAGAGTCCAGACTCTTAAAAACATCGACAAGAAAAAGTACTCTTGATTCAATCGGATTTTTGCTTAAATCAAGAACCAAGCCTCTGAATTTAAGCGGATTTCCTTTTGATTCAAGCAAAAATCTGATTGAATCAAGAGTCCTGTTTCTTGTCGATGTTTTCAAGAGTCTGGACTCTAGATCCAATGTGGTTTTTTTTCCCAGTGCGGGTCCACGGATGATACTTATCCCGCTCACTGCGAGTGGGCGATTGTAAGAGGATTCAGAGGTGGTCCGATCCGAACCTTGCTTCCAATGTCTCCGGGAGACGACGATTGGCGATCGCCTAGCCCTGCCTTGAGTACACGCACTTTCACAGGGACAGAACCACGGTTGCCATAGTCAGGAAAAACCGGGAAACGTCGGGGAAAATTAAGAAAATGTCGAATGCTGCAATCACACGCCGAATGTGGCTTGAATGTGGAAGTCATCGGCCCGATGCCTGAATTTTGCGCGTGACGCGCAACGATTCTCAGCAACCATCGGACCAACGTTGGATTCGTCTGAACTATTCGAGTAGATTTGATACACATCTGGATGAAAATAACTCGAACTTGCTAAATTTCAGCCGTTGGGCGATGACTGTTGACCTCTCCATTTAAATGCATGTAAAATGAGTAAAACAAGGCTAAACATACAACCCTAAAAAACCGAGACGTTTCGAGTCAAAGCTGTGTCATTTTCTGTCGAAAAATAAATTAAAAATTAATAAATATCGAAGAAAAAACCCGATACCTACATGTTGGTAGCCGTGATCCGAGACAAACTAACGTAAAACTGATTGAAACAGTCGTTTCAAGGTGAGGCATCGATATTTTACATGGATTCAAATGAGGGAAACAGCGAGACTAACTTGCATGTATAACACTCGATCCTAGGCGAGGCATCGATATTTTACATGGATTCAAATGAGGAAAACAGCGTGACTAACTTGCATGTATGACACTTGATCCTAGGTGAGGCATCGATATTTTTCATGGACTCGAATGAGGAATGACCATCGCCCAATCGAGACTCCTGGTGGGTAAAATTCACCTCCGTCCCGCCCTAGGAAGCGATTGTCCCATAGTAATTGCCGGTCATTGCTAGCACGCGACCATCGTTGGCATTCTTACCAGTAACTCCGTATTTTTGAATTTGAACACTGAATTAATCAGGGCTCTGAAGGCAACATCGCTGGTCGCCACTCCCTCGCCACGAGTAATCAGAATCAGACAATCAGTCATGAATCAGGATATTTATCGATCGTTAGTGCGCAGCAAGGTCGCGCGGAGCGTGGCGCGTGGTTCGCTCGCCTAGCAAGGCGATAAAAAGTGAATATTTCATCTGTTTATGGATCTAGTACTTCACATTCCTCCTGATTTTGGTAACCCGTAGCCACCGGGTCTGCTATTATTATTAGTTCCACACCTCCCTCCTCCTTTAAAAAAAAAAATAAGAAAAAAAGAAAGAAAAAAAGATCAAATTACTTTATCTACCTATTATTATGGGCTATGCTGTCATGCTAAAGGTAGAACGCCGTATGAACATTCGAGAGTTGCCAAATCTCTCCGAATAAAACATGTGTTTTTGAAGATAGTTGTGCATATGTACCCTTGAAATTTTCAGATGTTTTAGATTTAATTGTGAACAAAATTGTCTGAAAAAGCGGAGGAAAAATACATAGAATTTTCTTAGAAAATTCTTATTTTATTGTAGAAAATATGGCAACGCCTGAATGCTGATACGGCATTTTTCCTTAGCACGGCAGTATGGTCCATACTCCAAGCTTGTTTGGGTTTTTTTAGGCCAGTGTCATATAAATGGAAAAGAGATGGACAATGTCGGATCAGTTTTTCAAACTTTAGAGAAGAAAATCGATAGTGGCTGTTGTGAGATTCCTTCATTAATTGAAGTTTATTACGGTCATAATTGCCTGTAATAAACCACTTAGAAAATTACTGGAAAATGTTTAGTGAGCCACACGAGTTCGTCTCTTTAACAGCCGAGCTAAATACTGTATTCGATAATCCTATCTCTTTGGTCAATCATCGTAAAACTTCTCTTTGAATAGCCCCCAGGAGAATATTTTTTAAGCGTTTTAAACGTTACGTCTAAAGTTTCCATTTCCAATATTAACGATACTATCCCTCTTCGAAAAACGGATAGTTCTGCCATCCATCGCTATGGTTTCTTACACCTTGGGCTTATCAATCAGTTATGAATTTAATTTTCACCGATTGCTGTGCTTAAAAACCGTGTATTTGAAAACGTGTATTGTTCTTTCCTGACCAGTTGCAATCGCGCACCCTTCATTGCTGCCAGATAGTGCCGAAAAATCAGCACTTCCCCCCATGTATCCACATTTCCTCGCATAACCTGGCAACCTCGGCGCCCATGCACTGAGTTGTTGACCCTCCGAAGGGAAGTGGCTCAAGGTCCCCGGGGTGACCCGGTAACCGGGTGTTAGTGACCCTGTCGCAGGGGTGCCACAACCCTCGGATTTCCCGCGAGGAAAACCGGGAAATTTCGATTTTCCCACGCCGGCTGGCGTCCCGGTCGGAGGGAATCTCTTATTCATGTCGCAAGTGATGAAAATGTCAGTTATTGAGATTCGACTTCAACGAGCGACAGTCATGAGGCCAGTGTTTAGATGCAGAACGCGGACCGCCCCGGCCGGAATAGTGTCAAGGAGAAGGGGGCGTTTGGGGGTGGACGCTGGACGGTGGAGGAGCAAAGTTTCGGGGCTAGGAGCTGGAAGGCCTGGCACAGATTTACCATGCAGGGTTCGTGATGCTCCTCCAAGTCCTTAGATGCACTTGACTTGCTTTTCCAATTTCCTAGTCCTTGAAAATCCTCCAATTTTAGAAAGTCGCCTCAAGTCGCGAACAGGAGACCCGGGTTTTTTACCTTAGTAAATTTTATATTTTACTGTTTTTTCTGGTTGACCGTTGACGAGAGGGTTGATATCACCGCAAACCGTCCGAGTAATTTGGTTTTTTTTTTAAATTCTTTAAATATATATGGATTGCATTTTGCAAAAAGGAACCAGAAGCATTGCAATGATGCTAACATTGTGCATTTTCATCCTTTGCAATAAAATTACTGAAATCATGAAAAAATATGAAATTTACATGGTAATTTTTGTCTTAAATTTGCAGTTTTTAGCGAGTGAGGTAGAAACTGTCAATGGATAATCAGGGTTTTCTTCCAAGACAAAAGAAGTTGCACAATCTTTGCAACATTGCAATGCTCCTGGTTCCTTTTTGCAAAATGCAATCCAGTTAGTCCATTATTTTCTCTTTCAGTGCATAACAGCCAACCGTTTCAACCAATAGGATCGTTCCCTTTTTTCCATGTCTCTTCTGTCTATCGCTCTCAATAATCAGGCGTGAAGGGTCCCGCGTGCGGGATTGACAACCCTGCGAATGCGGAAACGGGGTCAACGGGACGAAGGTTCGGGACTTGGGCATCGAATATGCATCCTTTCGACCTGGCGGCGCGCGGCGTGCAGGCTCTCGGCTTGGGCCGGAAAAATAAGCGCATCAATTATGCACCGCGTAAATATTACCGCCTCGAAGCATCCGCCAAGTAGGGCATGCAGGTATAGGGTTCACCTCACAGTGCACTGGAAAAAAAACACATTGGATCTAGAGTTCAGACTCTTGAAAACATTGACAAGAAAAAATATTCTTGATTCAATCGCAGATTTAAGCTTAAATCAAGAACCAAGCCTCTTAATTTGAGCGGATTTCCTTTTGATTTAAGCTTAAATCTGATTGAATCAAGAGTATTTTTTCTTGTCAATGTGTTCAAGAGTCTGGACTCTGGATCCAATGTGTTTTTTTTCCAGTAATCAACAGCACTATGTCTCGGGAATCGTCTAGGAGGCTCGGGGAGTTTTTATCACTGTCGATAGCCTGAGGTCTGTTGGATCTTGGATGGAAAAAAAGTTTACCTCCCAAAATAATATCATGATTTAGTTTAATCCTCCCAAAGAAAGTTATCAATAGTTATGACCTACTACAGTCACTCTGAAAACCTAAAAAATGAAGGGTTTTGCGTAGGATCTAGCTTGGGTTTAATGCAAAGTTGATACCAACACTTTGAAGCAACTATTCGTACTTGGTGGATGTCCGTGTTGCATACGCGAAAAGTTGAAGGCGTTTTTAATTTTCTTGCCATGACGGCGCAGCGGAGCGGCTGCCGCGTCGCGTCGGCGCGATGGCGCACTTGTCCGACGTTTTCCCTCAGCAGATCAAGGTGGATTGATTATTGAAATTGATAGACAAAGTGATGGAAATAGAAGATGACGGGAAACTGAAGCGATCATATTGGTTGAAACGAGACGTTATAATAGACTAAGGTGGAGAGCGATGGACTAACTAAAAGGTCCCTCGGAGGTTGCCGTCAGTCTATTACTCACCCACTGTATGTCCATTGCGACCACTAGCTTTCACCAATAGGATCATTCCTTACTCTTTGTTTTCTTTGTCTATCAATTTCAATAATCAGCCCGCACTGCTGTGCCAAAAGAAAACGTCTTATAAACACCTCGGCATCGGCTGCGTCGCCGTCATTGCGAGGGACTTTAAAACGCCTTCATACTTTCTCTTATGCAACACGGGCATCCATTGAGTACGAATAGTTGCTTCCAAGCGTTGGTAGGAACTTCGCATTTTGACAATATGTTTTTCTACTTGAAAACCAGGACTTTTTTATGAACGATTTCAAGTTGGACCGAGTTCATCAAGAAGGAACCAACCCACATTAAGTTGAAACTAAGAAAAAGAGGTTTGAAGTTTTATTCCTGCATAAAGTTCAGTGCAGAAAATAGACTTCAACCATTCTCTGCAAAAACTAACTCCTTTTTTTCGACTTTCCGTGTTTGGCCGAAGAAAATATACGGCTAGTGGAGCTCAAAAACACTCTTAAATCGACTTTTTTGAAAATATGGGTCGGCTCCTTTCTCATAAATTCGGTGCATATAATTTTTCGATTTTCGTCCGGAAACATCGAATCCATTACGACCGTGCGTAGGTCCCCTTACGAAATCGGAACTGACCCCCCGTAGTCGCCGAATCGATCTTATCCCTCGATTTCCACCCCACGACGATCGGTTTCCTCCCGATATTCGGACAATAACAAACATTTGGCAAGCGCGCTGCGCGGGTGGGGGCCACGCGCACTCCACGTTCACGACTGTTTTCCTTTCTCCGGGGGGGCGGGGGGCGGCACCGCTTTTGTTTTTCCGGCCCCGCGGGTATGCCTAGGTCACGGCTGGGCACTGGCGCCGCCGGCTCGGGTTCTCCGGGTCACGATGACTTGACTCTCATTCGCTCGACACGACTCGCTCCCGGAACACGCCGATCGCTTTCTGTCGTCCACGAACGCAACGGGTAGGTCTGTCTCTTACAGTTAGTTTTACGCTTGAGTGTCGAGTCTAGTATAAGGTCGTCGAAAAGTTGTAGCTTGTGAGCTTGTGTTCGGGGTCCCCGCATTTTTCTCTATTTTTGGGCGGAGGGATTTTGAATTTGACATCAGGAAGTAAGTTGAAAAATTTCGGGTGGTATACTGAGAAGAGGAAAACAACTGAACGCATTTCCGCCAAAAGGAATCGCACTGGAAAAAAAACGCATTGGATCTAGAGTCCAGACTTTGCAAAACGTCGACAAGAAAAAGTACTCTTGATTCAATCAGAATCTAGCTTAAATCAAGAACCAAGCCTCTTAATTTAAGCGGATTTCGTTTTGATTCAAGCAATAATCCAATTGAATCAAGAGTATGTTTCCTTGACAATGTTTTCTAGAATCTAGACTCTAGATCCAATGTGTTTCTTTTCCAGTGCGTGTTCAGCACTGAAAAAATAATCCTGAGATAATATTTTGACTTTAAGTGCCGTTTCTGGGCGACAAAATATGGTTTTTATTTAAGTTAAATCAGTGCGAATTCTGCTTTAGGTCAGTTTTTTTAGTCAAAAAATCGTCGTTTTGCTATCGTTAAGTTTAAGTTAAAAAGACGATAGCAAAACAACGTTTCCTTAACTCCAAAAAAACTGACTTTTAAGTTAAGGCCGCGCGGATTTAACATTTAAAAAAAAAACTATCGAAAAGAAACGGTTCTCCAAGTCAAAATAATACACCCCCCCCCCAAAAAAAAAAAAAAAAAAATCAGTGAAATGTGTTAAAAACACAAAATAATAAAAGCTGATTTTTTTTGCTCCAATCCAAGAAGAAGCCACAAATCGGGAGTCACCTCTGAACTTTAAAACAACGTAATGACAGAGCTTTTGAACGTAACCCGCAACCTTTTCACGAGAGAGGGTATAATCTGGACGCCGGTCTGTTCACACCATTCTCTATGAAATCCGACACATCGTAATTTTGATGATCGTGGTCGATGGTAGTTGCACTCGGGCCTTCCTGTCATTACCATCCGCTCACTTCCTGGCCGCTGCAGTTCTGTCCACACGGTGGCGCCTCTGACCCCTGACCTCTCCTGCAAACCGCGGCACGCCAGTCGAATAATAATCGGTGAACTTTACTGCACGCTTTTCGACCGCGATTTCTAGTTTCGTTGTTTCCAAAGCTGTAAAATCAGCTGCTCTCATCATTTGAGCATTTATTGAAATAATTTATCTCACAACCTGGCAACTTTGGCTCGTTTTCGTGCGCCGCAACCGCGACCCCCATCCTCAGTGCTGCCGTGCTAAGCAAAAACGCCGTATAAGCATTCAAAGGTTGTCAAATTTCCTTTCAAAAAATATTTATTTTTTTTTAAAAAATTATGAATATTTTCCTTCGAAATTTGCAGAAATTTTAGATGAAATTACGAACAGAATTCCCTGAAAATAATAAGTAAAATATTTTCAAATATTCTGGGAAATTCGTGATTTGTCGGAGGAAGTTTGGCGAAACCTGAAGGCTCATACGCCGTTCTTTCTTAGCACGGCGGAGTGGCCGAGACATTGAAGCTTATTCGCCCTGCATCGTTATGGGCTACGTCGTTTAACAGAGCCAAATCAGAGTTTTTCGATTTGCGATTAATCATTCGAAAAGAAATTTTCGAGCCGATTATTTAGTAACTAGTATTCGAAAATTTAAGACTTTCCAGTTTTGGTCAAATCTGTAAAAATCAGCTACAAACAGCTTAAAACCCAAAAATGTTGATATTTTATGGGACAACGGGATTTCAGGAAGTAATATAGAAATAATTGTGCCGAAAATTTGCAAAATTGGGATCGAATAGATTCAGCTTTCAATCCCTCACGAGTGTGGATTATCTATACCAGTACAAATTCTGATGTTGCACCTGAGAGTCTTCCGTCGAAATCGCAAAATTCGATTTTCCAAGTCATAATCCGACAAATATCGCCCTATTCGAAATTCTCCAATCGCAGATTAAAATCTCTTTTCTGATGATATAGTTTTGTTATTTTCAATCGAATTTCAATGAAATTTTGCACGGTGAAAAAACATATTTTTTCATCTCCTAATTTTTGGCTACTTTTCCTGGTGGCGCCGAAGTTCATCGGCACTTAAATCCATAGAAACAATGTCGAACCAATGTCACGCCAAACTGCGCGGATTTTTGCAAGAATTTCGAATTTGTGATTCAAATTGATCTCGCTCTAACCCCATTCTGCAATACGACTGTTTACCACTCAGAACTAACATCGCGTAATAGCCCACCATCGTTGCGGGACCTACATGAAAAAAAAAAATTACTTGAACCGAAAGGAACTTTTATGAAATATTTCCCCGCAGAAAACTTCCAGATACTTTATAAGTACCCCCCCCCCTTCTCTTGCGTTCCCAATTCTTCGAGGAAAAAAAATTTGAGAAATTTCTTGTAATTTCAGAGGGAATAATAATAACAGGATTGCCACAGTCGGGGAATACCGGGAAAACGGGGAAATGTCAGGGAATTTTGAAAGTCAGGGAAAATGACGAAAATGTAAGGGAACACATTGCCGAGTCACCTCTATTTCCTTCATAGATTTACCACTTGAACAACAAATTTTGTCTCTAAACTATTTGAAATTATGTCCTCTTAAGTATCTGCCTTGTCCTCAATTATCAGGGATTGTGACAGAGAAATCAGGGAAAGGTCAGGGAATTTCATTTTCTACATTCTGTGGCAACCCTGTAACAATTCATTCAAAAGAATTTTTTCAGACGAGTGGAATTATTTTTCGGAAAATATTCAATTAAAGCCCCCCTTTTAATACCAATATGGTTTTTTTTCTCAGAACGTAACCCGGAAATTTACATTTTCGGTAACGGCATCACCGCCGAAATTAGCCCAATTCATGTTGGAACCGAACAAAGATTGAGTTTATTGAATCAGGGAGTCAGGGTAGGACCTCTGGGAAATCAGTGAGTGCTCAGCGGTCCATTTTGCCCGTAGCTGATATTCCGACCAAACACACAATCACCGATTGCAAACATCATGATTCCAGATTATTTCGTCCCCGAAAATGCCAACTGAATGTATACTTTGTGTAGTCACGGGAAGAATGGCCGGAAATATTGTTGACTCACAATGATATCTCGTGAAGAATGGGTGGGGTCGTGGCTTGAAGATATTCTCGTTTCAACATCCAAGTCGATTCTTATGTGAGTTTTTTCCTTCCCTCAAAAAGAGAAGAAACGAGATTAAAAAGAGGGAAATGGGAAGGGGGGGTAAAATTGATGAATTATATAATTCGTCAATTCTACCCACACACACAGCTACACAGCAGCGCAGTTATACAAGGTGTCAAGCATCAGGATTTTCCCGATTTTATCAGGATTTGAGATCAATCAGGATTTAATCCCGATTGCATCAGGATTTGGGAGAAAATCGGTCGTAAAATCAGGATTTGAGGAAAATCGGCCGCCCGATTGGATTTTTTTATCGAGCTATTTTTGTGTGTCACATTCGCTTAATTTTTCTCTGCGAAAAATCAGGATTTGGAAAAATCATGAAATCGGGAATTAGCAGTCAAAAATCAGGAAAAATTAGGATTTGCCAAAATGAAATAACTATACACCCTGATTTATCATAATAATCACAAGTGTGTCCTTAGTAAAGTATCTTAAAACGTCCATTTTTGTTGTATATCAGATCAACTTGTTTGAGAAGCTACCATCAATTTTAGAAGTCTAATGGTTGAATTACATTTTGCTATTGGGAACTACTATCTCTGGCTCATTTTACAAAGAACTTGTCTTCCATTAGTTTCCCTATGTAGTTAGGTTCTTTTATAAATGAGTCCGAAATAATAGTTTCTAATTACAAAATGCAGTTCGATCAGTAATCATTTCATCGCCAACAAAAATACGAGTATCTCTTCGATGTGTGCAGTTTCCCCGTAATTTTCCCATGAAAGAAACACTGTCCGACTGATCAACAAATTATTCTACTCTACGAAACATTCTGATTACGCGAAGGGATAAAAATGAAAGGTTAAATGCCATTTTCTAGAACAACGCCTGTTTTTTGGGGTCATGCTAATCCCGGAGTTCACCATGGTCATGCTTGGCGTCACAATTCACAGTTTCTGCGCAATGATCGTGAATTTCATGAATTTCAGATGATTCGTGTCGTAGATCGGGTGCGAAAGCAAAATATTGTTTCGTATCGTGCCAGTCACAATTTGACCACATTTTGCAGTAAAGAACTTCTATTTGTGACCCCTCTTCAAAGTAGCATAACATGTGCTATTAGTTTTCCCTCGTATGCTGGCTCTTCTATACACGAGAGAAGAAATAGCAGTTTCTTATCGCAAAATGCTGTCAAAATTACATAGTATTCATATTATAACTGCAACCATCCATCCCTCGATTGACTGATCGGACTATATTCCCCGATGCACCTATACGTGCTCGTGCTGCGAAGTGACCGTGTCGCATCACGGCGGATTGAAGGGGTTTTTTCGGGGAACGAGTTTGAGGAACCCGTTGAATATAGGGACTCGTTTCTGCCATGCAACTATTCGAACTCTGGAGTAAAGAAATGGTATCATGGTGAAATGAAGGCGTTTTTTGAAGGGCGACACTAAGCGGATCTATCTCTGGAAATACAAAATTAGATTTCATTGCTTTCAAGCTCTCTCTTTCATCACAACTATTTCAGCCACTTTCATGTTTGCTCTTCGCCATTACTTTAGTACAATAACCTATTTTCTACAAATTTTTGGTCCAAATTGTGATCCCACTTTTAGAAAAGTGCAACAATCGGAAATATATCCAGCTAACACGTTCTTTTGAATAGCCGTATTTCCGTCAAACGGAACTATGCGCATTATAACGCGAGACTTGCTGTGCATATGTTCTTACGGGTTTCAGGGCTCATGTCTTAATGCACATAGTTCCGTTTGGTAGAAATGCGTCCAAATATTAGTGACATTGTGGTAGCAGTCAAAAGCTGAGGATCAGTGGGAACCGATGAAACCTGGACATTATAAGGAAATGAATTTTAGCTCGGAAAATTATGAAAAGCGCAGGGAATTTTAGAAAATCCCTAATAACATACAAAATATTAACTCTGCATTGCAATGAAAAAAAAAAAGGAAGAAGAAATAAATAAATTAAAAAAAAAAATAAAGTAAATAAATAAATAACATGAACATCGACTTAAATTAAAAACAGAAATAGACCCAAATGAAAACCGAAAAAAGACGCAATTATATATATATATATAAAAAAAAATAAAAGAATGAAAGAAAAAGAAAAAGAAAGAAAGAAAAAAAAAAAAAAAAAAAAAAAAAAAAAAAAAAAAAAAAAAAAAAAAAAAAAAAAAATGAATACATGAATATAAATATCTTAAATACAATTAATAAAGAATTTGAAACAATACAATTACTAAATTTTAAAACACAATTAACATGATGAATAAAATAACAAAGGAAATGAAAGAACAAAGGAAACAAAGGAAAGATAAATAATATAAAATAAATATAATAATAATATAAGATTAATTAATAGATAAATTAATAGAGAAATAGATACGAGATACTACTATAATCTTACCCTATAATCTTTTATAAACTATATTATATTAATGAAGGTGAAAGTTCGGCCTTTTTTCTGCCCGGATGGTCGTTGGTCGTGTTTTCTGCCTTTTCTATCTTTGTGAGAGTTCGGTAGAAATTCCGGAATTCGGAAAATGATATACATGTTAATTGCTTCAGTAAGTCTTCTGTGCCTTATGAATACTGCCTATGGAAGCAGCCAGCGCCTCTTCGATTATCGATCGATTTAAATCGATTGAGCGATCGGTCGATACACACGTTCGACCAACTGCCGTTCAACTCGTAGAATATCGAAATTCGACAGATCAGCGCCTCTTCGATTGACGATCGATTTAAACCGATTGAGCGATCGGTCGATACTCACGTTCGACCAACTGCCATTCAACACGTTGAATATCGAAATTCGATAGATCGCGATTCGATGTATCTCCCAAGCTCGGCGATTCCGACATCGATGCGATGCGTCCTTGAAGCAGCCTCACAGAAGCGCGGAGCGGTTGCAAGATGCAGGGACAGGGTTGCCAAATTAACGGATCCTCCGAATTTTTCCGTGCGCGTTTCATCACTATAATCCGACATGTTGGCAACACCGAGAAGAGGCGCGCTCTCCAATGCTACGTTACAAAACACGTGGAAGCACACGTAACCCTCAAGATCGGAGCAAAAAAGCTTCGGAGAATGGAGCTCTTATTCCAGGTGTTCGAGACTTCCGAAAAAGAAAAAAATCGACCGTTCATTAATTGGCGTGAGATTGACGCGAAGTTAGCTCTTCGTTATCTGGCGCATTTGTGCCGTCATCGGTTTGAGTTCGAACGGCCTCATTGCGCAGTGGTGCATAGTGTGTTTCCGCGCATGTGCAGTGGAGCGACCTCTGTTCATGCGCAGACTTTTTGATGGGGTTATTGCGCAGCGCCGTGCAAAGCTTCCTACAAGAGCTTAATAATGCCTTAATTCGTGTAACGCAGAACAAATCTTTGAGAAGGGCTTTCTTTAAAGTATTGCGTTATTGAATTATTTCTCTATTTCAACCAATTTTGTTCGCAAATTTTCTTGTCGAACTAATTTCCGACTCAAAAATTTTGCGGCTATAGTTTTAACTGATTACTTGTAATCGGTGCATCGAAAATATTAGTTAGCGTGCATATTATTAAACATGTATTTAGTGGTTGCAAGTACAAAGAGTAAAAATGAGGGGCTTGGAGGACAAGGCGCATTAGTGCAGTTTTTGAAAAAATTGAGGTATTAATGATTTCAAGTCAAACTAGTCCTAATGCATATTCTGTGAAGAATTTGCCTCCGATTTCCAATTATTAAGCATCAAAAAGTCAGTTTGAACTTTCTTTCCGTCATAAGGATCCATGTGATTTCGAAACGTCAAAAATGTATTTCTCAAAATAGCAAAAACTGCATTATGCGCCTTGTCCTCCAAGCCTCTCAGATATCTTTTTTAAGATACACGATTGTACCAAGCAACTATTCGAACTCCAGTGCGGAGAAATGGTATCACGGTGAAATGAAGGCGTTTTTTGAAGGGCGACACTAAGCGTAACCTAATCTTTTCATCTCGTCTTTTTTTAAGTAATCCCGATTATCTCCACTCTGGCACGGCCTGCGGGCTGATTGTTGAAATTGACAAACAAAGCGATTAATAAAAAGGACCTAATGATCATGGAGCGATCCTATTGGTTAATTTGGGTGGTTCTCATAGACTAAGGGAGAAAATGATGGACTAACTAAAGGGTCTCTCGTGACTTGCCGTCAGTTGGTCTATTACCTACCTCCTATGTCCATTGCAATCACTCGCTTCCACCAATAGGATCCCTCCGCATCATTTTTGTCCTCTTTGTCGATAGTTTTGTCTATCAATTTAAATAATCAGCCCGCCGGCCAGAACTCATGCATGCAAACGAAGCTCGGTTGAAATATCTGAAGCAAACTTCAGTATTATCTGACAATGAGCGGCACGTTTTATTTCGCGGTTTCGTTTTTCCAGCTAATTAGCATATTTCCGCTCGGAAAAGAGAACTAATGATGTAACAGAGCATTTCGGCGCATTTTTTGTCTCGAACATAAATCGAAGCATGATTCCAAGTCCAAGCTGTCACGTTTGCGAGTGCGTGTAGCATGGCATCCAGCTTCCAGAAAAATGTAACAATTCAAGTTTGCGCTCAAGTAATTAAAGAACCATTCTCTGCTTCATTCCTAAAATGCCGTCGATTAGCCTCTAATCGTATCCTCGGGTAAACGCTCTGTATGTAAATGTAACGCTCGAAATTGGGTTCCAGATGAATTAAACACGTTTCATAATGTCAAGAAAGTAAAATCCATGGCGCTTCGTGCATATAGACTCGGCCCATAAAATTGGGGGTTGAACCGTCGGGGATTGTTTGGACGGATCATATTCATGCAGGGTGACCATTGTACGGAAAAAGTACGGATACACTGTAAAAGCACGGAGTTCAGAAGATCGGCACGGAAGTACTGAAAAGGTATGGATTTTCGGTGAAAAAGCACCGAAATTCGAGATTTTTGTGATAAACTTTAGAAAGCCTTGGGGGTATGCGATTTCTTAACATAATCCATTTATCAAATTCCCGATTCTATTCTTCGTGTTTTTCGGTTTATTCCTTTGTCATTATATCATTCCACTTTCCCAATTCAAATATAATTAAGAATGCGTGTTAGGTAAGGAAAAAGTAAGAGGAAGGTGAGGAAAAGGTAAGGGAAAGGTAAGGAAAAAGCAAGGATTTTTGAGAATCGTCAAAATGAGGAATTGCCGAGAAAGTGAGGAAAAAGCAAGAAATACGTTGGTACTGAATAGCAAAGAATTTGAATGATACGGTACCCAGTAGACATTTGTAGACCCAGTAGACCCTATATTATTTTTAGCTAATCTACAAGAAGCAAGCATCAAAACACGATTCGGTGACTAGCGAAATTGACCCATTGATAGGAATTTCCTCTTGTTCAGCTTTTCTAACGTACAAAATTAGATCCTATAGTTTTTGTTTGATGTTATTTTCTATTGCTTTGAAGCAAACGATACACCAAACCACTATCGAATACGATCCATACCAGAAGCTCTCGATAGAAGTTTCGACTCTTGATCCGGTCAATTTCTTTTAACCGCGGATTTTCCTCGTTCGATGGCGCGGCGGCAATTTTATAACATCCTCTTTTCCGGGAACGCCTCGCCGGGTTGAGGTTGACACGCATCCCGGGTTCACTTGACTCACTTTTCCTTTTCGGGGTCGCGGCCGGGGCGGCATGGTGGGCCAGGTCATAAGTGGGTCACGAGGGAGGGATGAAGGGTTGGCGGGGGTGGCGACCCGGAATCGCGAAACGCAGCTCGCATCCCGGCGCGCACCCCCGCCCCACGATCCGCTGCGCAAGCAGTAACCACGCAACCCCAACGGGAACGTCACTGCAGATAAGTGGTTTTTGATCAGCTCGGCAGCGTATCGACCCGATCAGCGCGGAGATGAAGGTGGGGTGCGTTCGGCGGGTTTGTGGGGCTGGGTCGCAACGCGGAAAGGGGTCTGGGCCGCCCGGGAAAATTTACCTTGGGTTTTTTTTTTTTTTTTTTTTTTTTTTTTTTTTTTTTTTTAAATAAGCATTTATTCTGAACTTCTACACATTAGAATTTTACACATTGTAACTAAATTTAAAAAATAAAGTGGATGTTGCAAAGAACAGAGTAGTTTACTTTTACATTTTTACATTTTTTTTGGCGATTAATTTTTTCCTCTCTTTTTATCCAAACGTATTCACTTTACTTTTTGCCGGTTGGACTATTGATGCTGAAAGGAACTATGTGAAAATGCATTAAATATAAAAGAAATATGTCAGGGTGTCTACCATCAGTGAAAACCGGAAATTATCAGGAAATTTGATGTCATCTGGAAAAATCGGAAATAAAACAGGAAAATCGGTCATTGATGAGGAAATTCGGTGTGCTCCAAGCTTTTTTCGAGCATTTGGTTCAATTAATCAAATGTGTTGATTTTTTGAATTAGACAATAGACAAGTGTCATTTTATCTGCCCAAAAAATCATGATTTTTTTTCCTGAATAGCAGAAAATATCAGGAAAATCCAAAATGAAATATTAGTAGACGCCCTGTTCAATTTTTGTCATGTGGACGTATTGATGCTAAAGGAACTATGTACGGATGAATCAAATAGAAAAGAACCGTTGCACTCAGTCCGTTTGCATCCAGTTTTTCTTGATTTAATACTTTATCGCATCTTTCCCTTTAGCATAAAGCTCTTTTCTCGTTTAATGACATTTATATCATATTTATTTTTCAGCATTTCTAATTTAATTTGATTTCGTTTAATTTAATAATGTAAAAGAACTGGAAAAATGTGCGGCAGTAACAAATACGGAAAAATAAAGAAATGTAGACAATCGAAACATCCATAAACTAAGAGAGAATGAGGATGCGAAAACGAGTTTAAAATTAAGTTTCTTCTCCGAAGGGTTCCTTAAATTTCTGCGCCCACCCGACAGCAGGAGGGTTAGTGACGTCACTTGTTCTCCCGCGCTAAACTTGACCCGGCTCGTATTGACCCGCGCAACGGCGCAAACCCCCCCCCCCCCCCTCCCCCAAGTTTCAGGAAGTTCCCAATTCTTCTTTGCCAGTATTCGACCCTAGAAAAGAATCAACTCCAAAAATCTAAATCTTCCGCGCAGATCACAAAATCCGTCGAAAGAAATTACTTCCAAAGCGGTGGGAACATCTGGAGTCCCTTTATACTGAGAGTCAAGACAACACCCCCTCGTGGAGTCACAAACGGGAATAAAGATTACAGAAATTGAACGTTTTTTGTAATCTTTGATCGGCCCATTCTCAATTTCCTTTCTCCGTTCCCTCTCTCATTCCGTTTGTTCCTTGTCGAACCCGTAATTCCTCGGTCCATTCTAGATTATAATCTTTGCAATCGGTGAAAATGTAATCTTTATTCCTGTTTGTGACACAGTGGAGGCCTAAAATACGGCAACCAATCAGAAATGGATGCACATTGTCATGACTCTCAGTATAAAGGGACTCTAGGAACATCGAAGTCCGAGGAGCGGAGCTTTCAAATTTCCCGCCAAAAGCGCGCCGCCGATCTCGACCGAAGTTTGCCGAGTTCGGCCGAGCGGTCTCTCGGGCAGGTGAACGCCCTGAATTGCGGCTTCCCGGGGCCTGTCGGCGCGGGAGTCCTGGGGACGCTTATCCCTATCGATCATCGCGCGGGGAGGCTTCCTCGGCGGTGGACCCCGCCCCCATCCCCCACCCCCGCCCCGGTCCGGCGGGGCGGGGGCTCGTCTTCGGCGCCAAATTTGGTTCGACGGAGGGGTCGACGACTATTGCATCATGCAGGGCGGACGATGCCCTTCGCTCAATGCGTGTCTGCGTCGCGGCGGTGCGTGTTGCATCGCCTGGTGAAATTTCCCGGAGTGTGGACGGGTCTTTCATCGGAAAATGTGGCTTTCTGCCAGTTTTTTCTCCGCCGAAGCCTCAGACGCAATCCCCACGATAGAAAATCTGCAGAGCTGAAAGTAAAACAATTTAGGTAAAGAAAACGTTCCCCTGATTAGAGATTTTAACCAGGGTGGCATGAAACGTAAGGAAGAATGAAAGATTGGAAATTTTAGTGAAATATTTCATGAAATTTTACAAGGCTATGAAATATATCATTTTTTTAGGGGCTAGAGTAAGCAACCCGCACTCAAACACGCAATAGAAGAGGAAAGTCACAATGTTTACATGTTGCGAAACATGAAAAGGAATCTGTATTTTTCAATAGCTTTCATGAATTTCCTAAACTTCATGAAATATTTCACGTGAAATTTCAAGATTTTATTCTTCATGAAATTTCAACCCTATTTTAACCCCTGATTTTAACCCTAAGGAATGGTATTGTTTGGCCTTAACAGCGGTTTTTTCGGGTTTTCAAAAATTGCCATTTTTTCCGATGCAAGATTTTGCAAATTTTTATCAGTGTTTTCTTTTTTGGAAAAATGATTACCACAATTTGAAATTTTCAGGAAAAACTTTGGGACTTTTTGGGTTTACGAAAGATATACAATAGATTTATGTCTCCCAACATCTGAGACCCAAAATTGATGAATGCCACAGAGGGTTAACATGTTTGTGAAGACTGACAATCGCAAGATGACATTTTGAGTAAATAAACAGGTGAAAATTTTAATCCTACTGAGGGCCCTCAATCAGACGACCCTCCAAAAATAGGAAATAAATGAAATAATATGAAGGTGATCAACGGCTCAAGCTGACAGAGCTGAATTGATATTGAAAAAAGCAACGTTTCGCGTTTTTATCTTTCAGCAATTTTTTTGAAGGAGGAAACCCAGAAAGTTTGTCCGTTATTTTTAGCGGTGAATTTTTCTCGTAGGTTTCGTGGGGTGGGTAGTTTGGAGCTCTTCAAAAAAATAAATAAATAAATAAAAAACCTTGTTACTTTCTTTGCAAAGTAAGATCGAGGAAAAAACTCGCAGTGTCACCCGTGGGTGTTATTATATTCATTGATGCAACTAGAAAAATTAGAAATGGGTGATCTACATTAAGAGTAGGCAGATTTTAAGGGTAGCAAAATTACTGTCGCCGTGAAAATAGATGGAACTTCGCAAATTTCTAGGCGTAAAAACCATCATAATTTCTCAAACGGAGACCGTAATTAAACGTCGAAACCTTCCCGAATTTTCGCCTTTTTCGTCCTGCAAGCGTCCGTCAGTCCTCGACAACATCGCCGATCGAGGAAAGTCGCCATTTTCAACCCCTGAAAAAAATCCTTCAAAATTTATTTCCAGAAGCCCGAGGAGCCCATCACAATCAACGGAATAAGGGATCGCTCCCTCGTGCCATAAGGAAAACGGGAAGAAAACTTCCAAATTTACGAGGCCTCCCTTTTTTCGCGAGGGTTTTGACCCTGGCCCGGAGTCTAAGACCGAAAAATCGTCCCGCGACGCCGGATCTCGCGTTTTATCACTCCGACCAGGACCGCGGCGTGGCGTGCTTTGCGATATATCGATTGTTCTGCCATTTAAACCTACGATAAAGAATCGATTACGAAGGTGTTCGCTGCGAACACCCTGATTATCGATCCTTTTCCATAGGTTTTAATGAATAACAATCGATGTATCGCAGAGCACGCCACGCCACTGACGCGACCAGGACCGCGGAGCTTTCGGACGGCGGAACAGCGGCAACGATGGTCCGTTTCCCGCTGCCCTGCGCACTGGCCGCCGGTTCATTCCCAGTCGGAGCAGAGCCGCTGGCGGGCGTTCGATCCCGCAGTCCACTCAGTCGCGCGCCTCATCTCCGCTCGTCCCTCGCGTCCCAGTTCGGTCGAAAGTTGTGCTTTCGGTCAAGTTCGATCCCGCTGGCTTCAAGTGGAACGAGTTTTAACCGCCTCTCGGTGAGTCTGTTTGTTCGGTTGTGGTTTTTGTCGTTCCCGTGGATGCAGGCATTTTCTTTATTTTTTCTATCTCGTGATTTTTTCTATTTTTTCGTTGACTCTGGCTTGAATTTTTTGACTATCCGACCCGCCGCACAGTGGATCGAGTCAATCGGAGAGGTTGGACATGAAATTTGTGACTCAAACTGCAACTTTTGACGTTTATTTCGTCACATTTTAAAAATCAAGGGGTTCTGTTGGTAGAATATTTTTCGAGGAACCCCTTTTAGAACCTCAAAGTTTTGTATAAACGGAGTTTTAAGCGTTTAAAGTTTCCAAATGTTGTCCGACCTCTCCCATGGACTCGTCCGCTGTGCGCCGTGGCGTATTTGTCAGGAGACTAAAACTATCAGGATTAGAACGTTTTGAAGAGGGGAAAAACTCGTTATGATGGGTTCTTCAGTTTGTAGCTGTCCAATTTTTTTTTTTTTAGGTCATCGAGCGTCCCCCCCCCCTCTTCCTTTCAGGAAAATATGGGTTTTGGAAATAGAATCTGATTAAATAGAGAATAAAATAATTTGATTTTTTTTCATTCGTTTACAAATATGTGTAAGAAGGAACCCATTCTCAAATTATATTCAAGAAGTTTGTTAATTTTGGCTTTGGATAATGGCACACTACGATTGGATTTCTTACCCTGAAATCTAAGCGTAATGGTCTTCGAAATTGTGAAATCTGGAACACTTACGCTTATTCAGATAGATTTTTCCATCACTGAACGTATCCGACGAATTCCATCTAATCCTCCTGAAAATTTTCCGGAACCAGCGAAGACTTAAGTGCTATAGATACTCATGAATTATTTTATTTTGCACGCCCTTCCTTTCGACACTCGTACCGCACCAATTGCCTCATTTCACTTCAACAATCGCAATTTTATCGTCTCATTTCACCCCAACATTTGCAATATTATTGCCTTTTTTCACCCAACATTTGCAATATTATTGCCTTTTTTCACCCAACATTTGCAATATTATTGTCTCATTCCACCCCAACATTTGCAATATTATTGCCTTTTTTTCACCCAACATTTGCAATATTATTGCCTCATTTCACCCCAACATCCGCAAAATTATTGTCTCATTTCACCCCAAAATTCGCAGTATTATTGTCTCATTTCATCCCAACATTCGCAAAATGATTGTCTCATTTCACCCCAACATTCGCAATATCATTGCCTCATCTCACCCCAAAATTCGCAATATCACACGATTAAACTTATAAAATGCGTCTATTATGGCAACGCTGTACGCTACGATTTCGCGCGCCTCCACCGAAGCGCATCCCGAGCCGTGAATCGCGGGGGCCAGCGATGCGGGGGTGCCCCCGCCTCTCCGCGCCCCCCGCGGCGCGGCGTGTCACTGACCTTTCGCAACACGGCGTCGGCGGCGTCTGGAGTGCGTGCGCAGCCAGGGCGCCGCACGCACGACGTCACGCCCACGCCTTACTACCGTCAACAAACGGGGGTGGCTGTCACGCTCCCGGGGGATGCAACGTCCAATATCGCGCGGTCGCCGCCAACGTCACCGGGAATCTCCGTCGGCGGTGTCGGATATTGGGTTTGAGGTCACGAGGGAGGGGGTTCTATTTCCAGGCTCCGGAAGTTTTTCGCTTCCGAGTTCCTTCGGGACCCTGAAAATAGCTCCGGGATCCCTGCCGTGCCCAGGAAAAACACCGTATGCAGGGTGTCTAGCGTCAGGAAAAATCGGAAAAACTGGAAAATCTTAGGAATTTTGGCCGATCAGGAAAATATCAGGAAAATCGAAAAAATCGGACGTTATATCAGGAATTTTTCCTACGCGAATCTCCTCAGCGGAGAAGCCTTACTGCGTTTTGCCTACCGTGCCAGGAGTCGTCGCGCCGTCTTTGTTGAAAAATCAGGAAAATATTAGGAATTTTCTATAAAATATCAAAGAATATCAGGATTTTTCAAAATTAAAAAGTACTAGACACCCTGTTTAACAATTTTCCCAGGAAATTAGGGTTTTACTGAAAGACATGTGGCAAAGTCTGAAGGTTCATACGGCGTTCTTCTACAGCACGAACGTGCAATCATCAGGTTTCGGGTTAATGATTCCAGGAAATCTTTTCGTCCACGGATGATCCTGTGAGAGCGGAAACGAGGTGGCAAATTGGTGATCGGGTTTCCAGTTTGGCTTTTGAGTCGGGGACGAAAAAATTGTGTGTTATCCAGGTTGGCGAATCCAGAAAATTGGTTTTCTTCATTTAAACCCTTGGAAATATATCGATTCTGGGAGGGACCAGGTGCTCTGACGAGAATCGATTATTTAGCACAGGTTTAAACGTAGGGACTCCGGTGTTGCCATATTGCTGGATCCGCCCCTGGAAGTTACTACAACTTTTTGAGCTTCATTCGTGCGAATGAGGGTCGACCCGCGAGCCGCGGCTTGTGCCCTCTCGAGGGGCTTCCTGGGAGGGATCTACGCCACCACCCTCCCACGACCCCATTCAGGGATCGAACCGTGGGTGTCCTACGTATATTTTCCCTCGTTTGCCCGATCCCGAAGGACCGAAGTTTTTAACTTCGCTCCTTTTTTTTCTTACAGGATCACGTGGCCGGCATCACACGTGCGCCAATACAAAATCCTCTGTTTGTTTGATTGATATAAATTCAATTTTTAAGTCCAGGACGAGAATTTTCGTTGATTTAACGGGGAATCTTCTTGTTTCAAACAGTGCACTGGAAAAAAACACATTGAATCTAGAGTCCAGACTTTTGAAAATATTGACAAGAAAAAGGACTCTTGATTCAATCAGATGTAAGCTTAAATCAAGAACCAAGCCTCTTAATTTGAGCGGATTTCCTTTTGATTTAAGCTTAAATCTGATAGAATCAAGAGTCCTTTTTCTTGTCAATGTTTTCAAGAGTCTGGACTCTAGATCCAATGTGTTTTTTTTTCCACTGTGGCGTGGCGTGCTTTGCGATATATCGATTGATCTGACGTTTAAACCTATGGAAAAGGATCAATAAGCAGGGCGTTCGCAACGAACACCTTCATAATCGATTCTTTACCATAGCTGCAAATGGGGAGATATCGACAACCGATAATTCACGCCTCATCACTGGACGAGATCCTTCAAGATTTAATTCCTGAGTGTAAGCTGGAGACCCGCTCTGCCATACTAAGGAAAAACGCCGTATGAAAATTTGAGTATTGCCAAAGTTCCTTCGATAAAATGTTTATTTTTAAGGAAAGTTATGAATATTTTTCCTTGAAATTTTCAGGAACGTTAGGCAAAATTGTGTAAAAAATTATCTGGAAAATTGAAAGAAAAATATTCACAAATTTTTCGCATGAAAATTTGAGTTTTGCCAAAGTTCCTTCGATAAAATGTTTATTTTTAAGGAAAGTTATGGATATTTTTCCTTGAAATTTTCAGGAACGTTAGGCAAAATTGTGTAAAAAATTATCTGGAAAATTGAATGAAAAATATTCACAAATTTTCCCGAAAATTCGTGGTTTACCGAAGGAAATTTGGCAACGCCTGGAGGTTCTTGCGGCGTTTTTCCTCAGCACGACAGCGTAACTTAATCGTTGGGCTATAAAATGCAAGGAATTTTTGGATTTTTTCGTTGCTCCCGAAAGACTGACTAACGTTTCGTTATTTTTTTGTGTGTTGCAGTGTCAGCCATGTCTTTGACGAGCCTTCACCCCAGCAGCTCCCTGTCCGACAGGAGCCAAAGCTACAACAGTATTTGCTCCCTGGACGAGCTCAACGGCTACTGCAACCCTGCCGATCATGTGCTCTCCATCGAGGAACTCCGGCTTCAGCTCAACTCTTGCTTCACGTAAGTCCCATCTTCAGCACGTAACCATCTGCCGTGCTAAGGAAAAACACCGTATAAACCTTCAGGCGTTGCCAAATTCCCTTTGATGAAACACGAATCTCCTGGTAAACTTATGAATATTTTCCTTCCAATTTTTTTAGATAATTTTGTTCATAATGTCACCTGAAGTTCCGGAAAATTTGAAGGAAAAAATATTCATAACTTTCCTCAAACATAGAAATTTTATCGAAGGACATTTGGCAACTCTCGAATATTCATACGGCATTCTTCCTTGGCGAGGCAGCACGGGTATACTTTCGAACGGAGCTTCTGCAGGGTGTCTACCATCAGTAGAGACCAGAAATGTTGAAAGTATCATGAAAGGAGAGGTTCTGGCCATTTCCCCTTCAAAATTGGATGATACAATTACTGTGAGTTAGGACCACGGGAAATTGCATACTCTGCGGTTTTTAGGAGTTACTCTCATGGAATGAATCATGCAATTGACTGCATTTTGCATTTTATGAGAGTAACTCCTTAAAACCGCAGAGTATGCAATTTCCCGTGGTCCTAACTCACAGTAATTGTATCATCTAATTTTGAAGGGGAGTTAAACAGACGCGAAGGAGACATTATTGGAAGGAATACAAAACGTGGTAATTGTCCATAGATTGCCGGAAATAATTAATTCCGTTGAACCGAAATGCAAGCATCAGGTATTTGACAGAGACAACCATGCCATACCATTGCTGAAATCATTGCCACACGTCTAATCAGGACGGATGAATAACGATACGTATCCAGTTCACAAGGGTGAAAAAAAAATTTCAAAGGTTACGAAATTTCTGATTACATATGATCCCAGGAAATATAGGAACCAGTATTCTGCCGTGCTAAGGAAAAACGCTGTACAAACCTCTAGGCGTTGACAAATTTCCTTTGATAAAATGCGGATTTATTTCGAAAGTTGTAAATCTTTTTCCTCCAGAATTTTCAGACCATTTTTTTCGTAATTTAATTTAAAATACCTTTCATTTTTGACGGACAAAATGGTGTGGTAACGGAATGTGGTGTACATCACTTTTTTAAACGATTTTTCGTTTCATCATAGATTAATCAAAATTTTCTCTTTGTCACAGATGTGGAGTGAGCTGGGTTGATGATCATGTATCACTAGACTGTTCTGAATGTGGTGGATACTCGCTGGAGCGACCTTGCCCTCTGTGCAGTGGAAGATGCTCATCAGTTTGGAAGAGAGATCTTACCATGGTATGTCACTAAAATCTCAAGTACACTAATTTGCGAATTCAGCACAAGTTTTCCTTTTTTAGTTGATTGTCACGAATGAAAAGAGAAAAAATTTAAATTTTGCAAACATCATTTCTCTTGAATTGTAGAAAAGTTTAAGAGTTCATTCGCTAATACTTGAAAATTTTTCTTTGTGGGATGAAAGTAGTTACATCGCAAGGTACTAATCCTAACTCTTCTTATTTTGTCCCTAAAAATGATTTTAAAATTTGCAACTTTCCTCAGCAAGAGCGTGCACATTTAATTTACGCTAATTGTCATCATGAAAACTGGTTTCTTGTGCAATCAACTCCCTGTCAGGTGGACAGGCTGGTTTACTGGCCAGCGTGAAGAGAAGTTGTTGAATCGTAGATTTGAAAACTACTACGCCTATCACTAATGTAACTTCAAGTTTGACTCAAAGGTCAATTTGAAGGTTAATGATTGATCAAAGATCCAACTAGGCCAGCTAGTTAAAATTAAAATGATAAGACGTCTCGCCAGTTTCTATTTAGACGTAGATATTATAAGCAGTAAAATTAGAAATATTATTAAATATCTAAAGCAATGAGGAAAACACATGATGAAAATGGTCGGTTTAGTATAAACTTAGGTATCAAATGCCTTCAGTTGAATCGGTCACTCTTCAAAAGACGTAAGTGCCATTGTTAACAAACAGGAACAAAACAAAAATCCTTTAAATCGATCCATTTTAAATCTCGTAGCTCAAAAATATGAAAGCATTCTATTAATTAATCACATTATTACTTAATCTAAGGTTCAAAGTGGGTCGATTAATACAGTTTTTACTTGCATTTTCATTTCTGACGCTTAAGTCTTTTTGAGAATGATTAATTCAATTGGACGTATTTCTATCAAACGGAACTATGCGCATCAAGACATGAGCCCTGAGACCCATAAGAATATGTGCATAACAGGGCTCACGTTATAGTGCACATAGTTCCGTTTGATAGAAATACGTCCAATTGGAAGAGGCTCAATATTTGATAAGTTAGCTTCAAATTTCAGGGATTAATTTGAGCGTCAGTGAGGCTATCACAAGTATATTATAATAATTAACATAGTTGGGAAGTCCAATATATTTAGAAAACAATCAGCGCTCTAGGGTTTATTTTTTACAACTAAAAATTCTTAAAAGTTTTTTTCATTAAAGATTGTTGTTTCCTACTGTTATCTCTTTTTCAATAGTGAATATGAATCGTTCTGACGTTTTTTAATTCTTTGATGTGCATACTTGTAGACCTCAAAATTCCCTCTGAATACGAGATTAGCTTGCAATTTTTTTAATCCAATCTGTTGAAAGAATTCACTCCAAGAAGGACACCCAGAGCATTCCAATGTTGCCAGGATTGTACAACTTACATTCTTTCCAAAAACATTACTGAAATCATGCAAAAAATTAAATTTACAAAGATAATTTTCGTCTTAAATTGGACGTATTTCTATCAAACGGAACTATGTGCATTCAGACATGAGCCCTGAGACCCATAAAGATACATGCATGACAGAGCTCACGTCATAATGCACATAGTTCCGTTTGATAGAAATACGTCCAATTCATAGTTGATTAGGAGTGAAGATAAAACCTGTTTCGATGGTCAGTATATATTTTTAAGGTGAAAAAAGTTGCAAAATCTTAGCAGCATTGGAACGCTCTTGATTCCTTTTTGCAAAATGCCATCCAAATGATGAAGAAACAAAATGCTATCCTCATCATTGCACTCTTCCTACAGTACTGAATCCATATTATTTTTTTCTTAATATTGTCTAGGAAGGAGATAATGACCATACTGAAAGAGGTTTCAATTGAAACGTAATATGCTCATCATCGTTTATTTTTTTTTTGTTACAGTCACATGCAAGTGGGCGCGCCAAGTGGGAAGGCAAGTGTAACCTGCAGGCAGAAAAAGCATCCGACTCACAATTAGTCCTTAAACCTGTGGCTCTCACCACCTCGAGTTCAGACTCCAACCTTTGCAGCCGGTTCGAGAAGTTGAGCGCAAGTTCGTGAGGTTCCACTGCAACCAAACGCAAAGAGCTCAAGTCTTCCTCCTCTTCGTAACGGTAGCCGCAGCGCAAAATCGAAGGCTGAAATCGCCCAACGGTTCAGTTCCTGGCACTGTGACGATACGAAAGGATCAAGGAAGGAATTTTGTGATTAGGAATCGAATACGTATCAAGTGCAATCACTTTTTGTTTCCACTAGTTTCTAATCTGTGTATTTTGTAATTATTTTTTGTTCTCGAGTCAGCAGGGTGGTTTTTTCTGTTGCATTCGTACACCCGATGGATGTGGGAAACCCATCAAAAATGTCTCTGGAAGGCATTAGTGTCGTCATTACTATTCATTTTATTCATCAAAACAGCACGGAACTTTCTGCTCTTGATAGTTTTAGTCCAAGCAGTCTTAATGATATTAGGACTAATCATATAATTTTGGTGTAACAGACAAAAAACCTTTCTGCTAATTGAGTTGTTTCCAAGAATTTTACCGTCCTTACTAGTGCTGCCACAGTTAGGAAATTTTCTAGGCTCTTTTTATTAGTTTCTCTAGTGAATAGCTTCACTAAATTCCATCAAGATTTGTGTTGCAAATTGATGTCTGAACTTTGAGAGCACATGTCTCAACTATTGATGTTGCAAATTTTCAAATGTAAAATTGGGTTTTTTTCATGAGGAAAAAAATAATCCAAGAGTGTAAATTTTGAAATATGTGTTCTGAGAGTTCAGCCGTTGATATGAGCTGCAGCACTTGAAAAAAAAGTTAAAATGCAGACAGAGAAAAAACTGCACTCTCTGGTCCAACCCAATGAGGTCAAATTTTTTAGCGCTGATATGCTGCAGCCTCCAGGTCAAATTCATCATTCAATGAGCTTACAAATTAGCGATACATTAGTACAATTATTGAAACTTGTAAACTTTAGTAAAATTTGTAATTACAGTCTCTACGCAATTTTGAATGGGTGAAACTCTTTGATAGAGAATTTTTCATTGTTGATTAGCATAATACATTCCTCCCAGATCGGAAGATGTAACAAATAAAAATTAGAAAATCCAATCGGTGGAATCTCCTCCTTTGTGTAAATTTTTATCCTCATCTGTGATTGCATTTTTGGTACATGCTCAACTCTTTAAACATTTTGGAAACTTTCTCAAAATTTTGGTTGCAACCGAACCTCAGTCGGTTCCTAAATTTTAGGGTCTGAATTCTTTGGCAAGCGCTCGCTTTTAGAGAATCGTGGTGAATTTCAAGCTGGGTTTGTAAATTTGAACCAAAGTATTAGAGCCAACTTTGCATGAAAGAATTTACCTGTGATCCCTCAGAATTTTGGTATTATGCTATGGTGAATTGTAGCACATGTCACTGGAAGTATGCATTTATCTCCGAGATCAACAAACTAAAAATGGCAACTTGTTTGCATTTTTGCACTGTTAGTATTATCTCTTGTTAATTGCCTCTAGTGTCATTTACGTTTTACAATTAGCACCAAAATTCTAGTTGTTTTCCTCTTTCATGAAAGCTGCCTCACTAATCGTTGCTCCTCTATGTAGGGGCGTATCTCAATTTCCATGCAAGCCCTGTAGTCCATGTAACTTCATGCTTTTCGGGGCTCACGTTAAGATATAGATATGCTTTTACATCAGAGGAACCATGTAGTATTCGGATGAGAAAAGTTGTGGCACTAGCAGTCTGTATGGAGTGGGAAGCTGCCAGTCACCCACTAGAATTTTGTAACATTCAAACAGCTTTAGACGTAAGGTCCAAAAATTTTTGATTATCTTTGCTGCTATACCTTTTCTCTAGTAAGTTGCGCAACTCATGTTCATAGTTTTTCTCTACTTTTTCCCAACCACTCCAACAGACTTGTAAGAGAAAAAATGATAATGCCCTCAACTTTTCAAGATTTTCCGCCTTAATTTTCAACGAGTTAGTTTTGATGAAAGGAGTGCCATTCAAACTTCATAGCCTATCCAAGATTTTGGTGAAAATCATGAAAAATTTGTTCCTAAATAAGATCTGCGTAACTGCAGCCGAAGATTCTATATATGTTATCCTCTCCGACTATCTATTCTCTGAACATAATAATGCAAAATAAGTGTTGCACAATTGCACCTTTCAATCGTTGTTAAAATGCATTTTTACCTGTAAATTATAATTTTCATTCAGTGATTAATTTTTTTTTCTGAATTTTTAAAAGTGCGTTCCAAGCACCTTCCTCCATTTTCTTTTATTTTCAAAGAGACCTAGAGTTTTATCCGTCAGTGTGCTGGATGTTTTTCGGAGCAGCATTTTTCCCCCTCGCAGAGATGCTTTTAATTATTTTCTTTCCCCCATTTTTTCCCTAATTACTTCTATGTCTAATTTTCTGGCTGCTAAGTTACTGCATTCCAACTGTCAGTTGTCGTAAGTTTTGTATATTCATGCAGTAAAGAGTTATAATCTATTCCGCAGGAAACACACTATGTATCCGTACTTTTTATATTATTTATTTTCAATATTTATTTTGTAATATGACGATTGTGTCAAAAGGCTCAGCCTTTCTCTTTATTTCTTATTTCTTGTACGCTGTTCAAACTGTTCGTTCTCTCCGCCAAATTTCTGCCTCTCACAAAAGAAAATCCTTAAACGCTGTTTCAAAGGCTCCTATGTATCATCTGTAAATAGTGTATAGGTATTCTCCCTCTCTAGATGTAAGGTTTTATTTACAGTAAAGAACCGAAAATTTCATTCTGAATGTCATTATAAATGAGGGAAGTGTATAAATTGTATCATCAACTAGAATCTGTCTTTCTTGCCGAAATGAAAGACGCATGTGAGTAACTACACTTAAAAAGTGCTGTGTCTCAGCTAAGATCTTTCTGTTTGATTACCTTATATAAATATCTGTCAATGAATTCTTCAAACGTTTTATTTATCATTTTTTCTTTGCAGATTTAAAATATTGCCCTCAAAATCAGTCAATGAAAAGTCCTTGATTTACCAAATCCCAGCAAAGAAAATTGTCAATGCTGAGCATTCCTCTATGTGTCTCCTCATATTTTTCTGTCATTATATTTCAAATCTGCTTTTCATGCTTTTGTTTCTTTACAATTTATTTTTGTCATTTTCTATATTGAAGCGGAATATGTTCTTTTCTCTCTTTTTTATTAAACCATCCTAGCAAAAAAAAAACATTGTTTTTATTTTTTGACATTAAATACTTCAAGGAAGTGAACCCTTCAGGACTATTGCTCCTTCACTGAATAAGTATTTAAAGCATTTTTTGCCAAGACAAAACCAAAATTGCTTTCAAGGAGAAATATTTCATGCAGTTAGGCACATACTTTGCTGTACTTTCCATACTTTGCCGAGACATTGTTTCAAATGTTGTGATCAGACCATGATGAGTATAGTCATTTTACGCAATTACTCAACCATTTTATTGTTTCTGCTTACCCCAAGCAGACAAGCAAGGTTCAAGAAAATATTTTAGACGTGCAGAAGTATATAAATTCTTTAATGCAAAATTTCTTAAATTAAAACAATCTGTCTCTCTTCATTGGCATATCAAAAGAATATTGAGTGATGCGAAAAATTAAGAGAGATATTGCAGAAAATGAATGATTCTGTGAATTTTATCGTTCAAAAGTTAAAATGTTCCTTACCGGTTGATCCTTAAATTTGAATGTGGCATTGCCTTAAAAATCACAATTTTTAATTTTAGGAAAAAGAAAAAATTATTCCAATCTGCCCCAACCGAAAAGGCGCAGAAAGGTTGGAATGGCTTCTACTTTTTTGTATAATTGTGATATTGAAAATATAGAAAAATTGAAAATTTAATTAAATTTGAATACAGAAACGCAAAATTGAATCTCTGGAAACTACCTTAGGCAAGAACCATAGGTAAACTCGATAATCACCCCGAGTTAGGTTCATGGACTCCATTTTCGAGGTCAAATTCGAAGAACTTCCGATCACGCTGAAACGAAGCTGATCCCGTATAAAGTGGCCTGCCGAGTCCAATTTTTGGGTCTAAAAAATTCCACGAGTTCACTTGAGCACACAACTTTAGGATTAAACGGGTCTGGACCGGAAATGGATCCTGGAAAACGGTTTCAGAGCCCTCAAAATGACTTATTATTTAAATTAAACCAAGACAAAAAATGAAAGCTACCCAAATGGAAAACCCGAAGTTGTAGTATAGTTAAAGAGTCTCGCGCTCTTTATGCTCCTTTGATAATGATGATGATGATGATGATGATGATGATGATGCTGATGATGATGATGATGAGATTTTATACTAGAAAATCGGATCTAGCTACTGATTTTACGCCCCGTAAATTCGACGAAGTTATATATAAATATATAGACGAATATTGACGAAGCTAATCCCCGATTAGCTTCGTTTCAGCCCAATTGGAAAACTTTCAATTTTGACCCTGAAAATTAGGTCCATTTAAACCCCGGGTCAATTTTTCTCGATTTCTGATAAAAAATAATCTCGAGATAACACACTAAACCCTCGTACATCGTACGTTGGAGACGTAGAATTGATTGCCGCTCTGCCATGCTAAGGAAGAACGCCGTATGAACATTCGAAAGTTGCCAAATTTCCTTCGATAAAATGTTCATTTTTGAGGAAATTATGAATATCTTTCCTTGAAATTTTCAGAAGTTTTACATCAAATCCCAAACAAAATTGTTTGAAAAATTGGTAGGCAAATATTCAAAAATTTTCCTGAAAACTAATGATTTGTTAGGAGAAATTTGGCAACGCCTAAAGGTTCATACGGCGTTCTTCCTTAGCACGGCAGCGTTGCTCCCCAGACTCGGATCCGGTCCCTTATTCGCCAGTTCTGAGCTCCAGTGAATGTGGAGCATTTTAGATCCGAAAGTCAGACTCAGTAGGTCATTTAGCAGGGGACCATTTTCGTTTCAGCCTGATAAAAATTTTGCAATTTCGCCCCGAAAATTTAGTTCATATGTCAATGCTGATTTTTCTCCATTTTGGACTGGAAAAAAATTTCGAGGTCAGAGTCGACTCCTATGTACTTCGAGGCATAGAATCGATTGCGCACAGTTCACTTCCAGGGCTCGGCAAGGCTTCCTGGACCGAGATACGGTCAAAAACGAGTGTTTTTGGCCATTTCACGCATGCTCGAATATCCGCGATTTTTCGAGATTGTCAGGACGGTTCGACCAGTGGAGCATTTGGGACCAAAAATTCAGACTCCTCAACTCATTTTACAGGGGACTCACCTCATTGCAGCCCAATTGGAGAACTTTCGATTTCGACCCCAAAATGTTAGTCCACGTAACCCCTGTCGATTTTTCTCGATTTTCAATGCAAAAAAAAATTCCAAGATGAGTGTCGAATCCTATGTACTTTGAGGCGTAAAATCGATTGCGCATGGTCCCGAGGCTTTCTGAAGCGAGACACGGTCAAAAACAAGTGTTTTTGGTCATCTCGAGCATGCTCGAATATCCGCGATTTTTCGCGATTGTCAGGATGGGCCGATTCGTGGAGCATTTTGGACCGCAAATTCGGACTTCTCGACTCATTTAACAAAGGATTCACTTCATTTCAGTCAGATCGTAGAACTTCCGATTTTGACCCTAGAATTATAGTCCAAGTAGCCCCTGTCGATTTTTCTCTGTTTTGGGCAGGAGAACAAATTTCGAGATAAGTGTCGAATCCTACATAGTTTGAGGCGTAGAATCAATTGCGCATGGTCCCGAGGCATCCAGAACCGAGACACAGTAAAAAACGAGTGTTTTTAGCCATCTCAAGCATGCTCGAATATCCGCGATTCTCAGGACGGGCCGACTCGTGAAGCAATTTGGGCCTGAATTCGGACTCCTCGACTGATTATGAGAGAAGTCCTTGAATAATGGACTCCATTTTCCGTCCAAAACGGTCAAGCCCGTTCTAACAATCGCGAAAAATCGCGGATATTCGAGCATGCTCGAAATGGCCAAAGACACTCGTTTTTGACCGTATCTCGATTCAGGTAGCCTCGCCGAGCCTCGGGACCACGCGCCATCAATTTCACGCCTCCAAGCACATAGGATTCGATACTAATCTCGATTTTTTTTTCCATCGAAAATGCTCTTGACCGTTTTCCAGGATCCATTTTCGATCCGGACCCGTCTAATCCGCCGATTGTGAGCTCAAATGAACTTGTGGAACATTCTCGACCCAAAAATTGGGCTCAGAGGGTATTTAAAGGGGATCAGATTCGTTTCGGCCTGATCCGAGGGTCTTCGGATTTGACCTCGAAAATGGAGTCTATGGTTCGAGGACTTCTCTCATATTCAGTCAAGGAGTCCGAATTTCCGGTCAAAAATGCTCCACGAGTCGACCAGTCCTGACAATCGCGAAAAATCGCGGATATTCGAGCGTGCTCGAATTGGTCAAAAACACTCGTTTTTGACCGTGTCCTCGGTTCCGGAAACGTCGGGACCATGCGCTATCGGTTCTACGCCTTAAAGTACATAGGATTCGACGCTAATCTCGGAATTTTTTCCCCGTCCAAAATCGAGAAAAATCGACAGGGGTTACATGGACTAAAATTCTAGGGTCAAAATCGGAATTTCTACGATCTGATCGAAATGAATTGGATCTCTTGTAAAATGAGTCGAGAAGTCCGAATTTGCGGTCCAAAATGCTCCACGAAACGGCCCGTCCTGACAATCGCGAAGATTCGCGGATATTCAAGCTTGCTCGAGATGGCCAAAAAACGCTCTTTTTCGACCGTTTTTCAACTCAGGAAGCTCCGGTGAGCCTCGGGACCACGCGGAATCGATTCTACGCCTCGAACTACGTAGGATTCGACACGAATCACGGAATTCTCTTTTCATCGAAAAAGCTCCATGAGTCGACCAGTCCTGACAATCGCGAAAAATCGCGGATATTCGAGCCTGCTCGAGATGGCCAAAAACACTCGTTTTTGACTGTGTCTTGGTTCCGGAAGCCTTGGGACCACGCGCAATCGATTCTACGCCTCAAAGTACACAGGATTCGACACTCATCTCGGAATTTTTTTTTCCATGGAAAATCGAGAAAAATCGACAGGGGTTACATGGACTAAATTTTTAGGGTCAAAATCGAAATTTCTCCGATCGAGCCGAAACCAAGCTAGTCCGCTTGGAAATGATCCGCTGAGTCCGATTTTCCGGTCGGAAAAGCTCCGCGAGTCCGCCGGACCGCGTTACCGACGAAAAACGCACTTTTGCAGCAGGGTCAGAAACACTCGTTTTTGACAGTTTCTCGGCTCAGGAGGCCTCGCTGCGCCTCGGAACCATGCGCAATCGATTCAGCGCCTTCAACTACATAGAATAAGACTGTAATCTCGAATTTTTTTTCCCCGTTCAAAATCTAGAAAAATGGACAGGGGTTACATGGACTAAATTTTTAGGGTCAAAATCGAAAGTTCTCCGATCGGGCCAAAATGAAGTGGGTCCCCTGTAAAATGAGTCGAGGAGTCCGAATTTAAGGTCCAAATTGCTCCACGAGTCGACCCGTCTTGACAATCGCGAAAAATCGCGGATATTCAAACTTGCTCGAAATGGTCAAAAACTAGTGTTTCTGACCGTCTTTGATGATCTAATTCCGGTATGGTCCCGTGTCCTCATTCGTGATTTGCGGGCTTCGGTGAACTAGTGGACCACGTTAAACCCAAAAATAGGACTTAGCGGGTAATTTTACAGGGAACCTGTTTTGTTTCATCTTGATCGGAGTTTTTTCAAATTTGACCCCGAAAATGTAGTACGTTTCACCTCAATCGATTTTTCTTGATTTTCGATTAAAAGGGGGAAAAAAATTAAATTGAAATTAGTGTCGAATCCTACGATGCCAATACATATTTGTACCTATTGTATTGTTTGTAATCATGTTCCATAATGAAGAGGAGATTTGATATTTTGTAGGATAAACTACATTGCTCCCTCAATCTGTGTTTTCTAAAGTCATTGTTTGAAAGTTTTGCGCAGTATTTTTATTGCCATTGTTCAACTGCTGTTTCACGTCAAGTGGCTCTAAATTCTGTTATTGAAATGGTTTTCTCATTGATCAACAAATTTAAAAAATAGAAAAAGAAAAAAAAAAGAACTTTAAATAGGTAGATATTTGCATTTGTAATTAATTTCTTGAACCTTGTAGATTGGTGAAAATTGTAATATGGGTATGAGAAATTAGTGGATACTATTTCGTGCTCTTATGCCAATCGATTTAAACAAAATGCTATGGCATGATGATTAGGACAATAATAGACAATACTTCCTCTACCCTAGGGGAGCGAGAAAGTAAAATCCTGTAATGATGCCATATATATTGCTTTAAGATTTATTTAGGAATAGCAATGTTTGTTTCTATGTACATTTAAGACTACTTGTATATCTTTGTACAACTCTTATCTTATGAATTAAAGCAAGAATAAATTAGGTACTGGAAAAATACACTCGACTTTTCATCCATTTTGAAAATAATCATACACATACTAGGAATAAAAGAGGGAATTTCCCACTCCAGGAATTGGTAATTTGAGAACTCCTTGTAGAAATTGATCTTCCAGGAAACAAGGAGGAGGAGCAAACGTCTTATGAGAGTCATCTATCAGTGATGAAATTTTATGAAAAGATGACCGGAATAATTTTTTTAGGAGATAATAATGGATTTATTTTCAGCCCAGAAAATTTGAAATAATTCTTAGTTGATTGTTGAATGCAATGGAACATATTTCTCAGCCCTCCTGAACCTCTGGATGTACTTTGGTATTTCCGAATAGCCCTGTGTTCCATTTTGTTTATGGCACCCCACACTCAATGTGCCTCTTACAGTGAATGTTCCGAATTTATTTACATAATCTCTGAAAAGTAAAAGTCAGTGAAGAAATTTATCGTATTTTTTTCCTACATTCTGCATTTTGTAATCTGCAGTCCTGTGAGTTAAATAATAATATATTCAATCTTTGAATTAAAGCTTCATTTTCATTGTTTAAAATTCAATTTGGAACTTTTAAAAGATCAAAATTTTCCTTTTGAAAAAATCATCCAGTCACTCCTGAGAGACTCCCTTTGATACCATGCTACTAAATTATAAATTTACTTGCATAGGTAGATGCTTCCACATACTCAGTTCCTTCCAATTAAAGTCAATCTCACTTTTTGGTCCAAAATGAGAGTAAATCAATACTACAGCCTAGGTAGCTATCTTAAATGCCATTTTTGCAAAGGAGTTTTCATCATTCAAAAGAAGAAAAAAAGGATGAAAACGAGAAAAATTTATTGTAACAAAATGTTTCTAAAGAGTATCAGAGAGATCAAAGTGAGGCAATAGAAAATTTTCTTCTATAAAATAGGTACTGAATGCATAGAGATTTTTACGAATATTACCATACCTAACATTTTCCAAAATTTTCTAAAAATGTTCGAATATGTTAAACAATGTTCCTTTTAGTTTACTGACAGGAAACAAGACTGTCTCTTCTCAATTTTCTAATTCCTGTTTTATGCTAGTTTTTTATTTTGTTCGTTAGCTTTACAAAAAACGTTTATAATTAGACTATATCTTCCAATAGTGAACCACTATTCCTGGCTATCTTTAAAAACTATATTTCAAGGGTGAAACTCCCAAACCACGCATCTCATTTCTGCTCCTACTTTTTTTTTCAATGGAGAAAAAATCATATCATTCCTGGAAGTTTTATCAAAATTTGCTTTGCATTGAGAAGAAAAATCATGGAAGTTTTAAAGTATTGCCGTTGAGTAGTTATCCATTTAAAAGATCAAGTATGACAGGAAGTTTGCAACATCATAAACTGACATACGTTGTTTGGAAGTTTCACAGTTGATGTGCCGTTCGTTTTCTCATGTTGACAGTTACTTTTATGGATAAGCCAAAAAATTTAGTTTCTTATGGTCCAATTTAAACCTTAAAATCTCTTAAAATAATTAGGAACCAGATAAAACATGCAACTGTTGGCCGAAAGCTGCTCCACAGTTGGAGGGAGGGAAGATTTAAATTTATCCATGAGGTAATTGGATTACATTTTGCTATAAGGAACCACTATTCCTGGTCCATTTTAGAAACAACATACATGCCATTGGTTTCCCTATACAGATAAGTGCTTTTATGAGAGAGCCAGAGATAGTGGTCCCTTATTGCAAAGTGTGGCCCAATTGAAAGTAATGTGTTAAAATGGTTTGTGTGAAAATAAAATAAATTAAGATTCCTTAAATTTCAGTCATAATTGTTTCAAGATCTGTATCTTTCCTAAATGGTCGAACAGATTCCGACGGTAACATTTCCGTATGCTTTATCGACAGTGATTGGAAAGTCTTCTGGCTTGCCATTGCTGTTGATTTCAATGTCCCTGATGCACCCAATGAAGTTTTGGGCTGTGTCCAGACGGTGTTGGCCATAAAGTTTCTCAATTTCAGGATGACCTCCAACGTAGAGTGGGTTATTGACGTCAGTACGCCATGCGCCTCCAATGCCAATCCCTGGCTCCACAAACACTTTGTTGACACTTAGTGACACGACATTCTTCGCTTTCACAGCTGAAAAATATAAATAGATAATTTTGATGATGCTGTTGCAATGATTTGATTTCTTGTGTACTTTCCTATCGAGAACTTGTTGAAAAAGAATAAAATGATTTAACATGTAAGTATTTAGATTATATACACAAGTATCACAAGATTTAGATTCCTAAGATGGCTAATTTTTTATGACTATGTCAGGGTGTCTACTTTTGGGACACTCTTTGATTTAAACACACATGCTGATGGAATGGTTGGTTGATGTAATTTTACAGAAAGGTACCAAAACTCACGAAATCTGACACAAAATAGTAAGCAGAATCAGGAGATGTGACAAGTCAAAATCTGTGTCTGGTGCGTGGATAAATATTGCTTGATGATAATGCAAATTAAATGAGACAGATGGTCAATACGATAATTGAAAATTCCTCCTCCACTCTAATTTTGGTGATTTTGATACTTTTAAAAATTTAAAAAAAAAAATTATTCTCATCTAGTTACAGTCTCTTTCAGAGTAATCTTAAAAGAGGTTCGCATTTAGCAGAAAGGAACCAAACCACATCAGCCATTGCCAAATGTAACCGAGCAATTTAATTTTTTAAAAGAGAACATTTGTGCAAACTCCTTTGAAAATGTAAAGGTATTTGCTGTGTATTATGCAAAAAATTCACTGAAATTTGCACAAAAATCCACCAAACTGTTTTTGTGTAAAAAAGTAAATTGCCCAATAAAATTTGGCAATAGCTGATGTGGCTTGGTTCTTTTCTGCTTAACACGGTCCAAAACGTGGATGTGTATGCTCTTTCTTAGGATTGGAGAATTAATGAGCAACATACTGTTGCACAAAAAAAAAAAGATCCATACTGTACTTGGCCTGTGGTTAATTTTGGCTACTTCAATCCTGCATTACAAACATCTCAGCACTTCATTCAGTCTTCAAGTGATTAAAATAAAATAAATGCAAATCAAACAAAGAAATTAGAAATGTTTACCTTGAAGAGAATGCCATTCGCCGTTACAGAAGAAATGTTTCTCAGGGGGCTCAAAGGATGCTGATATAACACCGTTGCCATTCTCCACTGAAAATTTGATTTTCCCGTCTATCATCTGAAGGGATAGGAAGTCCTTATGTTTAGAGAACACTCCAAGCATGAATCCTGAGATGTTCCTTGCTTTGAAATCTAGTTTCACATCAAATTCATTCGGAACTTTGAGCTTATCAGCTGAAATGAAAAGGAAAAAAATGATGTATCGATTTAAATAGGCAACTTGCAGGATTCCTTACTCTATGGCATGCACTAAAATATGTACAATTTTGCAGAAACAAGAAAAGTTAGATAAAATAAAAGAAAACTATAAAAAAGGTTGAGGGCAGGAATGAACTCATTCTTCCGGTGACTTCAAAAACTGCAGCGAGAGTGCTCAATTTTGAAACCTTCATTTTATGGCCTTCAAAATATCTGTTTGTATTATAAGGTGCATGAGAAGTATTTTAACTTTACCTCTGACTGATTTTCAGAGGAATTTAAACATGATTGTAAAATAATCATGCATTTGATATTTGAAAGGCGTCGGATGAAAGAACTGAGCAACATTTTTGTGATCATGAGAAAATTGTGCTTAAAGTTGGGGAATTAAAGGGTGATGTATGACCCAAATGAACTTTTGACTCGCTCATAAGTTTTAAAAGAACAAATTACGTAATAAGATCTTTCAAATTTCATATACTTTCCATAAGGATTGAATACGAGTAGAATAGCTTATATTTTGCTTGAATATCTTTTAAGTTGTATCATTCAAGTGAAACCGATAACCTTAAAATTCAAATTCTGCACAGAGTGTATAATTGGATGAGTTTTCCAGATATAAAAACACCAATTTGAAAATTTCACAAGACTTCTTTGTTCACAATATATTTTCTTTCATAAACTGTTGTTAAAGATGGATTAAGCTTGATGCAGGAAATATCATAGAAGAAAAAAAGCAGACAGGATCCTAAAATTGGATGAAAACCAAGATGCAAGGAGGGCGTTGTGCTTTCAGAGGTAAATTTTGAAGTAGAAGCTTGAAAATGGTACAAGCATAAAGAGGTTCCAACGGTTCATAAAGAGAGCTGAACTTTTTGTCCTTTAGACCACTTGAACAGCGAAAATACAAATAAATTTAAGACCAGTTTTTCATTCAGACAAAATTTGAATGGAGCTATCAAGTTAGAAATTAGTGAAAATGTTTGATGATTTCACATGTCCATTATGGAGAGATTATTCTTTTACTTACCAAGTTTGACGTATCCACCCTCCATGGAGAAGTATGTGCCTCTCTCAACCCTGTCAGAGCAAGGGATGACTCCGAAGGATGTTGATGGATTCTTGGCACTCTTGATGGGCCTGCTATCCTTTCGCAGGTTCCTGAGACATCCTTCGAAGAATATTGGGGCATTCTGTGAAAATAATTTAAAACCTTTAAACAACTTTGTCCATTTAACTTTAAAGGCTCAAAGGTTTTGAACAAGAAACAAAGACCATTATTAAGAGTTTTAAAAATATTTACTTCGTTTAAAAAAAAAAAAGATGGAACATTCTGGTACACATTTGAGCGAAGAAATCCCTTTAAAATTTATGACAATTTTTTTATGTGAACAGTAACATCACCTCCTAAGTTTTTCCTCAGATGCACCAACACACAATCCGTAAAAGTCTACTTCAAATAAATCTTGTTCCTGACATTCAATTGGAATAGAACTTGCTCGCATCAAGCAGTCTAAAAACTTTTTGAAAAGGAAAAAAGTTAGAAACTCCGTAGAAATAAATTTGCTTCATAAACAAAAAAAGAGCCAAAAGATGATTTTACCTCAATGTTCTCTTGACTGATGCCGATGTTTCTCATGACTTGTTCCTGTAGTTTTGGATCCAGTTTTTCGATCAGTTCTGGATTAAGCCCTCCAATGTACACTGGATCAATTAGACTAATGCTTGATTTATTGCCACCTGCTTGTCCTGCAGCGACTGATTTGTCATCGATAAGCAGTTCACCAACAAGTCCCACTCTTTTAAATGAAAGCTCGTGCCATTCTCCGTCATTATATGCTTCTGTCGACTGAAGGAGACCTGCCTGGCCACCGCTACTGAATCCAAAGTGAACCTGTAACAAACATACAAAAAAGTGTGACAAATAGTGATTCATTTATGATTACACAGAAAAATTCTTTTAATAAACGTAATAAAAATGCGCTAAGACTCTGTTGAAAAACTCTGCGAAAAAACATTACCACTTCCAAACATTCCAAAATATTTTAGAAAGAAGATCTGTAAAACAAGACACATCATCAATTCTGATTTCTGAATGGGCCAGCTTCTAAGAATTTTGATCAACTTTTTCTCCCCTTAGAAATTATTTTTTGAACTTTTAATGAACTCTTTGGTTTTATCACATAATTTTATGTGGAAAAAATTATACTATAACCCTGCAAAGATTCCTTGCCACTGCCCCATTTTAGGTAGAGTCACACTTTGAAAGGAATTTTAAGATGTTTCTTAAAACTGTAAAAAAAACTTGCCCTTACACTATAATGAGATGTATTATAAGTATTATACTATTATTTAACTTATAAGACAAGGTGGAGAAATGGTGCTGGGTCTACACTATAATAATCAATAATAAAATCTTGATAGTAAATTTTTTCAGGTTTTTCTTGTTTTGTTATGAGAGTTGTTCAGCAGCGACGGTGGATGGCGCAAGGATCACACTTTCGTGTCATGCCTTGGGTCATATTCATGATGGCGTTTTAATGTCATCTTGGATTTTGCGGGACGCTAAGTTGGGTTCACTGACGAGTGTGATCTACTGATGAGGTCTAAAAAGACCCAAATTGGTATAGATCTCTCAGTGTGACCTCAACTTAATATTCCAATGCAAACTGCCTGAGCTGAGCACTCTCTCCCCTCAGTTTTGTACTGGTACTCATTAGAATTAAAACAATTATTTTTGATTCTAATTATACATTTTGGAACTTCTTAGCTTTGTTTTTCCCATGAAATGATGTGGACTCAACACTGTATCTCCACCTTGTTACGTACAGTTCAGGCCACTTCTTGGTGTTTTTTTTTCTCATTTACTTTAAGTATTGAAATCCTTAACTTGAGGAAAGTTGGCAAGGATTCTTGATGAGAGCTATTTTGAAGTGAGTCTCTAAACTTCGGCCTTAGTTTCATCGTGGATCGATAAAATTTTGATTTTTTTTTTAAATTGTAAGACTCACAAAAATTTTGAAGGAAAGGTTTGTCTTAGTGGTTCACATTTTTTACCATTAATATAATTCTTGATCCATATGGTGGAAAACTTTTAGACCACATTTTTTAGTTTTTTTTTTTTTTTTATCATTTTCATTAAAATATGGGATGAGAAATTTGATGTGACTATACACATTAAATTGACTTTTTGCAAAAGCGTAAACTCGCCTAGGAGTACGGTTATTAACAAAACAGATTACATCAAACACTTTCCATTTAGATGAAAAAAATACTTAGGACTCAGTAGTAAGTCTTTATATTGACAGGAAAATTCCAGAGTTCCTGATCACTTTGATTTTAGTACCTACCCCATATGATGGATAAAATTCTTCAAACTCCCGATGACCTTTCTGCAAAAAATAGTCCTTAATAAACAGTAGATCCAAATACGGTACAAGGGAAAAATTTGTCCGTTTTCTATTGCAGCTATAAAATAGTTTGTAATGGAAACAATTTTACATAAGTGGCATTACCTTCCCATCAACCAGGTACACAGCCACATACTCAGCATGCAGCTCATTAGCAGCATACAGGATGGTTCCAAACTGTGAGATAGTCTTGAATTGTATTGAAATATCAAATTTGCTTTTGAGTTTTGAGGCCAGTAGATATTCCACTCGACTACCTCTTGTTGTACCGAACCGTTGACCACTTTCAGCGGTAACATTTGGATCATTCAGAGGAGAAATTGGGAGGACGCATAAACCAGCTGGTGTTGGGGCCACTGATGGGAGTACAGCAGGTGTTGATGGAGAAGTTGGGCTGAAATCGAAATCTTCTTCATCCTCAGACTTTACTGGCTCTGAAAAAAATTCAGTTCATTAAAAACGTGCGATAGTTTAAGTGCACAGGAATGAAGAAAATCCTTGATCTTACGCTCCTAGGATAGTGGCAAAACTAAAGCAAATCTTGGGTCATGAGAAAATTTTAAAGAATTATGATTTATTTTTCCTAGATTCATACTTTCATAAAGTGGCGCACTTCAATGTTTCTTGAGGTAGCTCCTTGAAAGAAAAATAATATTCATGGTAAAGTTGTAAGAAACCAATTGAGGACACCGCACCAAGAATAGCCTATAGGCGTATAGGTCGTTATTACGCCCATCTGCTATTCGGATTCTACGTACCCTGGAGTATGCTGTGGTAGCGATAGAATATAGATAAGTAACGGCTTGAGGTCGAAAAACCTTTTTTTTCCGAGTTAAGTCAGGCCTCTGGATCGATGGGTGCAAGAACGACCTATAAACGGGCCTATAAACTTGAGGGCCTTTTATACTTCATATTGCCACCAAAATGACTGTTGGGCCTAAAATAATGGCCTACAAACCGCTTTTTTAAATTAAATATATTAGAGTGTAAACCCAAAATGTATCGCAAAATCTACCCGGCATCCTTTAATAGAAGGGTTAGGTCACCCAAAAACACCAAAACTGCATGGAAAAGTCTGCGCAGTACATTAAAAGCAAAACTTTAAGTGCGTTTTTCTCAAAACGCGGTTTCCAGTTATAGGCTGTTCTTGGTGCAGTGTCCTCAATTAAGAGTTAGGTAGTTCTGGAAATATTGCGTTCAACTTAACAAATGCATTGTTTCTGTGGCTGTAATAACCGGAGAACTTACTTGGAGGTGGTCTGAGATGTGAGCCTTCTCCATGCATGCACTTTCCAACAATAACATTATTGGCTTTTGCTTTAGCAAAGTTGACTATTTCTCCATTGATGGTGACATCACTAATACACCCAGAGAAAGGATACGTTGTACCAATTGTTGATGCATCTATCGTAGATGGCACAGCTCCGAAGAATATATTACCGTTCACAAGCCTGATTGGTTCAGCTCTTCGGGTGATGCTGATGAGAAAAAAGAAAAGAGGAAGTTAAAATCTGCATGGCTGAAAAGGAAGTCATGGTATTACCTTCTACGAGTCTTCTTGAGCTCAGGAGGCCAACACAAACTGATGGTAGATACCAAAGTCAACAGACATCTGACATTTTTGTCATCTGAATTTAAATGATGTCGGCTGGCAGTGAATCGATGTCAACTGATACTGAAAACTATCAGGAAATTATTTGCAATTATGGGCAAACTGCAAGCCAACTTTGGGTGAAATTTTTTTTAAGTGAATTGTCGAGTGTTTCTTTATTTGCATAGGGTTGCCCTTTTTTTACAAGTTTTCTTGACGTCACAGAGACAGATACATAAAAAAATTTGACTTTTACACGAGAAGATTTACAGGAGAAAATTTTCATTTTCAAGAAGAGAGCTAGATTGATGAATGAGGATCTTGAAGGGCTGGACGATCCACTACTCTATGTCCTAGTTTCGGAATATGACCGAGGATGCGCTGCGAGCGCCTCAGTTGTCACCCGCTGAAGATGGGAGTAGTTCGGCTCCCCAAAAAAATTTGCCCCTTTTTTGTAAATATCAAGGTAATTTGAAAGTTCGAGTTTTTTATGCGACTCATTTCTCGTACATGAAAAAATGTTGGCATGCAATGTGTTAGATGTTAAATAATCCATTACAACACAAACAGTACGAAACGTACTTGATCTGGAATGGAAGATGTAAAAAGCTGCTAAGAAACAAAGCACCCTCAGAACTATAATAATTTTGGGAGCTTGAAAGGGAATTAACCGCACCAGTACAAAACACTTTGGTGCATCTCCGCACAAAATTTTTTGACCTTTGAAAGTTTCAGTGTATTTACGCCTGAGTATATAAGACACATGTTTATCATAAAACTTATTAAAGGCAAAAACTCATCTAGATATCTGATCTGATGGCAATAAAAAATTGCTTTAAAGAAACTTCTATTAAAGAGCTTAAAAGTTCATACATGACACAGAAAAAGACTTTCTGCCCCAAAGGTCAGAGTTAAATACTTCCTATTCGTGAAATCACATAGGCTTCAATATTATCGACCAGTGATTGTTCTTTGATGCTAATCGAAAGAATAATTGACTTTGCACTATTTGGACGTAAAATCTGCGTCCCAGAAGTAAATAAAATGTGCCTGAGGACACCTCTTTCCTAATTTGATCAAAGTTTGGATTTTTAATAAAGTTTCTTGTGGTTACATAACAAACGTATTTGTTCAGATGCTGTGTCTAGATCCTTTCTAAATTGATTGTTGGTTGTGACTTACTCAGTTTGATTGAATACATCAAAATCATCAATAACTAGTTGGAGAGAATTATCGGTAGAATTATGGCTAGCAAAAACAACGTGCCACTGCCCATCATCATATGGCCTTAGTTGACTGGATTTCAATTCTGATTGGCCTGTTTTGAATATTAAGATTCCGTTCTCCATGCGCAATGAAATCAAGTTCTCTGTTCCGTCAGTTGCAAAGAGAATGAGCCCGTTGGGATAAGTTGTATTCAAACGCAGGATCAGCTGGAATGTGTTATCCATTGCTGATACTCCTGAAAGCTTAACGTAGCCATGGGACCCACTGTTGAATGAGACTGTGCTTACGAACTGTAAGAAACAATGAATAATTCAATTAATTAAAAGATACAATAACTAATACAAATAATGATACAACTAATGATTTTTAGGAGGAATTGATGCAGGATCTGTAGATGTTTACATGACAGTGCTTCATCATTGTTTCAGAATTACAATAGTTCATTTTTGTCTTACATAACTGGAAACTAAAGCCCACATCCTCCACAGCCCTTTGATAATATTGAATGGATTTTACACAGAATTACTTAGTGGAGGACCGCTGGCACTGGACTGATTGTAAGTTAGAAATAAAGAGTCAACATTTCCAACTTTAATTCATGGGTGAAAAATTTACATTTTATGTGTTCATGTATCAAACCTCCTCTCTCGTGATAAAAAACGAAAATCTACTAAGGTCAAACTGGACATGGAACTAATTTTAGTGAACTTTGCTAGGAAATACTTTTCTTAACATCCTGAAATTATCTCCAAAATTAACACATACAGTGCATCAGAATAGGGAGGAGAAGGCTATCGAAACTTAATCCAGCTGTCTGCCAATAGATACATAGGTTTCCAGCAAACGATTTGACTTCAATTGATTTCTATTGGATTTGATATTGAAAGTCTTACCCAACTAGTTATGATGTAAGTAAGTAACACTAATATCTCTTTATAGAGTAGTTTTCAGAAATTTCTAAAATGTCAAACAAGCTCTGGATGAAATTTTGATTAAAGACCCTGTTACTGTGCTTTTATTTTCCCCCTTTGTAGAAGTCTATTCTGACATGGTCACCTTCCAGCCGAAGTATCACAAGCGCCATGCAACATAATTTTCCGCTGCCATATTATTTTTTTACAGAGAAATTGTTCTACGAAGCTATCCGAAAAGTTCACTGAATTTTCTTTGTACTGCCGATAAAATTCAGTGAAATTTTCAAACAGATTCAACCAACAATTTCTCTATAAAAAAATAAAATGGCGGTGGAAATCTTCAAATGTCGTATGACGCTTGTGATACTTCAGCCAGAAGTCGACAATATGTCCCAATAATGTCAATTCCCAACTGATAAAGAAAAAATATCTTTGCATTTTAGGAGACAATAAGAAGCCTCTCAGAAATTTAAGCCAATGATAGGAATGGGAGCTAAAATATACATTGAAAAATATCTCCAAACCATTATGTACAAAATTTTAAAAATAATAGATAAAAAAAAAAATATATAAGTCAATTTTTAAACAAGGTGGAGAAATGGTGCTGGGTCCACACCATTTCGCGGGGAAACAAAGCCAAGAAATACCAAAAATTAAAATTAGAGTCAAAAATAAATTTTTAGAACTCTAATGCGCACCAGTATGAAACTGAGGGGGGGAGAGTGTTCAGCTCAGGCAGTTTGCGATGGAATATTAAGTTGGAGTCACGCCGAGAGATCTTTACCGGTTTGGGCCTTATTAGACCTCATCAGAAGATCACACTCAGCAGTGAACCCAACTTAACATGCCGCAATATCCAAGACGGCATTAAAACGCCGTCATGGATATGACCCGAGGCATGACACAAAAGTGTGATCCTCGCGCCATCTACCGTCGCTGCTGAACAACTCTCATAACAAAACAAGGAAAACCCGAGAAAAACAGTTCGGGTTCAGGAAAAACAGTTACAGTTTCGGGCCACAGTGTTTAATTTTTTAATTTTTTTCAATTTTTAAATGCATCACAATTTCAAAACAATCAGTTTTTTTCAGAAAATTTAAAAACTTTGCATTTGGCAATCTCTTCTCCTTTCATTTCTAATTTTTCAAGTTACTGTGCTGCAAGCAAAGATAAATTGATGAGGCTTACTTTGTCGGGACAGCCAGGGACTACATCATGAGCGTTGATGTTTTTATTCAGATCTACACTTATGCTGTTTATCTGCACATTGTCAATACACCCATCAAAACCAGTATTGGAGATGTCAGGTAATTTATGTTCACCTGGAAAACCGCCTACATACAGGCGATCAGAAACCTAAACAAAGAACAACATAGAGGGTTATTAAAAAAGAGAAAGGACTTTACAAAAAATGATGATTCTTACAATTACATACCATACACCACACCAGCAGAGGAGGAAATCTGAGTTTTGAACTCATAAGAAGTTACGATGGACTATAAATGGCAAAGAATTTTTGAGCAATACTTTTGTTGCAATGCAACTAAATAAAAATATGAGAATTTTTCCGCATCGAATATGCCCTCATTGAATGGCTCACATAATAAATAGAGAAGAAGCTTTTAAAAGCAAACTGCACACCCATGCATCAACCTTTCAACATTTGCGGGTGTCAGGTTTTCTAAAATTCGGAGGGACAGATTGCGAGAGAGCTGACCCGAGGAACCTACTGGTGCTGAATACCTCTCGCACACTCATTTGCCTCTCCTCACAGAAATGTCACAAGACCAAGATGAGCACTTACATATAATTCCTGAAGTTCACCTTGCGCAGTTTTCTGTTCTATGGGTACACCATCAACTTTAAGGACACCATCTCTTCCCTGACGGACAGCTTCCACGGAATGGTATTGATCGTCATTGTAAGTTTTTGGTGAGAGTATTTGTGCTGCGCCAGAACCAAGGTTGTACTGTAAATTGAAAGAAAAAAAACCATTGAGTTTAATAAAGTCCAATGGAAAAAGCTACAGGTATTATACTAATATTTTGGGCTACAGAATTAAAAGTAACGATTACTATTACCATAACAAAACAGATATCTGTATCAACCCATAAAAATTTGAAAAATTCTTTCTTAAAGCATAATGTGGGTGATTAAATGCCAGTGAAATTATAGTTTGGATAAATTTAACCTCCATAAATTTGAGTCTTTTAATTGCCAATTCTTTTATAATCAAAATTTACAGAGTTCAAGCTTGTTTTAAAAAGTGGTCGCATGAGAAATTATGAAGAACTTATTTTTGTGAAAGATGAGCGAGTCAAAAATAAGTTGCTTGCATTGAATTCTTTTTTTCTCGTTGGTAACTTGGCAGAGCACTGAAGCGAAATGCAATTTTTTATTAAAAAGATGAAAGACCAAACAAAAAATATTCCTTTGGGGCCATTTACTGAAGATGAAAAGATGTGCAAAACATACACCCCATGGTACAGTAAAAGCTCGTTAAGACGAAAAATGAAAGGACCGAAAAAAATTTTGTCATAAGCGGCTTTTCGTCTTAACCGTTCTCCGCTTAAGACGAAATTTTTCGGCATAAGCGGCAACTGCGCTTAAGACGTAAATTTTAGATTATTATCTTTCAGTTTTAAATTTTTAAATTTTTAAATTTTATACGATACGAAATCCAAATTTTGAATTTTTTTAAAATACGCAAATCGATTTATTGTCAACTTTTGATTGCATCTCAGTCATCCAGCAAAACAGAGGATACACAAGATCTACTCTCAACCTACTCTTTTTATGTCAAGGTACGTAAAACTAAGTCTATTTTCCCTAAGAATTGGCTCTTTTTGTTGTTTTCACCCAATTTCAGGGGAAAAAATCGGAAATTTTTCTTCGTCTTAACCGGCTTTGGTTACGGGTCAAAATTTCGAAATTTCGTCTTATCCGAATTTTTTTTACATTGACTCTTATGGAAGTGTCAAGGGACTGAAAAAAATTTCGTCTTAAGCGGATTTTCCTCTTAACCGTATTTTGTCTTAACGAGCTTTTACTGTAATAGTAGGGACCTGAAAATATTGATGGTTTGTTATGATCAATGTTAAGGGGAAGTCTGCACAATCTACAGGAAAAATTTGCTTCTTGTCCTAAGAGAAAAAATTAGAATTAGCATCATGTTTCCATGCAAAGATTTGACTAAATGCTTTAAGCATCCATGAAATTCCTTCAGATCGCATGTCAAATTCTGCACGACTGAGAGTATCATAGTCTGAGGGTACATATCGACGGTGTAAGTCGGCAACCACATAACTCAGTTTGCGACGTCGCAGACTTCCTGGCATACTTTATTTTTTAAACAGAAAACTACTCAACGGCAATTCTTTAAAACTGCCGTGATTTTTCTTCTCTGTGCAAAGAAAATTCTGCAAAAACTTCAAGGAATGATGTCAATTTTTTCTCCTTTAAAAAAATAACATAGAGGCGGAGATTTTCAGACACTACAAACAAGTTATGTGATTGCTGACTTACATCGTCGATATATCTTCTTTAATGCTGCTTTGCTCGAAAAAGTGAAAATTTACCTGGAACAGGACTTTGCCATCTCTAAGCTCAACAGAGAGATATGAATAATCTTTGGCAGCCAAGAAGAGAAGACCTTCTTTTTGTTTCGTTTTGAATTTGAATGATATCTCTGATTGACCCTGTAACTTGTAGTCTTTACCATCCAGAGTTACATAACCGTCCCCATTCAGTCGATAACCAGTTGAAACCATCTCGTGAACTAGCTGATCTCTGAAATGAAGAAGAATATATTTTGGTGAACAAAGGAGATCTTAAACCTTACCTCTGGCTTCAGAGATTTCACCACTCATTACCAGTAACATTCTAACTCTGTAGTTTCTGGTACTATTACTTCTATTAAATCATTGGCCTTGTACTTTTCTAGAAATCTCTTGATGGATTTCCTCTCGCTTACTTGATCCATGCTTCTTAGCATGACATCAATTTTTATTTTCTAGTGACCCTTATCTTCGCAAAATTTTAGTCAAAAAAGAAAAAATTCATTTAACTATCTAACCCGTTATTCCACTAAGGCTAGCGATAATTCTCTTCCTATCTGTGCTGAAATTATCCACACCTAACAAAGGTGATTTGGATGAAATTATGCTAAACGGAACTATATTCAAAGTAATTACATATATCAAAGGAAACTATATAGCTTGTAAACCATATGCACATAGTTCTTTTTTGATTAGATTCATTTTCACATAGTTCCTTTTAACATAAGTACGTTCGTTTATTCATAGTGGTTCTATTGACAAACAATTTCGAAGAAGATTGACTTTTCTTGTAATTTCCATGCTTGCATTAGAAGATACTTAACAGGCCTTAAAAATAAAAAAAAATTCAGTTCTTGGTACACCTGCCTCTTGAACTAGAGTAAAGAGTTTGAACAGGGCGTCTTGTATTTTTTCATTTTGAAAAATCCTGATATTTGACTGATTTTTCCAGATATTTTATAAAAACTTCCTGATTTTTTTATTTTGAAAATTACTGATATTTTCCTGATTTTTCTTTGAGAAATTATGGGAAACAAAGAAGGCGCGACGACTCTTGGCACAGTAGACAAAAAGCAGTAAGACTTCTCCGCTGAGGAGATTCACGTAGGAAAAATTCCTGATAAAACATCCGATTTTTCCGATTTTCCTGATATTTTCCTGATCGGCCAATATTCCTGATATTTTCCGGTTTTTCCAGTTTTTCCTGATGCTAGACACCCTGTTAAAATAGTCAACAACTCTCAAAGAAAAACTGTTCCTTAATTTTGATGACTTTTCAGGATAGCGGAACAAAACTTTAATTTTCCCTGTTGGCACATATTGCATCATCTTCTCCCCGATAAATAAGTTAAAAATTATTGAGAAGCAAAATCTAACAGCTGAGCCCTTACAGTTCGATACACAGGTAACTCAAAGAGAGCATTTCTTTTGGCAAGGTTCGTTTGACAGGGGAGCGAAGAATGCGCTGAGTCCATTGGTTTTGATGAAAAAGCTGAGGCTCGCCTTGTCCACGCGAGCAACGGTTTGTGGAACTTTCAGCAGCCCATTTTTTCCCGCCTTTTTTCTGTATGCAGACAAAATAAGATATAACTTAGCTACGACTTATTCTGCCAGTGTTCCAGGAACTCTGCGCGTGTAGACAAGGCATAGGATCTGTATTGGTTGAGTGCTTCCTCACCTATCCCGGGAGCCGCCAATGTGATCTCCATCAACGAAATTCCACAGACCAATAGGCGTGCGGCCTATGGATAAGTCTTGGATTTGTCCGTAGAATGGGATGACAGGTACTGATTCAGGACCTTTGAAGGATTCAGGCAGGCTTCCTACAAAAATGTGAGATGTGTCCTTGTCCAAGTTTAGCACTGCCCTTGAGCCTTTCACGACAGCTTCCTCTTTCTGCACGTCGCCTTGATCGTCAATAATCTTTAGCCTTGCAGTTGTGCCAGTTCTGAAAAATATTTTTGGGGTGAGTCATTAATAAAATTAAAGAAAGCAGAGAGCAAACTTGCTAAAAGTAACATAATGAACTCTTTAAGATCCTGTACATTTGTTCAAAAGATACAATCAAGACATATGAAAAAATTCAAAAACACTTGATCGAAATATTTATCAGTGGGTAATTGGGTATACTAAATATTAAACGTTGAAGTGCGTGATAGATAAAAAATTGATTAGAAATAGCTGTATTCAACAGATAAAAAAGGTGAGAGGGCAACTAAACTAAACTGCTGAGTTCTCAACGATAATTTTGTTCACAATTACAAGACATACCTGCTGTTATCGAGATGAGTCTTTGAAACTCTTTTTGAAACATCAGAAACAATTTTTAGAGCACACTTGCAAAAGTATATTTCATACACTTACAGTTGAGAATGATTCTGTCTATTTAATAATCTACCAAAAGAGTTGAATGTAATCATGAAAGGAGGAAATTCGGCTTCACAATTTTTGAAGAGATTAAAAGAATATCTCGAAGAAAAGCCTTTCGGTATCCAGAATGAATTTTTAGAGGATCAAAAATAATTTTGTACACAATTTTAAAATATACTGTATATATTATACAAAATTTCGGTTGTAATTTGCAGTAAATTATTGTATGTAGATCAAGTGTCTGATTGAATAATTATAGTTGTTGTAAAATAAACTAAGCGGGCACCTTCAGCTGCAAAAGCAGTGCATTTTATGTATTAAAGTGTAATTAATAAATAAATTAAAAAAAATGCAAGAATATCAATGTACACAAAAGTTTGTGCGGTAAAGATGTTTGGTGTTTCTTAAAAAAAGTAAACATGGCAAAAAATCCACAATATCTCGAACCGAAATTCAAGATTTTCTGGTTCTACCTTTGATAGTAAAGAAGATATCATTTCAATAAACTATTGCATAAGATACAAGACTGCTCACCTTTCAATAACAGCTTTGTACCACGTGTCATCAGCAACATATTTATTGACCTGTAAAACTCCAGGACCTTCGTCCGATCCCAAATTGACCGTCAACTTCGGATAACCATTTTCGACTTGAAGCATCAAATAGTCATCCTGAAAACAGAATAAAGTATTAGAATTTAGGAAAAAATAAGACTCCAATGAGTAAATACGACTGCTGACTCTACAAGATCAAAAATCAAATGAATCAAGACATGCAAAAAACACATGAGCCTCAATATTCATTGTTCATGATATCAGGTATGGCTCATGGATTTTAGAATTTTACTTTATTTGAAGGAAGAATTTAAGAAGAGAAAAAGCAGAATTCTAAAATCTATGAGCTTTGGTAGACATTGGTCAGAACAGATGCCGGGACAGATTCATTTTTTTTACTTTAAATCAAATTTGCTGACCGTTCAAAAATTAAAAATGAAACCTGGAGAAACATCCAAGCTGATATTTTTTCAATGATTTCTGGCTCCATATTCAAAGGTAAAGAAAGATTCTTTAAAAATATTGGGTTAAAATAGGAATTGACTCGACCTCAGAACCAAACCACTAAATTCCTGATGGTCAGAAACCATATTTGATACTGGCAATTATCCCCACAGATTTTGATCTGGCTTTATCCATCTTAAGTGTTTACAAAAACCACACAAATCTACTCCTACTTTACATTAAGATCTTCTTATTCTATACCACAGATGTAAAACTTGGAAATTCATTTAATAATTTTCAGACATTTAATTATGTTTAGCTTCCGTTCAACTTCGCTAAAGTTGTTACCTAGTTAACTGAAATTTTGGATTCATTAGAACGTACCGAGGTTTGTCTTTTCATTCTTGAGCCAGCTTCATTTCCAACGAAAAGAATGAGTCCATTTCTCTTGTCCGTTTTGAAGTAGAGGGAAATATCTGTGCTGATTCCCTGCTGAGCTAGATTTTCAGGATTACGCAGTTCCAGAGTTGAGTTATCGTAGAGACTCACTCCAACCTTAATTTTGTTAGCCAGGTCACGCGCGAGAGCAATTTTACTCTTCAGTTGGTCCATACTCATCTTCAACTGATTGCTCCGTCCGTCTAGTTCCTGCGGTCGTGCTTTCAACTTCTCCATCAAACTAGAAACGTTGAGTAGAGCTGCAGCAAAACTGTCCAACTGATTATTTGCTTGGGAGACTGAAATGTTTGTATCAACGATGTCTTTGCCCAGTTGTTTAGTAGCATTTGACCATTCCGACAGTTCTGCTGAGATGGGGTTTAGGGATTCCAGAACATTTGCAGCAGCAATTTCACCCACATTTGCCTTTGGAATGATGCTGTCGAGATTATTTTCCGGCGAGGTGGATGGAATTCGGCTCATAGCTTGGTCGATGTCATTAAATCCGGCAGTTATGTTCTTATTTAAGAGGACAACTCTTTTACATTTTTCCTCGGCCATGTTTAACTGCGGAGCAAGTTCTGACTGCGCTTGGAACAGAAGTGATTTCGCCTCACCCAATAACACAGTGGAGCTGTTATCAGAAAGACTGGAGCGGTCATTGAGGCCTGTTAGCATTTGCTCAGCTTTTTCTGCCGCAATCTTGGCATCTCGTGCGATGTTGAACGAATCATTCACCTTACTTATGATCTTCTGGTACGCCGTTGCAGCTGAATAAGCATTGTCAGACAATGATCGCGTGTCCACAAATAGTAAGTCCAAATTTTCCGCTTGTTCCATGAGCTGATGCGCATGAGCATCCGCATCTCTCACTTTATTACGAGCTTCTAGTAATTCTCTCCTTAGGTTTTCTACACTTTCATTCAATTGGGCATTTAATGTTTTGCGAGCAGGTAGTCCAATGCTGAGGTCGCTGATTGCCTTGTTTGCACGGTTGTTGTAGCTGGTTGCATTTTCAATCAATTCTTTGACGTTTTCTAGAGTAGAGCTTGCTTCAATCGTCAAATTCTTTAAGATATCAGTTTTGCCTTTTAGTCTGGCGCTTCGGTTCAAATCGTTCAAAACTTGCGTCTCCTGGATTTTACTTTTTGTCACATCCCGATGTTTTTTAAGATCATCCAACTTCTCATTAAAGAACTCAATACGCTCACGTAAGTGAGTTAGCAACTCTGCATTGCCATCAACAGGTTCTCGAAACTCCATCATTTGCTTATGAATCTCTTTCGCTTTGGTGTCACTTTCATTCACACTATCAATGGTTTCTTCATCCATTTCATTACGCTGTATTCTATCCAAGATGCTTTTGGCTTCTCCCATTGCAATGTCAATCTGAGGGCCAGTACTGTCCGCAAGGTTTGACGCCAATGTCTTAACATCAAAAACAATAATTCTAGAATCATCAATGGCTTTCTTCATCAATGTTTCCACATCATTGGTTTTTGACAATAATATACCACTTTTGTTTACTTCCTCAATTCCTTTCTCAATAATGAGTTCAGACTTCCTGTGCAAATTCCTCGTTTCAAATTCAAGATTTTCGATACTTTTAGTCATTGGAGCGATATCAATGCTCTTAATAGAGTTTTGGCTGACATTGCTTCGAAGCTTTTCCACAGTCTCATTGAGGTACACTAATCTCTGCGTTGTGAAATATCCTTTAGCTACTGTTTTAAACTCATCTAAAATAGGAGCCAACTGGTTTGAAAGACTATCCGTTGTGTCTAACAGCGCCCAAGTGCAAGTATCACACTCGTAACATCCATCATCAGGAATCAATACCCAACGATGAGGACAGTGGTCACACTTCTCACCGATAACACCGTGCAAACATTCGCATTGACCAGTTTTAGGGTTGCAGCCTACACCAACACTGAACTCTGAGTTGCAGCCACAGGAGACGCACCCAGATGCACTGTAGTCCCAATATCCAGAAATGCAACGATCACAAGTGCGACCGGTGACCCCAGGTTTGCACTTGCACTGGCCTGTGTGGTCATCACATTGCAGGCTTTCGGATGCGAGTTGGCAGTCGCAGGCCCTACAGCCATGGCAAGTTGAAAATCCGTAATGCTTGTCAGCACAACGATCGCACTTCTCACCGATGACGTTTGTCATACATTGACAGATTCCTGTTTTGTCGTCGCATTTTTCTGTTCCGCACTTATCGCAAGCACAGCTTTGGCAGTCCTTGAGGTTTACAGCATCTCCAAAGTAACCTGGCGCACAGTATTGGCAAGCAGTTCCAAAGGTGTTATTGAGACAGTGCGTGCATTCACCAGTGATGGAGTCGCAAGAGCTTGGGTCACTGGGATTAATGTTGCCTGAACAGGAACAAGGTTTACAGAAGTCACCTTCATGTTCGGGGTTTCCATAATACCTGAAACAGAACCAATGCAAATTCGTTAGATTAAGTTTTTCATCTGGAAAAGAAATCAAGGTCGTTGTACTGAATAGAATCAGCTTGTTTTCTGCAGAACTTGAAGTCTTATAGAACTAAACAAACTTTGAAAAATATTCTGCATTCTCTGGCAGGTAATTGAATCAGTGAGAATGAAAACATTTTAACTCAGAGAAATGAAAATGTCCAAGAGACGCATAAAACTGCACAGTAGGTGAAGAAGTTGGTCAAAGAGAAAGTTTTAGATGCCAAAGGAAAATTCTTTTGGGACACTTTGAAGCCCCAAGTTGACATAGATGCGCCATCTTCCATGGCTTTTATGAAAATTGGGTATCTTTAATGAAATTGGGGCATTTATAAGTTTTCCAGATGGTATGTTTTTATTTTCACAGTTTTAATTAACGATGAAATCTATACTGAAAACAGTTCATAGTTTTACCTCCTCTTAAACAGATGGGAGATATATGGATGGTGAAACTGCAGAAATGTATTTTTCGGTTTGCGGCGTTTTAGATTTCCTGTCATACTTTATTTTTTAAGTGGAGAACTACTGAACATCTTTTCTTGAAAACTTAGGCGATTTTCCTTCTTTATGTGAAGGACAACCGGTGTAAATTTCAAGCCACCATGTTTGCTCAGTCTCCTCTACTGAAATTAAATAGGAACGGAGATTTTGAAACATCGCACCCAACCAAGAAAGCCATTATTGCAGTTTTACTGTCAGTATGCTAGCTCAGAGGTGAGCTCAAAAGTTTAAAATACAGATAAGTGTGACGGAGCCTCATGAGTTACCGAAACCTCCAACTATAGGTGTTCTTCACTTTTTTTTTCCTGAAGAGCTACGAATCCAAGAATATGAGGGTCTGACGACTACCAAAAATTGGTGCAATTTAAATTCAAAGAGACCCCCACTTCTCTAAGTTATCCCTTTTTTTGCTACCTTAAGGTGCTTCGATGGACGGACGCCATATTTGGTGTCAGAACGGCATGCGATATATCACATCAATTGGTTCCATTTTTTCAGCTACTCATCATTTTTCTCCAATTTTGAGATCGCAATTCTGTTGTCAGGAGACTAAAGCACTCACTTACCAATTTTAACGAAGAAATTCAACGTAATAAAGGCGTGGTTTTTTAGAGAGAAAACATCGCATTCGATACTGATATCGAAACTGCACTCGAATGCGATATTTTCTCTCTAAAAAAAACCACGCCTTTATTACGTTGAATTTCTTTGTTAAAATTGATAAGTGAGTACTCTAGTCTCCTGATAGCAGAATTGCGATCTCAAAATTGGAGAAAAATGACGAGTAGCTGAAAAAATGGAACCAATTGATGCGATATATCACATGCCGCTCTGACAAAAAATATGGTGTCCATCGAATCACCTTAATCTGGCTAAAATTTGACAAAGAGGAAGAGAGCTCAGGGGATGGAGTCTCGGGATATAAGAGGGGCTAGCACAAAAATAGAACAAACGTCGGTTAAAAAATTGGCAAAAAATTAGATAAAAAGTGTAAACTGTACCCGGCAGAGCAAGATTCACATCGGGCTCCAAAGTAGCCAGGAATACACTGACAGCTGATGCGTTCTCCATCATCAGTCACCTCACAGCCTGTCGCAAAGTTATTTGATTCAATTGGTAATGGACAAGCACAGATGAGACAGTCATTTGGTGTTCCAGTGGTTGCGTTGCCATGGTAACCAATTGCGCACTTCTCACAGTGATCACCGACGGTATTGTGACGACAGTCGATACAGATGCCTGTGCTCTTGTCACAAGTGGTCGCGTGGCCGTTGCACTGGCATGGGATGCAAACATCTTTGAAGGAGGAGTGGGATGAGCGGTAGTATCCATCTGCACACTCTTCGCATGAGAGACCTTGGTAATTCGATGGACACTGGCACTGTTCTACGTCCAGAGCAAAAGTTGCGTCTGGGAAATATGTGTCTGTTGCGGAGTCCAAGCTGACATCTTGAAGTCTGAAAATAACAATAAGATATTAACCTTGCGTTTTTTTGTTTTTTTTTAATTTAAGTATTTTTTTGAAGATTTTTACAAAATGAATGAATTATTAAACTACAGTTGTATTTCATTATAATGTTTTCAAAGGGGAATTAAAAGTAGAGCGTTACTTCTGGAAGGACGTTATTTCAAAAAAAGCTAAAATGTCAAAATATTGGCTAGGACTTGAGAAAATGCGCGTCATTTTTGGAAGAAGTTAATAGAGGAAACATGATTCTGTAGGCACAAGTGAAAAAAGTAAGACTCTGCACCGAGACCGGAAAAACGCCAACATTTTGGAATTTTCACTGCCAGTGTAGGTTGCTTGAATTTGATAGGTCATTTTAAAGGTTCTGGACACCTTAAATTCACATAATTCGACTTCAAGGGGAATTTTCAATTATTCAACAGCATAAAATACACTTAAAATGATAAAACTGTGACAATGTGACAATTATTTCTGCACACTAAAAAATCCTGGCGATTTCCAAATATTTTTGTGTCTCTTTGCTGTAAAAATCCAGACTTTTTTGAGTCAGAATTTTTTTTTTGTTGTACCCCGATTTCTATCTTTCCAGACCTTCATCAGTGAAACTTACATGCAGTGACTGATGAATCTTGAATTCAGTCAAATTTTCTAGTTTTTCATGATGAATTGGACGTATTTCTGCCAAACGGAACTTTGTGCATTAAGACATGAGCCCTGATACCCATAAGAACATATGCATGACAGGGCTCACGTCGTAATGCACATAGTTCCGTTTGACAGAAACACGTCCAATAGATTGAATTTCCATGTTTTGCCTGATACATAAAGACCATTGGTTCTCATTATTTAAGAATTATTGAGCTTGTCGGTAAGACAGAGCTGGTCTTTTCATGGGGCTCTAGACAAGGTACGAATAAAACACTATGCTTGATGTTTTCTCTTCTAAATTTCTGAACGAAAACAAATCACGCAACCACTAGTCTGAAAATCAACTCCTAAATAAGATATAAGTGTTTAAAATTAACATAGGTTAAATGGCGAAAATCAAAAGTCGTCATTTGTATGGTATGATTTCTATTTGATCTGTGTTAAAAATATTTGCAAATATCTCGTTCAGGAGTCGATTTCCGAAATTCCCGTTGTATGATTTGATTTCTGTGTAAGATTTTGAAGAGAAGAGAGAATTTGCAGGTGTCTAAAATTTGATGAATTTTGTGTTTAAGTGGAAACAACAGAGTGAACTGAACTAGAGGACACCCTTGGTTCATGAATTGAACAATTATTGGAGAAGATATGACAAAATGATCTGATCTGCTAAAATACATGTGTTTAAGTGGGAAATTCCGCCAGATGACGTCACTAGGCGGAGAACTTTCCCTCTTTTAAATTTATTTCTATACTATTTCCCATATCAGAAAAAAACTATCAAAAATACTTTGAAATTAGCTCTTTAAATACTTTCAGATGAAGCAATAAAAATTTTGCGTGCAAATTCTCCATTCATGTGACGTTGATTTCTAGTTCAGATCCTGTCTAGTGGTCCATTGTATACTGATGAAAAAAAATTCGTGTAGGTTTGAGCTGAAGATGATCACCTTGTGGTAACACTTTGCTCCCAGAAAGTTGCACGAATATAGATGGCCTGTAAGTCTTGAAGGACCTGCATGAGTTGCTCACGTGTGGCTTGAATACCAGATGGTACGACAAAATTAGTTTCGACCAATGATACTGAAGCATCGAATGGGATTGAGGCTGCTGGTTGTCTAAAGGAGAAGTGAAGCAAGTATATTCCAGCACCATATAGAACAATATCAGCTTGACTGATGGCGTTTCCTTAGAATAAAACACAAAATACAATAAATTAGAACCACGAGAAAAGAATTCGACTTGATTAGAAAAACAGCTATTTAAGGGATATGAAAAATTATAAGTAGATGTTTGTATTGGTATGAATGTTCGAAAAATATTTTTAAAAAGTCTACAAAACCAAAGAAACAACTATTTGCACTTCAAAGACTATGTTCTTCTCTTCCAAACTAATTTTAACCTTTAAAGGATGAGTTTAAATAGGCTTGCACTGCCTTGCTAAGGGAGAATGCTGTATGAGTCTCCAGACGTTCCTACATTTCCTTTCATAAAGTACGAATTTTTAGGAAAATTTGAGAATATTTCCTGCAATTTTATCTGAAAATTTCGACAGTTATTATTCAAAACTCTCCTTAAAAAGAAACATTTTTGGAGGGAATTCGGCAACTTTCAAATGTTCATACAGGGTTTTTCCTCATCACAGCAATACAGGAGTACGACGAAACTTTAGAAATGATTCAGGAATTTCAAAATTCTAGTGGGCTACTACGGTTTTCCATTTTGACTTTTCTTCTCATTTTTTTCATTTTGTACACGCCAGAGCGTTAAACAGGGGTACATGATACAAATACAGCACTCGAATTTTGAGTTGAAAACTCTGTTGCAAAGTAAATTAGAGCTAAACTCTAACTTCTATAAAAATAAATGAGCAAATTTGACTCTGCCAAATGTAACCGCATTATTTTTTTATTTCTTACCAAATAATCCATTGGTGTACAGAAGAGTAAAGTTCAAATCTCCTCCATGCGAGGTGAGTTTGTTGCCCAGGAATTTCTCTGGTGCCTGGAAGTAGATGATCTTGTCTTCAAGAGCAGTTAGATCGACACCAATGGCTTGCCCCTGCCCTGACTCAATTTTCTGCGGCAGGGTGCCAATTGATTCTACATTTACTGTTTTTGATACATTGAGAGACACAAGTTTCCAACCATCCATGCCTTGAATCTGGAAGTAAAATAAAATTACAATTGAACTTTAATTAAACTGTTGAGATATTGCTTAGCCCAAAAAAATTAATGATGTATTGTTTGTTCCATTAGAATGTATTTAATTTCATACTCTCATAGCAATAAATAACCTTTAAAAAGCAATTTACAAGAACTCTTTAAAAACTGTTAAAACGGTTGTTTTAGGTAAGCTTTTTGGCTATTTTTTTAAACTTGAAATTTGACTAATTGAAAAATTAACTTTAACAGTGCTTTTAAAAAAGAAAATTTTTAAAGACCTTTTGAAGAAAAATTTAGAACATTTTTGTCATTGAAAAACTACAGTTGATATTTTAAGAGTTTTAAACATCCCCCCCCCCTAAATTTACCCTCTTATAAATTTTGCACAAGAAAATACTCAAGAAGGATTTCCTACAACTAACATTATAAAAGTTGTTTTCACAATTGTTACTGCGAGGCAAATGTAAAGTTTCTTTTGAGGAAGCAAGTGACCGTACAAAATTTTAAAGTATTTCTTCCATTTTTTAATTTGTACTTCACATTTTAAATTAACAAAAAAATAAAAAGGGTAGTGAATCAAAGAAGTTCACAGCAAAAAGCATCTGCCAAACTTTCAAGGTTCTGCTAGACTCTGGGTTATCCGACTATTTCATCATCAAATCAACCAGACTGCCATATTGAGTCAGCTATACCAGGTTTAACTTTCAATTGATGAAATTGTATTTTATTTAAACTATTGCACAAGAGTTTCAAAATACTAACCGTTGTTCGGTACAGGTTGGAGCTGGTACACCTGGTTGTTTTTCCAAAACAGAAACACTTGGTACATCCATCATTGTTCTTTGCCTGGATATTGAAGGTTCCTTCTTTACAGATGTCACAAGCTGGACCCTCGACGTTCAGTTTACAGAAACATTCAGCATTGTTCTACGGTAGGAGAGAACCAAAGTTTTCAAACATTAGATGATTCAATAGGATCCGATTTTTGTTCTTGTTCATTTCAGATAAAAATTTAGATGAAGAGTGGCTAAGAAAAAATTATCGAAAAATTCTCTAACATATTTTACTCATTATTTGATCGCCTTAAAAATAAACCAGAGAAAATTTTGGCAACAGAATTAAGTTCAGAATATTGGTATTTTTGGGGTTGAAATATCAAAAATTTAATGACACCTAATATTTTGACGGTACAGTACAAACAATCATTCTTTTTATTATTTTTCAGAAATGCATGTGATACCCCTTTTTTCTGTTAGGAATCTTTGAAAATATTATATGCAGGAGCACAAACACGTCCCCTTACAAAAAACAAATAAAAAAAAAACCAAAAATTTGAAATAATGCAACAGATGTAAGAGGTTCTTCTTTGGATTCCACAATGAATAAAGAAGATGTAATAAAATAAATAAACAAAACATGATCATCTTCTTCTAAAACATCCGAGTCTCAATAACAATTTTCATTAATGCCTGATAAACTTACTTGATTACAGATTTCGGGAATGGTACCACGCAAGTCACACTGACAGGCTACACAATGGGGGAACGCCCAGTTTCCATCCATACAATGGTCACAAGCTCTTCCGACGACATGGTCCTTGCAGCTACGAAAAAGAAAATTCATTTTGAAACTTTCATTGATGAACAGACATAGTTCGGGATCCTCTCAGCGAGTTCAATATGATTATTTTGATTGTAAGTATTTCCAAAAGATCATTCTTTTTTTACAAAGTTGCACAGTGCAGATTTCAATATGCAACCCTATACCTGACAGTCAGTCGCTGTAAATGTTGACCTACAAAAACTGGCCCCCTCTTGATGATTAGAAGATTAATCAGACAGTGAACCTACCAAACCACAAAACTTGGTTTGCGACGTTGCAGACCTCCTTTCATACTATATTTTTTAAATGGAAAACTACTAAACATCAATTCTTAAAAAACTTCCGTGATTCATTTTCTCTGTGTAAAAAAAGCTCTGAAAACTTCAAGGAATGATGTTGATTTGTCCTCCTTTCGAACACTAAAATGAAAACAGAGATTTTAAAACACCGCAAACGAGTTATGTGGTTTGGGAGTTTCATGGTTGATATGTAGAATTTAGAGATCATAAAATTTTTACAGACTTGTTTGATGATGATAGGATTGTCTCTCATTTGCAAATTCAAATTGACGATAAGAAGACTTCTTATACTTATCAGTTACTCTACTGCTCAAGTTTTCTATACTTGACTACATTTTTCCCAATTTTAGTATTCAAATTAAAGTGGTGGGTGCTAACTCGCATGTTCCATTTAGCAGATCACATTGCAGGTTTCCATTCTTGACTCCTTGTTCATTACACGCACAATCAGTACATCCAACCAGTAAATCAAATCCGTAGGTATATTCTTTACACTCTGTGCACTTTTCACCAATAACATTTTGCGGACAGAGACATGCACCTGTAAAAGAGATTAGTGAATTATATTATTTGTCAGGAAGGATGAATAACAAAGTGAAGTAAAATGTATGCGATTTCAAAGGACAAAGTGTCAGAGAGAACCAGAGGGTTCTTTGTGGATTTAAAAATGCAAATGTAGCTAATATTTGCATTCAATATTTGGACGTGCTTAAAAAAGTAAAACAAAATAAAAGTGAGGACAATTTCAAGTTTGCTGTCAAAAAACGAAGTATTGCATGGCTATTTAAAGGTTTTTGCTATGCTCAGGGTTCAAATGGGTCAACTGTGAAGAACCACGTTTTGATGGTTTGAGCAAATAGATAAGCAAAAAATAATAAGATCTGTCAAAACAACAAATTAGTTTAGATTTTCCCACAAATTAAAGATTCCGTTTTAGAATTGAGGTTTTCAGGTAGGTTGATTAAAGACAGAGTTAAGTTTTATCAAGCATCGTTTACTTTTATAGTGTCTCAATGTAGCTTATCCTACTATGAGAAAATTGTTTTCAGAGAATATGTAGTTGAAGCTCAAACTTACCAGTATTTTGCTCACAAAGTTTGGCAGGACAATCACAAGGTTTGCAGTTGGGGAAACCATAATATCCTGTCTCGCAGAGCTCACAGCGTCTACCAATAACATTAGGACGACATTTGCACTGACCTCCAAACTGACTACACTCGAAATTTAGGGAACCTTCGATGTTACATTGGCAAGGTAAAGCTGCACTGTTATAATTGGTCACAACTGAAAATGCAGCTTCTCGACAGAAACCTGATGAAGTTGGGAGAAAGAGAAATCATTAACAAAAAGAAGAAATTTTGTCTTTTCTCAAAAAACATAGGTTATTTACAACAATATTCTGATGTTTACGATGATCTCTGCTGCAAAATTTTTGACTATTTCATCTACTTTTCTGCGGTATGCTTTATGATTAAAATTCAAAAAAATTAAACAAGAGTTTTGAACAAAATTAAAGAAAGATTCTGGAATTCAAAAAATGACTGCAATGATGCCAACCACACAAAATTAAATATTTTTATTTTTAGTAAATTTTTGGCCAACTTATATGAAAATAAAAGTGTCTCATCCAGTTGGAATTTATTAATTTTTCTCTCATAAGCAACTGCATTTCAATTTTGTCTACCCTCAGTAAATGAATCGAATTTCTAACAATAAAAACCAAGAGGTCTCTCGTAGCTGCTATGTGGTTCAACGGCATCTTTGGAGGGCAGCTTTACAGGGATAAAAACCCTGAGTCATACTTTGAAACTTTGAAGTTAGCCAGCTCATCTAGAGATGATTACCCGATAATAACCAATAAATCATACTGATGATTAGCTTCACTTATTTCAACTGATAACTCCTGGGATAATTTTAAACTATAAAAGGAAAGAATTAAGTGATAACAGTGATAATGATGAAATAGAGATAGTCACCAGAGGTATCTGAGCTCATGAAGAAATTATTTTGACCACATTGAGAGATGAAAAGTCCAGCCAAATCGACAGGTTCTTCCTGAATTATATCGTCGGTGAAATCGCGCACTGGGACAATCAAAACATAATCCAGCCAGATACTTTTGTGGTCGGGCTCCTTCAGTGTCAAAACAACATTTTCCGTCAAAGCGAATTGGGTGTTGCCGTTAGCCTGCTTGACGACGGATCGACAGCCTGAACTGGCTGGACAATGAGGTGCGAGGAGTTTTGCCTCGTAGAACTGACCGTTCTGGATGATGACATCCATGTCAAACTGTGGATGATCCGGTTGGTAATAATGGACGACAAATGAGTAATAGCTCGGGTTTGGGACTTTAGCTCGTACGTCAATCATCGGGTCTGCGTGGTTGAGGAAGATGAGACCAGTCTGGTTGTCGTAGATTCCTGAAACCATTGAAATAGATTATAAATAGATTGGTGCTCGATTGATTAAAAAGAAATATGCACTTTGAATGAGGGTATCAAAAATGCAAATTTTACGAAAATTGACCGATTCGTTATTTCATTGGATATAATCACATATAACAACAATACTTCTTCTTCTTCAAAAAAAAATCAAAATAGGTAAAACAAAAAAAAAATTAGAGCCAAAGAGCATTTGAGGTGTTTAAACACTTGGCAGGAAAAAATTCCCTGACCTCTCTAGGTTTTTCCAAACCAAAAAAAGAAAAATTCCCTAACTTTTCACATTGACAATTTGCGTGCATTAAGCTGAAAATGAAATATTTTTAGTGTTCAGTTCACTACCAATGACAGACGCATGCAAACTTTTTCCCTTCAGGTATTAATCATTCAATTAACTAAAATTGCACTTTCATTCAGGTTTCTTTGGATATTTTTGATATGATAGTATGAAACTTGAAAATCCAATTGATTCTTATAAACATGATTCATGGTCAAAAAATACTGAAAGTTTTTAAGCCCCTAAGTTATTATTTATCTTTGAGACCGGTTTTTCCTTCACATGAAACTTTTGGAATCGGGCAAAAATAGAGAGACAGATAGGTACATACCTGTAGGGAGTTCTTTGGCAACCTGCTCCGGTGCACCAGCTTCGAATTCAACTTTCACAGACTCGGGTGGATTTCGGAATGAAGACGGGATGCACTTGCCATCTTTACGAACGCACGCAGGTTTTGGCAGAATGTAATCTAAGGACCACTTATCATACGGAATAGCAGTCACAGACTCCACGCCAACAGTGGTTTCTGGTTCTTCCGTTTTCAGCACAACGTTTATGAAATTGGTATCAAAATCAAAAACTGCGACAGTATGATTCTTGTCGACAACCACCTGGCGACAGAGCGTAGAGTAGCGGCACTGGTTGAGGAATGCAATGCCACGGTACTGCTTGTTTTGAGAGGAAGCTTCGATAAGGACTTTGGATGGTTTTTCGGTGTTATTTTGTGGCGTCCCATAGTTGAGCAAAAGTACATGTGGACCAGGACGTTGAACTCGTAAATCCACACGAAGTTCTGGCTGTTCTTTGTTTATAGCTGGGATTGGCTTATTTTCCATATTTTCCACGCCCTAAAATAAAAAAAATGAGATTTTTATTGGTATTTTAGGTTACCTATACAATAGAAAGATTCTGTTCCCGGCAAATTCCTGATTTTGGCCTACTTTAATACACGTTCTCCACTCTCTTTTTCTGTAACGCACAGAGTTAATTAATGTTGACTGCTTCTTTCTCACTTTCTGCCAAGATGCGAATAAGTTCTGCTCATAATGTAGTGCTTAAACTTCATGCATTTAAATTTTCAAATCAAATGTAACATCAAATGTAAAAGCAATGGACCAACAACTTGGAAATTTGACATTGTTTTCTTACAATTTAGGTCAATTTTAAAGGTTTTTCAAAGATCTTCAAGAATTTTGCTTCACTTCAACAGTTATAGTTTGACCCCTTCCCAACATTAAGCAGAAATGACAACCTTAATTTCCCAGCTGTATCTTTACGACGGAGACGAGAGGAAATTCAAAGTTAAAAAAAAAAAACCCCAAAAAAATTACAGAGGCTAAAATCAATTGAAGAGGTGGCAAAAACAACCCATACGCAAAAATCAAGTTTTAAGAAAAATGCATTTGAAAATTAAAACTGTCCATTACTCGTTGCGAATTTGAGAAAATGAATGAGTTTTCTTGCATTCTTATAGTTAGAACCCTCGTTAAAGGAGAGTTGCATTGAATTATTTGTAATTGAACAAAAAAAAGTTGTTGCGAAGAGTCTAGTTTTGCAGCTGCCTCTTCAATTATGGGAATATGAAATATCCCTAACAGACATTTCACAAGATATTAGTTCACTAACTGTTATAGATAATTCACTGACGATCAATTTTTGAGTTAACTGTGTCAAAATTGTAAACTGAACAACTGTGGCAATATAAATTTCAGCACAACCTCTGGTTACTTTTGGCACAAGATACTTCTCAAAACCTTACCTCAGTCTCGGTGAAGAAAAATCTGATAGGTTCACGAGACTGGCCATCTGGTGATGTAAATCCATTGTCAGTTTTCACAACATCAAACGTGTTATCATCGAGGTATCGGAAGTGACGGCAAATGGTCTCGTTTCCAGAAACACAAGGGTACACGACTTTGTCAACCAAAATATCAGCTTCGTAGAATTCTGCCGGAAGTAATACAAAATAGTCCTGAAAGCCAAAATTAGTTTTACTGTACCACATGCCGAAACAAAAAGTTTTGAAGGGTAAATGTTCAAAAAGTGCTATACTGAGCAATTAAAAGTAAATCAATATTAAAAATTGAGAATATTTACAAAAAGAGCAAAGTTGTGATTCATGTTTTGGCGAATCCTTGCAAGATGTATTCTTTTATTCATACATTCTTTGATGCAGTTTCTGCGGAAAAGCCTCCTTAACTTTGAAAAGTTTGTAAGTACACTAATCGGCTTATCTTAAATTTTAGCAAGACTACTCTGCCAATAGACTGTTGTTGAACAGAAAACAGCTCAAGAGGTAACTTCTTAACATGACTATACTCTAATGTAGAAAAAAATTCTAGAAAAGCAGTGAGATTTACTGCAATACAATATATATTGTGAACACATTGCGCCACATATGAAAGAGATGATTCTTCACTACACATTACAAGCTATTTATAGTGTCACATACATGAGTGGTGAATACTTTGTTATGAAATGATGAAAAACTTACGAGGAAAAATATTTTTGGGCTTTTGATGGTGACAGACCAATAACCAGGATCCATCACAAACGGAGCAGGTATACTCTCACTGGGTCCAGAAACGGTCATAAATGTTGGAGTTCGGCTAGGTTTCAATAAAACCTTGACAAATTTAAGAAAAAATAACAATTAATTTTTAAAAAAACAAATATCACAGATACAATAGTTCAGGAAATGATACTTTAAATAAAAATAAAAACACATTGGAACATTTTTTAAATGGATGAGCTGAGAATGAAAGAGTAACTTTTTGAGACTCTTCCTTTAGAGTCCTGAAAATAGTTGAAGAAAAAACAAGCAGTTCCAACGCGAACGCGTTGGAGGGCGCTCCTTTAACACTGCGCATGCGAGGAACGTTTTCATACGGCCAAGCGAGAGTATTGCGGACGGACGATGTATAACAAATTGCCTACGTGAAGGTGGTCCGGCAGCAACATACCCGCCGCTAGTCTCTGGAAAACAATAGAAAATAGTAGTTGCGTACGTTGCCAGCGAGCGCGCTGCGAGCGCATCTGTTTCAGTTACCTAGCATCGAGTCGGGCCTCTAACTTTCTATTCTCTCTGACATAACCTTAAACCTTCAACCCGTTGTTCAACCCAGAGCCGCAAACAGCTGACGCTTGACGATGCTGCGCCGAGAAAATGAACCAATCACAAAATAGCACAGTAATACGTCACTAAAATGAAGAGATCACGTGACTGTTCGTGATTTTTTCGAATCAATCTGAAACTACAACCTCGAATATGAGGCATTTAAGCATAACGAAGCCCCAAAATAGTTTAACCAGGTAATACGCCCGTGCGAGATTGTTATGCTTAAAAGCAAAACATTTCACGAAAACTTTTACGAATACCAGATGCAGAAAAAAATGAAATTTTCCCGGGTGTACCAGAATGGCGTCATTACCCATAAGGCAAAAGGGCATGTAGTATAGTACATGTTACATCGGGGGAGTCGAACGGTTGGAAAGGGCGCATCTGGTACCCAGAAGCGCCCAAAATGGAGCAAAGTGCTTGCAACTTGGTGACAAAACAAGATACTTCCTAAATTTGTCTTTATAGCCAGATAATTTTCATGAATTTTTGTTATTTTTAGCAAGCAGGAGGAATGATTGGACTAGTCGTTGCCATTAACATTACAATGCAATTATGAAGCTTAATATCTTCTCAGTTGAAGCGATGTGTTTCCTAAGGGCCCAAGGGCCAAAATCCAAATTTCAAGAAAAATGGTGCCATTTGGCGTATGCTCAATGTGTTTAAAAAATACTTATTGAAAATAGGTCCAAAAAATAAAACGCATGTCAAGAGGCACATTGGATTTTGGCGCTTGAGCCCTTAAGAATATTATCAGTTTGATTTCTCAACAGCATTTAAAGACTATTTAAATTTTTTTGTTTGCGAAACAAAAACTGTGGGTATTCAGAATAAAGAAACTCATTTTTCCAAACATAGGATTCATCTCTTATGGTTCTCGGACGGAGATGGCTATTCTTACGCATAATTAAAACAAATTGAAATATTTATTTCTTCCATGGAAATAGAATTAACATTAAAGATCATGGTAGAGTCTCTCTTTTTTTACATTTGATACTGTGGTCAACGTAATTTCTACCTTTGAAGAAGGAGGATAAAAAATCATATATTTAAAAATCATTATGGCTTAGGCCTAAAGTTTCTCTCAAAGACGGCTGAATTGAATAAATTGCAAAGCTACCTTAAAATTCTGCTCTGTGGCAATATTACTGAAAAATTCTGGTGTTATAGCAATGTTTGCTGTGACGGTTTCCTCCAAAGGATTGACGTATCGCAGAATCATGTGGTAGACAGAGGGCTTTTCTATCGTCAGTTGGCTGATGATTGTATCCTAAAGACAAAGACCATAGAATTAATAATCGATAAATTATTTGATTTATTACAATCATTTCGATGATGGAAGTTTCAATGAAAAAGTTCTTTCTTAACAAAGTTCGCGGGAGGAAGCTTTCAGGAGACTCCCAAGCTTAGAGTGATATAAGACGGTTTCATGAGCTTTTGATCTCACAAAACATCCTTAAAAGAATAAAGAATTAAACAATTTTTGAGGTTTTTAAAGTTTCGTAGAATTTATGATCATTTGAAACATTTTTACAACAAGATTCTTGATTTCTTGATCTGACAAAAGTTTATGATAATTTTAAAGAAATGAACGATCTCCCGCAGTAAATTACGATGAAAATCTAGGTATTTTATTTGACATTCTTCATGATGGGATTGAAATTTAATTTCAAAAAGGTAAAAAAGGCTTCAACTCCATAAAAGTTAGCAACCTCATTTCAAATATATAATTGTAATACAGGGATTCAATACTTTTCTTTAACTGGATAATGATTAATGGAACAATATTATGATGACGGGTAATAGCTGAGGAAACGATTGAAATTAAAGTGAATTAGCTGTCAAAAAATAAATTAAAAAAATCAATAAAATAAAACAATTTGATTAAAAAACCAACCTGAATTGGGGAGAAAATAGCGTAACCCCTCCATGAAAAGCCAGGAAAAACTGTCGAGTTGAAATCATAACGTAGGGGAACAAGGTTTGGCGTCCGCGCATCTTCAGCTTCAAATTGGTATTGGTGTAGCGAGGGGAAATAATGTGCTTGAAGTGGCTCACGGCACGTTCTTCCAGTAACTCGGGGCTGACACTGACATTGTCCTGTCTGCTTGTTACAGATTGTACTCACAGAACCTCCGATATCACACCCGCAATCTGTAAAAAGTAGATTTCATAATTTTTTATGTAGAGTCTACTTAAATTTGAACAGATATGATATTCCAATGAAAATTACTGAAAATTTGACAGAAATAAATTAATATTAATCATCATTAGAGACTCTCCTATCCCCTAAATTTCATTTTCTGTCACAGTTTGTTTTACCGTTCTACTAGGCCCATTTCCATGATTTTTGCGGCTACCAACAGTAATAGTCCTTAGGTCAGCCCATTCTATTTATATTTTAGAAATATGGCCCAGGTATTTATCTTTCTTATTTCGTGATAAAGTTATGACTTCTTCCATTTAAACGAGATGTATGTCCATTTATCAAAATTTGTTCTTCTGAAGATCTCCCAGGCTAATTTTCATGATTTTTATTTATTTATTTTACAATTCGTAAACAGAAGCCTTATTGGGCTATGGTACAAGTCATTCATTTCTGCAGTTATTGGTAGGAGATAGTCCCTGGATGAGCCTGCTCTATTAAGATTAACTCACAGAGGCCTGCAGAGAGGGCCTTAGAGGGCTGGAGGTTGGGCTGTGTAGCAGCCAGGAGGCTTACCCTCCGGTGAAAATATAAATATTAAAATGAATAATTAGAGGTACGGTTATGAACCTGTGCATCCGAATAAATTGTCTTCCTGTAGGTTGTAGTGGCCATCAGCACAAATATCACAGCGCCGTGAGGTAACGGAAGGCTTGCAAACACACTGTCCTGTTTTTGTGTCACAAGACCCAATTCCTCCCAGAGTTCCAGGAATGTAACAGTCGCAATCTGTAAGGTAGAAAAAAATAATTTTAAAATTCATACCAGATTTTTATGTGAAATTTCATTTATTCAGGTCAATTATTTTCTAGCCGAGGAAAACAATTTTCTGGTTGTATGATGATGTATAAAAGTAAAAAGATTTTCAATTGAGAGTTCTCTGATTTAAAAATACTTACATGAAATATATAATTTGTATTATTGATGTAGAAGTGACTTTTTCTAGTAAAAAAAAAAAAAAAAAAAAAAAAAAAAAAACAACATACAGTGTTTAGATTTTGCTCAAAATTACAAATTGATATCCTCAAATTTTGAACCATATTAATCGATTTTTAAAATATTGGTTTATTCTTAACAATAATGGTTCTGCGGTAATTATTCTGAACAGGCTATCACAAATGGGGTCTGAGGGTTTTTGATTTTTCTTAAGTTCACTCCGAAACGTTCCAGGCATTTTGAATGTTTTTTAGCCCTGGTACCTTATTTTATTGCATTAGTTTTTCTTTATTATGTATTACACTGAGATGAAAAAATTACTTTAGTTGATCAACACAAAGTTATTGGCTTTTCTGTATTTTGTTATAAAATAAGAATACAAACTGACCTTCACATCCAAGAGGATTCCCTGGTTGTAGGTTCCAGAAAAGTTCGCGACACTCATTGCAAATGCGCCCTTGGACGCGTGGCTTACATTCACAAAGGGAGCCTGCAGGAAGAGTACCACAGCCAGCAAAAGATTCTTTGATACCCGCCGGATTACAGTTACACTCTGAAAAATCGTTCCACAGCTGATAATAATACATATTTTAACAGCTATCTTTGATAAAATTTGACCATGATTAAGAGCTGAACTTATTTACACTTTTACCAAATGAAATATAGTTAGAAATATTCAATGATTCTTTAAAAAATAAAACGTAGGAGGTGTAAAGTATGAGGAACTTCTTATATAAGTAAAATTATCAGCCTCTGGTGATCTGCCATGCTTAAGAAGAACACTGCATGAGATTTCGGGTGTTACTAAATTTATCCTCATAAAATACTAATTTTTTGAGAAATTCGAGAATGTTTTTCTTTCTATATTTCAGAGGATTTTATTTGCACTTTGATCTAAAGTATCTAAAATTTTAAGGAAAGATACTCATGAATTTCCTAAAAATAAACATTCCATCATGAGAAAAGTGGAAACTCTTGAATGTTCATGCGGCGTTTTTCTTTGGCAAGGCAATGATGTGGTAGCGGTTGTAGCGCTGGCTTAATGATAAAGAGGTCCTGGGTTTGATTCCAGACCAGGTGATCTAAGTTTGATGGTCTCAGGCAAGGGTCACCTGGAGCTAGATGTATGGGAACTGGGGAACCAAGCCCTAGGGCTGTTCTATCGGTTGTCGGTAAACTACCGAAACAGTTCCATTAAGAAAAAGTTACGATAAGAGTGCTCTTGCCGATAGCGATCAGAGTATTTGGAGCTGATGAAAATAAGCTGTTGCCATTTGAACATCTATTCCACGCGCCGCCGCGCCAGGCAATCTGATAAACCAACGCACGGGGCAACAATGCATTGAGTGCGAGCTCTCAAAAATCCGATAAGGCCGGCTGTTGTCGATATCATCGCCACTGTCAGTACTGCCGCCAGTTTCAATAAGAGACGATATCGATAGTGTTCCGGCAAGAATTCGTTTGAACACTCCTACCAAGCCCTAGATTAGCCCCTGAGAGCTATTTGAAAATAGTAAAGTAAACTAAATCAAAATAAGTGCAATGTAATGGAAATACAGGTATTGATATTCATTGACTCTGCGCTTTTAAAAGGATCATTAACCTACTATTTAAAAAGCTGTTACGAACTTTTCCTGTAAAAAGAGACAAAGTTTTTTATGAAATACAATTGCTGTCCTGATTTTTATCTTTGCCTACAAAGATTGTAGCATACCTTCACAGAGTGGGAAATTGTAGAGTCCCTCTTTACACTTGCCACATTGAATGCCTTCAAAGTTGGGATTGCAGAAACACTGGCCATTGTTATCACATGAGTTTCCGTTTGAGCCATCTGGATCACAATTACATGCTGAAAAAAAGGGAAAGGTGAAAAAAACTCAGTCATTTACTCATAGAAATTGTTTTATTTAAGAGAAAAATAGGTTTTGGTTCATAATTTACTAAGCAGTTGACACTATGCGGCCTCTTTTTCTCTTTCTCCCTTTCTCTTCCCTTTTATTTTCCTCTTCAGTTTGCTACATAATAACTGATATAAGTTTTGCCTCTCATTTTATTACGATTTGAATTAAAAGTTTTGCACTAAAAATGGAGGCAGATTTGGTCTTTTCACGGTGGAAAATTTCAGGGGAAGGAGATGAAAAATTTGAAATTTTTTGGGGGAAGAGTATATTGATGCCAAATCGTTCTCTTTTCAAGCCCAATTAGAAAGACAGCCGCAGTTAAATCAGCTGAGTGAGAAAAAAAAAAATTGGTAAAACAAAAATTTTGGCTTGGCCTATGGTGATAGTTCATTTGTTCCATCATTGTCAAGAGGCAAGTAGCCCTACCAATGAAATAAAATTGATTCTAAACAAAAATACATCAAAGAATCGGTTTTTTTCCACTTGAATTATAATACCCCAACACTAAATCCTAACGCTGGGAAACTAAATATTTCTTTTTCTATGATAATTTCTCACCAGTTGAGTACTATTTTTTATTGTTTTTAAAAATCAAAAGCTGTTACTCCTAATTTCATACAAGGAAAACTTACGTAAACATTCAGGGTACTTGTGGTAGCCTGCTGTGCACATCTCACAAGTTTGTCCAGCGAAGTTGGTCAAACAAGAGCATTTCCCTGTCCCATCACAACCGATTGAAACACTTCCAATTTGACTGCAGTTGCAAGGCTTGCAGTTGGGGAATCCATAGTATCCAACCTTGCATCTGTCGCAACGGTCTCCTTCATAACCTTCGGCGCACAAACATTTCCCCGAGTTTTTCTCGCAAATTTCTGGCACTGTGCCTTTCTGATCACAGCTGCAAACTGAAAAATTATTCAAGAAAAATCATCATTAGAAATATATCTTCCTTCCTCAATTTCCCTTTGTCTACATGGATTTATGTCAAACTACTATGATGAGCCCCAAATGAACTCGTTCATGAATAGAAAGTCACTTTTTGATTTGATGAGTCAGTTTTGACAGGGCCTGTTATTGAAAAGATCAATCAATTTTATTGAGCCTTCTTAGAACACCTCGTTCTTTTTCATATAACAGGGAAATTGAAGATTAGAATCTGCACAGGAAGGCCGTTAGAATGATGAATGGGATTCTTTGAGAGTAGAAAACATTTAAAAAGAACAAAAAAAGAATACATATGCAACTCCATTATTGAGGGTACGATCATCTATGGCAACAACACGGCATTTACAAAAGCAGTTTCAAGACATTCTTAAGGTAAACAATACGGCTATCTGGCATGGATTGGCTGGACTTTCAAAGTAGAGCCAAATCCAAACGAAAGAGGATACGAAATTATAGGTGCCAAAAAGAACATTGTACACAATATTTTCACAAAACAGCTTGTCCGGTATGGTCGTGCGCAAAGGATGCTGGCTAATAGGTTACCTAAGAAGGTTCTGGACTGGATCTCCCTGGCAAAGAACTTAGAGGATGCTTTGCCAACTCGTGGATTAATGGTATCAAACAAGAAATGAGGAGGTGCGATCTACCGCAGAAACTCTGGCAAAATCACTATGAGAGGCGATGGAGTGTCGCAAATCATACAGAAACGGTATGAACACGATAGTTGTATCCATACACATAAATCGAAAATTAAAATATATACATCTGGAATACTCACAAGTACAGCCAGGAAATCCATAGTAACCATTGTTGCACTGATCACAAGTTCTGCCTCCAAAACTGCTAACACAAGGACAGTTACCAGTTTCTGGATCACAGATATCTGTTTGAGCTCCTGCTACGTTACATCCGCAGGCTAGATACAACAAAACAACGGACGTATTTGAAAATACTAAATTTCTTGAGAGGTGCACATTTCACATGCGCAAATTGCATATCAATGGTGAAAATACCAAATCAAAGATCTTGATTGAGTGTTTGAAAATTTCTGCTCCTACATTGTTTTTTCAAAAGAATACTGCTCCACATTTTCACATTTTTGTTTTATTTTTACTCATTTCACAGTGACAACTTTAAATTCTTGATCCTTGAGATCTTTCCGAATACCTGTTGGAGAGATATTGAAGATAGGTTTTTAGGCTTTCCGCACTCGTGGATTAAGAGCCTTTTAAGAAGTGTTTTTCTCCTCAAACCTTGCTTTCATATTTCATTGACCTAAATTAAAAATACAAGAGGTACTGACTTGACAATTTTGAACATCGCAAAATAGATTCATTGAGACGAATATTCCGTTGAACTTTTTTCTTACTGCATTTTATCCAGAGTATTGGAAAATTTTGTTTGCAACGGGTAAAATATCAATTTTAGGTTCGTTACAAAGTTGATAGAAAAATAAAATGATTGAAACCACAATAGAGGATTCAAGCAGAAATGACTTTTTGAACCCAAATAAAACTATTTACCATGAAAATGTAATGTATATTATTATTAAACTGAAATTGTTACTCACGAAGACATTCGGGGAAATTATAAAATCCTTCAGCACACTTGTCACAGAATTTTCCAGCATAGTTCGACTTGCAAGGACACTGCCCTCCCGTTGCCTCACAATGAGAATCAACTGTTCCGTTGGGATGACAGTCACATGGCTTGCAATTGGGGTAATCATAGTGGCCAAAACTACAGCTGTCACAATTTGGTGGTTGAAATTCTTTCCTACACTCACATTGACCAGAACCCTCAGCACAGTTCCCCGTTGCGTAAAAGTAGCCACACTGGCAAGCTGTGGAAAAAAAGGAGATAAATTATTTAACAGCCTCGAAACATATAGAATTCATTTGTTTAAAATATAAATAATTTCTTCTATCATTTTAAAATTCAATCCTCAAGTGAAAGGAAAGATAATGACAAAAATGGTGACTATCCTTAAGGAAGGAAATTATACTACTGCACTGATGCAAAATTTTTATGAAAATGGTTCTTGTGAGTTGGGTCAAGAAATTTGACGGAGGAAAATAAATGCTGAAAGAAGGAATTGAAATTTAACATTTTCTAAGAAATATACGTTTTCACATCCAACAGCATCAGTTGCGACGGGTAGAGTTTGTTTCAGAGCCATTTACGTAATTTTGCATTTTAACATGGTGACTTTAGGCCTTCAACATATTAGATTATAATAACTTTAAATGACTTCCTCTCAAAACTACGTATTTAGGTAGAAGCTTATAAATGTAAGCATCGTAAAATCGGTTTGATTTTACGTTCTTGGACATTTTTTTTACCACAGTATTCTTAAAACATCCCTTTGGATGGTAATGTCAATACGTCAACTTGTAGTTTTTAGACCATAAGGTCTATTCGCCTTTGGGCACTTACAAATCTTAAAATATTCATGCAGTTGCAGATGTTAAAATTTTTACGAAAGATTCAAACTTTTCCCTAGGTAAAGAAATTACAATTTAATGAGGAAACTCACGTTGACAAACATCCGTTTCATTCCATTGCTTGTTATATGGGCGATAGAATCCTGCTTTGCACTTGTTACAGTTTATGCCTTCTGTATTGTCACGACAGTTTTGACAAACTCCTCCTCCTTCTAGTTTCCCGTGAATGTCCAGTGATAATTTCATTTCATCTACTGTTGCGTTGTAAACACATTGCTCCGAGTGACCAAAACAATTGCAAGCTGTTCCAACAAACCAAACAATGAAAATGTGCAAACTGAAAGACAAGTTCATGAAATAACGAATATTGAATACTAAATGTTCAAGGTTTCTAAGTTTTATCCATTATTTTAATAGACAGAACTATGTCAACAAGAATTGACAATTTGAAGACGAAAGAAGAAAAAGAGAAAAATGGACGTATTTCTGCTAAACAGAACTAAACGCCACAGGGGGAAGAAGGGGAATGCAGGTTGGATTGGCGAGTGCTGCGGGCCGCAGAGCTCTCTGTCCTATGCCCTAAATGCTTTTCCATGGCGCTTAGTTCTGTTTGACAGACCGTGATATCCAGGATTCTAAAATCCTCAAAAGGAACTGAAATTGACGCTTAGTTCTGTTTAGCAGAAATAAGTCCAAATAGAAGAGACAAAATGGGAAAAACTCTGATCAAATCAAATTTTTATCACTTTCAAAATTGACTGAGATAAGACATGCTTTCCTGCTAAAAGGGTGGATACATAGATTGTCTCGACTGTTTTATTTGTCTCAATATCCATAATCGTGATTGTTTAGAGGCATTCAAGATTATTGATCTCCGTTTCCGATTTTCTTAGAATAAACTTCTACACAGAATAAAGTGTATATTTTATTACTCTGAAACTTGCAAAATTCTGCAATTTTTCTTCAGCCTAATGGCAGAAGAAATAGCGTCAACTTGCTCAGTTGCCAAAAACTCTGATCGAATCAAATTTTTATGACAGGTTGACAAGTATTATAGCCACAACGTGTGGCATTTATGTACACGAATTATAAATAAATAAATAAATAAATAAATTTATCACTTCAAAAATGGGCCTGTTGCAAACTTTTGCTAGAGCAAAAATAAGAGTTGTTTCTTGTATATAATGCCTCAAAAATCACGATGAGCGCATCGGCAAAGTCTGAAATGCACTTATAACTTCACAATCTGCGTAAGAAATTTGCGTTTTTTTAAGCTTCCCGCTTCAAAAACGATACTACGGCACAGGTGAACATTTTGTTAGAGGAGTCGCTCCATTGTCGGCGATATTCATCATGGCCGACGCTTGCGCGCAGTTCCGCGCGTAATTCGAGGAGAGTTCAAGGTCAATCAATTCGGGCGTGGAAAATATGAACGTTAACACACCGATTGTTATCTAGTCTAATCCAGTTCAGGTGTTATCTCGTCCCATCAAACGTGTTTTGGCTGATTGGCGTCGGCCATGATGATTATTGCCGACGATGGAACGACTCCTCTTACAAAATGTTCACCTGTGCCGTAGTATCGTTTTTGAAGCGGGAAGCTCAAAAAACCGCAAATTTCTTACGCAGACTGTGAAGTTATGAGTGCATTTCAGACTTTGCCGATGCGCTCATCGTGATTTTTGAGGCATTGTCTATAAGAAAAAACTCTTATTTTTGCTCTAGCAAAAGTTTGCAACAGGCCCATTGACTGAGATAAGACATGATTTCCTGCTACTTGATACATCTTGAATTCTTGTCTTAAAAAGCCCCCCCCCCCCCCTCCCCCCAAGGGTCGCATGCTTAACCTTCTTTCCATTTAAACTTGAGTCCAAAAATTCTGTTGAAAATTGCATAATTAGCTTCTTCTCCACAAGTTATAACACAACATGATAATGCATTCTGTAACTTACGTTCGCATTCGAAATAGGAAATGTTGCTTTTTGACTGACTCCACGCTTTCTGTTCAAATCCAGGACAACAGTACTCGCAATTGTGACCACATGTATTGTGCTGACACCTACAAATGAGTTTGTAAGAGTCTTCTGGGTCTGTGATGTCACAAGTATCAGCATGTCCATTACATCGGCAGCGTCCTCCAATACTGATATCTTTGATTGAGTAGAAATACTGGAATCATAAAATTTCAAATTAAAAAGTAAGCTCGTCTTAATACATTGACTGTTTCACAAAATTCTGAAAACCTATTTACATGTTTTGACAGGTACACCTATCTAAACCTTGATAGCATTCATAGTATAATGGTAAAGGGTTCATTTGTTCGAGAATATTAATTTGGACAAAAAAAAGCTAGGGTAAAAAAGCAAATGTTGAGAGTTTCCCACATTTTTGGTCTCAGTATATGTCAGGGAATCTATAGCATTAAACTTAGGTATTAATAGCTTTTTAAAAACTTCAATTGAAAATGATCTGACATCATTTTAAAAAAGATGGTAAGCAAGTCCTTGTAACACCAATGTATTTTGATGCACACATGAACCCTTTTTCAATGTTTTTTAATACTGATGTGTGAAAAGTCATGATTTTTGGTTCAAACTTTAAAGTTTTTTAAAAGGAGATACTTGGAGGCTGCCATTTTGAGCAAATGGTGTGACCTGGTTCACAAACATCCAAAGTTATGCATTGGATTTTGCCATACGCTGTTCATATTAATCAAGGAGTCCAATTGACGCTCATTGGTTTGTCTAATAAGTTGTTCCACTTTGAAATGATCAGAGTTGGTAAAAATTTGCTGTTTATAGTGCTTCAGTAACAACACGACAGAACTCAGAAAGCATTAACATAAAACTGTAGAGCAAAAATTAAAATTTTAAGGTATCAATGACATTGATCAATACCTCTGACAAGGTAAACTTAAAAATTATGGTTGAGTAAAATACTTGACAGATTAAAATAAAACACTTACTCTTCTGGTGACAGTGGGATCTTGCCGAGATACAGACATTAAATGCCCCAGTAATGTTTTAGTTCTTAGAAGACGAAGCCGGACATTGGTTGCTCTCGTATACTCTTGAAGGACAGTCGAATTAAAGAACTCAGATGCCGAGGGCCGCTTGTTGAGGAGAGATACTACAATCTGGAGGGTAAAAACAAAGAATTTGAAATCACAATGAAAATCTTTGAGCATCCGTACTTTAAAGTATATAGTTCACTAAGTAATAAAGAGTTTAGAAAATGTCTTTGAACATTGCTAAAATTATTGTAAGACTGCGCAGAATGTAGCAGAAATCAGATGCCATTCATTTACATTTCATGGGGCATCTCATTTTTGACCAAAATACAGCTTCTGAGATATTTTAGAAAATCTCAAGGAAACTATTTGATGCCGGAGAAATGTCTCCTTAAGAGAGAATCTTTAGAAAAAAGGAACAGAAAAAAAGATCAGTAAAAGTGGTTAATACTGTGCCTGAGCCTCCTTAATTTTGGACAAACAGTGGGTCAGTTTTGCTAGTCACAGAATCAGGTTTTGATGGTCTGAGCTTATAGATTAGTGAGAAAAAAAAAGTCTGCCCAAACTTTAAGTTTTTAAGTCCGATATAAACGGAGATATCGCCCTTCAAAAACCTTGGCATATGATGTCAAACATTGCAGTGCGTACTGTCATATGCTGTGTTTCTCAAGGAGCGATACCTCTGTTGATATTAGACGCAGAAACTTGGTATTAGAATAGATCTTATTATTGTTTGCTAATAAATAAGCATAAACCATTGAAACACGACTCAGTGACCAGTGCAACTGACCCATTGAGACTAAATTTTCTCATGGCAATTTATTTTTATGCTTTAAGTAGAGTGTCAGAAAAAACCTCTTCCAGCATTGGAAGAGGTAAGAAACCTACCTCACCATCCTCTAAGGGCAGCACAGTTGAGTAAGCTGTTTCACATATGACTGAATCATCTCGCTCAATGGGTTTCAATGATTCCGGACCAAAGTACGTCAGACAGTCACTGAAAAAGAAAATAATAATTACTTTAAAATACAGTAATAAGTTAGAAAATTAATACTTGTGAAAAATAATTCTTTCTTATGAAACAGTAAATTAAAGGCCTCACGGATCTGCTAAAAAATTCTCACTCAGGGTATCGCCAAGGTGCACAGTATTTGTAGTGCACAACAGGCATGTGTCATCAGATTTTCAGATGGAAAATGAATGATTTTAAATATTATTAGCCAAAACACTAAGAAATATATCTTACAATCAAGCATAACATTTAAAGAATTTTTCTTAGTAAATCTCGATCCGAATTTATTTTGGTTGCAGTCCCACCCTAGTAGCCAAAATAGGATTATGGAATAGGTATCGGCCGGATGGGCTATTTTATAGCTATTTATTTTGTTATTTTATACGATATCGTACAAATAGCATATTTTATAGCTATTTCATAGATATTCCATGCGCATTTATCTTGGTTTAAAATTTCCGTTTGAGAATATGTATTTTATAGCTATTTAATACGTTTTTTTCTTCTTACAAGCCACTCATCCTGTTGCAAGGGTTACATACCTAGTTCCCAGTTAGCATCTAATCTTCCGAAAATATCCGTACAAAATCCAGCACCTTTACGTCATTTAAGAATATTGCGGACAATATTTTCACAAAAAGTCTTTATTGACTTTAACACTTTATTTGGACTATTAAATTAAGGGAAGTCATGTACTTTATGGGAAAGTGAATAATTTAAAACACTAAATGGGTGGAATAAATGGCATCATTCAACCTTCAAATTTAAGAAACCCAAGAATTATTGTGTATTTTCTCAAACATGTTAGTGAATTTTCTTACTATTCTTAGTTGCAGCCTTGAGAACCATAAGATGATAAGTGCATTGCAACGTTGCTATGATAGAGCAACTTTATTTTTTGCAAACCAAAATCATATAGAATCGCAAACTTCAATGTAAAAAAAATAAAACAGCATAGCCCAGGGAATTGTTGCTAAAAAACTTTCGCCTCTACATGGTTTTGATTTTTTGTATTTATCATATACAGTTGCACAATCTTGGCAACGTATCAATACACTTACCACCTTATGATTTTCAAGGTCTCAATTTGGGTTCTCTTTCAAAAGTAAAATACCTTTTTAATAGGTTTCCATATACCTATTAAATAGCTATTCAGATACCTATTTTATAGCTATAGAGAAAGCTATAAAATACGGTATTTATAGTTGAAAAAAAGGACACTATATAGGGTATTTAGATAGGATATTTTATATCTATTTTAGACTATTTTATACCCTATTTTACAGCTATTTGGATACATATTAAATTGCTATTTCGATAAGTATTAAGAATAATATTTTGGCTACTAGGGCAATTATTGCACTTCATCCGTCTAAACTGATCTTCCAGACTGGACAATTGCAAAAGTAGCACGTAAACAATAGTAAAATGAACTTTCTTTGAGAAAAGATGTAAGATTTTTAGATCCATGAAGATAGATTGAATTTATTCAAATTTTATGGGAAGACTGTTGAAATGAAATACTTACGCTTTGGTGTCAGCAAAGTATTGCCAAGGTTGGTAAGTTTTTCCATTATCTGCTGATCTTTCCAGCACCCATACTCCAGGTCGAGGCGAATTTCCCATCTTAATGAGAACATATGCAACATGGAATTCCTGGAAAAGAATGTATTCAACAAATCAGTCGGAGTTGGTGGTTGCATCAGGGTAATAAACAAAGCCAGCTACAGAAGCAATTCAATAGTAAAGTAAAAAAATAAGTGTCTATGATTGCGATGTTTCGAATTTTTGCTTGAATTTTAACAACAAATGTTATTTGAAAAAAAAAACAAACCATCAATTTTTTTAAAAAAGACTGTCTGTGAATTTTTATCACTCATTAAAAAATGTTTAAACAAAATTTTATGAGGATATTTGTGTTAATTTTCAGTAGTAGGAGAATTAAAGATATTCAGAGATTTTTAAAAACAGAATTGGAGAGGCGCACTCTTCAGCCATTGAAACGAAATTGTGCACTAATATTCTTCGATATTATCATACGACAATCTACGGGAAAAGGAAGATATAAATTTTAGGGAATATTTTTGTCTTTTCAAATACTTTCTCTGGAAAATTTAAAAGTAAATTCTATGGACAAATGATATATTGACCAATCATTGGCAGTATTCTAAAAAAAAACTTATCTTAATAATTGAAGGGTTTCAAAAATGTCACTCATGCTCAATTATTGTAAAATGGATATCAACCAATATGCTTAATTTTTAAGAAATAATCGTAAAAAATTGAGAACACATACACACTCAGCACTCACCAGCTCAGGCTGGTATTTTATCCGCGGTAATAATGCAAATCCATTGCGGGAAAACCATATTAACTGCTTCTCGACCATGAGCATGAGCCCCCAAAAGGACGACCGTTAATGGGAAGAAAGGCTCAATCAAGTCTGGTCCATATGCTGTTTTGTATCTCTTTCGCATTCATTGATAGGATGCAACTCTCATTGGCTCGTCAAAGGGACACCGAGCGCACACAAACCCTCGCAAAAACACACACACATTCAGACCCAATTTTGGAGACGACTTGGTAGGTCGCAAATCGCAACTCGCAATTTACGACTAACACCTTCGATGTCCTTTCATCCCGCGTTGATTGTTTCCATTTATACTCACTCAGTACTCACATGAAGTCATGAAAAGCAATTCGCCTTCAATTCGACGCATAGGCAAAATTAGCTACTCAAGAGTTAAAATAGTTGCATGCTTGTCGATTGCGTATAACGCATGGCAACGGAGGGCAGATCTTGACTGAACGGACTCTTTTATTCACTATTCGTGATCGTCTTGGGGTACGGCAATCATAGTGGCGGGAAACTCAAAGCTAAAGCTTAATTCAATTGTAATTTAGGCGCGCATGATAGGTATAGGTGTTTAGGTCATCTTTTTTCCCAGGAAGAGTAAAATCTCAAGGAAAAAAGAGGCGTGACCAGGGTGTCTACTAAAACAGACTCGCCAAAAATCAGTAATTTTACAGTACATTCCGAAGAAATTCAGTACTTCCTTAACAGAAAATTTCAGTACTTTTTCAATCCCTCCGTTTGACGAAATTCGAAAAATTTCAAAAATTTGAATTTCTCGCTAGAATTGCTACAAAAATGACAAAAAATTAAAAAATTCCGGACCGTCTTGTAGAAGGTCAGTACTTCTGGACCGTCCTTAAAAAATCAGCACTATTTTCGGACTTGCCAGAAATCGCGGACTTGTAGACACCCTGGCGACAGAAGGAAGAGCGAAATCACGGGGAAAATCATCAGGACGAGTTTTCTCTCGTCGCATTGGCGGATCCAGCGAGTTGGCAACATTGTCTTTTCTCCATTTGAACCTACGGAAATGAATCGATTCTTGGAGGGGCCGGGTGCTCCGAAAAGAATCGATTATTTAGCATAGGTTTAAATGGAGGAAATCCGGTGTTGCCAAATTGCTGGATCCGCCTCTCTCGTCGAGAGACCGATTCCACCACTCTTTTTCCTGTCACTGTGTACACCGAAAAAAAGGGATGCTGACTAAACATTCTGTATGTAAAAAAGTGAGCGACAACTCACAAAACGCTACATTAACCGCCACAGCAGTCACTATAGCAACGTCGAGACGTATAACTAACTGCGATATATCGATTGTTATGCCATTTAAACCTATGAAAAAAGATCGACTATCAGGGTGTTCGCAGCGAACACCTTAGTAATCGATTCTTTACCATAGCTTCAAATGGCGAGATATCGATAATCGATTATTCAAGCCACGCCACTGCTGCTGTGGCGGTTAAGTCAGCATTTTTTGAGCTGTCGCACTCTTTTTTCGCATCCAGTATGTTAAGTAAGCATCCAATTTCATTCGGTGAGTTGTTTTTCTACTAATTTTCTTTTGCATGTCGCGGTCGCACGAGCACTGCAAAATAATTCAGTGCAACATGAATGTGATATTTCAGATCATCTGAAAAAATTAGAAGAACATAGAACTAAACAGATAAACAATTTAGAAAAAATAGTAAAAAAAGAAAACTTTTCGCGCAAACCCGAGGTCAATATCTCAAACCGTTTCAAAATGGCGGCCGGTTAAAGTTCAAAATGGCCGAAAATTCACACCGGTTATTTATCGATGGATTTGCGCGAAAATCGGTATGTTGGGGTATTTTGACAGGAGAAAAACGAATTTGACGTTAGCTTTTCAAAAAAACCAAAATTTCCAAAGTGGCCGCCGGTTAAGGTTTAAATTGGCCGAAAATTGTCACCTCGGTTTTTTCCTGATGGATTTGCCTAAAACTTGGAATTTGAGAGTATTTTGGCATAAGATAAACAAATCTGAACTTAGATTTCTAAAAAAATCAATTTTTGGTCATTTTGAACTTTAACTGGCGGCCATTTTGGAAATTTTGGTTTTTTTGAAAAGCTAACGTCAAATTCGTTTTTCTCGTGTCAAAATACCCCAACATACCGATTTTCGCGCAAATCCATCGATAAATAACCGGTGTGAATTTTCGGCCATTTTGAACTTTAACCGGCCGCCATTTTGAAACGGTTTGAGATATTGACCTCGGGTTTGCGCGAAAAGTTTTCTTTTTTTATGCTCTTTCGAACGAGCTATCACAAAGGGGGTCTTCCCATTTAAATAGAGCCAGAACATAGAGGGGCAAAATCCGAAATACCAACTTACGTGATCTCACGAAAACTGGGATAGTTTTGTCGCCGTAACAGACAACACATTTTCCGGTCATATTTTTAGTAGAAATGTTAATCACTCGAATTTTTTCTCATTGATCTTCAAAGGGTTACGTATTACAACGCTTTCTTATGATTTGTTGCTCTATACTTACTTCTCGATTACTATATAATATGTAAATTCCGAAAATGTGCTGTCTGTTACGCGGTAAAAAGTCAGCGTAACAGACATCACATTTTCGGTCATTGATAAATTAAAATTGAAAAGTAGAACGAAATATCTTTGAAAAGCGTTAAAAAACGTAATCCTGTGTAGATTAATGCAATGAAATTCGAGTGATTATCATTCTACCAAAAATATGACCGAAAAATGTGTTGTCTGTTACGGCGATAAAACTATTCCAGTTATCGTGAAACCACCCTGTACAGCCGTTGATCAGTCCAGCGCTCGATCGTGGAAAAACTTCCGCAACGGACCGAAAAAAACACCTTACGTACGAGGTATATAGGGGTAATTTTCCCTTACATATTATAAGATCATGCAGTATTTTGCATCCGGTAAAAAAATAACTAGCAAGGGTATGGGATTGCCAGAAATGTACTATGGGAAGCTGTCTCTGGTTCTAATATTTTGTCGCGAAGAAGGAAAGGGGAGGAGGGGATTGCTGGGCATAAAATTGTGAGAACTAACGAATTTGAGCTGTCAGTTCTGGGTACCTAACTTTTTTTGGACATTTTTCGATTTTCTTTTATCAACGCAAAAAAAATTGGAAAAATTTAAATTTTCACACACTCCACGGACGATAGTGGCTTGTGCGTGAATGCCGAAAAAAAGTACGATCGTGTGATAGTGTGATACTGAATGTGTCAAGTTCCACATCGATCGAACTATTCGGTTCGTACCTGAGAGTTTCGGTTCGTAGGGTGGACCGTTCGGTTCGTAAGATTGAACTCTAAAAATTGAACTGAACTGTTGGAAGAAGCTCGATCACACGAATCGAACGTTCGATCCTATGAACCAAAATTCCGCTTTGGACAAACCGAAAATTTCGATCGATGTAAGTAGGAACCGAACGTTCGACTATATAATACAGTAAAAGCTCGCTAAGTCCAACTACGGTTAAGACGAAATGTCGATTAAGTCGAATTTTTTTTTTCGGTCCCTAGACACGTTCATAAATGAAATGGAGAACCGGTTAAGATGAATTTCCGCTTAAGTCGAATTTTTTGTCAGTCCCTACGCTATTCGACTTGGCAAGCTTTCACTATACGATCGACTTTTTCATTTCAAGGCATATAGTACCCGTTGAAAAATGTCATTCTCGTGAGACGATTTCAGTTACTGGCCATTTTTTTTACGTAATGAGCAACGACCATTGATACCGCTAGGCAAACGCCCTGCCAGGGCGCAACCGTCGCATCGCGATTCGGGTTATCCTTCCATTTTCATATAGCTCGGTATGGGGAAAAGAGTGATTAATAACCACAATCCGGCAACAGAGGACGGGGCCGCGAGGAGCAAAGATCACAGATAATCATAAAAGTTTCATTTCCCTTGCGATAAGATAACTCTCTTCCTCCGAACAAATCGCTCATGGCAAGTTCGGGATCCTTGCGACCGGAACACCCCCCCCCCCAATCATTGCTGGAGCAACAAGTCATAAAAGCTCTCATAAACCCCAGCCCAGCAGTCAGGCCCGTCGTTACGAGGGGCGCAAAAAATGGCGCACTCCCGAGGGGTTGCAACCGTAGGCGCGCCAAAATTTCACCCTTTTCTCAAATAACCTTTTATGTGAAATTTTTATTTGTTGAAAAATTCCATATCGACGGTGAAACTGCAAAAATGCGTAACTCGGTCGCAGTGTTTCGAAATATCGACGGTGAAACTACCAAACCACGTATCTCGGTTTGCGACGTCGCAGACTTCCTGTCATACTTATTTTTAAATGAAAATTACTTAACATCCAGTCTTGAAAATTCTGTGATTTTCCTCTTGTGCGAGAAATTCCGTGAAAATTTCAAGAATGATATGATTGGTCTACTCAAAAATAAATGTGAGCGTAGATTTTAAACACCGCAAACGAGATACGTGGTTTGGTAGTTTCACCGTCGATATGCGGTCCTATATTATTTTTTGGAAGGAGACAAAACCAACACCATGGCTTGAAGTTTTCACTGAATATTTTTCATAGGAAGAAAATAAATTGCTGAAATTTTCAAAAAATGACGTGGAGTAGTTTTCCATGTAGAAAATAAAGTGTAACAGGAAGTCTGCAACGCCGCAAAGCGAGAAACGCATTTCTGGAGTTTCACCATCGATACCGTTCGGGTTGCAAGCCTTTCTTTTTTAAAAAGAATAAACGCTGAGAATAGGGTGGTTGATGTATGTAATTTTTAGCACTGCTGAGTCTAAAGATAACTTGTTTTCCTTAAATGCACCCGCCGAATTTTCCGGAATATTGAGATTTGCCTGTGGACCGAACTTCATCGAGAAAATTATGGTGGAGAGGAGCTAAACCCAGTCTTGCGTAAGCCTCTCACTTTTCAATTTCAAAAAATGAATGAATAAAAAAATAACATGTTTTTCGAGGAAAACGAATTTTCCTTGGCTATTTTCCAAGCTTTCTCAGTCATTTGCTGAAAACTTGGAGGGGAAGTTTAGGCTAGTCTTGCGTAATTCAAGACGAGAGAAAGGTTGCCTTATACAGGAGGAAGTGGCGGTCATAAACTTGGCCAAAATGTCTTAAGTAGTACTTGAACGACGGCCCCTTACTCTTGGGATCTTTGTAGATTTTATAGAGAAAATTTTTGTTTTAGACAAATCCGAGATTTTCACCGGGAAAAAAATCGGCAACTTTGCTTCCGTAAAATAGAAGATCTGGGGAAAGGAAATAAGCAACGATGGGGTAATTAATTGGACGGCGTTAAGCAGAAAGGCGAACCAAGCCACATCAGCTATTGCCAAATTTAATTCGACAGTTTTTTTTACATGCAAACGGTAGTGCGAATTTCTGCGCAAATTTAGTGGATTTCCGGCATAGTATCAGGGCCGGATTAAGGGGGTGGCCATATGGGCCGCGGCCCATGGCGGCAAATCTAAGGGGCGACAAAAATTTGCAATTTTTTAAAGTGTAGGTATGAAAAAAAAATCGGATTTATAAAAACAAAATTACAAACGAGAAAAGGCGACAAAATCTCTCATTTCCTGAGAGTATAGTAATTTCTAATTTTGTCGTCTCTTAGTGATACAAGAGACAGCACCCTCAATATGTCGAGTTACGAGAGAAACCAAACACGCAATTTGGCCTAGAACGGCGCGACTTAGAGAGAAATGATAACGAGGACTTGAGATGAAAAGGAGAAGCCCTCGGCGCGGTGATCGGCATGTAACACATATTAGCGCCTACAAGACTGCACAAATACTTCACGCATTGCATCAAACACAGTGCGGTCATTGCGGTCAGCGTGAAACGGATAGCGCCTACAAGAATGCATGAATACTTCACGCATTGCACCAAACACAGTGCGGTCAGCGTGAAACGCATAGCGCCTACAAGACTGCGTGAATACTTCACGCATTGCGTCCAACACCGTGCGGTCTGCGTGGCGCGGCGGCGGAAGTTAAAATCATTGAACCACATTTATGTTTGTTCTTTCATGATTTTTTCGTTCATTTCTTATGAATGGAAGGCCTTGTCCACACAGAGATAGGTTTACGGAACTTAACTTTTGCGCTGAGTTTCGTGAACTTTTGCTAGTAGTGTTGACATAGGGCTTTCCCAAAAAATGTGTTCAACACGAGTAAATGCGTCTTATGCACCCCTTCCCCCGCTGGCACGTTCATTTGATGGTTTTTATCGAGTTTCAAAACGAATGAGAAGGAGGCGGCAGAATAAAGGCGGCCCATGGGCGGCAAGTAGGTGAATCCGGCCCTGCATAGTATGAAGAAAATTCCTTAAAATTTACCTAAGAATCCACACAAACGTTCTCTTGTAAAAAATTAAATTGCACAGTTATAGGCAATGGCTGATGTGACCTGGTTCATTTCTGGTAAACGCGGTCCAATCGTAGTTCTTAACGGGTAATTCGCGTGACCAGATCTGCGGTAAGAAATTTTGATGAAGTTCGGGAGTATGTGGCATAAAACCCGAGCTTTCAACATTACTTCAATCCTTTTTTTGGGTCACAAATCAACGTTTCCCGGAGGAAGGGACGTAACTCCATTCAAAGGTTGCAAAATTGACTTAAACAAATCAATCTTTTAAAAAAATGTACCGGTGTAATTTTTGTCCAAATTTTTTCTCATTTTTGCATGAGTGTGAAAAATCAATGAACTTTTCGGTTAGAGATGCCCCATATTCTTCAGTTAAAAATACAATTTGCTAGGGAAAATTTGGCAACACATTGAAATGTAGTTACGTTCTTTCGTTCGTTCTTCTGGGGGGGGGGGGGGGGGCGACGAAATTTTCTGCAACAGGGTGTCTAGTATTTTTTAATTTTGAAAATTCCTGATTTTTCAACTAAGACGGCGCGACGACTCCTGGCACGGTAGGCAAAAAGCAGTAAGACTTCTCCGCTGAGGAGATTCGCGTAGGAAAAATTCCTGATAAAACGTCCGCTTTTTCCGATTTTCCCGATCGGCCAAAATTCCTGATATTTTCCAGTTTTTCCGGTTTTTCCTGATGCTAGACACCCTGTGCAAGTATTTTGCGTGCCTTCCCTCACAAGGTTAAAAAAAACTACATTCTTCGGTTTAAAATCACTCGAAAACAAGGGCTGAAGTTATCTGAGCGAGCCTCCGGGATAAACCATCGGCGTATTTTGTTTCTTCGCCTCTCATCTTAAACCAAACTCCGTTGGGAGGGAACGTCTTGGCAGTTACACCATCAATAAGCTATTGATTCAGCTACTCTGCGTAGAGTCAAAAATAAATCCACCTGCAGCAGAGGCTTTTAAACAACCACCCCCTCCATCAATCACCGAGCCGGAGTGAAGCGCGCGAAGATATCCAACGAAGAGGCAGGAGGGGCAACATCTGGTCTCCAAACGTTGAAGGGACGCAAGAGATGAGCTGTATTCATGGAGGACCAGCGTTCTCGAGGCGACAGTGCTTTAATTTTACGTGTTAGAGGGGCTAGTTTCCACCCCGATCTGGCGACGCGGCGCGGCGCGGCCTGACCGTGAAATTAAGGGTGAGAACCAGAGATTTTGTTTTCAAGGGTAGCTGGATTGCATTTTGCAAAAAGGAACCACTAGCATTGCAATGTTGCTAAGATTGTGCAACTTCTTTTGTCTTGGAGGAAAAACCCGATTATCCGTTAATAGTTTCTATTTTACTCGCTAAAAACTGTAAATTTAAGACAAAAATTACCATCTAAATTTCATAGGTTTTCACGATTTCCGCAATTATATTGCAAAAGATGAAGTTGCACAATCTTAGCATCATTGCAATGCTAGTGGTTCCTTTCTGCAAAATGCAATCCAGCTATCATTCTATTAGTCCAGTAAATCTGGTGCTAGACCTGGGACAAATTCGCATAGACGTTTCCTTCGCAGAACGGGATATTAAAGGGGTAGTTATGATCACTGACATCACAAAAAAACCCATTCCCTCGATTGACTAGTGAGACTATGTTTACACGTTGAACCAATCGATATCGATAGAATTTCATCTGTTCGATGTATCGAATACGATTCATAAATTTGAGAAAAATCGAAAAATTTGAAGATCCTGACCTGTCCAAGATCGATGGTGAGGTTGATCTCGTTGTACTTCATCCCTCGCGAGAGGGGCGGGCTTTGCCACCAGGAGGATTGTCCGTCCACTGCATTTTCCGGGGGGTGAGCCTGTTCCGGCACATTCGGGTCACAATAATCACACACCTGAAAATTTAAACAAAAAATCCGTTGAATATTGTGAAGTTTTAAAATTTGAAAGTAGGGGTGCTCAGGGGTGCAGAAAATGCTTGATTACGCGCCCGGGCGCACAGTGGATCGAGACGATCAGAGAGATCGGACATGACATTTTTAACTAAAACTGCAAATTTTGATAGGTACCTAATTCGCCACATTTTAAATTTTAAGAGGAGCTCCCAGAAGAAAATTTCATGAGGAAACCAACACTGGAAAAAAAACACATTGGATCTAGAGTCGAGACTCTTAAAAACACCGACAAGAAAAAGTACTCTTGATTCAATCAGAATCTAGCTTAAATCAAGAACCAAGCCTCTTAATTTAGGCGGATTTCGTTTTGATTCAAGCAAAAATCCAATTGAATCAAGAGTATTTTTCCTTGTCAATGTTTTCAAGAGTCTGGACTCTAGATACAATGTGGTTTTTTTTCAGTGAATAGTCACTTTTAGAATCTAAAAGTTTTGTGTAAACGGAGTAGCAAGCTTTTAAAGTTGCCAAATTTTGTCCGACCTCTCCTGTTGACTCGATCCACTGTGGGGAAGGCGCGTGAAAATGTGGAACAGCTCCCAAAAATGTGGAAGGAGGGAAAATTTTGAAGGGTCATTTGTCGAAAGTCAACGAAAAACAGAACAAAAAGGTCATCCTTTTTTTTAATGGGTGGGAAATTTTGTGGAAAGATGAGACAAATGTGGAAAGTCGGCGGCGAGGTTAGCATTCATTTTACGGCAGTTTGCCGCATGTTGTTCGCACTCAACCATTTCGCCTTCAAAACCAGGGAGAGGCAAAGTGAGCGACTCGTGAGTATTAATAGTTGCTCGGAATCGGTCCACCTAAAAGTGACCTGTAAGCGTGTTGACTATTAAACTATCCTGGGCCGGACTGCGCTCTTTTCTCAACCAGTTCGCCTTCGAAATCTAGATAGGCAAAGTGAACGACTCAAGAGTATTAATAGTTGCTCAGGGCTAGTCTACCTGACCTGTAAGCGTGGTAACTATTAAATTATCCTGTGCCGGAACGCACCCTTTTCTCAACCAGTGCGCCTTCGAAATCTAAATAGGCAAATTGAGCGGCTCAAGAGCCGCAATAGTTGCTTGTGACAGTTAACGGCGTTTACTCGCATTCATTGTATTTAGTAGTATTACCAAGTTTATTATTGAAGACAGTGCCGTCTTGGATGTGGTTAACTTCTAAAATTCTCTGGCTTTTCCTTAACCTTTCAGAGATTTGGAATATAAAATGATCTAACTTTTCAATGTTTATTTTTCTTTTATCAAGAATAATACACAAGTTAGCATGGTTTTCCTTTTTCCTGAATTATTCTTTATACTTAAAAATTCATTTTACGAGAAAATTTACGCGCAGTATAAAAATTGAAAAAACGAAACGTTTGGGCAGGAAGAAAAAAATTCAACGATCCGCAGCAAACCTTCCTGATTTTTCCAGGTTTTGCTTGACTTTTCAAGAACTTGTAACCTTGCCCAAATAATTAATCCAGTGGCTATAGAAGTTGTAGAACACTGAAAAAAAAAAAAAAAAAAAAAAAAAAAAAAACACACATTGGATCTAGAGTCCAGACTCTTGAAAACATCGACAAGAAAAAATACTCTTGATTCAATCGGATTTTTGCATAAATCAAAACGAAATCCGCTTAAATTAGGAGGCTTGGTCTTTGATTTAAGCTAGATTCTGATTGAATCAAGAGTATTTTTTCTTGTCGATGTTTTTAACAGTCTGGACTCTAGATCCAATGTTTTTTTTTTCCAGTGAATGATTTCACTTACGGTTTGGAGGATAGCGGCAGTGAATCACAATCAGTCGACAAATTGTCATAGGTGGGGGGGGGGGGGGGGGGGGGCATCGGCAAAAAATGTCTGCAAAAAACGAAAAATGACGTTTTTCGGGGGAAATTTTCTGGTCGTAGGGAAGGGTTAAGATGCCCTGAGCTCCCACTACACCGCGGAGGGGGAGGGATGATTGTCTTTTCTCTCCTCGCTAATGATGCCCCTTCTCCGTGACAAAAAAAAAACAAAAAAACAAAAAAACAAAAAAAACGACAAAAAAACCAGAAGTTCCTCGCGAAAATTACGCCTTAAGCCTTCACATTTTCTTCCATTTTCCAGACGCCCTCACATTTTTATAACCCCTTATCAGGTGCCTACACAGTGGTCTTGCGATTGGTCGATCGAGCACTTTCTGCATCTCTCAGTGACCAAAAAAAGATCGGAAGTTCCCGGCTTTTCGAAGGCTTATGCCTTCTGCCTCCACATTTTCTTCCCCTTTTCAGACGTCCTCGAATTTTTCACCCCTTTTCAGACGTCCTCAAAATTTTCACCCCTTTTCAGGTGCCTCCACATCTGCCCCGCGATCGGTCTGCTATCGCCCTATCGAGCACTTTCTACACCTCTGCCTCATGGATTAAAAGGACCCGGAGTTACTGGCTAAATTTCGAAGGTTCAAACGTCCTCAAATTTTTTACCCCTTTTCAGACGTCCTCAAATTTTTTACCCCCTTTCAGACGCCCTCAAGTTTTGTACCCCTTTTCAGACGTCCTCAAATTTTTCACCCCTTTTCAAACGTCTTCAAATTTATCACCCCTTTTCAGACATCCTCATATTCTTTACCTCTTTTCAGACGTCCTCAAATGTTTTACCCCTTTTCAGACGCCCTCAAATTTTTTACCCCTTTTCAGACGTCCTCGAATTTTTTACCCCTTTTCAGGTGTCTTCACATTAGCCCCGCGATAGGTCTGCGATCGATCTATCGAGCACTTTTTGGTCCTCTGCGGGCGGGAAAAAAAATGCCTCAAGGTTTCGGGCTAAAATTCAAAGGGGGTACGTACTTGGCCATTGACGAGATGGCTGTTGCTGAAGGGGTCCTTCTGGACGTCGACGAGGGGTACGGCTCCGACGAGTTTGCAGTAGAGTTCCGGGCCGGGGGTTCCGACCCCGCAGGTCGCCGACGCTGTCACCCTCCGGTTCGCGGCCAAGTTGAAATAGGGGGGCGTCAAAACCACACAGATCACACACGCCGGGGCCAAAACGGCCAGAACCAGGGCCGCGGCCCAATCTAGGACCCTCGCATGGCCCATCGCGCACGCTCATTGAACTGGAGCTACCGCTCACTATCGCGCTCGCCTAGGCCCCCTCTCCCCTCCCCGAGTCGAGGCGGATTTGGAGGGGGGCACTGTTGTCGTACTTTCGCCGTATCGATTTAAGCCTCCACGCAGAGATGAGATTTTTGTTTTGTTTTGGAAGAAATTTTATTTAAGCACAACCTAACTACTACAAGAATATTTGGACCGCGTTAAGCAGAAAGGAACCAAGCCACATCTGCTACTGTCAAATTTAATGGGACCAATTAATTATTTACAAAAAAATGGGGGGGGGGCACTGTTGTCGTATTTTCGCGGTATCAATTTAAGCATCCACGCAGTAATGTGTTGTTTTTTTTTTTTTTTTTTTTTAGTCGCACTAGGTGGTTTTAAAATTTCCAAAGAAACACCGATGGAATTTATTTATTTTTTTTTGGAAGAAGAAAATTTTATTCATGTACAACGTAACAACTCCAAGAATATTTGGACCGCGTTAGGCAGAAAGAAACCAAGCCACATCCGCTATTGCCAAATTTAATTGGGCCAATTAAATATTTACATAAAAACGGTTGTGCGGATTTTTGTGCAAATTTCAGTGAATTTTCTGCAGAGTGCGAAGTAAATTCCGTGAAATTTTCAAAGGAATTCGCATAAATTTTCTCGTGTAAAAAACTAAACTGTCCAGTTTCATTTGGCAATAGCTGATGTGGCTTGGTCCTTTCTGCTGAACACGGTCCATGTTTTGTATCTATCTACACGATTTAAAACTAAACTACTTTCATTATATTTACAGAGTAACGTTGTGTAATAAAACCATTGTCTAAAAAACAGAAATTATAAAATTCCGTTTTTTTTTATAGAAACATTAAGAAATGTAAGTTTTTAGTTTAATTGCTTAACATTCTTCCTTTCGCACTGGAAAATTTCATGAAATTTATTCATGCCGAAATTTCCCTCCGCAAATTACAGATGGACAAAATTTTGCAACTAGAAACTACAATATAAGGCTCATCGGTAAAACACAAAGTGCATAGGGAACTGATGGAAAATGTTTAGTTAGTTTTACACAGTTAGTAGTGGAACATTGTTGCTTTTCCCCTTACGTCCGGTTTTCGCCGAGTTATGGCAACGCAGAGTCTGGGCGGATCGTCATTGGTCACGTTCCGGTTCTGTAGTGGCGCCAAATTTAAATTTACGCTCCTACAACATGGGAGCGCCGCGCGCCGGCGCGCGTCTTCACAGTGCGGCGTGACAGTACCATCGCGAAACAGACTGCGTCAAGTGATTGCGATCGAATTTTCACGAGAACAATCGAATTACTTAGGGATTTGCGACAAAGAATCTCTCATGCAATGAAGGATAAAATTGTTTAGTTATCTATTGATCTCCTAGCTACAAAACTCAACTTTTGTAGACATCAACCCTGAGGAAATTGTTACCGATGAGAATTATCTCTATCAAAATGTTAGTTTTGTGAAAAAAAGATTATTTAGTCAGCTTCGAATGAGAAACGCCCATTCACTGAACCTTACTTTCAACCAAATAACTTGTAAAATGGACCCTAAGGAATTATGCTTGTTGTGCAATTCCCAAAATCAAGAGGACCTGCATCTCCTATTATTTGTATGCCCAATTCACCAGCATTCAAGAAAAGTTTTCTTAAGTCAATACCATGATGACATGTGCGAAGTTCTAAAAAAAGACGCTAGTGAACAACAACTCAACGATATTTTTAACTTTTTTGCCTATATCCTTGGAGTAAGGTCCTTTATTATAAATGAATAATCTTTTTTTTTCTAAGGCCTTGTAAAATTATGAAATTATTCATTTAAAAAATGCGCTAAAGAATCTTATTATGTATTTAATCAAATGTAAGTAGTAATCCTAATATATAAATTGAAAAATAGAATGAAATTGTGAATTAACCTCTGTACTAATTGCAAGGGGCGTTAGTTCATTTGAAAGGTGTTGTACTCAATGCTTCGGGAAAATTATAAATTATTTTCTGGGGTTTGTCCCCGATTTTTAAAACCCTAAAAACTCATAAATTGGATGAGGGGAAGTAGGGTTTTTTTTTTGTTTTTCGGAAAAAGTTTTGTTGCTACGCATCTTACTTTACTATTGGCCGTCTTTTTATCAGCTGTTTTCATTCAACAATCATCATTAAATGAGGTTACCTCCAACACTCAACTGCCATCAACTTACATTTTTCTTTTCCCGCGTTTTTTTTAAGTTTACAAAATCAACTTACAATTTTTTGAAAAAATTTGGTATGCTTATTACTTCAAATAAAAAATTAGGACCAATTCAAAGACAAACCAGAAAATTAAATGAAAATAAATAAATAAAAAAAAAGACATGTGAAAGGGAATGGTGTACATGAAAAATAAGGGGCTGCGAAGCAGCCTCATAAGCCCCTAGTCGTTATGTAAAAGAATGTAAATATTGTCAAACTCCCCCTTTATTAAGCCTTATCAAGGCAAAAATTAAGTATTTTTCTAATCTAATCGAATCTAATCTAATCGAATCTCTTTGAAAAAACTTCATAATCGATGTTTGAAGTTCATTCTAAACTACAGATTCTTCAGTTTTGCGTTATTATACGTCAGAAAAAAACACACATTTCTTTTCCACATGAACTAAAACTTTTGGCACAAGTCAACATCAGAAAATGACAGGAAAGGTGAGCCAATCAGAGACAATTCACCTCATCGCCTTAAAGGTGGGGAATTCCACTTGACTTGTAATTTAAATTACTGCTCTTGTTTTGTCTTTACGATTCTTAGATTACAGGACAACTTCAAATGAATGAGTTAAGCACCCATTAAACTAAAACAAAAAATAAACCGAACGACTTGAGAAAAAATGAAGAAAAAAGTTGGATACAAAATTAAATATAAAGTTGAAATTTTTTTTAAAAACTCATGAATGCCGTTACCTTATTTGGACGGAGTTAAACAGAAAGGAGCCAAGCCAAATCGGGATCGAACCAAGAAAAGGAGGTTTAAAGTTTGGCTCCTGCATAAGACTCAATGTAAAAGATAAACTTCAAGTTCAATTTCTGCAAAATTTGCTCCAACAAAAACTTTGAATTTTTGGCGATAGATAGTAGGGTAGTGGTTGAGTTCAAAACCACTCATAACTCAATTTTTTCAAAAATGTGGGTTGGTTCCTTTCTGCTTAACTCAGTCCATTTTAGACAGGCATATGTTTCGATAGACTCCTGTCTATCCTTATCAGTGAGTCGCAACTTGCAGCTCGCTGAAGAACATAGGCAGGAGTCTAATGAGACATGCCCCGTTTAGAATAAGATAAAGGAATTGATGAGTTTTGAAAATTTTTTCAACTTTATATTTAATTATAACAATATTCCTTGTTTATAAATTCCTCTCCAACATTTTTGGGTAGAAAAATTAATTGAAGAGTTATTCGATAATGAGAAAACAAGATTTAATTCCGACAGATATTTTACACTAGAATTGGCTAAAAAAATAAAACTCTCCAATCTACAAACATGTCTCATCTAAAGTAAAGTCATGGTTTTTGAGCTAGAGATAGGTCAAATTATATTAAAAATTACCAGAAATAATCAAATTAAAGCAAGAAAAAGAATTGGTTCATACCTAAACCTTGTTCTTTCTACGACAATAAAATCTAATCACTAGCTTAAAACTTTCAAGGCAGCAACTAAAGAATAAAAGGCTGCATTTATTGCTGCATTTAGCAATAACATTCTAGGATTTCAGCCAACAGTCTGTATAAAATGATAATAATAAAAAACAAGTATCAACCGTTAAAACAATACAAGTGTAAACCAGAGTGTTTGCCAGTTTCAATTATGATCCTTGCTGAGAAGGTGTTACTAAAGCAATGGAGTTTTTGTTCTTTTAAAGCTATTGTCGAACACCTTTAATTTTCGAACTTACCTAAACTTTCATAATGCATGCAATTAAATAATACATTTAACACATATTGACTAGATTATGTTAATAAAAATGTAATAAGGGAGCAAAACAGAATTGAAAGGGCGCTTGCATGATACAGACCCCATGGCACTGACGAGTTACTCCCAACAGGAAAGTTTGATCAAAAATCACAGTACATTCAAACATAGACTGGAATGCTAAGTTAGCCAAAAGGCATGTAATAGATGGATATAATACTTCCATCAAAAGGGAAATTTGCAACATAAGAAACAACACTTTTTAGCGTATACACTATGAAACTTGTACACCATACAAATGTACACCCGGAAAAAAATCACCCTATTTTTGCAAAGACTTTGAATACTTTGATAACAATGAGAAAGGGCTTTTGGCGCAAGCAAAGCAGAATTGGCAATAGACAACATAACAGTTAAACAAATGCCACTTAATCGGGGCAAATCAAAGAACTTTTCCCTCTCAATTTAACAAATCCTCATTTCGTCAGTGCTGCAAAGCTTAGACTTAAAACAAGCAAATACCTACGGCGAACAATTTTGGGCTCCTCCCTCCATTTTACACAATGTGTCCTTGTTAGTTTCAAAAGTACAGTGTAACGCTAAATAATTAAAATATTTGCCTGAGTTCCAGTAATTTCATTCACATTTTTTTGCCGTACTGACGGGTAATATCAGAGCCTTTGATGCTTCAATACTGGAGACTGTAGGAAAGAGGCCATAACGCTCAGCAAAGGTACCTTTCAAAAAACAAATTTCACGATTTCCTATTTGTGTTGGAGGTCAATTTGATGAGGAGAAAGCATTTACAGAAAAAAAAAGAAAGAAAGAAAAAAGTTCAAGGCTACTTATGTCAGAGGTATTAGCTTTTCTGCAATACCAACGAGAATGAAAAATTGAAGATTCATTACTGAGAGAAAGAACATTTCTTTGACCTTACTCAAGAGGCTTATTCAAAATGGACGAGACGTGCAGGAAAAAACAAATGGCAACTAGGGGCACAGCGTGATACTGGACTAAAAATATTTGATCCTGGGAAGACTAAAATTAAAAAAATCATTTTGGTAACTTTAAAATAATCTCACTAGCTACCCTTAAAATGATTTGGGTTACTATCTCAACACCAGCTTAATCTTTCTTTTTCTTTCCGAAATACATCACAGAGAACATGATGCACAGACTAAGTGCAGTCGAAAGCGTAACGTTTGCTAGAAGAATCCGATCAGCTGAATCCATGGCAATCGTAAAAACCCTCGCTGCAGCATGCGACAAAAAAGAAAAATTTCAATTAGAATCTTTCTTTAAGTTCCTTGCTACTGCAATTAAATTTGAAGCATCAGTTGACTACTTGACAGTTTAAATGTTAGGTATTCTCACAAAAACTATCTCCAAAAATTGAACGACAGCTAATAGGAAACCCCACGAAAAATTTAGCTCAAGGGAAATCCATCTGGCATGGCCAAACAAAATTAACGTCTAATGAAGGTCATAATTGAATAATCGAACTACTGACCTTTTATAGTGATGGAAAAATCAGAAGGAAGAATTCTCACAGCATAAATCCACATAAAATACTACCTTGAATACTGTATCAAATAGAAATACCTCCCAGACAGATAAACCTTAATATTCACACAAGATCCTCCATTTTTCTGAAAATTGGGAGCTTAATTGAAAAGTAAATACCTAGTAATGGATTGATAGACAAGGTGAGAATTAGACCACTGATAGATACTTTTCCTTGTCTACGCAGAATACATTGAAGATATCAAAAACTTCAAAAAATACATCAAACATGAGAAATTAAGGTGTAATGAGCTTGAACAAAAATGCCAGAGTAAAGAGATTTAGATTGAGAACTCACCAAAGTTGGTCAGAGCAGATATCAGCCAAGATACGACACTTAAAGATTCAACATCATGTGTTCGCAAGATTTCCCACAGTTGAATACTCTTGCTAGACAGAGATACTGGGGTGCAGAGAGGCTGTAAGTCAAACGAGAGTAAATTTAATTTCTTGGTGGAAAAACCCTTGGTGAGGGATAACTATAACTATGAAGATTAATTACAATAGCTCCATAAATGATAGGCACAAGAGACCACAGGGTAGGGTAAAAAATCAAATACTTTAAAGCACAGTGCCTATTTTCTCATTAAATTTTTACGCAGAGCACATTGAAAACCATCAAAATTGACTCATTAGTGAGAAATGACACGTCTACGTTGTAAACTGTAAATTAAAACTATCCACTCACGAACACTAAAATCAAGGAAAGCCAAATTCAGTATTGAAATCAACCTGTACACAGTGCAAATGACTAAAGCCTGGTTCCGCACTTTATTTCTTGCTCTTCTAACACAGGGTACATTTAATTTTATCCAAATGAAGTTAGGACACAGGAAAATTCCTCCATCATGATAAATACAAAAATTAGTTTAATGCTGGATTTCACTTAAGTAGACTCAGGTTTTGTGTGGGCAGGAAGTGTGAATTAACTTTGACAAGAACTATTAACACTTATGAGTTGAATTACAAAACATGTAAGGCGTCCATTGAATTCTACTTGAAATTTTGATAGTGTTGGAAGAAACCTGTGTTGTGGTGCTATATTTTGTACCCTGTCTCATGGTCCATTGTAGAAGACATTCAAGAAAACCAGAAAGACAAAAACTAGGGAAAAGGTTCTATATAAGTTGACTGACTTTTAGAGTTCCCCAGATTGCCCTTCTTACAGCAGATTAAAATTTTGATTAACCTTTGCCCCAGTAGCTATTAGAGATGACGTGTGGCTAAATCATTGTAGATTCCATAGCATTTCTGCAAACTATTAAATTTTACTTTGACATGAATATTCTGCAGCTAATGGGTCACTGGACAAAGTCTTAACTAGAAAGAAACAAATCTGACGAAACATTATCTTATGTAGAGAGCTATTCACACAATGAGATGTTCAGAAATCATCTCCTGAAGAAGATGTTAGTGAATATTTTTAAGAGAGATCAAACGAAATTTGGATAATATAAATGATCTCATTTTCATTTTTGCCTTTTAACATATTTTGATTATAAACACTTATATCATGTTTAGGAATTGATTTTCAGACTTCCCACTTGATGATGACTTGTGTGATTAGTTTTTCTAATGAAATTTCAAATTGAAAACTTGCTGTATAATGTTACTTCATACCCTGTCTGGAGGCCCATTAGATAGGCAATCATTTTTTTTTTTGTTAGTAAACTTAGTGGGTTTCTTTCTTTGGTGGTGTATTGTGAGTTTCCGTAAACAAAAAAATCTTTCCATGAAATTGTCTTGATTTAAGGGCATTCAAGATTTGAGGAGAGTTAACTTACAATGATGAGCATCAGAATTTTTGGAGGAAAGATCCCAGTTGCAAATCCAATCAAGTATGAGAAGTAGACCAAACTTAGAAAGAAGGTTGATCTATTCAACTTATTACTGTAGTTGAGAACCAGCGCAATGAGGACAATCTCTTGGAGGAGAATTATTGGATACTCAAGGTAAGATAGCAGGGCATAACCATTGACATAATTGTAAAGCATTGTTGTTGTGTAACTGAAAACAGAAACGAGTACATCGAATATATTTGTGTTCAGAATATTATTCGGTAATTCCCAACTAAAAAGACAGCGTAAAGTTGAAGAAATGAGCTTTTGAAGCATCACAAGTTTGATTGGTGTGACCTTGGAAAATTAATTCTTCACATGAGCTAAATAGTTTTCAAATTTATACAAAAGAATCATGCCATTCCTTTGCAACTCTGGATTGAAAATAGCAGAGAGGTTGCTGTAAGGAGATGGCATGTTTGTGAGCAGTCTAGCAAAATATATTGCATCAGCGGAAAGGACTTTAACAACAAAAAAAAGAAGGAAAAAAAAAAGCGCAACTACAACGATTTCACAGTATAGAACAGAGTCATCATATGTTGAGACAAGTGCCAATCTCTAATTAGCTGTGAATCAGCACAGGTTAATACATGCAGTCAGATAGCACCATTGACGAGTGGTGACATAAACAATACTTGACTTTTGTCTCAATATACGACGACTCAGTTCTTGCAATGTTTCCTTATGTTCATGTAATCAGAGATTGCAACAGTCCGCAAAAGAGAAAAGAGACCCTGGTGCAGAGAAACTGAAAATAAATGAGGAGGCAGCCCAGATTAGAGGGGTATTATGAAAGATAAAAATACAGAGCAAAATCAAAATTATGGCGGTTGAAAAATTACAGTTGAAGGAACGGGGATTCGAGAAAAGCTGAAAGCGGTTTCAAAGCCATGTTCCCGGTATGAAATCGTTGCATTATGAAGCAGCCAATAAGCAGAGAACAAAACTTAAGTACATGACTCGTAGCTTTTTTTCCAGGTACTAGGGGGTGTTTCCTGTAAAGATGTAGCTTTCGGTTTTCGATGGAAGAAGGGTCAAAAATCTCTCTCCTGAAAAATTTTTCCTCATAACAGTCACAGAAATGGAGGTTCATGAGTAGGCCCAACACATGGTCGATGCTTTTGAAACATCGTTTGTTTAACTGATGAATTTTAAGTAAACCACTTTCAAAGGACAGACTAGGGGGCAACCGCCCCCATCCAACTCTTTCCTCCTCAAACCTACCACATCATCCAAAGACAATCGTGGGGCAACAAATTGCTTACAAAAATGTCTTTAAAGAACTGCTGATGATATGACTGAAGATACTTGCAACTATTTTTATTGTCCAAAAGATTGATGAGGTCGCATCGATTTTTTCTTCGCAATCTTTGCCTAGGTTAAATGCTATACTTCTTGATTTGCTAGGAAAGTTGGCTCCGAACTTGCGATTATATTCAAATTAAGAAATGTTAGGAGGGGAGGTAATATACATACCTTGAAAGCTCTAAGCCTAAGCTTGTCAGACTAATGCCCGCTGATGATTTGACTCTCAGCAAACTCATGATTTGCGGCACCTTTAGGACACAGCACATAGAGATGGTGATAACACTCAAAGTGTCGCTTAGCAATTGCAGTGGATCCATATTTACTTGAAGAACTAAGAGATTGCAGGGAACTACAGAAAAAGAGATCGGAGAATACAAATATTTTCCAAAAATAACCTCAGAGGAAAGGACAAAGTTGGAGCTTGCTTTTCCTTGAAAAATGAATATACGCAGACTAGTAGGTGATTACAAAGATTGAAAAACTGAATTTTAAAACTGACAGTGACAAAAAACGATTAAAAAACGCGTGGACCAACGCCTTTTTTCAGAATAAATGAACAAAATCGATCACTTGTATGAATCGCTCGTTGATTTTCATCCTTATCAGTTCAGTTCCTTTTCGCGCTCTCCTGCCACAAACAAACACATGGTTGCCAAGTCAAAACTAAACTTTTAAAAGTACTTTCGTTCCACTCAGGTGGGATGTAAGTATAATTTGAAAATTTTTTATGATTGAATTGAAAATTAATACTCAAATTTGATCAGTTACGGAGAATAAATGGAACAAAATTTGTTATCAACATGGTTGTAGCGGCAACGTTGCAACAATTTTTGTCACAGTGATTTTTGTTGCAGTTCTGCGTCTTTTCTGATGAAACCGGTGCAGAGACGCCGCCATATTGTCGGCGTTTGATAAACAAACGAAGCTTACGAAGCCCATTAATTTTTTCGAACACCTTTCTTTAATTTATTTAATGTGAATGCTGCAACTCAAATGGTGAAATATATCTGCTGAAACCCTCCACTTCTAATAATTCCAGGTACATTGTCAGTTTACTCTCTTAAATCTCTTGTAAGTAGTAAGTAGTACGATGATGTTGGAACGAGGCACGGTATATCTCCAAAATTATAGAAGCCGAGTATTCTCTTACAACGTCTGCTGAATTTCGCGTGCAATGTCGAAGGTTGCTTCGTTTGCACCATATATGAAACTATAGCTCGGTGAAAATCCTTTCAGCAAATCATTCATTTCACTGATTGCTTCTTCTCACAAGTTTAATAAAGGAGACGGGGGAACTCCCCTGCAGTATTTTTCTAATATACTCATACAGTGCACTAAAAGGTGCTTTGATTGCAAGAGATGAAGCAATGGCATAAGGGTCGATAATCTTCCAGATTGCTCAAGTTTGGATGACGCAAAACTTTGGAAACTTGGGAAGCTGCGAAAACAAGAAAATCATTCCAAGTACCTTCGTGAAATCAGGATTTTTTTCTCCTGCCCATTCGCCAAATCGTTTAGAATTTTGTCTCCAAAACGATTTAATTGGATTAATTCCTATCTTCACCCATATCTCCCAACAAAGAAAATAGTCATCACTTTCCTTCGAAGGTGTGCAACCTCGATCTAAATATTCTCGGAAAGCATGGAAGATTATTGACTCCTCCTGTAATAGGTCTTTTCTCAAATTCCATGATTAGCATAATTTAGCAAGCAATTAGAACAGAGCGATATGATTCAACGGCTAAAGAGCAACAGGGCCGGTACTGTACAAGTTAACGCATCCCCGGAGTGGGACGGAAGATAGACTACCCTCATTTTAGTATTGAAAGTATGTGCCAGGAGGAAGATGGCGGAGCATCTGTAGCACCAGACAAGTGCATATCCTAATTTGGCGCGGGCTCCAGTGTAATTGAATAGTTGATACTCTGGAAACTTCAGTTTTCAGCCTTTGAAGATTTTTGCCACCTCTTCATTCCTCCAAGAAAAAATTACTGATCACTTGTGTGAGCAATGTACAGAGCAAAGACATTGGATCACGCAGACTGTGCATCCCGTGTTACGGAAGGCGAGACAACTTTTAAAGATTCGCATGCCGATGAGTGTTGGCACTGACCCGCATCGGTGAGTTCGTGCTTCCCGGTTGTGCACATCTGCGCATGCGCAGTAGTGGCTCCAGTGAATTTCTGTTGAATTGTGAGGCTTTTTTCCTCAGTCAAAAATTAGTTAGGGAAACATTGCTATTTGCTTGTAAAATGTATAAGTTCTAAAACTTTTCCTCCTAGGAACTTTGTCTGAAAATGGACTCTATAAATGAGATATTCAAGAAAAACCGAGCGATGGAATGAATTCTCCATTGCCTCTCTACAGTCTCTTCGTGTGCTTGGGACACACGCTCTCTTACCTTCCCCGCCCGCCTATCACAGGGCTCCGAGAGACTTGTCTCGCTCCGACTGTACTGAACCGAGCCGGACGCACGGTCTACGTGATTCAATGTCTTTGGTACAGAGAAATTTCTTGGGGAGCATTATAAATCAATATGAAATCAATCTGGTCATCCTCTGTCCTTGATGTAAACGTTAAGTGAACGCATCATCATCTCTCATTAATCTGTTTCAGAATCATGTCTCTTCCGGCCAATTACAAGCAGATAGCTGCAGCCAGCCCGGTCTCAAATCGTAAGTGTGTCAATAATCGTAGAACCTTGTTTTATTTTGGATCATTGCTCTGTCACATTGTCTCTTTTTTGGACTATTTAGCATCTTGCATGTCTAGAAAACATCCACTTCCCCAGATTTTACTTAAAGCTTACCATAATGTGACGAGTTTATTTACTTACCTACTTTTGTTGCCAAAAATTATTCAAGATCAAGACAGTTGAAAGATCACTGTTTGCAAAGTTGGAAAATACTATTAGTGATTTTTTACTGGTTTTCTTTCTTTACCGTCTGTTTTCTTGATTTAAAAGTATTGTAACTACTTCAGGTTGTTTACCGGAATATTCCCATATTCCATATTTTTAACATGTAGAGTGTGCATACCTACCATTGGTGTTGGCAAATCACACATCAACACTAGATTTCTGACTTGAGTAGATCTTATGATTTGTTTACAAAAATATGTTGATTAATGTTGTTGAGATTTATTATATACGTTTTGTTTGTCTGAATGAATCCTTAAAAATTCAGACATTGCATGAAAAATGCAACTCATGTATGAACTCAATCTTTGGCTGATGTCAGTTTTATTCAATCTTTATCCTCCCAGCTTCTCTTTGTTCATTTTAGTGGTTGCTACGATATTTCGTGCTAATTTATTTTGAAAAAAGCCCTGCAAATCCCCTAAAAGCAATTATTTGAAGGTATCTAAACTTTAGAGGACTCTATGTTCTTTAGTGTGGCAAATTTGTCCTCCACTTAAATTTTATGAATTTTTTGTACGCACGTGTTTTCTTGAAAAGGGGTTGTTCCAAAAATGACAATGTTGCACGTTTCACCTTCTGATGTGTACTTAATTTTTTCAAAAGTAGTATGAAAGATAGTAAGAAGGAAAATCACTGGTCTCAAAAACGTGTGAGAAAGGATGAATAAGAATGTTATACTCTCTTCCAGATCTGCAATTAATGTTTTCAGCTATGAAATTCAGTTTCAGTGTTTTCATTATTTTGAAAAGCTCAAACCTTTTTTTAACTTTGGTATTCGCTGTGTAGGCTAGTTACTAACACATAGAATTGTAAATCAAAACTTCCTTACTCAAAATTTTACCTTCTACTTCCCATTAATGCTTTGTATTTTTCATCAAAATTATTGCCTCCTAAAATACTTCTCTTATCTTATTTTATTAATGCTATGTTAACATCTGGGTTTCCTACTTTTTACTCAATTTATGTTTTTTATCACCCTCTCTTTCAACTAACAATAAAACTAACTTGGAATGTCAGCAAATTGCGCTTATGACAAAAGTGGAGTTTGGCAACTGAATCTTTCAAATTTTTGATGATCAGAGAGAGCATATTGTTTTTGTCCCTTATTTCACCTTAATTTCCTTTTTTCTTAGACTCCGTCACATGCTCTTTTGTCTCATAATTCGCTCATAAACCTTGCTCAAACTTTGCAAAGGAGAAGTGTTCTGGCAAAATTTTTCTTTAAACTCGCCTCCGTAATCAAAAACTTTTCAACGGGGACTGAGATAAATGCATTACCTTAATATCCTCTAACTTCTCTAGCTCTCATCTTAAAAATTGCAATGCCCTCATGTTTTATATGGTTTTATAGACTCTTTTGTTAATCATCTAGTTAAATGCACCTTTAAAACGATTGAAGAGGTAAACGTTTAATTGCAAAGAATCACAAATACATAAAAGAAGAAAAAAATTTTATTTTTGTTTTATTCCCTCTTTGTTTTGTTTTTTTGGAACCAGGTACTCAATTTTTTTGCGTCAACAATGTGTTCAGACCTGCTTCCCTCCCAAATATTATGGTGAAAACTATACGGGGCACCTGACATTTGCATTCGAAGATTATCATAATTTTGAGAGTCGTAATCCTTACATGTAGCATTACTAGCGTTTTATTTGATCAGTTTCTGTCTTGCCTCTCTTGAAATCTCTGAAAAGAGCCCCTGTTAGTTGAATATATAGATAGTCACAATTACCAAGAATGTATCTATTGAGTGTAGCATTGATCGAGTATTGATCAGTATTTTTAGCAACTAGTAATCGTCTTGCCTCTTAGCTTTGAGCTCAGTTTGTTGTAGTTGTTGTTTTTTGTGATTGCGCGTTATTGTGTGTTTCCATATTCAGAGATGCTGTCTCCAGGGGCGCCCATGGCTACCAACATCCTTAAAGGTGAGTCCGGTGACGATTCCATTTGCGTTTCCGTCCATGCAAATGCTTTCTCATTACCGCACGCATCATCTTGTACTAAGTTTTTACACAAGACAGTGTAAAATGTTTTGATGTACTGATCCTCTGGAAATGAAAACATAATCACCTCTACAGGTGCCTTCAAAATAATGCCAGGCACCCACTGCACCTCAGAAATTAGTAACTTGAATTATGCACAATTACTTGCACCCATGTGATCACCATCATAGTTGAATACTAACTCAAACATCATATTTTGAGCTAAAGACTCCTTTTTTTCTCCGCTAGTAGATTCGCTTCAGCAAGTCTTAATTAATATTATTTAATAATGGGGACCTTCAAAAACTGCTCATCTCATCAGGAACCTGGGGAATGAGCGCTCACAATTTAATCAAGGATTTTTTTTTCAAACAAAACAATAAAGAAAGTAAAAGGATGTGATAGAGGTGCACTCAACTTTTTATCATCAAGTTCTTTTATACTTCTTTTTCACATTTAACGGATCAACTTATTTAGAGTCAAAATTTAACCAATGACAGAAGATTTTGCTCTCTGCACCAGTGTTGTTTTTGTGCATGACATATTTCGAAAAACATTTTTCATTACATCTGAGGTTGGTATGAACACAACACCATATTAATCACAGAAAGTACATTGGCAAGGAAAATTAGCATGATTCAGGTATACGTTCACAGTAACATCTCATTATGAATGAAACAACAGGAGCAATGTCTTCTCTTTTTGGATCTCATAGTTTTAATAGGGTAGCCACAACTCCCTGTACTAATTCATTGGCAAAAAATTATGCATGTATGCAACACCCTAAATGGTTTGTGTCACCTAGTGCAACTTTTCTCAAATTCTCAATCTTCTCGATTTTCACAATCTCTTGTTTCGATGTAGCAAATTGTTTCCATCTTTATCACTATGGGATCCCATTCTATATTTTTCCAATCCAACATATTGATAAAATTGGAAAACGCTGCTCTAAAATCTGATAAAAAACTTGATATTTTGAAGAAAAACTGCAAGTTTTCCCAACCGAACTCTTGATCCTGTGTTTTCCATATCATGGTCAGTCGTTAGTTTATCTCCATATGTGAGTTGTTGTGTGCTGTGAGGGTATCGTTTGAAAAATGGGCTTTTTGAATTTACTTTTTACTCTCACCAGTATGTTTTTTTGCATCTTTTAATTGTTTTTACTCATTCAAATATACTCAAATCTTCAAAAAAATCCATCGGGAGGGAGTCATTCTCTCATACTGCATTGGAGTTTTTAATTGCAGTTTTTTGACCAGTAACCCATGTTCAATTTTTATCTCTTTTTCTATCCCTTTTGTTGTGCCATTTATCGATGGACTTTACCTCCATGATAGCCGTAGAATGTTCTATGGTCAAATTTTCAGGTAGCGACTTCCGAAAGCATGGGCGCCCTCCCTGTGAGTTCACTAATTGTAGTATTTGTAAGCAATTATTTTTGTTAAAGAGGTCTATTAATTCTCTGGTTACTTCTCTCTGCGATTTTTTAACACCAGTATCATTTAACGCTTCACAATTGCTTTTTGATTAACAAATTACATTTAACTGAGGGCTTGCTAGAAAGGGTTGATTCCTCCCATGTGAACTCCAATGATTCCCCTCATTAATAATTTCAGACAATGATTTTTTTTCAATTACTAACTGCTCTTCCCAAGTATTGCACCCTGGTCAATGACACAAATATTTCACACGTAGTATTATTATGTGTGACTTTTCTCACCTTCGTTTATATATTTTCAATTTACACTCTTTTGGCACTGTGTATATACATAAAATCTGCTTTCGCTGGTCTCTGATGCTCTGGGACACATAACCGCCTTAGTCTTACACCTTTTCACAGCCATTCATTGGCATTGTTTACTTTTTTAATTCTAGAACTGTTTTTCCACCTTGACATATAATGATTTCTAAGAGCCAAAAGTAGTTTTCTATTTTCACCCCAAACTTTAGGAGCTGCAACGATTTTTAATAACGCAAGATGAAATTTTGCTCGGAACTAGAATGCTTTATTTTTTATGTGCCGTAGTTTACCAGTGCCCCGTATTTGCAGACTCTTAAGCCTGATTTTCAGACCAACTTTATTCTCAATGCTTATTGGGACACTGACCAAAAAGCTTGTGCAGATGATATAATTATGGTAGTACGTTTTACGGGGTGCCTCTCTTTAAGAGGCAAAGTGACCAAAATTCTTGAAGCTACATCAATTATTTTTGCGTCATACTATTGTGGTTTTTCAACAGTTTTGCAGACATCTGGGTAAGTAAAACTTGGAAATGGCTCTTAAGTTTTCAAGATGACCTGAAAAAATAATGGTTTCTGAGCCTTTAAATATAGATCAATTTGTGCGCAATGGTTTAAGACCTGTAGAGTCCAACTAAGTGTCTTTGATGCGTGCTTGTCCGATTTCTCCTGCAAACAAGTGAATTTAGGGTTCACCGTTTTAGTTGCAGTGCCTTTCCAGCATTTCTTCTTCGATTTACCATTGTTGAAATCATTTTATTTCTTTTATTCAAAAGCAGATATTTTATTTTGAAAAGAAATTCTAATCGAATGGTTTTTTTCCTCTGTTTTTAGAGCGGCTGAAGTCATCATCAGGATCAGCTTCGGTATGAACGTATATTTATTCATTTATATTTTTTTTTTCTTTTTTTGTTTACTGTTCATAGAATGACAGTTCGAGGCATTTGTATTGAAAACAATTCAAGAATTCTCAATAGTCAGTGATTCAATTAGAAACAAATATGGGATATTTTGGCAATATGCTACATTAAACAATCTTCCTAGAGTTTACTGAGCAGTGGTTTTGGTGATTCTCCAGTATATGAATGTGTCTAGTTTTTTTGTAAATCACCTGAAGCTTTAATCTTGGAAAATGATACTCTATTTCTTTAATTGTTCCGGGCTGATGAGTTGTCCTTTAAATTTCTCTAAGAGTCAGCAAAGGAAAGAATATAAAAAAGTTCACACGAAGTTCAACTGTCGCATTCATAGGTAAGGAGCTTGTACTTTCACAGTCACGCAATGAGTTAATTTGATTAGGAACACAAAATTTGCCAATCATGGAAACCAATCTTCGGTCTTCAGTCTTATTAATTCCTCACTAACTTTTGTCTGTTTTTTTAATTTGCAGAAAGATTCGTCTAATCAAAGCCCTTTCATCCAGTCACCTAATTCACATCCGAACTTCCATCCCCAAAAAGTCGGGAAAACTGGCGTAAGTTTAGTTGAATAATTATTACTATCGATTAAATATTGAATTTCTTTTGTCCATACCCCTGAATGTCTGTGTTTGCTTGGCTGTCAATAACTTTGATAAGAACAATAGGCAATTTGTTTACAACGTCAATCTCTTTTGTAAAAAGTAATGTAAACAATGTAATTTGACATTATGCCCATTGCAATTGGTTGTACTGTTTTTATACACTTACATAGGATTCAAACAGTCTCACAGACCTATCTCATTCAGTGGTATCAAGTAATCACCTAATCTTCACCTGTTTTTTTGCTGAATACCTACTGAAGAAATTGAAGCAATTAGCACTTTTTACCTTAAAGTTGGGTGTTTTTGTAGGAGGCAAGTGAGAAATTTGTGATTAAGAGGTAAAATAGCTGGAATGCTGCTAAAAGTCAGCATTTTGGAACTTTTTGCTTTTCTTTTTACCATCTCTCTGCAGTTTGCAGGCGAATCTTCTGTAAATGACCATAGCTCAAGCCTGAATTTCTTTTTATGAAAACTCAAACATCCGCTACTTACAAAATATTCCGAAAGGAATCTCCTCCATTGCAGCTTCTCATGCTTTTCTTTTGTGCGCAGAACGATGCCCGCGGACCGAAACCTCCAAAGGCTCCGGAAAAGCCCTTGATGCCATACATGCGATACAGTCGCAAAGTATGGGATCAGGTCAAGGCAGCAAACCCAGACTTGAAGCTATGGGAGATTGGGAAAATCATCGGGCAGATGTGGCGAGATCTGCCCGATGAGCAGAAAGCGGAATACATCGATGACTATGAGGTTGAAAAGACGGAATATGAGAAGGCTCTCAAGATCTATCACAACTCGCCGGCATATCAAGCTTACATGACGGCCAAGAATCGTAACAAGCAGAGTGCTTCGAGCAAAAGTAAGTCAATCTTATATTGTTGAAATCTTTTGGTTCTCTTTGGCTTTAAACAAGGGTAGACTGTGTTGGATGGAAGGAGTTTTTGGGGGAAAGTTTGATGAAACTTGAATAAGATTAGATTATCACCAGAGACGATATAAATAAGATTTAGATGAAGATAAATAGGATTAAATAGATGCGAAACCTGAACTCTTCATCCTCCTAAATAAAAGTTGTTCACCAACTATGTGGATTGCATTTTGCACAAAGGAACCAAGAGCATTCTAGTGTTGCTAGGAGTGTTCGAAACTCACAGGCGCCAACGCGCCAAATGCGCCTAAAAAATAAAGGCTCTGCGCCAACGTGGCCCAGAAAAATTGCCCCCTAAAAATCTGGATTTTCACAGGAAGTCACACGAGGAAAGAAAAACAAATCTATTTGAATCTAAAAAACTCAGAATTTTCAGCACTACAAGTGAAAGCTTGCTTTTTCTATTCTTCACGATTTCATTCTCAGTGCTTTTGTCTTCCCCAAGTTTCAGCTACTTACTAGTTCTGTTACGAAAACATCTTGCGTCTAACTTTTCACTAAATGCGCCGTAATATACAGGCAAAAAGTCAATTTGGCGCCTAAAAATCAGGCTTGATGCGCCACATGTCTCCTTAAACTCAAAGGTGAGTTTCAAACACTGGTTGCTAGGAATGTGCAGCTTATATTTTATGCATAAAATTACTGAAATCATGCAAAAAATCAAATTTACAAAGGTGATTTATCTTGAATTCATAGTTTATTGGAAGTGAAGCTACAACTTGTTTAGATGACAAGGTGGAGAAATGGTGCCGGGTCCACACCATTTCGCAGGGGAAAAAAAGCCAAGAAGTTCCAAAAATTACAATTAGAGTCAAAATTAAATTTTTTGAACTCTAATGCGTACCAATACAAAACTGAGATACTGATTCACTTGTTTAGATGATCAGTTTATATTTGCAATGTAAAGCAATTTGCTAAATCTTAGCAACATTGGAATGCTCTTGGTTCCTTCTTGCAAAATGAAATCCATGTGTCCCTTTTGGAAATATCAGCCTCTAATTCTCAGCATGAATCAGATCACTGCTTGAATGCGGTGCAGCAATATCGAAAGATAGGATGAGTCAAAACTCTTATCAGTCCTTTTAGTGGGTCAGATACTGAAAAGATGTTGTGTTCTGATTAATGGGTGGGTAGCAAGGAGTGATTTTTTAGGATGGACTGGTCAGAACTGTTTCCTTGAAGGAATGTTTCTTGTGTTTTATTTGATTTTCACCAATATTCTGTTGTGCTTTCAAAATTGGCATATGATATCTCTGAGCGTCCAATGGGAACTCTCCTTAGAAGATAATGATGTGATATATTCAGGTCTATTAAAATTCTGTCAAAAGACAGTATAAAGGTTTGCCACTTCCTTACAAGTAAATCTCAGGCCTCAATAGAAACTTCTTTTATGAAAGTTTTGTAGATCTATCTGATGTGCTAATTAGGCCATTTTTACAGATTTTCATTATATAATTAAATTTACCTAAATGCACGGCAACTACACTTGCCAAATTTTGGGTATAGAATGGAGCCTGAACTCTTATCTTCAAAAATTCTAAAATGGCCTTAGTTTTCATCCATTTAGATACTGTCAGTTGTGAGATAATGGAACGATGTTGAACCTGTCATTTGTACCCCCTCCCCCAAGGAGTGACTAAAAACAAATAAGCTATAATAATACCCAGCGAGAAGAGTCATTTTTTAATTCATTCAGTGTCTACACCTCTACTCTTGATTTCTTATCCTAAGTCTTACGAGTATTCCTTGCTGCAAAGTAGCTGAAGTGCTGAAATTTTTTAAACAATTTTTGGTGCAGTGTTTAGAATGAAAAGTTCATTGTTACAGATCAAAAACAAGAGGAGGACCGTGATACAATAGAAAACACTCGCTCTTCATCCGGTAAACAATCTGCAGCAGACCGACGTATCGACATACAGCCTGCAGAAGATGAAGATGGTGAGAAAGTTTGTCATTACTTAAATATCTTTGTTACTACGCAGAGAAAAAAGGACTATGTCAAAGAACTCAAGGTTGAGGTATTTGCACCACTGTTCAGAGGAGTTGCCATGTCCGGCATCCAGCCAGTTTCAATGGGCATGTTAAAAACTTTTACTAGAGCGAAAATAAGAGTTGTTACTCACAGAAAATGGTTCAAAAATCACGATGAGCGCACTGGCCAAGTTTGAAATGCACTCTTTATTTCACAATTTGCATAAGAAATTTCGTTTTTTCGAGCTTCCCGCTTCAAAAACGATACTTCGGCACAGGTGAACATTTCGTTAGATGAGTCATTCCATCCAACCCCTGCTCACAAGGATACTACGCAATATTCAACAAAGCCGACGCCAATCTGCCAAAACATATATGATGGGACGACTATTCTTACTTCTAACTACCTGATGACAGTCGGCAAGTTTACATTAACACATTTTTCTCGCGTTGATAGATATCTGCCGTGATTGACCTCGTGCTCTCCTCAACTTGCACGCTGAAGCATCGGCCATGTTGAGCAGGGATTGAATGAAACGTCTCCTCTTACGAAATGTTCACTTGTGCCGTAGTATCCTTTTTGAAGCAGGAATCTTAAAAGAACGCAAATTTCTTACGCAGATTGTGAAGTTCAGATTGTATTTCAGAATTTGTTGATGCACTCATCGTGATTTTTGAGACATCATTAATAAGGAACAACTCTTATTTTTGCCCTAGTAAAAGTTTTCAACAGGCCCATTGTGTACATATTTGGTAAGCAGGATTAGCTCATCTTTCAAAGAGAGCTTTGAAGCATTTTTCTCATGAGCAAGCCTTTCCGAAAATATCCGTCCGCAAAGATATGATTTTTAACGGCTCTCGAAGGAGCTTGTTTTAGCGATTTACACTATCTTGACTTTCCTCACTTCAGTTCTCCATAATGGCTCTGATTTTTATAATATCAACTGATGCAATGTGTTCCTACACAAATTTTTTTGTATGTATTAATGATGACATCTAAAATTAATTTAAATGACTGTAATTCAGGATTTTTAAAACTATTAAATAATACTGAGTATTTGTGGATCCTAGGAAGAACATACCTCTGTTGGCAGTCTTGTGCTTGAGCTTGTCAGTAACAGTTAAACAAGAAATATTGATATTTTTGCGTATTTTATGGCCCTTAAAATATATTGCTTCCTTTAGCTCTTTCAATTTGATAAATGTTTATTACAGTGCCAATTGTTTCAACTAGCACTGTATTGCACACTTTGTGTTCTCCAAGTGAAGTGCAAAAGTATAAAAATGCATTCTATGTCCCTAGTCCTGTTAAATAATTCATTTCCTGACGTCTATATGACCCATTTTTACCGTTTTTGTTTGAATTTTGAAGTATGAAACTTCTTACTGCTACTAATACCTCTTTTTGCCTCAGACCAAGATGAAAGCTACAGCGTGAAACACATTGCCTACGGAAGGTATCTGCGTAATCATCGGTTGATAAATGAAATCTTCTCTGACTCGGTAGTGCCAGATGTTCGTTCTGTTGTCACAACAACGAGGATGCAAGTACTGAAAAGACAAGTACAGTCTCTAACAATGCATCAGGTAAGACTACTTTTGATCACTCATGGTTAGTAACTTTTCCGAACAAACCCTTCGAGATTGTTTCCAAGAGTATTTTTGGCAATGATCAATACGGATCGTCACACAAATTAATCTCATTGTGACGCTTCAAATGAATCTCATTGTAGAGATTGTAATGTCGACATGTAACTATTTGTGGCAAAAGTTTTATACAAGAACTAGTCGTGATTAGCTCGCTTTGCGAGCTGACACGTCTAGCCGGGGAGTGCCCCTGGACCCCAGTTCTACGCTTCGCGACGAACTTGCGACTCGCTCCGCGAGCCGCCACCGCCCCGCACAGTTTTTAACATTGATGAGGAGACAACATCTATGTCTTAATCTTCTTTTTCACCAAGTTGTACAGAAATTGATGTTCTGGGAGTCCGGACCGCGTTTTCGTGCGGGGCCGCCATCTTGGATTTGGAAATGTTGAAAATCGGACCTAAAATTCTAATTTCCCTTCGAAATACACCTCCTAATACCGAATTTCACAAAAATTGATGGATCGGAAGCCAAGATAGCAATTTAGACAACGTTCGTCATCTTGGATTTTTGAATTTTGAAAATCGGACCTAAAATTCTAATTTCCCGTCGAAATACACCTCCTAATACCGAATTTCACAAAAATTGATGGATCGGAAGCCAAGATAGCAATTTAGACAACGTTCGTCATCTTGGATTTTTGAATTTTGAAAACCGGACCTTAAATTCTAATTTCCCGCCGAAATATACCCCCTAATACCGAATTTCACAAAAATCGATCGATATCCGGAAGCGATATAGCATTTTAGGCCACGGCCGCCATCTTGGATTTTGAAATTTTGAAAATCTAACCAAAAATTCGAGTTCCCCGTCGAAAAGTACTCCTGGATACCGAGTTTCACGAAAATCGATAGAACAGGAGTCGACTTAGCATTTTAGGCCACGGCCGCCATCTTGGATTTGGAAATTTTGAAAATCTGACCAAAAATTCGAGTTTCTCGTCGAAAAATACCTATGTATACCGAGTTTCACGAAAATCGATCAAACAGGAGCCGACTTAGCATTTTAGGCCACGGCCGCCATCTTGGATTTTGAGATTTTGAAAATCCGACCAAAAATTCGAGATCCCCCGAGAAAAATACCCCCGCTTACCAATTTCCACAAACATTCGTCGAAAAATACCTCCTAAAACCTTAAATTTCGTCTATAAGGCAGTGACGTCACGCAACAGGATTGAACCTGTTCGGCGCGATGCGCGTAAACAACCGCGTATCTCCAATGTAATACTATATGGAGAAATAACTTTTCGCTCTTGCGGGCATCCGAGGCAGCGGATTTGAATGGGAATAATTTTAATCAACTCCTCATTACAATAGCTAAGCGTGTACCAATTTTAAAGGAAATCGCTTCGGCCAATTTTTCTCTAGGGGGGGCAGAGTGAGTGGGAACAGCAGCTTTATATAGAGTAATTTCACAAAAATCGATCGATATCCGGAAGCGATATAGCATTTTAGGCCACGGCCGCCATCTTGGATTTTGAAATTTTGAAAATCTAACCAAAAATTCGAGTTCCCCGTCGAAAAGTACTCCTGGATACCGAGTTTCACGAAAATCGATAGAACAGGAGTCGACTTAGCATTTTAGGCCACGGCCGCCATCTTGGATTTGGAAATTTTGAAAATCTGACCAAAAATTCGAGTTTCTCGTCGAAAAATACCTATGTATACCGAGTTTCACGAAAATCTATCAAACAGGAGCCGACTTAGCATTTTAGGCCACGGCCGCCATCTTGGATTTTGAGATTTTGAAAATCCGACCAAAAATTCGAGATCCCCCGAGAAAAATACCCCCGTTTACCAATTTCCACAAACATTCGTCGAAAAATACCTCCTAAAACCTTAAATTTCGTCTATAAGGCAGTGACGTCACGCAACAGGATTGAACCTGTTCGGCGCGATGCGCGTAAACAACCGCGTATCTCCAATGTAATACTATATGGAGAAATAACTTTTCGCTCTTGCGGGCATCCGAGGCAGCGGATTTGAATGGGAATAATTTTAATCAACTCCTCATTACAATAGCTAAGCGTGTACCAATTTTAAAGGAAATCGCTTCGGCCAATTTTTCTCTAGGGGGGGCAGAGTGAGTGGGAACAGCAGCTTTATATAGAGTAATGCATTAGACATATTAGAAATGAAGGGTGTCTAGCGAACAGGATAACCGGGAAATTTCAGGGAAATCAGGGAATATGCAAAAACCTGGCATGTCAGGGAATTCAATTTTGCTAGCGATCTTCGTGTTGGGGAAACATCAGGGAAATTGAAAAACACAGATTTCTCGGAAAGTGCTTCGCAAATTTTACTCCGAAGTGATTTCTACCAGAATATCTGCTGCTGTCTTTTAAAGAGGAGTATCGTTTTGGGCCTTTTCCGGCCCCACCTGGATTTTGCTGAATGTTTCATATTTTCAAAGTACTAGTCCTAGATAGACTCTATGTCAAATATTTTACCGGACGGAGTTCGTGCAAAGGTGCAGCAGCGCCTCAAACCCAAAATCCTGGCATTGAAAAATCGTTATTTTCGTTGACTTTTTCGACTGTTTTCACTTATTCAACAGATGATCTCTATGTATTTTTTTGCGTACTTTCCATTTCTGGCTTTTAAAAAGGCCTCCAATGAATTTTAAGGGGCCTTACAGTCCATTGTTGCCATTTTGGCCCATTTTCATTGTTTTCTTCAATTTTACACACGCAGAACTCAATTTAAACCAAGAACCGTGTACGTTTTTGAAAAGAACGCCTGGATGGGGATTTGATCTTCACCCACTGAACTTTTATTTTTCAGTTCATTTATAATGGTTTCCACTTCATAGATATCCGTCGGATGTAGTACACATGTATTTTCTATTCTAGGCACTACTGCTAGTGGATCTAGATTGCTTTTGATGAGAGTAACCCTTTCTTTTATCGTCGTTGAAAATGTATTGTATTCACTCATTATTTCATGCGGTGGTATTTTATTCCTATTTTCAATCAAATTATTTTTACTTTTTTCTTTGAAATTTGAGTTTCTCTTCACTTGATCCCACAGAGTTTTAGACGGGTTTTTACTATTGTTGATTGCTTTTTGAATACGCTCCGACTTTTTTCTTTGTAATAATGTCAAGTATTTTCTTTGAAAACTTCTAAAACTTCCATTGGCCTCTTCTGAGTCATCAATAATCAAATTTCAGTGAAACTGTTTTTCTAGGTTGTCAAATTTTTGAGAAAAATCGTTCCAAAAAGCCAAGAATGGCAAAAATTCGATAAATTGCCACGCCAAGGTTCAAGAAAGTGGGATACTACTTTCATATTGACGCACATAACAGCTCTTACCCATATATACAGCATATCAAAAAATAATAGTTGTACCTGTATTCCCACGGTGTGAAAATTGACTGGGATGTCGATTTTAGCGACCTTTTTTTATTGAAGGTAGCTCTTTTGAATGTTTTTTGTCCTTAGTCACCCTCCAGAGGTGGGTAATTTATGTATTCTTTTTATATCTGGCCATATAAATGGCTTCCTGTGAATTTTATCAGACCAAACAATTCCATTGTTGCCAATTTTTACCAATGTTTAGGGGTTTTTTCAAGTTTACATGTTTAAAACTTGATTCAATCTAAAAACCGTGTACATTTTCGGACAGAACGTAAATAATGCATGCATATTGTATGTTGTCACTTTTCTCTACATTGCCAAATTTTCGAAAAAAATCGTCCTTAAGTGCCAAAAATGACATAAACTGGATGATGTCACTTGATTAGTAGTGTTTCATCTTCTTTTGTGCTGTTTTAGAAAAAACTGGAAGCTGAACTGCAGCAGATCGAAGAAAAATTTGAAGCCAAGAAGCGAAAATTCATTGAAAGTAGTGAAGCTTTCCAAGAAGAACTGAAAAAGGTTAGTGAGATTTTCTGTCTCCTAATTCCTTTCTGATAGCTCTAATTTGACACGGAAGGTCCTCTTCGTTTTTCTTGAGGCTGGCCGATATCTGCTAAAAGTGTATTCTTTGAAAAAGCTTGACCTAGGTTTAGGTCAAAATATCTTGAAAAATGAGAATGAAAAGTGATAAACAAGGAAATTCTCAAACGTGCCAGCATTTATGTTCATTTATTTTGTAAACGTAAGTTTTACTAATTTACCGATTCTCCTCTCTTTTTTTTCATCCAGTTCACAGCATGTTACCTCGATTTTTCTGTTAGTTTGGGTTTTTTTTTTTTGTCTCTGATGGTTATGTTCATAGTGACAGCTGATGGCAGCTGAACAACTTGAACTCAATAATCTAAACGGAGTTTTGCGGAACTTCTTCGTTTTTGAGTAAAAAATTTGCGAATATTTTGCCGATTTTCAACTTTGACCCCCCCAACTTATCTCCGTAAAGTTTTTGGGGGGCTCGAAATTCAAGGAGAAGATGGGACATTGTTAGGTAAATGAATACGACAAGTCTCAAAGTTGTCCGCCACAAGCGTGAAACGACCTGTCTTGCACGTACCCTTTTGATATCTTAATTCAGTGTATTTCATTTTGATTACTTAATTTACCTATTCTAACTATAATTGATTTTTGGTTGATTATGATCACTCATTGTCAAAAATTATCATGAAATTTTCAATTTTTAGATCAGTTCCTTCCAATTCTATAAAGCTCCTTGATATATAGATATCATTCATTATTTAGAAGAATATTTTGCATAGGGTTGTGATAATTTTGTTTTTATCTTTGCCTGACTTCTCTTGGGAAATTTCCAGTAAAAAAATTATATCTAAACTGTTCATGGCTATAATTTATACTGTCCATTAGTAATTTGCTCACAGGCATTTCTTCATTTTAAATCAATTTACAGCACTGTCAAAAAGCTGTGGACGAAGAAACGTTCTCTAAAATGGTTCAAACACAATATGAGCTCGCATTGAAAGAGCGTGCGAGAGGCGCAAATCCAGACCAAGCACCAGGCAATGCTAATTCGCAACCCAGTGCCCAGCCCCTTCAGAATACTGCTACACCCTCAAGCAATGACGAAGCGCTAAACCCCTCTCAACAAGAGGTAATTTTTCTCCCCTTGTCTCTTTTAAGATTTTTTGTCATGGGAACGGAGTTCCCCATGATATTAGAATCGTTCCGTTGCTTTCGCTATGGGATTCCCTATACCTCTGCGACCTTGAGCGTTTCGCCCAGTCTCCGATTTTTGGTTGATTTTCCGATGTATCAAAAACCGTTGTATTTTTTAGCCAATCATGTCTCTACGTCAAGTTGTGTTGATTTCTAAAATTCGCTTTCAGCGAGTTTTTTTCCACTTTGAGATGTCGTGTCTGACTGGTAAATCTGCGCAGAACCACGAAGTTCCGTTTTTAGGCAAATTCTTTTTTTTGGGAGGTTCCGATTGGTTATTTTTCGCCATCAGTTTTCTGTTCGTTGGTGCAAAAGATCGCCTACCTCGTTGCTCTTGAGAAGCCGCCATTATCCCACCTCAAATTTTAAACATAGATATAAAGAAATAATAACCATCGTACAAGGTGGAAAATTGCTCTGGAGGACCCGTTACGGATATATGAGCCAAAATCAGAACTCGATTGATGGATTTAATCCATGAATACAGAAATATTGCCTCAGTTTACTGCCGCGATAGCAAATGCATGTTGAGATGAACCTTGAGACACATGGGGGCATAGGCAAACAATGTCTCACAGAGAAAGGCGCTTACTCCGTCCTGACATATCACATCAGTGGACAAAGTCTCAAGGACTTCTTTTGTGAAGCCCCGCTCAGCGTCCGAGATCACTTAACTGTTTTCTTTTTTCCCCGTTTCTCCGTGCGACGAGATGGCTCAGATGACTACGGCACCATCCTCAAGCGGGTAGAATAGCCTTCTTTTGTGCGAGCGGGGGTTCGAATCTCGTAGGGGACACTTAATTTTTACTGGTTGTATTGAATGTTTTAGACCAATCATCTAACAATAATTAATACTTGGCAACTTAGGAAGCACATAGGTCCCTTATGATGCGTATTCGGGCATATGTGTAGAGTAAACATATCATACGTAGGGTGTCCCAAAAGTACCGGGACTGGTTCTGTAACTTCAAAAGTATGATAGATACAGACATGATTTTGGTCTCATTTTAAAGATCAACTCAATACCTATCGATTAAAACCAAGATCAGCTCAATCGGATAAAAATTTACCGAGTTATGGCAATTTGAAATCAGTGAGGAAAGTTTACCCCTACGGTTTTTAGGAAGATTTTTCCCTTACCAGAATTCAAAAAGTTAATATTCGTATCCACTTTCCTCCGAATCTTCCATAACTTCCTTTTGCTTTTCAAAGTACCGTCCATCAAACCGGATGCACTTTTTCATGCGCTCTTGCCACTTATCCAACATTGTTTTCCTGAATTCTTCCTCTGGGATGGAGTTGAAGAAGTTTTGAATTGCATTCTGGATTTCGGTCTTCGATACGAATCTTCGTCCGCGAAGCTCCTTTTTAAGCGTAGGAAACATCCAAAAATCACATGGAGCCAAGTCAGGGCTATAAGGGGGATGAGGGATTGTTTCAACTCCATTTTTACTTATAAATTCACGTGTTAAGCTCGATGTGTGAGGCCGCGCATTGTCTTGATGGAGTATCCACGAAGCTTTCAAGTCCGACCGTTTCCGGGAAATGTGCATTCTCAACTCCTTTAGTACTTTGCAATAATACGCACTGTCAACTGTTGTGTTTGATGGTACAAAATGTTGATTTTTTTTTTTTTTTTATTTGCACAAAATATAATATGTACAGGATGGTTTTTAGATGTTGATACATCTGTAAAAAACTTAAATTTAACTTATAAGATAAACTTATACTATGTTACGAATATTTGTTTTAGCTAAGTAACTAGGAATATATTAAAACAAATTAATATATGATATACACCCTCTTTGTAGTGAGGAGAAAAATAAAAACAATTTTGCTTTAGAGTAAAAATGTCTTTTTGATTTAACTTGGACGGTGGGAGACCGAGATCGGTCAAAGACCCAAGAACCCCTGATTGCGTTCGAAAAGCGCAAGGAGGCTCATTGATTTAAAAGATGGAAAATTTTGAGAACCCCTGGATTCCAAGCTCGTGGGGTTTACGACGTTTTAATCTTCGGATGCATCGGTCTTTTTCGAGAAGTGCGAGCGCTTCAGGATTGGGGTGCCAATGCAACCTATTTTCATAAGAGTTATACATTTTTGTTATGTAGTACTCTACAGAGTCAATGTTGAGATCAGCGCGAATATCCACGTTTCTCTCATACCATCTGGCTTTTGAAATGCTTCGTAAAATTTTCATTTGGATGATTTCTATCTTTTTAATGTTAGATTTGGATGCGCAGCCCCACAACTGGCATCCATAACTCCAAACCGGTCTCAACATTGACTTGTAGAGGAGCACTTTGGTTTCTAAGGGTAACTTGGATTTGCGGCCTATCAGCCACTGCATATCGTGAAATTTAAGTCTTAATTGTTCGACTTTTTTCTTTATGTGTGCACCCCATTTGAGCCTGGAATCCAGATGGAGGCCTAAATAACGGGCGACTGTGTCGCGAGGAATTTCAGAATTTCCTAAATGAAGAGGAATGTGAACAAAAGGTCTGTTGGTGAACACAATTTCTACCGACTTAGACGCATTTAGTTTTGTTTTATCTTTGTTAGTCCATTTATTAATCCTATTTAGGTGGGATTGAGCATTAAAACGAGCCTCCCTGTAACTTTTCGACGCTGCTAGCACGAGCGTATCATCGGCATAAACTCCCAATTTCCCCCCCCCCCTCCCAGACTGACAAAATGTTGATAAATGACACCTCGAAAATCAAAAAACACAATAAGCATCACTTTACAGGCCGATTTTTCGATTCACGGCGATGAAGAATCTTCCTTAAAAACCGTAGGGGTAAACTTTCCTCACTGATTTCAAATTGCCATTACTCGGTCAATTTTTATCCGATTGAGCTGATCTTGGTTTTAATCGATAGGTATTGAGTTGATCTTTAAAATGAGATCAAGATCATGTCTGTATCTATCTTACTTTCGAAGTTACAGAACAAGTCCCGGTGCTTTTGGGACACCTTATGTATACTTTACGCCGAAAAAGCGAACCTGAAACTTAAATGCGTTAACTTCCGAAAACCATATATAATCCAACGAAAATAAATAATTGGTACATAACAGCTTTCTTGTATGCAAAGAAAATAATTAAAAATGTTAAAAAAGAGATGTCAACACAAAATTACATAGCCCCTTCAATTCAGAAGATACTACAAACGAACTGTACCTTAACATTTTCATATCCCAGAAGCTAACGTTCCCATGACGAATATTGCTATCGCTAGCGATTGCAAAATCCAACTTGTTTTTTATTAGTTTCATTGCCAGAGTTTACTCCTCAGATCTCACGTGGAAACAACCATGTTTCTTGAGGTGGCATCAGTTGCTGCAACAAGGATTGACTTTTATCACTTTGACCGAAGGATAATGCACTGGTTCTTCTGTAGCCAGCTCCCACTCTACGATCAGTGCATAATTGTTTTTTCTTTTTTTCTTTTTTTCTTTTTTTTTTAGTGTAATAAGATTCTTTATTAAATATCCACAAATTGTAACTAGCAGAGATAGGTGCTAGCCCGAAGGCCTATTTAAGTACATTCTAAATTTGAGGAAAGCACATAAGTAACATAGTAAAAGTTCAAAAGATAATCTTATACACTATGGGTATCACTTTAGATTATGCAAATTGGTTACAAGTTTTAACAATTTCGGATGTATTATGAACTGGTCTTTGCTTCCACATTCTTACTTATTATTTTATCTCTTGCAGTTAAGAACGTGTCATCCTTGTCATTCTGATAATCACTGTTGCAATCACGGTATTTGAGAGTAGTGTTTCGATTATTATTAACATTTTCAGTATCATCTGTGTTATTACTTTTATTTGATCAGATAGGAGGTATTAATAACAGTCTAATCATTCTTCAACCTGGCATTTTTAAAGGCGGTAAATATGAGTTTTTGTATTTTGTACAATTTCTAATTTTACAATTATGCCTACACCATATACAGTTTAAATCTTCATAAGTTCTATGATTGAGACAGATAGTGCATTTAGATATGGGCCGCAGGTGTTGACAAATTAATCTATCAGTAGCGTCCATATTAAAAAGTTTCAAAACGATTAGTTGAAAAAATGGGGTCATTTCTTCTAGTATTATTAATAACATTATTTGTGTTAATTTTATCTTTTATAAAGGTATTACTATTTCCTAACATGAAGATGATGTATCATCAATTTCCATGTCCATGGTTTTTTGGTAACGTTGATACTGGAAACTGCCCACCTTTGAAGTACTTATTTCTTCCTCGGGTCTTTCAAACATGCCTGCCAGCCTTCTTGCTCTCTCCATTGCCTTCCTATATAAAATCCATTTTCCTTCGTCGAACATGTGATGATTTCTTTCCTTCTCTCTCACAATTTGTGCATTTTTTCGTTTTCCTATCTTTACAATCCTTGTTTTTATGTGCCGTACTGCCGCACGACCAGCAAATTTCCTTCTCCTTGCATGATTTGGTGCTGTGATATACCGAGCCGCATTTCCTGCAGGGAGTAACTACCGTTGTAGGGCAGATGGGGCAATTACTGAATCGTATAAAAATCCTTGATTCAGTAGCCAGAAATCTTTCGAGTCCGTTTTTTGCCCTAATCAAAATCCATCTTGTTACATTTTCTCTTTCATTTAGTCTCCAAGATTGTTTTCTATCCGCAAAAACGGTAATCGAATCTTTAACTTTTTCCTCGATCCATCCCACGAAACCTTTCATGTTCTCGGTGTATATATGATAAAATATGCGTTCAGTTGATATATCTTCATCTACGTAGTTTATCCGGAAGACAGTTTCTGTTGGTCTGATAGGTTGTATTTTCATTTCGTCTTGTTTTAGTTCTTCTTTCATGAGTGCCTAATTGTGTCCAGCAAAATTTCCAATCGTAACTTTTTTTGTGATGTCATTATTATTGACAGGACAAACTCTGACTATCCAGCAAATTAAGACCAGAAATGAGTTTCACTGTGAAATCAGCCAAGATTGAAGAATGCTGCTTTAATATGATGAGGACTATAATTTTTTGTAGGACTGTAATTAGGAGTGGCTATCTGAAGATAATTAATCTGTGATTTTTGGCCGTAATTTATAAGTGTTCTGTCTGTGTACTTTGATAACAGTTTAATCATTTTACGCACGTTAAACATTTAAGCAACTCATGTACATTTGTCATGAGTTGTTTCATACATTTATCATTAATTTTGAGGGAGTCCTCCATTCATATTTATTTGTGATCGTCCACAGGAATGTAAATTATAGTGGCGAAAACCAAAGTTGTTTTTTTTTTTTTAACAAGTTTACTAGCAAATTACAAGTTTGAACTAGGAGCCTGACCGCCTCCTAGCCAAGAGGGCCTGAGTTTACTCTGTAATATGCATAAAAAGAAAACATGTTAATTTAATAGATAGCAATATCAAAATAAAAACTTTAAGTGATGCACCTTCATTCAGGAGGGAGATTTTCCAGGCTGAAATCGTCAGTTGACTCACCAACAGCCAAAAAAAAAAAAAAAACATGTTGTCACTACAAAACCGCCCATAAACTGATTTTTTAGCACCTCTCTGTTGCTTCTCAATACTCTTTGTCCTCATTTCTTCTCAATCGGGTTGGTCGTATACTTTTGCCGTCTTTCAACCTGTGTTACGTCCAAAATTTGTGTTTCTCAGAATGAATTGTTTCCTAACACTAATGATTCAATTAACTTTTGCATTTGTTACTACTTGGTTCTTTCTTAAGTTTTCACTAGTAAAAGAAACATCAAAATTTAAAAGTTGTCACCGCACTAATTCTTGTGAAAGAGGGTTATTCATATAGGCGAAAAATGGACCCAGCCCGGAATTAGGTACTCTACGTGGAATGTACGAAACTTTGTTGGCTAATAGTACTAGTTGTTGGAGGCTTATCCCTAGTTGGGTTTTTGCAGGAACCCTAGGGAAACAGGTGAGGTGAGGTTGTTGTCGCCAAGGTGGAGAAATGGTGCTGGGTCCACACCATTTCGTGGGGAAATCAAAGCCAAGAAGTTCCAAAAATTAAAATTAGAGTTAAAAAATAATTTTTTGAACTCTAATGCGCACCAGTACGAAACTGAGGAGGGAGAGTGTTCAGCTCAGGCAGTTTGCAATGGAATATTAAGTTGGAGTCACGTCGAGAGATCTATACCGGTTTGGGCCTTTTTAGACCTCATCAGTAGATCTCACTCGGCAGTGAACCCAACTTAACATGCCGCAAAATCGTTGTTGTCGCCTTATCTTCTTTTTTTCTTTGCCTCATTGTTAGCCAGTGTGTTACTCTTTGCCATGATTAACAGGGTATGTGGTGATGTTTTTCTGGTTTGTGATGTTGAAATTTTGGGTCTCGCAGTTGGTGAAATACTGGGAACACTGATAGCCGATAGTTTTTTGGTCGTGAACCGCAGTAATCGACGGTCTAGTTTGTCATGAGATTGGGCTCAGTAATTGAGCCGGTGGTCTGTGTTGGAACCAATGGAATTTTGTGAGGGGGGTGGTGTAATGGTTTTTGGGTAGTATTGAATGACAAGGGCTACTGACATATATTAGGTTTAAATTGTATGAATTGTATGGTTTTCATGTATATATACAAAGTTCTAAATCTAGGTTCTGTGTATGGGTATATGCCGTGGTGGGGGTACGGGCCCAGGCCGTGTTTGGGGTGCGAGTCTGTGCCGAGAATGATAGAAGTTGTCTCTTCGAATTTCACATTAGTACTGGTTGCCCGGCCTATGCCCGGGCCTCTATTTTTCGCCGACTCCCCACCAGGTTGGTATTTCACAACTTTGCAATAGGGAACCGAGCGATCGAACTGTAACCAGTGGCCAAAGTTGAAACTTCTCCAAGCAGGCGCGTCAGCACGCCATGTGCATCATTGAGATGATGTATGCATGTGCCGTCCCGCCACAATGTGATGTAGGTACCAAAACATTGGGTGATTTCAACCGCGTTTTTCGCCTTGTGTTTCCTTTACCCATTTGGAGCTTGGAAGACGCAGACCGCTCCTTTATCTAATCAAAGCTGGGAGAGCAAGTTTTGCTGTCACAGTAGCTAGCGATTGGAGGTGATACGGCTCTTGTAATGTTGCCTGAGTTAGTTAAAAATGTGCATACGTGAGGACCGAAAAATTGACGCGGGGCATTCCAGATGTGGCAACAAAATTACGTAAGCCTGCACTATACACTCACAAGAGTACGCCATTACTTCTTATTGATTTTCAATGACTCATATTTTTTACATGTTGAGTGGTGGCTTCTCTCGGTAAGGTGAGGTTGGGTAACTGGGCAAGAGTTCCGAGAAAAATGTAAAAATTTCAAATTCATGATTTTTTTCCCATCATTATATTGACAGTTATGAGCAAAATCATGTTGTCCACACCGAGTTTCAAATTGATGATCACTAATTTATTTTTTAAATGGCGAGAAAGTGTATAATTTCACAAAAAATGCACGAAATTCAACCAAGAGAATGCAGGAGATGGAGATTACTTTTTTATGCACTAGGGGCCTGAGTGATAGAAAAAGATTTAAACTGAAAACACCTAGAAATGTGTGAGGAGTGTAACACAGAGCTGTGGGTCTAAAAGATGTAATAAAAAGGACCAAGAGTTCAAGCGCCTTAGCCTTTTTATAGGGAAGCTTGAGTCAGATGCTGTGAGTGTAATAGCTTGATTCTCATTAGTCGATGGGCTCTTGGTTGTGTCTAATCTTTTAGATCCAGTCATCGTAATTTATGAGATAATTAGTATGATTAAGAGTTGAATGAACCAAAAAGGGGACTGTAGAACAGAATTGGGGTTAAAACTGACTGAAGGAAGAAAACAATTATACATAAAGAAAATAGAATTGATATTAGGTTAAGAAAAAAATGGGGAGTTGTTGACAGAAGGTCAAAGATGAAATGGACATATTTTTGTCAAACAGAACCTTGTGCATTATGACGTGAGCCCTGTTAAGTATATATTCTTATGGGTCTCAGAGCTCATACCTCAATGCACATAGTTCCTTTTGGGAGAAATATGTCCAAATGTACCCCCCGAAAAGTGTGCAATCCTCTTATTTTTCCTTGCAGTATATTTTCCATGACCTAATGGAGATGTTGCATGTGTGAGGAATTTGCGATTTGACTACTGATTTTTATGTAAAAGTTCGCGAGAAACTCTCCATGCAAAGATGGGGAGCAAATACATTGACAGGGCTGCCACTTTATTTGGGGACTCCACAACTGAAAACACGGCAACCCTGTGAATGTATTTGCTCCCTATCTTTGCATGGAGAGTTTGTCTTGATGTAGAGGTGGACTCGAGAATAGCGTGGAATATCTCCTCCATTTTGGCCTCAACTTGAGAGCTTTTTTTGAGCTTGGGAGTTGATTTCAGGGAAAACCAGTGGCACCATCGTGTTTCTCACGAACTTTAACATAGGAATTAATTGTCAAATCGCAAATTCCTCACACACTCAACATCTCCATTTTATCTGTGCTACAAATATTTGGTTTTCCCTCCTGTTTTTCCACCTTTTCTCATTCAGTATTCAATTTTTTTATGGTGGAAATATTGTTACCACTACAATCATTGCACAAAACCGCCAATCTACTGATTTTTTAGCACCTCTCTGTTGCTTCTTAATATTTTCTGTCCTCATTGCTTCTCAATCGGGTTGATCGAATACTTCCGCCCTCTTTCAACCTGTGCGACATCTAAAATTTGTGTTTTGCAGGATGAACTGTTTTCTGAGACTATATTATTCAATTAACTTTTGCATTTGTTACTACTTGGTTCATGTATTTATTTTCGGAGTACATACATACCAAATTGTGTGAGGAAAATGTCTGGTTATTGAATACTACACCTTCAATTACCCAATCTATGTGTGTGCGTGTGCTTCTCATCAGCAGTTGTTACAGAGTGTTTGGCAATCGGAAAATGAGTTAAATATTTGGAGGAATCGGTCTTAGACAAATCGCTAATCAAACAATAATTATGTCCTCACTTTTTCCCCAAGTTTGAATATTAAAATTGATCCACAAAGTTAGTAGCTCAATGCATTAAGTTTAAGTAAAAAGCATTTTTGTTTGCTCAAAAGTCCTGTCAACACATGCATTGTCTAATACATGCATTGGCAGAAAAGGAAATTTAAATTCAAGGGGTTCTGCTAAATTGACAAACACACTGTCTTCTATCGCAATTTTATCTCCATGTTATATTCACATCAAATTTGTTTTTAATAGATGGTTGTGCTGCACTACATCCAGGTAATCAACTATCCCCCTTGTTTTCCCTGTCCAGCAGTTGTCGTCTGTGTTGTTGTATGTGTTCCTTGTCTTGTGCAATAGTAGACCCAGTTTCCGTGTTATCTTTTTTGCGCCCCAGTTGTACAAATTCTTAGTCAAGGCTGGCGCTGTTGAATTTGTATCAAATTTCCTTGTTGCGTTGTTTTCTTTGCTGCCCTTTTGTTTCCTTGCGACCGTACAGAAACTGACAAAGATGTCATAATGTGTAAATGTTTGCTATTTGTAAAGGAAAATATCGTATCAGTGTGCAGCATGGCTTTCAGTTTTTTTTTCCTTCTTTGTCGATTCCGATGCCAGTCCTTGTCGTACTGTCAGGAATTAATCTCATCAGTTGCTTTTTTATTATGAATTCTGGAAATTATCAGTTTAAGTGTCCTCTCAGTTTTGAAAGAGTTGGAGGCTTTTTCTGACAATTCATTCAAAGCTTAATGTATGTTTGTCACTTGCATTAGGACATCGGACCGAAATGTTTCAATCTTAATTTATTATTTTATTTTAGTTTTCGCTTGCTCGCAACAAAGTTAAACGCAAAAAGAGAAATGGAAACAAAAATTAATTTAAGCAGCATTTATTTTCTGATGAATGTTTATTTCCTTAAGAATTTGAGCAATCCCTAGAAAAAAGCCACAAGTTATGGTCCGTCTCAAATGAGCAGCTTGAATTGAAAAGAAACTTAGCACTTCAGGTAACAATAGGTCTGCTTGTCAGTTGGTTGGCAGAATTGCTAACAAATAAGGTGAATCAATTTCCTTTTAATTCCCTTTAATGAATTGAGTTCCACTATCTATACAGTCATGGGACTTAACTGATCACTGCTGCCCACTGTGATACCCACCAAATAAGTGAGCATTCATTGAGCAAATATATCAATTTTCTTGCTACTACGAGGGGCGTTCAATAAGTAAGTATCCCCCCTCTCTAAAATCCATAAGAATGGACCAATTTTAAAAAACTTGGGCTCAAAATCTTCCTTAGGATATTTTGAGTTCAACAAAACAAACCGCAACAAAATCGGACTATGTGCGGCCGAACGCGAGCCGTTTGAACGCGCCGAGGTGCTCGACGCTCCCGCCGAATCTGCGAGGATTTGAAGTCCGCTACAGGAGAAGAGCTTCTCTGCCAAAGCCTCAGTCGTTCATCACTGACGAAAAATCAAAGAAATTTTTGTAGAATAAGGGGCTCACCTCACTTCTCCACATAACCATCTCGATCCAAGCAAGTCTGATACTGAGACTAAGACTAAGAGAACAGCTTTTGGATGTCTCGTGCGTGGAAGTCTTTCAGCTGACCGCGGATGAAAGAGTGGACGGCTTGTTTGACCTCTTCCACTGATTCAAAATTAACTCCTCCGAGTTCAGATTTCAGATACGATAATAAATGGCAAACCAGACCACCATTTATTCCCGTTCCTGAAATCTGAACTTGGAGGAGTTAATTTTGAATCAGTGGAAGAGGTCAAACAAGCCGTCCACTCTTTCATCCGCGGTCAGCTGAAAGACTTCCACGCACGAGGCATCCAAAAGCTGTTCTCTTAGTCTTAGTCTCAGTATCAGACTTGCTTGGATCGAGATGGTTATGTGGAGAAGTGAGGTAAGCCCCTTATTCTACAAAAATGTCTTTGATTTTTCGTCAGTGATGAACGACTGAGGCTTTGGCAGAGAAGCTCTTTTCCTGTAGCGGACTTCAAATCCTCGCAGATTCGGCGGGAGCGTCGAGCACTTCGGCGGGAGCGTCGAGCACCTCGGCGCGTTCAAACGGCTCGCGTTTGGCCGCACATAGTCCGATTTTGTTGCGGTTTGTTTTGTTGAACTCAAAATATCCTAAGGAAGATTTTGAGCCCAAGTTTTTTAAAATTGGTCCATTCTTATGGATTTTAGAGAGGGGGGATACTTACTTATTGAACGCCCCTCGTAAATACGAGAAAAGGTTATTCCTAAATTATTCTAATAATATTGTTTGACACCAACGGTGTTCTCTATAAGAATAAATAGGGAATTTTGCCAACCTTTTTGACTAAGCAAATCTCTTTTTTCCCTAGACAATACGCTGAACATTCCTCCAAAAGAACCATGAGAAGGTGTCGAAAATTGATTTTCTTGAATCTCTGGTTCTTTACTTTCATTACTAGTCGAGCTTTATTAGTTCTAATTCTGAAAATGGCAATTTTTTAAATATCTTTTTCATTGCGCCTATAAAGGAGCAAGAATTTTTGGGTTCAGCAATTTCCAAGTAATTTTCTTTAAAATTTTCCTTAATTTCCTAACACTAATCTTATTATTGCGAATGTAATCGATAGGTAGTTTCTTAATTTCGTTGTTCATACTTATAGAATCATCTTTTTTTTTAAATCTAGTTTAGTATTCTGTTAACTATACCATAAGGTCGATTAAGAGTCTATCATAGCTTTGAAGAATTAGTAACCCTGCTTGTATTTTTAAGTCTCTGAAAAAATGCAGCTGTAGTCTCCTCTCTTTCAGAAAAACATTTTTGAATATTGGCGTAAGAATCACTGTTTTTTTATCTTGTATTATTATCTTCTTTTTTATTTAAACCAAATTTTCTCTCTCCCCCCCCCCTTTTTTTTTACTGTTAGATAATGCATCATAGTAATTAAGTCGCGCTCTGACCATACAAATCAAAATGAAGAACAATCAAGAGAAGAAATACAATAGAATGACATCTGAGACATGTTTTTTTCTGACTTGTTTTTTTTCTGATTACAAAATGAAAAGTTGCGGTGAAAATAATCATTACTAATTTGAAGGATAATATACCTTGGTGAGGTTGCTCGTAGCTTTTTACCCTTGGACAAAGGAGCAAATCGATGGTGAATCTGAGGAAAAACGCATCTCAGTTTGTAGCGTTGAAGACTTCCTGTCATAATTCCTTTTCTACGTGGAAAACTACCAGACGTTTTTTCTTGAAAACTTTGATGACTTTTCTTCTGTGTGTGAAGAATATTCTGAGAAAATTTTAATCCATGATAAAGGTTCGGTCCACCTTTAGGAAATAAATAGGAGCGAAGATTTTGAAACACAGCAACTGAGGTGCGCATTTTGGTAGTTTTACTGTCAAAATGCGGTCTTTCTCCTCATTAAGTGATCGGCTCTCTCTTATCAATTCAGCTGTTATGTCATTTTGTCTGTTTCAGCCTATGGAAGAAAAGTCTGGAGACTCACAAACTTCCTCCCCGCAACCAGCAGGAACTCCAATGGAAACTGATGCAGGATCAGAACCTCCGAGTTCAACAACAACACCGGAACCTGTGCCTGTTGCTGGTGCTGTACCTCCGAAAACACCCTCCCCGGCAATATCAGCCCCAACGACTCCTTCGCCAGCTCCATCCGGACCGGGTCAGATCCCTATCTCTGCTCCCTCTCCAACAGTTCCAGCACCGAACATTTCCCAAGGACCAACTCCTCCAGCACAAGGCCTGAACCCCACACCACCACCTGGCGCACCAACCCCCACTCAGCAGCCTCTTCCTCCATCCAATTTTCCACCATCCTCTCAATATCCTTATCATGGGTATCATCCACATGGCCCAAACCAAAACCATGCGTACGGACAGATGCCCCCTCCGCATCATCAATACTCTCCCATGACTCAAGGACCAATGGTTCCTCCAAGTCAAGCACAATCTACTCCCGGGCCGGGCTTGCCAGGACAACCTCCTGTCAGTTCTCAATCAACAATGCCAACTCACCATCAAGCATCTCAGCCATCTACTGGTCATGGTGGGCCTCTTGGTCATGGTGGGCCCCTGAGTCACAGTGGACCTCCAGGTCATGGTGGACCGCCCCATAGCGGACCTCAAGGTCTCGGCGGTCCAGGTCATAATGGACCCCCAGGTCATAGTGGGCTCTCAACGCACAGTGGTCCTCCTGGTCATGGTGGCCCTCCAGGACATGCCGGACCACCTGGGCATGGTGGACCTCCAGGACATGCTGGACCTCCTAGTCATGGTGGACTTGCTGGGCATAGCGGACCCCCTGGGCATGGTGGACATACAGGACCTCCAGGACATAGTGGACCTCCTGGACATGGTGGACCTCCTAGCCATAGTGGACCCCCAGGACATGGCGGACCTCCAGGACATGGTGGACCTCCAGGACATGGCGGACCCCCAGGACATGGTGGACCCCCAGGACATGGTGGACCCCCAGGACATGGTGGACCTCCAGGACATGGCGGACCTCCAGGACATGGCGGACCTCCAGGACATAGTGGACCACCCGGGCATGGTGGACCTCCTGGTCACGCTGGACCTCCAGGGCATGGTGGACCTCCTGGTCATGGTGGACCTCCAGGGCATGGAGTACCTCCTGGACACGGTGGACCACCTGGCCACGGTGGACCTCCAGGACATGGTGGACCTCCTGGTCATAGTGGGCCCTCAGGACATGGTGGACCCCCTGGGCACGGCGGACCTCCTGGACACGGCGGACCTCTTAGCCATGTTGGACCTCCAGGACACGGAGGACCTCCAGGTCTTGGTGGACCTCCAGGTCATGGTGGACCTTCAGGGCATGGAGGACCCCCTGGACACGGCGGACCTCTCGGTCATGGTGGACCTCCGGGACATGGCGTTCCACCCGGGCACGCTGGACCACCCGGTCATGGTGGTCCTCAAAGTCATTCAGGACCTCCTGGTCATGGTGTACCCTCTGGACATAGCGGACCTCTCAGTCATGGTGGACCTCCCGGTCACTCCGGACCTCCTTCACATAGTGGACCGCCAAGTCATGGTGGACCACCAAGCCACGCAGGTCCTACAATGCATCCACCTTCAATGGGTCCAGGACAATCGCCACAAATTCCACCTCAAGCTTCCTCACCGATGGGTCCAAGCCAGTCACAGACTCCACCAGGTGTCCCTGCTCCCTCACAGACTCCTCCGATGGGATCAATGCACCCGCAAACTCCTCCTGGTGCTCCTGGGATCCAGTCTTCTACTCCTCCTCTTGGCATGCATCCGCCAGGCCCTCAGTCTCACCCCAATGCCCCACCCAGTCAGCCTGGTCCGCAATCCATCCATGCTCCACCCTCAATGCCACCACCTCAGGCAAGCTATGCACCATATCCACAGCCTCAACAATACCCTGGAGCCTCACAACCACTGCCTCCACGCCCCCCACACCAGTATCCTCAACCGTATCCACAGCAACCTCCTTACAGCCAGTATCCTCCGCACCCATACTATCATCAGCCCCCTGCACCATACCAGCAGTATCCTCTCCATCCTTCCCACTCAATGCCACCAAGACATCCACACTATCCAGTACCTCATCATCAAGAGATGCCTCATCAGGTTGGTCTTCTAAGCAATTTATTTATGTATATTTTGCATTGTTTTTGTCAGTGGTCAGTTATTGTGATTGTTTAAAGATTTTCAATGAAATAATCTAGCTGTTCAACAATCTACACAACCTTTTTACGCCCGAAAGTGACCTTGTTTCCTTCTTTAATATTTTTTACGAAGAAGTCAGAAATCTTTCAGGCTTTCAAACTATTTTACTTTGATCGTTAATCTTTCATGGTTCATCCTGATTTTGATGAGCTCTTGCTGCTTTGTCATTGTATTGTGTTGCCTCGTCTAGACTAGATTGTTAAATCATTTACTTATCCTTTTTTTCATCAACTCAATCATGCCATTCTGAGGTTCTTTTATTTCTTTTTACACCGATTTGTCCATGGGATTTTCATCTCCAGTTGAAATTCTGAAAAATTTAAAATAAATCGTCTGTAGAATTAGCTTTTGGATATTCAATCATGAATCAATGAAAAAGAGAATTTTACCAACACTCTTAAGAAGAAAAATTAACCCTAAAGGATCTGATAAAGTGTTAAAAAAGTGGCAGCCAAAAATTCAAAACCAAACACTGTACACAAAATCAGAGAAAGAAGGGTCATCAGCCATAAAATATGAAATGCTGGTCAAGTGGCAGCTGCTTACAAATGTTTTTTTTTTTGTTTTTAAAAGCAGTCGGGAATGGAAAGTGGATATCCTGTTCCTCCACATGCACAGCAGCAGCATCAACAGGCTCAGCAGCAGCAACAACAACAACAACAGCAGCAGCAGCAGCAACAACAACAGCAGGCACAGCAACAGCAGCAAGCACAACAACAGCAAGCGCAGCAACAACAACAGCAGCAGGCGCAAGCGCAGCAACAGCAGCAACAGGCCCAAGTGCAGCAACAACAGCAACAGCCCTCTCAAGCAGAATCTAGGCATGGTGAAGAAATGCAGACCTCCAGCGGAGACCACCCGGAAAGGTCACAAGAAAATAATCAAGGTAATCAAAAACTTTGATATTTTTCCCACCATTTTCAAATCCTGTTACTACCGGATTTTTATTTTTTGCTAGGAATCCGAACTAGCATTACTGAGCAACTGATCACCTGTGTATCATTCATTATTCAATAGAGAATTTTTTCTAAGACTTTTGAAGTATCCCCGCAATAGCATGACTCGTAAGTTTTGGTGACAAATAACAGTAAGTACTTTAAAGTGAGTTATTGTTTTCATTCATTGACAGTACAGAATAAAAAGCTGTTATGATTTCGAAAAATAATCACTGATGTAAAACTTTTGAAAGGAGATGAAACGTGATGAATTGAGTGCAAGTTAAACATTGTTGGCTGAAGTTTTTTTAAATATATTGAACCACACAGTTATGAACAGAAAGTCTACGAGTCAAGAGAACCTGAATAACAGTGAAATGTCTGGGGATTTCATCAGGTCATGGAAATCAGGGAATTTTATGAAAGAAACAGGAAATTTGGAAAAAACTTAAAATCTGAAAAAAATCAATGCTATTTACACAATCAAGCTAAGTCTCAATCTGGCTTACTAAAATATGAGGAATTGAAGGATTTTAGATACAGTCTGGAAACTCTTTCTCGAATACATAAATACCAAACGGAAGGATCCTCTGATCACAGAGGAAGCTTTTTTCATTCAAGTAAAAAAACTTGTAAAAATAAAAACTCGTTGGAAAACTTCACATCGTCCAACACGAAAAAGATCATTTCTAATCATAATGGTAATTTGCCAATTTCGATAAAATATGTCGAAATTCACAAATTCGTGTTAAAATTTGTGTAATTCGCGTCCATATTCGTGCTAATTGCCGAGATTAGCGGAAGTCTCAATTACACATTTGAAATCAGCAGAGCTGTGTGATGCCTCTGGGCTTCATCCTGGTGCTTAAAACGGTCAAACGGTTTTTTGATAATTCGTCCCGACAGCAGGAAAGAATTTCCACGGACTAAAGACAAGTGTAACGAATTTTCCCCTTTTTTGGTAAAGGATAGAGAACAGGCAGATTCCTTGCAGTATCCTCAAGCTATAACCAAAATAAAGCTTCGTTGATTTTTCTACCAAATTTTGGGTTTTTCTTTTGTCATTAGCCCAAGAACAACAAACATCTGAAAGTGGGCCAGGTGCTTCTTCGGAGAATTCAGCGTCTCCAAGTCCGCACCAAATGAAGGACGAAGCTCCCAAAAAAGACTAGGCCGGCAGCTCAAAACCTGGGTAAAGTTTTATGTGGTTATCTTTTTTTTGTGTAAATATTTACTTGGTTTAAGTTGAAAATAAGTTTTTATCAAATCCATCGGGAAATATTCACTGACGATGCTTGTTTGTTTTTTTAGATGACTATTTGTAACTTCTTATCATTGACATCATTTTTCCTTAACAAAAAGCAAAAATTGTATATTAGCCTTTGGAGATCACTCAGAAAGTGCAACTTGACAGTAGTTTTAAATTTGTTGCTCAGCACAGCAGTTCCTTTATGGTCGAACTGGATAAGTTTGGTACTTTTGTATAATTAGTGTAAGGGAATGTTGCATTTTTACATACTCTTCTTTGTAAAATACCTCTTTGGATCTGAATTTTTTGCGATTTTTCCTTGCAAGAGTTGTAACTATTTTTGTCAATACGTTTCAATTATTGGACTTACTACACAAAATAAACTAATTTAGAGTAAATGTAATCATTTTTTTTTTCTTTATAGACGTTTCCACAATATTCATGAATGGAAAGTTTTAAAATTTACCTAGTCAAAACAAATTCCATTACTATACGATCAACAGATCCATCGTGGTTCAGTACTTTATTAAGTAACAGGATGGTAGAATAGTGTCGAGTTTACACTATTCTGCATTGAAATCAAAGCCAAAAAATGTCAAAAATTAGCTTCTGAGTCGCGAAATGAACTCTCAGTGCAAGACTGAAGAGAGAAAGTGTTCGACTCAGGCAGATACATCGGAATACTAAGATAGGGTCAGGCTTAGAGATCTACACCGATTTGGGTCTTTCTAGACAACATCAAAGGATCAAACTCGACAGTTCTAGCTTAGCATCCCGCAAAGTCCTGGGCTGCATTGAAAAGCAGTTATGAACATGACACAAGACCGAAACTGGTATAGATCTCTTTGCGTAACCCTAGCTTAGTATTCCAATACATTTGCCTAAGCCAAACACCCCCCCCCCCCTTCAGTTTTGCACCGAAACTCATTAGAGTGCATTTGTGACTGTATTGCTAATTTTTTACTTTGATTTCCCCGCAGAATAGAGTGGACCCATCCTATTACTTACTGGAAGTAGGCCGTAGTCAAGTGTTTTTCTTCTTGCCTTTAATTAACGAATATTGTCCTTTTGACATAAATTTTAGGGTTGATGCATAATTTGAAGGCTCTGATTAGTGAAAGCAATATAATTTTCGATTTTTCATTCGCTTAGTTCATTCGGAAAAATAATTAATTATTTATGAACTGAAAATTACTGGATACCAAATCAAGATTCTCTGTATTGCAGGGTATAACTTGAATACAATCGTAGGAAATTTTGTGACATTTTAAATTTAAAATCTTTCTATGGGGATTGTAAAGAAAAGGAAGAACTTGTAAAATACTGGAGTTTCAAAGCATCGTGCAAGGGTGGTTTTGTAAAGACAGCTTGCCAAATTAGATATGAGCGCGCAAAGTCTGTGCGCCAGCTCAAAGTTTTTCGGATGTGAGTGAGAGAAAAATCCCGCGAAATTGCGTGAAAGTTCGGCCAAATGGCCCCAAAATTCGACTTTGGCCATCGATATTTTTATCACGTCTGCGTTTCAAATCAATTTCCGACCGATTAAAAATAACTCCGCTGACCATCATTCTTCTTGGTCTAGGTACAACTTTCAAAATGTTGCAATGGAGGTACGCAATTTTCGACTTTAACAACCGATATTTTTCGACTTTAACAACCGATATTTTGGATAGCCTTTGTAAGATAAACCAATTTTTGACGTATCTAAAATAACTCCACATCGTCACCTTCCGACCAAAGTGCCGCACAAGCGCCATACAGCGTTTCAAAATATTCGCCGCCTTTTCATTTTTTTTTTTTATTACAAATTTTTACATTTTTTTTTTTTTAGAAATCGTTGTTTGAATGTGTTTGAAAATCTCACTGAATTTTATCGGCAGCTCAAAGAAAATGCAGTGAAATTTTCGAAAAGCTTCGTTGAACAATTTCTCCGTAAAAAAATAAAATGGCGGCGGAAATTTTTGAACGTCGCATGCCGCTTGTGGTACTTCGGCCGAAAGGTGACGAAATATTATTTTCCGGTTTACATAGGTGCAACGTAGCACAGTACAGAAGTTCGCTACGAACATCATATTGCCCTTAGGTGCATTCAACCTGACTTGTCACACTCAATTGGACGTATTTATTCTAAAAGGAACTATATGCATAGGATTTGCGTGTAATATAGTTCCTTTTAGCATTAATACGTCTAATTGCCCCTCGAATATTCAGAATATCCGATCTGAACGGCGATTCAGCAAACGGTCATTGATGTGCTTACGCGATGCTTATCACCCAGAGCTTTCAATCGCGAATTTTCCCCACAAAACAACTTGAGAGCGTAGTAAACTGGCGGATTAGCAGCTAGTCAAACACTCGTGAAACGAAACGCACCTCTAAAACGATGGCACGACAAATAGAAAGTGGGTTGTTTTTTTCGGCCCACTTGGCTTGACGATGTCTCTCCATGAACTTTTAGACTCGAGTCTATTATGCTGAACTGAACTCGAGAAGAGATGAGAGCACTAAAAATGGGTCAGTTGCGGTTTTTATAGATACTTGTTTTAATACTTTTTTTTGTATTTAATAGTCGTCCAATAAGGACTTTAGGGTCACAGAGGAAGGAGAGGGGGCGACTCGACACCCTAAGAAAGAAGTAGTGAGTCGGAATTGGGGTGACAGTTTTCGGAAGTGAAAGTTCGCTTTTTGTTAGCTTTCTGGCGGAAAAATCTCAATCCGTTCCCGCACTGGAAAAAAAACACATTGGATCTCGAGTCCAGACTCTTGAAAACATTGACAAGAAAAAATACTCTTGATTCGATCGGATTTTTGCTTAAATTAAAACGAAATCCGCTTAAATTAAGAGGCTTGGTTCTAAGCTTGATTCTGATTGAATCAAAAGTACTTTTTCTTGTCGATGTTTTAAGAGTCTGGACTCTAGATCCAATGTGTTTTTTTTCCAGTGTACCATAAGTTTAAGTGTGTTTTCTGAGACACTGTCTTTAATTTTTTGAGCATTTTCGGGATACGGTCGAATTTTTCATCTTCGTTTCAAATTAAGTTGGTCTCATCTTGATTCCAATAGTTTACAATGGCTGCATTTTTTAATGAAAAAGTTCGCTGTCACGTAAATGTGGAAGAAAATTTTTGGGAAATGATATTGAGGACTTATAAGAAAAAGTATGAAGTCCAACCCAGCCGCAAACACAATATCAAAAGAAATGAGAGCGTTGTTGATACACTTTTAAATCCAGCTCAAGCTCTAGCTTCCAGTGTGAAATATAAACATTCTTATAGGTCAGACGCACGAAAAAAATATAAACCGCGGACTGAACCGAAATATAAATCAACGAACTAAAATAGATAACTAAGTGATAAAAGTAATAGAGACAAAATAAATTACTTTTTATTAGGGATATTAATTTACGCCTTTGTTTTATTTATCTTTGCTTGAGTTCATCGGCGAAGTTTATTTCCATTCATTCAGATTTGGAATGGTTTCATAAACATTTTAGTGATGATGAAGTGTGAACACTTCAGAGTTTACAAACGATTTCCTAGAACTTTTCAGGCTTATAATAACCCACCACTATGATCATAGCGGGTCCGCTGAAAAATCGAGTTGCTCTAACTCAAAAGTTAAATGAAAGTTCAAACTTTGCTCAGGATCGCTCCAGTTTAAGTATAGGGGAAAACCGCGTGACCATCGAATTCGCATGCAACTAGTGACGAAGTTTCCTTCCGGATTTCCATTTTGGAGGTAGTGCCTGATGCAGTTCTTACAGCAGTCTCCCTGATTTTTTTTTTTTACTTTTCACGGAGACTGTTACGGCAACGTTTAGTGGGCGACTCGACTCAAGGATATAGATTTCGATTGTTTTCAAGAGCGGGAAGTATGATTTTATGCATCGAAAAACAGTAATATCTTGCCTAGAAGTGCATTTTAGTAGTTTTTGATGCGCGAATCTTATTATATCTACGTAAAAGTTTGATTAGAACACTTGAAACAGATGCCTTAAATTCGCACTTCGTCTTTTGGCCCATAGTATCCAAGCTGTAAGATCTCCAAAACCAGCATTTGAAGTTTTAATTTGTTGTGTTAAGAGGTGATAGAACCTAGCATAAAAGTTGGAGAGCACGGATGATAGGTGGCAAGGCGTCGCGTCGCGCCATAATGAAGATCAAGGATTATGAAAATGACGGGAAAAAGTACGGCGAAATAGGATACAAATTAGCGTGCTCGTAGGTCGAGAAATTGCCTATCCATGCACAGTGAAGGCAAACAGATGAACGTAGTATGGACACCACGCCGCGCGCCGCTTTTTTGGTGGTATGTAAAACAGGATACAAATCAACGTGCTCCTAGGTCGAGAAATTGCCTACCTATCCACTTTGAAGGCGAGCATGTGAACGTAAAATAAACCATTAAACAACGAATATCAAACTAATGTAAGATAACGTACCTGCGTTCTCGTGACTTCTAATGTCCTTCGGTGAAACGTGTTTTTGAAGATTTAAATAACTAAAGTTCGACTGCTAAAAAGAATCTTAAAATTTTAAGAAAAACTTCAAACAATCCTTGAGCTTTTTTTGGTTTTGAGCATGTCTGAAATTAAATGCTCATCTAGATTCTGAAAACCGGTGACCACACTCTCGTCCACTTCGACATGATGTTGGCAGAAAAACTTTCGAAGGCTGCCGACGACGGCTGTTGGTGTTGGTGTCCCTGCGGTCGTTATTGGTTTTATCGGGTTGGGGGTGGCGCGTGGCTTTCCTTATTCCCATAATCTTCACTATCATTACTGATTACCAAATGCGCCCGAACGAGATCTTCGACTGATAAAGCACTGCTGTTGTCGACAATCCTGATATCGATGCCAACAGATTCAAGCGGCATTGGTGCTTCAGTCAAAGTTTTGCCTCATTCTCGTACATTTTGTTGAACAACAAAACAGCTAACTGGAAATGCTACGTGGGACAGGTCTCTTGAAAACCTGGAAAATCTTATTTTATCGTCTGATTTTTTTTTTCGCTTTGCCTATCAATTTCAATAATCAGCCCGCAAGGCTGCATGGAAAAACGACTCAAGGGGTGGGTCCTAGAGTGGCCTCAATTAGGTGCAGCACCATACTGCTGCGCTAAGAAAGAAGTTCGTATTCGCCTCCAGACATCGCCATAATATTTCCGTCTATGAAAAAACGAATTTACTGAAAAATTTTGAAAATGTATCTCAAATTTTTCAGACATTTTTATTTGCAATTTAATCTAAAATATCTGAAAATTTCAAGAAATTAAATGCAAAGTTTCCCAAAAATATTATTGTTTTAACTGGGGAAATTTGGCAACTCTTGAATGTTCTTACGGCGTTCTTTCTAAGCATAGCATGGCAGAAAAGGTCCTTCTTAGTCCTTTTCTCAGGGAGTTCGATGGCAAAATTTTGGTCAATACGGGAAGTAAATCACATAACAACCCTAGCTCTTCGTCGACAATTTCAAGAGAAAATGCCTGTTAGTTTTCTTGAAGAAATTTCATAAAAAAACGAGTGGTGAATACCAACGTCGCAATCTGAGAAATGCATTTTCCCAGTCTCTCCATTGTTTTCTTCGCTAAATTCACTGCAAACTGTACCAATATCAACACATTTGTGTTGGTTTGGGTTTCACCTCCTATATCAACCAAAAGTAACACAAGAACACAAATATCCTTCCAGAAGAGCTATTTTCGACACGTTATGAGACCACAAAATATACTTCTGAGTGGTGTAGGTTTGACCTGAAAGCTCAGATATTGAAGGAGATATGGGCCCTGAGGTCTCAGGACAGAGCTTCCCAGGTTGTAGAAAAACGTGGTGTATAAGTGTTTTGCAAAAAGTTGAGAAAAGTCTCCTTCTGTAAGATAAGGTCTCTAGTGGTCTCTAAGGATCTGTGACTAGATCCTGTCACATTTGAACGTATTTCTATCAAACGGAATTATGTGCATTATGACGTGAGCCCTGTGTATTCTTATGGTTCTCAGGGCTCATGTCTTAATGCACATAGTTCCGTTTGATAGAAATACGTCCATTTCTAGTTCAGACCCTGCCCAGTGGCCCATTGCCTCGCCAAAGCTGACTCAGCTGCGCGGGTGGCTAATATAGTGTGACGAGTGTGATGTGTCAGCAGAGAGCGGGACACTAGGTTTAGCGCCGCGGTAGGCAGTCGGGAACGATTAGCGAAGCAGCTTTAGTGTCATTGGAGCTGATAAAAAGAATAAGAGCCGGTGATAACAGCTCAAGTGCTTGCATGCAAATTTCTCCCGCCCCCCCCCCCCCCCCCCCCCTACGTCCTCCGGGTCCCCCGCTGTTTTCTACACTTCAACTCCAGCGTCTGATGCCCCTGGTCGTTTAGGCCACCCGCGTAACCGCTCTTGTGCACACATTCGGCACGAGTGCCTCTTTGCTCACTCAGTCTTTCTCGCTCGTCTGTGGCCGTGGCTCGTGTTGTTTGTTGATTGTTTGGTTAGAAAGTGCCCCCGACGGGTAGGCTACCCGCGTGACAATTCGAGTTTCAGCGGGTCTGTGTTGTGTGTGTTGTAGCTCGAAGGATTATAGTGTCCCTTTGGTTAGCTGCTCCGTGCACGAGTTGGTGAGTTGTTACCATCAAAACTCAAAATCCGTCTGACTGTCATTCACTGGAAAGAAAAACATTGGATCTAGAGTCTAGACTCTTAAAAACATTGACAAGAGAGAATACTCTTGATTCAATAGGATTTTTGCTTAAATCAAGAACCAAGCCTCTTAATTTGAGCGGATTTCCTTTTGATTTAAGTAAAATCCTGACTGAATCAAGAGTATTTTTTCTTTTCAATGTTTTCAAGAGTCTGGACTCTAGATTCCATGTGTTTTTTTTCCAGTGAGGTTGCGAGGTTGTGGAATGAAATGTGGGCTTTTTACATGGGTTTCAGTGGAGAAAATTGCTGATTTTCCAGCTCTATCAAGCAATACTGCCTGGAAAAAAGTAGTCCAGAGAGAGTCCAGACTCTTAAAAACATTGACAAGAAAAAATACTATTGATTCAATCCGATTTTCCCTTGAATCGAAGAGCCGAGCCTTTTGATTTAGGCGGGTTTCCTTTTGATTCGAGCAAAAAGTCCGATTGAATCAAGATTATTTTTTCTCGTCAATGTTTTTAAGAGTCTGGACTAGAGATCCTAGCGACTTTTTTTCCAGTGTGACGATCACTGTATATCGCAGAGGTTAGCGTAAGGCTAATTTTCTGCTTACGACTTAAGGTTTGGACAAGCCTAGGAAGGTGGAATTGGGAATTTCTTGTGGTGGACACAGAAGAGAATTTCGTCTAGGGAGGTCAAAGGGGCACAGTAAAGCACTCTCTATGGAGGGTTGGGGAACTACCCCAGCTTTAAGGGTGGTTCTGGGGCCCTTTATACAAATTTTGAAAATTGAGACGGTTCATGAGCAATTTTGAGATGTATTTAGTGAGAACTGTTTTGAAATAAAAGTTCTGTGATAACAGGAGTGTCATGCGCAGATATGTCGCCAAATTCCTTATATTTTCCGAAGGATAGTGTAAGCAGAAATCTGGTGGGGGGAGCCTCATAATCAGTTCTGCCCATGCTAGACCTAGCCTATTACTGAGAGGTAATAGGAGGAGAACATGTAACATTAATGGTTAAATGGTTTAAATATACAGTCGCACTGCACCTATAATCTACTCGGTGAAATCCAAAAATCGCGTTATCTTTACTCGAAGCATTGCAAATGTCCGCCTGTGTCTCTTTGTCATTACCGTCCACAGCAAGGGGATTTGATCCAACGGCGGCAAAGTTTCTGGGTACATGAAATACATTTGGACGTTTTTATGCTAAAAGGAACTATGTGCATAGGTTTTGCGTGCAACATAGTTCCTTTTAGCATAAATACGTTCATTTGATGAATTTTCACAAAATTCCTCGTGATTTTTTCTAACTTTTTAAGGGATACTCTCTAAGAATTTCACTCAAAAGTACTGGGAATTTTTTCTCCTGGGGAAAATAAAATGCGAATGGTAATCTCTTTTTTTTCTTCATTTTTCCCTTTTTTGTCGCACCAAGTGGTTTTAACATTGTGAAATCAAATTTTTGATAGATAAACGATTCTGAGTATACACAATCCGGATAATAGTTTCCCTAGTTCCACAATCGCTGCATATTTTCATTTTTCGAAATGAGCTTTAAGGTTTTTGTTCCAGGTTTATGAGTTTAAAAATTTTTTAGGAAATCGGACAATGCTCCGAAAAAGGTGAAATTATTGATTGTTAAGTCCATGAACTGCATGTGATATTAACACTGGAAAAGAAAAAAGCACATTGGATCTAGAGTTCAGACTCTTGAAAACATTGACAAGAACAAGGACTCTTGATTTAATCAGAATCTAGCTTATATCAAGGACCAAGCCTCTTAATTTAAGCGGATTTTGTTTTGATTCAAGCAAAAATCCGATTGAATCAAGAGTATTTTTTCTTGTCAATGTTTTTAAGAGTCTAGACTCCAGATCCAATGTGTTTTTTTTTTCCCAGTGTACACTGTTTAACATTTGGTTTAGACAACCTCAATGACTGCGAATGAAAAAATTTTCACGTGAAAGATAAAAATTTCCTTCATCTATGTCATCTGCGCGTTAAAATTGTAAAAAATTATTCACTACAAAGCTGCACATCAACTCGTGTGCATTTCAAACTACCAAGTTGAAAACTGAAAGACCTTCAATTGCCTCTAAAGGGTGTTAAACGATCAGCAAATTCAATTTATTTACAAATACGCCTACCACTCCACTAATCGGCGAACCGCGCTCGAAAAAACTCGCTCAACCCGTCGCAGTGTTGCCAATAAAACTTCAGCGAAACCTTTAAGAGCCTCTCAAAAAAAAAATTTTCCCCATCAGTAAGCAGGCGTGAATGATCGATTTTCGATGTTTCCCCATTTGAAACTTCGGTAAAGAATCGATTAATGAGGTGTTCTCAACGAGCACCCTGTTTATTGATCCTTTTCCATAGGTTCAAAAGGTAGATTAATCGATATATCTCAAAACACTTTACGCCCATGCTTTTTCGCCTGTTTTAAAGCTCTACCTAATTGAAAAATGAAGTCCATGTGGATGGATTTAAGCAGAATCCATTCAACGTCATTTTGCAATCACACTGGAAAAAAACCACATTGGATCTAGGGTCCAGACTCTTAAAAACATCGACAAGAAAAAATCCTCTTGATTCAATCAGATTTAAGCTTAAATCAAGAACCGTGCCTCTTAATTTGAGCGGATTTCCTTTTGATTTAAGCTTAAATCTGATTGAATCAAGAGTCCTTATTCTTGTCAATGTTTTCAAGAGTCTGGACTCTAGATCCAATGTGTTTTTTTTTTTTTTTTTTCCAGTGCAAAAACTACGAAATCTGGCTATCTATCAAAGCACCCTTCTGCATAGGGACTCTAACGGCACGTCTCTTGTCTCTTTAATGAGCTAGGAATAGTAGTTCCTCATTGCAAAATGTATTCCTTTTAACTGCTTCAATCTATGCCCAATATCATTCATGTTATATTTTCTTTCGCACGAAAACCAAAAGACATTTTACATCGAAAAGTCAGTTTTTATTATGCACTGGAAAAAAAACTTGAATTTTTCAAGGCGTTCTTTTGTTCAGTGTAGCGATTGAAAATTAAATTACTGAAATTAGATAGTGATTAGATCATCATTGAAATTAGACACTTTAAAATTCAGTTAAATATAGACTGATTCTAATCGAATACGCCCAACTTTAAGAACAGTCCCACACCCTCATGATGTTCAGTAGTCACTGAATAGCGAATTAGGAAGTAAAACTTTTTCTCCGATGGCTTCTGAAACTGGTTTTAAATTTTAAAGCGTCTGAATGAAAAACTATCAAAACTGGCAAGCGCGGGAGCAGTCAGGACCTCACCCCCCTCCCCGCCCGCCTTCGGGAGTGGATCCAATCATCCAAGCAACGGGTATTGCACATGAATAAACGGAGCTTTAAATAATCGCAGCAGACCGTATTGAAATGCCTTTCAAGGCCGCCAGTAAATTCCATCAAAGGTAAACCAACCGGGGAGTTCTGGTTTGAAGAAAGTGTAGCGCTCCCCTATTCCTACTCCCTTCTTTTCCTTGTCGAGTTTGATAGTTACACAAGGTTGCGCTAGACGAGGTTAGAAACAGAATCAAAATACAAGTTTTTTCAGTGAAATTTTACACATACGCGAATAGAATTTATATATTTTAGAGACCATACATTAATAGAAATTTTAAAACTCTTCAAGAATTTAAATTTAAAAATTTCAAATTGCCTAGTCCCCGACGTAAATAGCCTAGATGCTGATCGTCGTTACTAAAACTAACTAACTAACTCCTTTGGAGATAATCGGTCCGATTCATTTTCCGATGACCGATGAAAGATAGAGCGATTGCTATAGCGACCCTAAATTAATTTGAAAAAATTCGCAGAGCAAAGTTCTCACCTAGATATTTATGCGTCAATAATAGGAGAATTTTTTTCTTTCTTTTTTGCTCCAAAAGTTGCTCATCAATATTATAATCAGGAGAAAAGTAGCGTTAGCCTCCGGACTTATCTTTTATCTCTCTTGATTACGTCGCTCAGATTTTTAGTGCAGGGCTGTAAAATAGTTTTACCCATTACTTATCTTTGAAATCCAGTTAAAATTTTTTTTCCACGTTTATAAAAAGGTTTTTGGGACTAAGAATGCCCAGGTGGTTTTCTAAAATTGTTTATTAACAATTTTAATGTATGCATTAGTCGCTTTTACAGCGCACTAGGGCGCTCTGCGACTACTAACCACCAGCGGACCGATTATTGAAACTGATAGATAAAGCGATAGACAAAGACGACAAAAGGATTTGGAGGGATCCTATTGGTGGAAACGGGTTGTTGCAATGGACAAAGGAGGTAGGTAATCGACTAGGTAACGGCAACCCACGAGAAACCCGACAGTTAGTCTATCATTTTTCCCCGTAGTCGATGAGAACCACCCATTTCAACCAATAGAATTGCTTTATACCCCCTATGTCATCTTTGTCTATCGCTTTGTCTATCAGTTTCAATAATCGCCCCGCAGGAATCGCACTGGAATTTGTTTTCGGTGTTTTATTTAGGCTCTATAGGTTCTTTCAAGTACTTTGTGGCTGAACGAATTAACGGAACCTTCCATTCGTTGTAGCTTGTCGGAGGTTTGAAGAAGTAACAATGCGTACGTTTCCACGGTTGACCTTGGCTTCGATTGCAGGTCAAGCGAGTGACTATTGAGCTCGAATCAAATTCCACTTAAACTCTTCCGCAGAACGGAAGTGACGGTCCCGAAATTGCAGGGCTCTCCCAATCAGCGCCCAAGACTTCTACACTAGCCGTCGTGGCCTTCAATTATTTTAAAGGCCTAGGAGGCCTAGTTGTCAGGTGAAGAAAAATTGCCTCTTTTTCACGGAAATAACAGTATTACAATCCCAACTATCCTCCTGGCTGATTTAGGCGCCAGATATAATAGTTTTTGAACCAACCAGAGGTACAGTTGAGTCCGCCAAAAGTTTGGTTGGATCAACCATACCTGAAATCTGGCGTCAAAATTAGCCAGCAGAATAGTTGGGATTGTGACACTTTTTTTCCCATGCTCTTTTTTTTATGGAGTCGTTCCTACATTGATGCACTGTGTTCCTAAAGACAATATATTTCAGAGACCCCTTACTAACCTTCTAAGCAGTGGCGGATCCAGAGTGAGTCAAAAAAAGGGGGGGGGCATTTGTAAGAGTGCTTCCCTCCTTATTAAAACAGCTTTTAACGACAATAAGTAGGACGTATTTCTATCAAACGGACCTAAGCGCCATAGGGTGAGGAAGGTAGAGGGGGGCTTGGATTGGCGGCGGAATCGGGCGTCCGGCTTATTCCGTCTTATACTCGCTATGCTTTTTCCATGGCGCTTAGGTCCGTTTGACAGAACGCGCTATCCGGCATTCTAAATTCCTTCTAAGGAACTCAAATTGGCGCTTAGTTCCGTTTGATAGAAATACGTCCAGTATACACCTGAAAGCTACCATCTCCAATCAAAAAGTGCAGAATTTTTGGCGTTTTCAGATCGTACCGCGCGCACGCCAGGAACTTCGAGGGCCTTATTCAAAAGTTACGCACCACTGGCCATAACTTTAGTTCTAATTATGATATCGATTTGCGGTTTGTGGCGTTCTTCCTCATATCGAGGGGGAAACTTTTTGAGGTACTTTTCAGTTCTTCACCCCCCCAGGGGGAGGGGGGGCGGGGGGCAACTCAAAAATTTCAAATGGCAACCCCCATCATGTGATACATCGTTAGAAAGAGCATGAAAAAAGAAAATTTTTGGCGCAAACCGGAAGTCGATCTGACCCCCCTGTCAAAAGTTAGGGGGGTCCAAAGGTTATTTAGGGGGTCCGTACCTTAATTTTTTAGAGTAGCTTCGGCGGCTCTTGGACATGCCGTTTCTCTTTTCAAAGAGTCCTCGAATACTCCAAGTCTGATACCGAAGTCTTCATATTGCCCCCGGGCCACCACAGCCCCCCCCGTAGGGGGGGATGGGCCTGTTACAATGAAACATTGCATTAAAATGCGAAAAGTCACAGAAGAGCTTCAAACTTAGCATCAAATCCGAGTGGAACTTCTTGCCAATGTTAACGCAAACGCAGCCTGCGACTTTAAAGTGAGTTTCCAAAACTCTTAGCCCCCTGCCCCCCCCCCTCATTTTTGGTTGCAGAGCGGGTAAAAACCGGGAAATTCACTACAAATAATGCCCGAAACTAATGTCCAACTTGAGGAGGACCCTTTAAACGTTGCGATCAGTCGGAGCTTTGAAATACAAGGACTGCCACCCCCTTAAAGTGCGGAAACATCCAAAACAACCCCGCCGCCCCCCTCATTTTTCGTTGCGGAGGGGATAAAAACCGGGAAAATCGCCAGAAATGATGCCCGAAACCACTGTAGAACTTGACGAGAACCCTTGAAACGTTGCGCTCAGTCGGAGAACTGCAACACAGGAACTGCCGCCCACTTTAAGGACGGAAACATCCATAAAACCCCCGCTGCCCCCCTCTTTTTTCTTCGCAGAGCTGGTAAGAACCGGGGCATCATTGCGGGAAATGCGCCAGAAATGATGCCCCCGTTCTTACCAGCTCTGCAAAGAAAAAAGAGGGGGGCAGCGGGGGTTTTATGGATGTTTCCGTCCTTAAAGTGGGTGGCAGTTCCTGTGTTGCAGTTTTCCGACTGAGCGCAACGTTTCAAGGGTTCTCGTCAAGTTCTACAGTAGTTTCGGGCATCATTTCTGGAGATTTTCCCGGTTTTTACCCGCTCCGCAAGAAAAATGAGGGGGGCAGCGGGGGTGTTTTGGATGTTTCCGTACTTTAAGGGGGTGGCAGTCCTTGTATTTCAAAGCTCCGACTGATCGCAACGTTTCAAGGGTCCTCCTCAAGTTGGACATTAGTTTCGGGCATTATTTGTAGTGAATTTCCCGGTTTTTACCCGCTCTGCAACCAAAAATGAGGGGGGGGGGGCAGGGGGCTAAGAGTTTTGGAAACTCACTTTAAAGTCGCAGGCTGCGTTTGCGTTAACATTGGCAAGAAGTTCCACTCGGATTTAATGCTAAGTTTGAAGCTCTTCTGTGACTTTTCGCATTTTAATGCAATGTTTCATTGTAACAGGCCCATCCCCCCCTACGGGGGGGGGCTGTGGTGGCCCGGGGGCAATATGAAGACTTCGGTATCAGACTTGGAGTATTCGAGGACTCTTTGAAAAGAGAAACGGCATGTCCAAGAGCCGCCGAAGCTACTCTAAAAAATTAAGGTACGGACCCCCTAAATAACCTTTGGACCCCCCTAACTTTTGACAGGGGGGTCAGATCGACTTCCGGTTTGCGCCAAAAATTTTCTTTTTTCATGCTCTTTCTAACGATGTATCACATGATGGGGGTTGCCATTTGAAATTTTTGAGTTGCCCCCCGCCCCCCCTCCCCCTGGGGGGGTGAAGAACTGAAAAGTACCTCAAAAAGTTTCCCCCTCGATATGAGGAAGGACGCCACAAACCGCAAATCGATATCATAATTAGAACTAAAGTTATGGCCAGTGGTGCGTAACTTTTGAATAACCCTGTAGGTGCTGTTTGGTTAAGCATTTGCTAGATGGCAGCAAATTTTCGTACTACCACAGATGCTTCACCAATCCTTGGTCAGCCTCTCTCAAAAAATTGGCGCAGGCCTATGCAACTTGGCCGTTTTCTGTTTTTTGTGGTTCATTTATGATGTTCTCTTTTGTTCTAATAGATTTAACAGGGGATTAAGGTAGGATCTTTAAGATGTACCTCGAAACTACCTTGCCTTGTAATCTTTCAAGAGTTAACGAGTAGTCATGGGCATTGAAATCGCCATACCCAAGGTAATTTTAAGGAAAATGCAGGTCACAGACGTTTGTAGGACCACCTAGCTTTAATGTAAAAAAAATTGTGGTTAAGGTTGTTTTTTCATAGATTCTCTCATTCACATCATTATTTCATAAAGAAAGGACAGTAATCTTTCATTGGAGAAATTTATTTGGACTAAACTGTATAAAAGTTATGCAGAGGTACCAATGCAGTATTGCATTAGCATTAAATTAACATAAACCTATATAACATTATTTACATTAAAAAGAGGAAGAGACAGCAGAGATATGGAGGTAAAATTTTGATCGTACAGGCTGCTAGACGTTCTCCGCTTGTGATTCTTCTTGCTTTTCGACTAGAGTTAATCTATCATTTGGTATCTGAACAAAAGTAATCTGGAATAAAAGAAAACACGAAATAAGTATATTGGAAAATACTTCAATCAGGAATGCAAGTGAGAATAGGGCTGTTCTATTGGTTGTCGGTAAGCTACCGAAACAGTTCCTATAAGAAAAAGTTACGAAAAGAGCGCTCTTGCCGATAGCGATCAGAGTTTTCGGAGCTGACGAAAATAAGCTGTTGCCATTTGTACATCTATTTCACGCATCGCTGCGCCAGGCAATCTGATAAACCGACGCAAGGGGCTCCAATGCATTGAGTGTGAGCTCTCAAAAATCCGATAAGGCCGGCTGTTAACGATATCATCGCCACTGTCGGCACTGCCGCCAGTTTCAATAAGAGGATATCGATAGTGTTCCGGCAAGAATTCGTTTGAACACCGCTAAGTGAGAAAGAGAAGGCAACGCGAAAGAATCTCTGAAATTCAAAATTTTATGCAGAAGAAAGAAGTAAAAACACATATGCTATATGTATTTTGCTGAGGAGAGGGCAGGATACCTCCAAGATAAGCACCACCTCATTTGAACTACATTTTGCAATTAGGAACTATAAATTCTAGCCCGGTTTAAAAACAACGTATGTGCCATTAGTTTCCCTATGCACATAAGTGTTTTTTCGGATGAATCAGAATTTATAGGTCCAAATTGCAAAATGTAGTCCATTTGGTTTACTGTCTATAGACCACTGTGAAGGCAAAGAATGTATAAAAAAATCAAGAAAACTTTGTGAGGGATGGCCTTCACTTACCCCAGAGACAGACCCGCTTTCACATATCTTTGCTGAAAATTTTACACAAAAGCAAATCTTATCTTTAATGGAGCGGCTGGTAAGCTATAATTAACCAATATCTCCAAAGTTCACCCTCAAAGTGAAAATCAGAGGGACAGGATAATTATTTCTGCCGAAATATTGTGGAAGAGCAAGCTATTAGAAAACTGAAAGTAAGAATCAATTTAATTGACTATTAGACGTTTTGAAAATGTAAATGAAAAAGTCGAAAGAGATGCGTTTTACAATTTATTCTAAAAGAAAAGGAAATTTCGGAAAAAAGAGAATGGAAATCAAAAGGTTCATCACCAGATGCGAGAGAAGAGATTAAGAAAGTCCAAAATGACAAGGAGCAAGCCGGGAGTTGAGCTGAGTGGCAAGAAACTAAGAAGTCTCATCGGGCCGAGACTCCGGATGAGAAGACTTTACAAACAAATGAGAGATGCTCGAGAGGCAAGTCTCATCATGATAATAAAAAATAATGATTTGATTTGCTCGGATTTAAAATTAAAAAACAAAAAGATTAATATGAAAACATAATAATGATTATCTGATTATCAGACTACGGTTCCAATGAGATGGTTTGGAATAGACCATCGCCACAGTCAAGAAAAACTGCAGAATGTCAGGGGATTTTGAAAATTAAAGAATGTTAGGAGAAAATGTTAATGCTTCCTAGAATCTGTTTGACGCTTTGAACAACTGATTTTTCTTGTCTGTGTTTGGGAGTGAAAGTTTTTTAAGCGTCAGTATATCGTCATATTCCAGGAAAAATTGCCAAACGTTATCGAGGAAGTGAGCGGGAATTCCATTTTCTAAATTTTGTTAGTAACAACCCTGATAACAGTAGTGATGCCAAGTCCTATCCTTTCTCAAAACTTGATCTGATGATCTGTGGAGTTGTTGGAAGTGAACCTTTCTTAATGTATAATAGCCATGAAACATTTTAAAGTTAACTATATTTGTTGCATTAGGTACGTGAAGTTCCAAAGACACTCGTTTTAAACACATGAATGATGAACCCACAAATTTATTATTTGTGCTCCTTCAAAATGCTTAATTAAGTTAAATTTTTCTCACCACTAGAACAGCAAATAGTGCTCCGGCAATGGCTCCCACGAGGACATCACTCCAGTGATGCATGTAGTCTGAAACGCGACTCAAACTAGTAAACCATGCAACTTGCAGTAAACAAACTTGAATGAAAGCTATCGTAACTGGCACATTGTAGCCATTCTCGCTGCTTTTCTGTTTCAGATACACCTTGAACAAAATATATTTTTCTCATTATATGTTGAAGTAAATACAAAATTTCCAACTCTCAGCTGAGCAGAATGCATCAATTACTTGATCTCTCGATGCAAACTATTTTTGTCGAGCTTGATCAAAAAATAGGATTTTGAGCTTTATTCACAAATCTGTCATGGTGTCCTTAAAAACAAATTGCAAGCACTTCAGGTCAATTTCTTGCTGAAGGAGGCCGTAAAGTTACATTATTAACAGGAAATTTTGTACCCTGAACATGGCAGATTAGAATGTTAAATAGCTTTTCTTGACACTTTGTTTTTCTGAACAAAAAATTTCAAATCATCATTGTTCAAGTTCTGATACAGATATTTAGAATTTCTGTGGTCTAAGGTCTCTTCTCCTGCTGACGGTCACACTCGCAGGTACTTAGCATTGCTTATTAAACTTACCGCAACATACACGGCCGAATAAAAGGCGAGAGCTGCGTGTCCAGATGGAAAAGATACACTGAAAAAATGAAAAATAAAGAAATTTTTTTGCATATTATGAAAGTTTTGCCCAATTCAAAGTATGAATGAACCAATGAACAAGCGGTGAAATAAAGTACTGTGATGTAGGTTTCATATTCTAAATTTCTTGTCCTAGAAAATGACAGGTGTCACAACAGTTCTGAGACTAAAGTAAACTATACAGCAAGAAGTTAATGTCTGGATATACTTCCGATCAGCTAGTATTAAGAGTACAGTCTACTTCACTGAATACTGGTTCCGAATCTGTTTATTTTTCAGGAGGGAAAAATGGATATGGTGTAGGGCAGTGTCATGGGCTAGACATTACATATATTTATCTAATGATCAAATTTATAAGTGGTCTAATTCTGTCACAGGTTTGCAGTTGTCTTGCATTGAAACCAATATATTCTACATGCGCAATTTGACTTAAATGAGCTCTGATTTTTCTTGAAGCTGAATTTGTTGATTTGAAAATCAACAAATTTTTTCGTAAAATTTGAGTATTACATCCTTAATTTTAATTAATTTTTAATTTTTGGAATATCGGTTGCATTCATCCTCTTATTTTTGACGATGCACTGATAGATACTGTAACATGACAATTTAATTTGCTATTTCCTCATTCTGAAAAATACTGTACTGATGGATACTGTAACATGACAATTTAATTTGCTATTTTCTCATTCTGAAAAATATGTATCCAGTAATTTGTGTACACCTACCGCGAATTTTTCATCAATTCCCCATCAGCGCCTGTACATTGGTATCTTGTGATGTATCTACCAGCATTTTCACTGAGCGAACAGTCAATGTTAGGCTTACAGACAGCAATGAAATGAGGGCGCAGGCGGCCAATGTTGTTCTTAGCTGTGTCAACTGTTATCTGTGTAAAACCAATACCCATCCAAAAAAGAGCTATCGATCCGTATGACTCCAGAAGAGCAATAGTGAATGCATTTTTATTGAACGTCTCCTGAATCGTTGAGCCCCATGTCAAGTTTGTCAGAACTATCTACGAATGAGAAAAGTGTCTCAATCAATTTTAAGCTTTTAAATTATTGAAAGCAGTCCAGCAATCTATTCTAACAGAGTCTGATTTCAATCGAGGTTGCATATCAGGATTCTGCATTTTAAAAATGAATTCATAGGGATGCTATTATTCAGAAACTTTTTTTATTAATTTTTTTAAAAATTTTGAGATGAAATAAAAAATGTGTCACATTCAGAATCAGATTGAATAGAATTTACATAGCTTGAGATAGCAAAATGACAAAATCTGGTTTTGCTAGTTTTAGTGGCTATTATTACTCTGCAATGTCTCAGATCTCTCAACTTGCGCAGGAGGGAAAGTAACATAAGAAATTAAGGAAAGCATTTGATCTGAGACCTTAAAAACCGAAATATTCAGCTCTTTTTTTCAACCAAGAATTCTGAAGCTTCATTGAAAGACAAAATGTGAGCTCATTAATTTGAGTTTGTAAGGAGTAATCTCCGAAAAGTTTTTAGACTGTTCAATCTCCGAAATTTTAAGTACTGACTTACCACAACATTTGGCAAGAAGAGTGAAGATAAAATTAAGGCAAAATTTGAAACTGTGGAGGGTTTGTAAGGATAGCGGATGTCTTCATTATCACAGTGGAAACCAATTTTTCGTGGTTGCGCAAACACTCCGATCAACAAAACAGTGAACCCCACTGAAAAAAAGTAGGAAAAAGAGAATTTGTTAAGTTTTTTGTTTGGAAATTGTCCAGGAGAAGTTCCTCGATTTTCCGGATCAATTTTTAAATTTGTTAAATTAAGGTGTTTAAAAATGTCGAGTATCTACACTTTGTGTCAAAGAATTTAAGAAAATAATAGAAAAGTTATCTATAATTTTCTGTGCTTTGTTACAAGTAGAAACCAAAATAATCGTTTTTTTATGTTTTGAACTCCCGCAAAATACCTTGGGGTGGGGGTGAGAAAAAGTGAAGTATCTAAAAATAATATTTTTGGCTTTAAAATACAAAAAGCTTTGCAACTACTTTAAAAAAGTAAAGACTTACGCACAAATATACACAAGATGTCAGCAGCTAGGTTGACTTTGTTAATTTTTATGACGAAAGCCATGGTCAGGCAATGGCGGATCACCAATTTTCATCATTGACATTTGTGATTTCCTTCCTATCTTTCAACTCTGGAACAGATAGGGTTAAAAATAAATTAATGATAAAACGTGGATAGTAAAAATGGGAAAAAGTATTGAACCAATTTGATCATGAAAGCTTTTATTAAATGTATTGTAAGAGAGAGTTATGAATAGCAAGTTGATATTAGATACCTATCAGTGAGATAAAAAAAAAAATGAGGAAAAATAACATTGATGGTTTCAATGAAACATTGAGATTCATCATTTCAAGTGTGCATAATTTTGTGCTGATGTTCATTGGGAAAATTACCAAGGTAACTTCTTCTTTAAAAATCTACTAAAATTTTTAATCTTTGTACCTCTACTAGTTAATTGAATATATATTGTGTAAGCTAGATCGGAACCGCGGGGGGGGGGGGGGGTGGTATGAAAAAAAGGAAAAGAAAAGAAAATGGAACTTTCAAACTGTACAACTTCTTTTTGTGTTTTTACACCTTCAACCAAAAACAAGGATTTCTTAATCACCTTCGGAAAGAAAACCAATAATTATCACACTCAAAAATAACTAATACGAGAAGGAGATGCTGTGAAACACTATCAATTTAAATTTCAGGGAATTATCATCGAGTTGGAGATAAAATTACATTAGAAGCTACTTACCCAAATGAAAAAAAAAAAAAGTTTTACTAAAATAAATACTTTGCTAAAATAAATGCTGCGCCTGTGGTAGGAAATTTGCTTCAGCCCCCTCACTGCTTGTTCGCTTTCTGTGAGCAAATTTACCACTAACATCACTTTTTTGAAACAGAAACAAATGACTGAAAAATAAGGTGAAGTGAGGAGGGGACGAGAAAACGGTCGTAAGTCTTACCTGCCCCTCCAATAGAGAATTTGCAAGTGTCTGAAATTTGATGAATTTCGTATTTAAATGGAAACTACCGAGTGAACTGAACACGAGAATACCCTTGGTTCCTGAATTGAACAATTATTGGAGAAGATATGACAAAATAATCTAATCTGCTAAATTGCAAAATGTTTGAATAGGAAATGCCGCCAGATGACGTCACTAGGCGGTGCATTTTCTCACTTTTAAATTTATTTTTATACTATTTCCCATATCAGAAAAAAATTATAAAAAATAATGCGAAACCAGCTCTTTAAGCACTTTCAGATGAAGCAATAAAAAAAATTGCATGCATCGTAGGCTATGATTTTCCATTCTCTCAATTTGGTCAAGGGGTCGGTCACCACCCTAAAGATCATAAGGTGCCCAAGGGGCAGGGTGCAGGGTCTAATGAACCCTGGGACACAATGTACTTGATTACGGACCGCGGATGGTGCAAGAATCAGTTCAATATCAATTACCTGATAGACGAGATCGAAAGAAAATCGACCGCCCGCAAATTGGAGTCAGCATGACAGATAAACAACACTTAACGTGTGAGTAATGCGAGGTCGTGTTTCGGATCACTGGAGCACTGATAAAAGGGCCACGCACCGCAGGCCGAGGCGCCGCCGGCCGCATCGCGCCGACCGGGGGGGGGGGGGGGGGGGGGCTGGTTGGTGGTGGTCAAAGTCAAAAGCCGGGAGATGTGTGCATCTGCCGGGTATGGGGGTCACCCAAAGCATCCTGCGAGCCCCGTCCCTTGGCAGGGTGCAGGGAGCCAATTATGAACATCCTAGAGGAAGGCTTCCCCCTCCAATTAAACCATTAAGCCCTGACACTAAACTAAACCTCAATTATGAACTTATCTCGGCGGCAAGATATTCTCCGCGTTGCCACGCCGCTGGGGTAATTCAAAATGTCAGGGGTGCTGTTGGGGGGGGGGGGGGAGGGAGGTAGGAAGGAAGACAATAGAGAATTTGCAGGTTTCGTAAATTTTGTGAATTTCATCTGTAAAATGGTACTGCTAGGAAAACTGAGTACGAGGATATCCTTGGTTTCAAAATTGGACAAATATTGGAGAGAATATGACTAAATAATCTCATCTGCGGGCCGATTATTGAAACTTATAGACAAAACCATAGACAAAGGCGACAAAAGGGATTTGGAGGGATCCTATTGGTGGAAGCAGATGGTGGCAATGGAAATAGAAGGTAGGTAATGGACTAACTAACGGAAACCCACTGAAGACCCGACAGTTAGTCCATCATTTTCTTCCTTAGTCTATAAGAACCAACCATGTCAACCAATAGGATCGCTCCATATTACCTATGTCTTCTTTGTCTATCGCTTTGTCCATCAGTTTCAATAATCGGTCCGCTGCTAAAATACATGTGTTTAAATGGAAAATGCCGCCGGATGACGTCACAAGGCGGCAAATTTTCTCACTTTTATTGAATCTATTTTTCGACAATTTCCCATGTACGTCGGAAAAAAATAACGAAAAATGCTGCGAACTCAGCTAATAACGCACTCTCAGATGAAGCAATAAAATATTTGTGTGTAAATTCTTCATTAGTTATTTCTATTTCGGAGTTGACCATGTTTTAAGACCGTTTTAGTTGATTTTAGGGTATTTTTAGTTTATTTAGAGATTTCTACATGACCCCAGGAGCGTCATTTGAAGAGGGGCAGGCCAGGTATTTGCCCGGCCTGCTTATTTGAGGGGCTTGGAGGACAAGGCGCATAAGTGCAGTTTTTGAAAAGATTGAGATCTTAATAATTTCAAGTAAAGCTAGTTTTGATGCATTATCTATGAAAAATTCGCTCCCGAATTCCAACTAGAAGCATCAAAAAGTCAGCTTAAACTTTCTCTCCGCCATAAGGATCCATGTAATTTCGAAACTTCAAACACCCATGTATTTTTCGAAATAGTGAAAACTTTACCTTCGCACTTTGTCCTCCAGGCCCCTCATTTGAGGGGCTTGATGTTATAAATCTCTCATCATGACCTCAGCTTGTAATTCGTACGTAAGCTGCCTGAGCTAACCATCTCCCCCTCAGCCTTGTACCGATACTCATTAGAGCTCAAAAATTTTGACTCCACTTGAAATTTTTGGCTTTGTTTCCCCCGCAAAATGGTGTGGATCCAGCACTATTTCACCACCTTGTTACTTACATTTCAGGCCATTTTTTAGTGTTTTTTCTCAGGTTTTCCCTTGCCCACCGAATATATCCTTGGAATTTCATGCAAAAATATTATAACTCTCTTTGAAAAAATGAAATGAGAAAAGACATTTCGAAACATGGTAATGGAGAAACCGAATATTGAAGTTTCACCTTCGACCTTCCAGTTTGGGAAAAGACTTCTCCAAAACCCATTTGACAACAGAGAAGGCTGGATATGGGTCCTGAGGATAAAGCACTGAGTGCTGACCAATAATAGCCCTCTTTATTTTGACTGTGTGAATGGATCAGTTGATGCGTGTACATGCAAACACCCTTTCAGTCAGATGAGTCTCAGTCCACTAGAACATGACTAAGTCAACCTTCACTTTCAAACACGGATTGAGGTGGGCAACCATTCTGAAACCTCCTAATGAACCCAACCTCTACTTTCCAACAGTTGGTAGACTTTTGAATGATGCTTGACTGGAAGTACAAAAGGAAGATTTGGTCATTATCCTAGCAATACAAGAACCAAAAAAAAAAAAAAAAAAAAAAAACAGGCAGGAGGAGGAAAGGTCTTAGATTTACAACCGCAAAAACAGAATTTAAGAAACTTCATCACAATGTTTCGAAATATCAGTAATAATACTTCTTTTATTCACTTCTTTTCATAATTCTTGAGAAGATGTTGCAGGTCTATTTCTTCACAGGTTCTTACACCTTCTTTTTGGTGGTGTATAATTCTTAGAATAGTGCATATAAATTCCAATACATAAAATTTTACTTCATCATAATGACTTGTTGAAACGTTCCCTTTCATCCACATCAGGGAATCTAAAATTTTTATAGATTTAATATTCTCAGTACAGTGTCAGGCTTAGGATATAAAATAGGTGATTAAAATTGAGATTGAAAAAGAAATAGGTACAAAGTTATAACACTGATAAATTTATTCATATTCATTGATAATTATGGAAAGAAACAAATAAAATATATAAAAAACTTAAAAGTTAATATAATTTAATTGATTGAATGAACATCCAATGATCTAGAATAAATTAATAAAATAAAATGTGTGAAAAATTTACATACAAAACATGACGAATATAAAATCTAACAGAACAACAAATAAAACTAGGAAAACAGGCTAAGAGGAGGCAGGGAAGGGGAGACAAATAACAAGGGGACCAAAAAAGTGAAGAGAGAGAGAAAAAAAAATCAGCCTTTTAGGCAAGACAAAAGTTCAGAAAAATCATTTGGAACTTCAATGGATTCTAGATTAAAAGACCTTGAATGAACAGTGAACCAGAAACAGAGCTTCCTGAGCGAATCCATTTGATTCTGTTTTTAGAACACAATTTAAAATAATGGCATTTGGCAAACCAAGCAGTTTGCCAATCTTGAATGACCTTGTCTGCTTATAGCAAATGAAATCATCCCATTCAACAGCTGTTGCTTAAAAAATGACTTCAACTCAAGGCGTGCATTTCTGAGCTCAAAATAATTATTATGTGTACCTATTTGGAATGGAACCCTGCACAAAAAATGTTTTGAATTCGATTTTTCTACATACATTTAAAGCTGCATTGAAATGAATGAAAAGCTATTGTCAAAATTCAGAATGCTTAGATAACTATAAATTCACTATACTTTTTGAATTAGAGGATAGAATACTAGCGCACCACAAAAAGATGCTTTCATTAAACTAAAAATCGCATCAAATAGTAATGGTAACTCGTTTAAAAAAATTAGCTGTCTATGGAAAGTCTTAGTTTAGTGATAGATAAAGTATGATGACTTTAAAACTATTGAAGAATGCATAAAAAAACGTCCAGGCTCTATATCAGTATGAGGAGCAAATTATTTTTAAAACACTTACTCATAAAATTCTGGAGATGCTTCACCTAAATACCCTATGATGATTGTCGAAACTAATTAAACTAATTGAGATTTTGAACCGGATAAAATCTTCTCCAGAAGTTGGATGAGCGACTTACAGTTAAAATTTTTAGGAAAAATGTGAATGAGTATTGTATAAAAATAGTACCATACAACATGAAAGTCACTTAGGTCACTAGGAATTCAGGCACAAGCTAAAACTGGTTAGTAATATTGAAAAACTGGAATGCTTCGATGTAATTCGTAACATTTGCACTTAAAACTTAAAATCAGCGTAAAGACTCAAGGCAAGAGAGGGGAGAATGAGAAACATAAGCGGAACAAGAATCGATTGATGGGAATAATACACTCTAAGTTGATAATGATAATTTAAATAACTCTTCTTCCGGCCAAAATTGTTTCAATATGCTAAACAAGCAGTCTAATTTTCCTGGGCTGCATGGACAAATACACCTTCAGATCAGGCTGCTGCATTTGGAAATGAGTGACCCTAGCCAAACTTGTCGCAGCTCTGATTTCTCTTGCATCCTTGCTTCTCATCAAAAACCCTCATGATGTCTAAAAAATTAGCAGGGGGTTCTGAAAATTTAACTTATCAGCTAAATGAATCTTAAAATTTTAGGTTATGGATAGACTGTAGTACAGGATAAAAAGTAACAATAGAGAAATCAACAACCAACAAGCTATTAATATATATAAAATGACTGTGAGGCTCAAAGAAAAAGAGCACTGTTAATGGAATGAGTCGAGTGGAAAGGAGTCGAATTTCTTTTATCTTATAAAAAAACGTCATATTTGCCATCCCCACACAGAATGGTGATTCCATAATTAATATCCAACCGCTGCTAAAAACAAGAAAGGTTTCATTCAAATTCCATAGGATTGATCAATAATTCTGCATGAAAAATAGACATGCGTTAATGCATAGATCTATGGGAGAAACGACAACAAACGAGACAAGAGAGGTCCCTAGTGGGACAAAAAAAACTCTACGAAATGCGATGTATAAGGAAAAGAAGATTTACCTGAGGTGAATGAAGCCAGAAAGTTTCATCCTCAATTATGAAAATTATTCACTATGTTTGCCTCGCATGTAAATATTTAATTTTTCTGTTTTCGCCTACCTATCAATAAAACTTAAAGCCTGCCGAAATAATAGACTAGTAATTTATGTTTTTCGAGATCATCCAAAATTTCTCTTGTATTTTGTATTGGAACCCTGCAAAGAGTAAAATTCTCGATCGAAGCTTTTTTGGACAAAGTTGCATTTAGACTAGGCAAAATTAATTACCAATCAGTTCAATTGTTTTTCTGTATAATTAAAGGTCTCGTTGTCAGTGTATGAAGTTTGTCAGTGAGATATTCGAAAAAGTCACAACATTGATTATTTCCAGTTGAATGAATTAAGTACAGCTTGTACAAATTGAATTGTCAAAATCGGTTCAAACCTCATTCAAGCCATGGCACAATAAGAGGATTGCGCATGGAATACCAAGAAATTCTGCATCAGCCGAATTTTGAGATTTTTTGATATGATGTTCCTTACAATCTCCTGAGTCTGATGAAATTTGAAAATCGAAATTTCCAGGTGATGATTTAGAGGAAGTTCAAAAGTGCATTTGATTGCAGTTTAAAGTGTGTTCATTTGGAGAAGTGGTTAAGTCGAAGATGCGAAGCCTTTTGTTTTTAACTGACGCGCCGACTAATTTCTGTGGCCAGTGCAAGGCGAGGAGAAAGGAATCCCTCAATCACCTACATTTAATGATGATTAATTATTTTAAACTTGATAGTGCGAGTAAAACTGCCAAGAACGTTCTTTTCAGACCAGTATTTCTCGAAAATAGGCAAAAAGAAGTTCTATTGTAAAGGCTCATCTTACTTAGGAGATTGCAAGGAACATCTAATCATATAGTAGAAATCTAAATTTAGCTGGCACTGAATTTCCTGGTATTCCATGCGTTGTCTTTTTATAATTAAACCCATTTTTCTCATACTTAGGAAAGTTTTGCTATTAACTTCATACATTAGATCCTTCAATCCAGCAAACTGATCAACTAAAAACCTTGTTATTGCAAATTGGTGAACAACTCAATTCATTGAGCCTGAACAATTTGAGCTCACCCGCTTTCTTTGCAATTCACAGTCTTAGAGCCTTTATCACATTTTACAGGACTTGAAAATTCTGGAGGGTATTAACATCACAGGGTATGATCTTCCTTCAAAGAAAGTAACTCTTTACATCCTAAGGTTCTGTTCCAAGCCGATGTGGAGTGCGAATACCGAAAGTTCTATAAGTCGTATCTGAAACACAACACAGTGCATTTAAACGCAAAAAGTTGTATCCTAATTGAATGTGCCACTAGGAGCCTATTGCTTGGAAAGCTCGCTTGAATGGTGTGAATTCCTCCCGGATGCATTGATGAAGTGAGAATATGAGAGACATGGAAGATGATGCTTATACCAGCCAATAAATAAAACCATGAGAAGCACGAAACGAAAATGACCTCTACATAAAATTCACTTCTGTGCTATAAACTTGCACTAGGTGGATTATCTTAATTATGAAACCAAAAGTGACATCAATACCGTTTACATACGTAGCCTTTGTAATGTGAAACGTACAAACAAAATACAGATAGCAAAAACAAAAGCATTGAATACCAAATAAATCCACATACCAACGGCGAAACTGCAGGAAGGCATGACTCGTTCGCGGTGTTTTAACACCTCTGCCTCCATTTTGTTTTATCAATGAAGAACAAACGAATGCTATTGCTTGAAATTTTTGCATAGTACAAAGGCTGTCCCACAATGACTCTTATTGGTGCTGTAACTCAAAAACTAATCAACGGATTGAGCTGATCTTGGGCTCATTCGACAGATAAAGTCAAAAGGAAGCAATTGCGCTAAAGATCCCTTTGTTAGGATGATAATTGAACAAGTTATGACACTTTAAAAACAGGTTGTGAGAAAATACCCTACCGTTTTTTTCAACTTGTTTCTTTTCGTTTTACATATCAAACTTTGCCGGTGATCTTTCCCCAACGAAAACAACTTGGCGACAAATGCTAATTGCTTTTTTTGATTCCGAGGGCATTGTTTATCAGCACTTCGTAACCGATAAAACCACGGTGGACAGCGATTATTATGGCAAAGTCCTGACGGATTTTCGAAAGCACATCTCGCGAATATGTCCGCGATTGAAAGCAACCTGGATGCTCCGTCAGGACAGCGCGCGTTCTCACACCTCGAGCGCCAACGGCAATTTTATGTTAAAGAATAGAGTTGAGACCCTCAGGCACCCGCCGTACAGCCCCGATCTTGCTCCATGCAACTTTGGGTTGTTCCCGTAATTAAAGAAATGAAAGCTCTCCGCAGCAAGCAATTTGAATCAAAGGACACGATCAAGAACGAACTCTACGCATTCTTCAAACGCATCCCCAAAGAAGATTTCTAGAAGACAATCTTGACAAAATGGAAGTAGCAGATGGAAAAATGTATTCAAATTGAAGGTAAATACTTTGAGAAAGAAAGAGAAGTACTTGAAGACCCAGAGGAAAGCGAAAATGAAGATTGAACTTTGAATTTGTTGAAAATAATTTTTTATTTAAAAAACGGTAGGGTGTTTTCTTCAACCTGTTTTTAAACTGTCATAACTTTGTCAATTTTCATCCAAATAAAGTGATCTTTGATTGCTTTCTTTTGACTTTATCTTTCGAATAAGCTCAGTATCAGCTCAATTCATTGATTAGTTTTTGAGGTAAAGCGCCAGCCCAGGTCATTATGGGACAACCTTGGTAATATTCTTAACGCAGAGAGGAAGATCAGGGAAGTTTTCAAGGAATGATGTTGATTATTTTTTGGGTCTGCAGCATAACAAACCGTGATATAGAATATGCATTCCTGCAATGTCGCTGTCAACATGATGCTTCACCAAATTGGAATAAGTTTTATGAGAGGAACTGAATTGATATCCAGAACCAAACAAAATAATGTAACAGATCATAACCAATACTATCACACATCAATTTCACTGAGATTGCCTTAAACAAAAAAGTCAAATTTTCCTGCGAAAATAATTGATGTTTCGTAACATCAGCTGTTGGGTATCCAGACACTCGACTCAAGCCAGTATCAATAGTTTGCCATAATCATTTTGCAGGATTGATTGTGGGAAATTCTCGTTTTCAAAATTTTTTTCTGAAGCAGGATCAAAAGGGCAAATATTGTACGTACAATGAGATGAGTGAATGAATAAATGGACGATACAATGGAAACTAGAAACGTAACATTCAAAATGCAAAAAGCCTTTTAAGATATTTTCAGTAGGTGACACCACTCTAAACCTGCTTTTTGACAAAATGTCATGATTTAGATGAGTCATGTATGACGAGACAACATAATTGAGATTCTCTGAAATTCTAAGATTTTCCTTTGAATTTCTCTAACTTGGAGACACTTAGAAATTGCCTTCAGAACGAAGATGTTAATGCAAATACTAGACTCTTCGGGAAATTTTAATGTGCCTCTTACAATTTTGGCCTGATATCTGTCATTGCTGTTCCGGTTGGGAGCTAAAAAATGAACAATTAAAGTCTAAAATATTTGCTCTTCGTGCAACTCATTAGATAACCTTCAGATTTCAGGTTAATCTTAAGATGAGAAACTGTGAATAATAATGGCCAAAAAATATAGACGAAAAGTTTACAGTAGGTTTACAGAGTAAAGTTAAATATTTTAAGAAAATGAAGGATAAAAAACATTAAAGCAATATCGATGGAGTGTATCCACATTAATTATGATAGGTAATAATTTTTCAATCACACACTCAGACAACATAAATTTTAGTCTAAAGTTTTTGAAAAGTAGATCATTTCCACAGACACAACATAATTATAATTTTACGCATGTATGCTAAAAAGAATTATGTTGCACAAAAATCCTAGGCATATAGTTCTTTTCAGCATAAATAAATTCAATCGAGGAGAGTTGAATGATTTCCATGAGCAGTTGATGAAGGATTACAAGTACACTTTCCCACTCAGACTCACACCAAGTCTGCCATTTTAGAGGCTAGGTGGCCACAGAATTTTTGAGTTGAAATTTCCTGACTTTTCCATGTTTTCCTTGACCAAATTGGAGAAATTGCACTGATGCAAGGCGATAAATAATAATTTTAAGGTTTTATGATCCAGCTAACTTACAAGCTGAGGTAGCGCATAAAAATTTGTAACTGCCGTGATCGCAATTTTCTTCGAGCTTTGACTTTTTCGGATTTTCCTAGGCCCAATTTATTCTCCTGCCTTTCCAAGGTTTTCCCTAACTGTGGCCACCCAGTAAAAGAATACTGACAGTGAGACTGCACAAACATGTATCTTAAAATCAGTTGCAATGTTTCAAAATCTTCGCTTTGATTTCATTTTTTAAAAGGAGAACAAACCAGAGTCATGACTTGAAATTTTCACAGGATATTCTTCATACAAAGTAGAAAAATCACCTCAGTCTTCAAGAAACGACGTGGGGTAGTTTTATATCGAGAGAACAAAGTATGACGGGCAGTCTGCAACGTCAGAAACTGAGATAACTGATTCTGCAGTTTCACCATCGACACATAACATCCAGAATAGAGCTTTTGCATCCTTTAGCATTCGTTTTCTTTTTAGAAGTAGACAGTAAACAAGGTCCTTCGCAAAATTCTAGGCCATTGTTAGAATAGAGCAAGGTATATTAAGATCCGAAAAACTAGAAATTGAAAATTCTAAGTTCTTCAACTCCGGTGATTTTACTAGTGAGAAAACATAATCGCCAAAATTTTATCCCTGCATGGAAGACTTATCATCAATTGTTTCTCCCAGAAAACTAACCTCGACCTAGTTAAATTCAGAATGCCTGTTACAAGCAAACCTTATATTTGCCGCTGTTTGAATGGTCATGACGTAACAATGTAAAGTATTGGTTAAAACAATGGTACAAAAATTGCAGGTACATTGTTTTTTCTCTAATAACCTCAATAATTAAGATATTTAATGTTCTGCAGCAGCAGATGAGCTATTTTTGATTCACCTCACTCACAGACTTAGTTTTCACCTATAAATTTTGAAATTTCTAATGGATGACTCTGGCTATGATTAAAATTATGTCAGTCGCCAGGTGTAAAAGCTCTATGGACTAAAACATTTACACAAAATGTTGAATGATACCCAGGTTAAAACCAAATAGTGTATTTTCTGAAGAAAATTCACTAAAAGCACCAATTGAGAAAAAATTTCTGACAGCTGAGAAGATGAATAAAGACACTTTAAAAGATAAAGTTCCCACTGTTAGTAGATCAAAAGTGATTCAAGTGCAACAAAATTGGCAGTTGGAAGCAATCACCCAAGTGATGAGGGCAAGTCTTGGGAAAACCGATCTGAAAATGTTGCAGGACATGAACATTTTTCTCACAATAAAATTATATTTATGATTGCTTTAAATACTGGCCACACAGTTTTCCTCGTAAATGACAAATTGACTAAAACGTAGATACACTTATCTGGCTCTATATGATGGATTCATTAAAATAAATCTCATGATATTTGAGCAGTGAGTATTTATGATACAGAAAACTGATTTACATGCATAAAATAAAATGATGCATGTTCTTATTGCGCCTTACAGTCTAAATGCAGGGAAAAGTTTACACTAGGAAAAATGTTAGTAGCTAAACATGATAAAAAATGAATGGTTCCTGCCGTTGATAGGAAAATATTGTGTGCGCACATAATTTTAATCACAAATGTAATGATACAAGAAAGCGTAAAATCTACAGAGAGTGAATGCATCATAAATCCGACAAAAAAAAGTAGGCAACTCCAGTGTACATTTCATGAGCAGATCTCGGTCCAAAAATTTGAAAGACAGAAATGATAATCTTCTCGCAACTTGGCAAGATAACAGTAAAAACAACAAATTCCTAGAAAAATTTGCCCTTAAGTCGAACTCAATGAAATTAAACCGAGAATAAGACTTGTATAATAACAAAAATTCATTGTAAGTTGGACCAGCATGACAAATGCATGTTTACATTTACATTAAAACCTAGATACCACTACCTAAATTTGAATGTGCTGCATAAATACAATGAAAATTGAGTAAAATGTAAATGTAAACATGGAAATATGCTTCTTAATGAGCTGATTAGCAAGTTAGATTCATTAGAGGGTTATCAAACATAGAGGTTTAGCCAATAACAGCAATCGTTGCCTATCCTCAGATCCTACTCAAATTTTTGGTTGTTGTTCCTTGTCATATGACACGCCTATTTCTGAAGATTTCAACTCAAAAAGAATTTACAAAGCAGCAATACCATGTTATAATCTTCAAAATGGCATAGCTTGCAGAGAAATGGAAGTATCAAGTTGCCATTTGCGCTAAAATTTGTCTAAAAATTGTTCAATATTTGAGTGCTCCCAAAATTGGACCTTACCTTTTTTTTAAAGGAAAAAAATTTCTCGAGACTGAAACCTTCAGAAAAGGGGAGACAATGAACAAAAATTTTGGGAGAGATTGACGATAAGCGAAAACTGCTATTTCTGGACCTCTTAATTAAAGTTGAAGCACAGAAGTAAATTTTTCCCCTGTTAAATAAAAGACACTTCTCGCTTTTACACTGATTAAATTTTCCACTCATTGCAAGAGGAAACCTAGTGTCTCAAGCTTGTAATAACGTTAACATTTAGCTTGGGAACAGTGTTCAAACTTCACCAGGCACAAGCCTAGGATGGGGCGAAAAATTTAACTTCAGCATCGAAACATGAGGAATACTAGCAAAAAATGACATCTGGAACTGAGAATGCAGCTGCTTTCTGTTCTATCTTGCTAAGAAAAGATATGGTATGTATGAACGATCAGGATTTGCTAAATCTACAAAATGAATTATCTGAAAAACTTGCGACTTCTTTTCCTTGAATTTCTTGGAGAATTTTTTCTATTTTTAATCTAGCATAGCTGAAAATTTCAAACAAGAATACACTGTTTTTTATTGGTAAAGCAAAACAATGCATGTTTACAAATTCGAAGCCCTTTAATTTCAAATTGACGAGAATGCACTGTATGGGATCTTCCCTCCTCATATGATTACATGCTTAATGATAGTCATGCCAAAAATCCTTCAAAATAATAAGCTAACCAGATAATATGCCTTCCGATATTTAGGGGTATAGTTAGAACACTGCTTGAAAGTCTTCCACTATGTTAGAAAAGTTCTCAAATCTCATCAAGCTTGTTTTCTGGGCTGCCCTCGGAATGAGGCAAATAAAGCCCAGAATGATATCAATTATCATGAAAGCGATAAACCAACTTAAATGTAAATCGTAATACTGAAAGCTGAATGGCAGAAATGTGTTTCATCATAGAGAAAAAGAAAGGAAAGGGGGCTTACGGAGAAGAAGCAATACCTGTTGCGCTCCTGTCCATTTCATTGTTTGATTTAAAATTTAGATCCACTTCTGAGGGGTCACTTGGATGGAACCTCTTCTTGGGAACAAACAAATCCGACACAAAGTACGACTGCACAAATCAGAAATCACAGGATTAGCATTATTGAACACAAAAATGGATGTAATGTATGTAATGTAAAAATGAGACTTTGAAACCAGGGCTTAAATTCAGTACTGCCTTCATAGGAACAAACATGTTAACAGTTCACGGCACAGCGGAAGCTTATGAGCTATTCAAAGGTTCATCCAATGGATCAGTTGCGCTGATCACAGAGGCATTTTTGATGTTCTTGCAGATTAACTAAAAATAATAAGATTCGTCCCATTAGCAACTCTATGTTTAATATTAACTGGGATAACAACATGTATTGTTATAGCAACAAGTAATTTAAAATCATCCATTGACTGCCTTTCTAGGCCCTAACTTTATGTGTAGAGGCATCAGAGAAGTCTGACAGATTTTCGGGATCCAACATTTCTCCTCTAACGTCTCTTCCTCTTATATCAAAGAGTCTGATTTCCTCAAAATTTGCATCAAAATGTTTTCAATTCCCAATCATTTCTGAAAAAAATTTCTAAATTCCTCACAATTGTTTTGCTAAATTTTCAGAGGCCCCTGGAGATGATGATCACTAATTATTGGAAATTTTTACAAATCGCTTGCCTTTCCTAATTTTTACTGCAAATTGGAAAGTACCTAAACTTGCGTGTTAGCTATAATATGTTCTGTTTACTTTACCGTCAGAAGGGCAGCGAGAGTGCCTATGCATCCTCCAGCGATGACATCACTAAAATGATGCTTGTAGTCCGAAACTCTGGATAAGGCTGTTCCCCAGGCCATCATTATGACGACAAACTGAGCAAAATGTTTCCATAAGCGGCATTTGTTCCACGGCACTCTTGCTTGAAGATAGATCTGTGAATATCAGCATAGATATCAGACATGTTTAAGAAAAAAAACGGTTTCCAAAATTGAATGCTCTCTCAACGATTTGCAGATCATGTTCAACTAAACAACTTTTTCACAAGAGAGTTGGTGATTTCGCCAATGGGCGTTTAAAATTCAGTCAAAAACTGTACATTTTTGTTTGTTTTTGACTTCTAAAATTATTTATTCTATTATATATTTACTTTAGTCTTTGGTTGAAAAGTTTTGCCTCAAGACAGTAAATTTTGAGGTTTTCCTAATATTTGACGATATTATGAAGCTAGCAGCTTTAAATCTCTCAATAAACAAGGTAAATTAAATGCAGAGTAGTTCAAAAACTAACATCATTTGATCAAATGTGGAGAGATACTTTATAGAAACTTACCGCTAGGTAAACCATAGTGTAGAATGAGAATGAGGAATGACCAGAGGGAAAAGACAACCTGTAACAAAAAAGAGAACAAACAAATTACATTCTGAATTTTGCTCATAAAGTTACTGAAAGAAATTCTAATATAACATTCTTATGCTTTTTTTCTGGCATAACATGATATAGAAAATAGATTTAAAAATGAGAGAGTAAGTTGATTCTGACAGTATCTGTATGGTAGATTTCTCAGTCAATGAACAGTGTTTCCTACTAGAATGCTTCTACCCATTTGTTCCTATATTTTTACCGAACTCCTGATACTTCTTTTGATATTTGTACCGTTCAAGGATTGATAACCTCTTCATGCAAAGACTATCCAGAAGTTTTATTTATTACATGATATTTATCTCCTTTCTAACACTTCCATCCCCATTGAAAACTTACAATTTAGACTTTAGTTTTCTCCCGTTACAAACAGGCATAATTAGAATATTAGAGTCAAACTACCTATTGCTTCCATAAATTGATAGCAAGTTTTATTTTTATTCACATACAACTTTTGGATTAGGTGACTTCAAGACAGCAACGCAGAAAGCCATTAGCCTTCCTTTTTGTCAAATTGACCTTCCTATTTTAGGTACCCTTTTTTCTATATAATTTCAAAGTGATGACCTTTACATGCACTCATTGTACAAACTGCTGCAATTTCAGGGAAAATATGCAATTTTCATCTTGATTTGTGGAAAATACCCAATTTCTACACTAATTGAGATGACCTCCCATTATTAAAAAATTATTAGTTAGATAATATCAGGGCCTTCCCATTTTTACTCGCTGGGGAACATTGAAAATCAGTTGCAGGTCTCAGTTTAACACTTTTTTCCAATTCAATTTACCGGATTGAGAATTTTTTCTAGATGGACAGTGCCTAATGAGAACATTCTTTTTGAATTTTTGTGAAAAGTAATACAAATAGGACAAAATTCAACCTATTGCCTGGATGCCTGAGAACTAATTTTTACACATTTTCTTGAAAAGAAGGGTGTGTATTCCCAGAATTTTTCCATGACAAGTTGGACAAGCCTCTTGGTACAGGAATGTTTAACGAAACTCCTCTTTGAAAAATATAACAGTGAAATCTTTTAATTCGTTGAGTACACCAAAAACGAACAAAAATATTGTTAACTTACCAATTTTTCCAGCAATTCTTAATCAATGGACGTCCACAAAATGTTACAATGTTTAATTAAAAATTATTTGAGCAATTACTAAAAACATGGTAAAAATTCTGTGAATTCTGTTGATCAATGGTTACTGGAAATATTCGTAACTTTACCTTTTTTTTTTTCAGTGTACCACCTTAACCCTTAGTGGTCAGAATTAATTGTCCGTTTGCCCCCCCCCCCCCCCCCCCCGGTCATAATTAATCTTGGCTTATTTACTGGGAGGTTGTGTTTTATTAAGCGGATCGACTCGGGCCTGGTATACGACTCCAAAGCTCGCTAAACTTCATATCCAGTCAGGCCGGACTTCCGAACAGAACATGACAAAAATTTTGTCCAGTCTTGCCCATCAGTCGACCACAAAGAGTAAAACATCTATTATGCAGAGAAATATTCACAAAATGAATTGATGAGTAAACAGAGTCTTACTTTGAGTCACGTATCAACTTAAGGTCTGAACCGCGACAGCTGAAATTCTCGATGTAACCAGGTTGGTTGGAGGGATATGAGCAGGTGATGTTTGGATTGCACACAGCAAAGAAGTGAGGCCTCAAACGCCCTATAGAATACTTTCCGATGTCTGTTGTTAGTTGAGAAGCTGCTGCCCCGAAACCAAAAGCCCCGATTGCTTTGTAGCTATTCCATATCCATACTTGGATCTTACGCCCAAGAAGATTCCGGGCTCTAAAACCTTCCGCATGCCGATAGAGTGAATATTCAGTGATCAACATCTAAACAAAAACAAGAGGAGATGAGGAGCAAAGGATAAGTGAGTTCCGTTGGAAGATTTAAGATTTTTGAACTTTACTAGAATTTCTCAAAATTGTTTTCACTGTGAGCTCTGTAACTTCAAGAAATTTTAAGAAGCGCAGCCCTGAACAAATGAGAGGCTTGGAGGACAAGGCGCATTTAAGTGCAGTTTTTGAAAAGATCGAGATAGTGATGATTTCAAGTGAAACTAGTCTCAATGCATATTTTGGAAAAAATTCACTCCCAAATTCCAATTTTTAAGCTTTAAAAAATTAAGTTACAACTTTCTTTCTGCAATGAAAATCCATGTAATTTCGAAACGTCAAACACGTATAATTTCTCGAAATAGCAAAAACTGCACTTATGCGCCTTGTCCTCCAAGCCCCTCAAATTTGGTTGAGCCACGAACAAGAATGTCATTTTTTGTGTCTGATATTTAGACATTGTCTCTGGAAAAATCTGTAAACACGGCTTCATTACTGAACTGATGTATTCAAAATTCCCATTCATGAATTCCTAAAAAGAAAAAAACAATAATGGCTGTGCATAATTTGTAACTCATTCAATACTGTGCAAAACAATACTAATTTATTCACTAAAACCACACTAATTTCTTCAAACTTCATTCATCCTCAATTTATAAGTTATCAGTCATTGTTTCACTTTAAAAAATGCAATTTTTCATTCAAGTTAATTGGCATGGTGTATCTTTTCATTTCATTCTAAATGAAGCATACTTCAGGCATACGATGGGAAAACGTGTTTTATCACCTCTTTGATCCTGTATACTTTGTGGTGGCACAGTGACTGAAAAAGCTTAATTTCTTTGAGGTTAAAAGATTTAATAATAATCACTAACTTTCAAAGGGATTTTCTGATGATTTGATATGTCTTTTAATATTACTTCAGTTTATTTTGTCTTGACCTTAACGCAGCCGTTCATAAAATACGAGACCCTAAATTTCAGATTTTTGGACCCTTCCCCTCTCTCCTCATAAAACTTTCGTGGCTTAGATCTTCATCCTTCAACTTGCAACAAAAAAAAAAAATGGTGTCATAATCTCTGGTCATTTGCCACTCATTTAGATAAGGCAATTTTTACATAGGATTTCCGCTATCCATTCATGACTAAACTTTTCCCAGTATCAATCATGTGTACTCCTCAACATTACTTCCAGGTGAAGACAAAAATAGAAATATGACGAAGATAAAAAAAGGTATTAGTCGAGAGAAGACCCCTACTCATGATGGTATGAGTGGAAGATAAAAATATTTAACTACCGCAGTATATAAATACAAATTTCAAAAACTTCAAGTACCCACTTCCTGTTGAGTATTGTACTAAATAGCAATGCCAAATGGGAGGGAAAGATAATCTTTCATTGATCATTCTTAAAAAAATATCTCCTCCCTAATAACAAGTCTAAACAACCTAAATGATCTTTGATTAACTCTGACATTAGAGTTGTTACACTGAATTTTAGAGAAGCGTGGATATTCAGGCAACAATGTAAAAACGAAATTGTAGAAGGTGTGTCTATCACAAATCATAATTAATCAGCAAGGATTTGTGAGAAAGGTTGAGAAGTGTGGCACTTTGAAGATTAGAACTCATATACTGGAGGTTCTCTACATTGTATCTTGAGATAAGTGGTAGGCTTTTTAGATAAGATACTCTCAGCTTTTTATCTTGAGATTATACTTTGCTCCAACTCTGATTTTTTTTACAGCATTAAAAATTGGATTAGATAATCTCCTATCTTGGTTGGTTTCAATGACATTCATAACCTTCTCTCATGGATAAATCCATGAGTAAGAATAGAGAGGGTTTAATCGTGATAACATTGCTACCAGAGCCTGGACCCGCATTTCACCTTTTATTCAATTTAACATTTACTGGAAACAAAATTTTGAATGCTTTTCCAGGAATTATAAGGCTTAAAACCTTGAATGGAACATTCAAATGTGGAGAGAAATGTTGAAACAAAAACAAAATGGATATCCTTTAGTTCCAGCAGTTAAAATATAAAAAGATGTTATGGAAATAATTAATTAATTTATCGATCACTGACTTCCTCTTTTTGATTTAAAACACACCTGCCTCCCTCTCAATTGTATATGACTCATTGACTCATGACCACTTATGACATGTACATGACTCATAAGAGGCATCAACCTACCGGTATCAACATAAAAATATCATGAAAAATTAAAATTAAAAGTAATAAAAAACTTAAATAGACTATTTAGGAAACTTTTTCTTCCCATTTTTACACATTTTCATTATTTACTGAGTTAACTGCAGTAAATTATTAAGTACGTTTGAAGCATAATACATTACACATTTTGTACTGACGCTTTGGGTTTCTTAACACTGGACGATTTTAAAAGTCTGGCAAAATTTTAATGCCAACTAAATTCCACAAGAAGCTAAAGAATTTTCCAGATTTGCATATTTTAACATTTTGTTGAGGATTTTTTTTCTATTTTTCCTCCGGTCAATTCTGAAATGACTCCTGGTACTCCTAGTATGACTTAGCTCTTTCACATCAAGCAAGAAAACTATTATAAAATAATCAACAGACAGATCAAAATTGATTACCAGATTGATCTTGATTGAGTTGATTGATTGGATTACCATCAGATATACAGAGTGTTATCACTTGTCTCTAAGTTCTGAGAAACTAAACTGTTAGTAGTCTTTTCCGACTCGACCAGTGGGTTCTACACAGTGCCTCCTTGCTTTTTCTGTGCTTCTCCTCAATCTTAAATTTCTATTTTTTTTCATTAGATTAAACCAGTTCTAAGTTCCAGTCCAATAAGATACGAACGCCATTTCTGAGTTATTGAGAATGCTAAAAGTGGTGCATTTGTTAAGAGTTGTAGGAGAAATTTTTTTTTTTTTTTTTTTTTTTTTTTTTGAGATGAGCAAAAAACTTAGATACAATGAAATTGATGCGCGCAAATTTCCAACTTTTCAAGAGCAAAATAATAATTCGTGAAGCAGTTTGAGAAGTTGTGATTGGTGAAGTATGTGGGTTTGACTAAGAGTGTATGGATAGAATTTTTTGATGAATTCACTTGAAAGTTTTAAATTTAATTTGAAAGTAAGTAGGTTGTGTAAGGTGTTGGTAATATTAATCAAAACTTACAACAATAATTGGCAATCCCATGCCAACAATATACAAGGCAACATTAGAAACCGTTGATCCATGGTATGGATATCTGATGGACTCGTCACTGCAAAAGAATCCCCTTTTGTACGGATCGCCAAATAAATAAAACAGCAGGATTGGGAAACCAACTGCAAAAGAGGATAAAATGTTAGGCAAGACTAAAATTTACACAAGTAATAGACTGTAATTCATAGTGCAGCATTTGGAATTATTTCAGAGTTAACAATGCTGCAGTTATCGTTTCTTTGATCCCAGAGACAAGGTACTTGATATTCGTGCATCCTGGAGTATGACACCTTGAATCTTGCTTTCTTGTATTGTCTGAGCAAAAGTTATGGTCTTAAAAAGTAAATTATTTTGATTATTTTGAATGTTGAACATGTTCCTTTCATGCGTACCTGCGTCAAATCCTGATCATTACCCTAGATACACATAATTAAAATATCAGTTGGCTGCTCAAGACAATTTGAACTGTATTTTTCATCCAGTAAAATTATATACTTATCGTAAAGGCTTGGCGTGGATTTAAAGAACACTTCAAAACTGATATCCCGCTAGGGTAAGAATTATCTAAAAAATGTCAAGGATCAGTTTGCAGCGCATTGACATACCTATTGTCTGTTAGAACAAAGTTATTACTCCCGAAAACGTAATCCATCATCCTATAATTGATAACTTTAACTACAAAGCTTCGATATGCCAAACCAAAATAAATGTTTCTTTTTGAATGTTGGGACAGAAGTCAAGTCTTTACTGTTACCTCTCATCACTGCTGCGATCTGAATGCAAGTAGAGCGGACTCATCAGATGTTGAGACAAAAGTCAAGTATTGTTTAGGTCACCACTAATCAGTAGTGCCATCTGACTGCATGTAATAACCTATGGAGTGGTGCTGATTCGGAGGTAATCAGAGATTGGCACTCGTCTCAACATACGATGAGTCCGCTCCGATAAGCTGTTGAAAGATGCTGATTCGTAGCTGATCCTCTGAATGACCTAAGTCTCCACATAAGATGAGCTAGCTCTACAAGTTCTTCCCATTTTGGCATGGATATGATATTTTCATGACTATGACACTTGTGAGCTCGCTCATTATATATCGAGGCAATATACAGATCTTGTTTATCTCAACACTTACTAAAGATGCCATTGGATTCCGTGTAAGAAGCTGTTGAGTGATGCTGACCCCAAGCTGATCTGAGTTTGACTTGACACACCATGAGCGAGCACAAAGTACTAATTTAAGTAAGTACACCTAATTCAACAAGTGACATCCACCCGATGAGATTGCGAAGTGACCTCAAAGGCTTATATCTTTTGGATGTTCATCTTGCCTGACCGACATACTGAATGATTCACTAAGTAAGGGCCATTGGCGCCCCCAGGCTAATTGGAACAATGGGTCAGTTGGGCTGGTTATAAAATCGTGTTATGATGATTAATTTTTGTAGATAAGCTAAAAATAATCAGATCTGTCTAAACCAAAACTTTGTTGTTGTTGTTGTTCTACATTCAATAATGACCGAGATATTGCCCTGTGTAAAGTCGGGGTTTTGACGTCCACCGCAGTAGTGCCACCCTTGGTTTCTTCTACCTTGCTTTCATCAGTCAGCCTGACGCTCATGTGCACTGGTTGTTCAACATGCAACTCAGATGAAAGCAAGGTTGAAGAAACCAAGGGTGTCACTACCTCGGAGGATGACGTCAAAAACGCGACTTTTCAAAAGGCAATATATCTCAGTTAATAATGAATGTAGAAAGTTGCGGTTTAGACAGATCTTAATATTTTAAGCTTGTCTACAAGGATCAAGCATCAGAACCTGATTTTGGGACCAGCGCAACTGACCCATTCCATGAGGCTTTTAATCTGTCTGGACCGCAACAGAAAGCAATGGACCATGTCGTATTGCTATGTTTCTTCATCCTACCTCCTGAGTGAGGTCAGGGGCGCAGCTAGGAAATTTCTCTGGGGGGGGGGGGGCATGGGACCACCTCTTGTGGTGAAGAGAGCGGGGGAGGGTGAGGAATGAAGGATCCCGTTTTTTTTAGGGGGGGGGGGCACAAGATTTCTGGGGGGGGCCAGGCCTCCCCCCCAGGACTCCCCTAGCTACGCCCATGAGTGTGGTCCATCGTGATTCAGTGGAATACTAGACTACTCTTCTGAGGTGGTTGCCAACCAATGTCCGAGTCATGATGCATTCCATTGAACATATCCTTGTGTCACACCTTGACACAAGGATAAAGAAAGACTTCATTAGGGGCAGTAGATGTCCTCGGACATATACTTTTTTCCTATATGCATTTCATGGCATCCCATATGTTTCAACATCCCAATTTCAGTGAGCACTTTGTACCTCTGTCCTAACATGGATCATGGAACTTTAGTTCTGAATAAACTGAAATTTAAACCTGCAATCAATCAAATCTTACCTGCTGCAAGACAAACCACGTCCAAAACTACCTTCTTCACGATTAACCGTGAGTCGACATCCATCCTGAGTGATATGTTGAACTAACACTGGACTGAAATAGGTACAGACTACTTTATCAATTCAAAAAAATTGAATATGGTGATAAGGAGAATTACACTACCGATTTAGCGTCAACAGATTGCAACGCGATCATTTTCCGAACTTTACTAATGCCTAGTTATCGCTTACTGAACGATAGGAAAAACCTCTGGGAGAGCATTATAACAAAAGCCTCATAGCGAGCACCTGTCACAAGGCTCTTCTGACGATTCCCACGCCTGCTGAATCAGATCTGAATTACCTTCACTTCATCTCACTGATAATAGGGATACGATAAAAAAATTCTGAAAATTGATGACTTTGACTTTGGCTTCGGGGTTAGGAATAGAAAGAGCGGGGTGAATATGTCGAGTATCGAGTTGCAGTCGAACCGTCTTTGAGTCGAACAGTCGCGAACAGTCGAACTAACCCACAGTGAAAGACCATAGAATAATAACTAGCTGACTTATTATTCTATGGAAAGACGGAGGATTTATGAAGGGCCGTTTGTAACTAAAGATACGAATGTTGGCAATATATAAGATACTAGGGGGCTACGCCCCCTGGCCGCTACGCGGCCCAACCCCCTGAAGGCGCTCCGCGCCATCAATGGGCCGCTTCGCGGCCCTATTTTTACCCTCCTATCAGTGTTAGGTTTATTTTCCCCCTAAAAAATTACGATATGATGTATACTTTACTTGTAGAATGAAATAATTTTTGGTTTTGATGAATAAAGAAAAAAATAATTTTTTGAAGTCCAAAGAAAGCGTTTTAGAATGACTGCTTGATGAAGTATTGCAGTAAAACAACGAACAATGATAATCAGGTAATAATTAAGTATATCAAAAGTCGGGAACCGAACCCACATCGTAGTCTAAGTGGACGCATTCGACGTCTTAGACGACTCGGCCACCGCTCGTCTTGAGGGAGGAGGTGCGAATCCATAGAGAAAAAAAAGGAGGTGTTTGCATTTCGGGCATCTTGGAGTATTTTGATGACTTGATGACGTAGGTGGGTACAGCTGGGTACAGGGACGTCCCCTTCACACTGTACCCACCTACGTCATCAAGTCATCAAAAAATTCCAAGATGCCCGAAATGCAAACACCTCCTTTTTTTTCTCTATGGTGCGAATCTTGTGTAGATAAGTATAGAGCTGATGCGCAGGCTACACATCCACTGCGCAACCTCTTCGACCACTGCGCATCCTCCCGCGCATAGCGGTAGCAGTCCCGGAGCATTCTGTAAATTCACTCACTTTTATAACGTGATTTTAAAAAAAACCTGGGTCCTATTTCCAAAATTTAATTAGAGCGGGCTCATCTAGGGCCAATTACCTGTCGATCTACGCAAAAATTATGGAAATCGGCCCGGTAGAACGCTCAAACGAACTATGACAAAAAGTATAAATTTACATTGTTTAAATGGGAGAATTCGCAACTTTACCACGTAATATAAAAAAACCTGGGCCATATTTTGAAAATCTGAAAAGAGTTGGCTTATCTAGAGACAATTGCCCGTCGATAGCCGCAAAAATCATGAAAATCGGCCCGGTAGAACGCTGGAACTAAGCGTCACCAGTTTTGCAAAATTAGGAGGTCTTGGAGCTTATAGTATAGATGATGTAATATATGAAATATTCAAGATATATAGGAAATTTGAAAGATATACACGAAACTGTCGCAATACATAAGAGATGTGTCAATATATAGGAAATCGACTCCAAAATATATGGCGAAAATCGTGCAATATATAAGAAATGTGTCAATATATAGGAAATCGATTTCATAATATATATGGCGAAATTCGCGCGACATACAGGGTGATCCATAAGTCCTTTCCATCCCCTCGAAATTTTTACCTAATTAAGGCAAAGATTTGAAACTTGGGGGATGTTCCTAGGTCAAATGGAGCTACTTTCTGGCCCCCTTAAATTTTCCGGGGAACATTTGGGGGGGGGGGGGGAGGATGGACGGAAACCAATTATTTTTTCAATTGAGAAGACCCCCTTTGTTAAACCTGGTTCGAAAGAGCATAACAAAAGGAAACTTTTTGGGTAAACGAGAAGTCAATATCTCAAACTGTTTCAAAATGGCGTTCGGTTAAAATTCAAGATGGCCGAAAATTGACACCGGTTGTTTGTCAATAGATTTGCGCGAAAATCGGTATCTACGGGTATTATATTAAGAGAAAAACGAATTTGAAGTTAGATTTTCTGAAAAAAACAACAAATTTCCAAAATGGCCGATTTTTTTTTAAAAATCTAACTTCAAATTTGTTGATCTCATGCCAAAATACTCCAAATTTCCAAGTTTCTGAATTTTTGGCCATTTTGGAAATTTGTTGCTCTTTAGAAAATCTAACTTCTGTTAATCTCATGCCACAATACCCCCAAATTTCCAAGTTTCTGAATTTTTGGCCATTTTAGAAATTTGTTATTCTTTAGAAAATCTAACTTCGAATTTGTTAATCTCATGTCAAAATACCCCAAATTTCCAAGTTTCTGAATTTTTGGCCATTTTCGAAATTTGTTGTTTCTTAGAAAATCTAACTTCAAATTCGTTTTTCTCATATTAAAATACCCGTAGATACCGATTTTCGTGCAAATCTATTGACAAACAACCGGTGTCAATTTTCGGCCATCCTGAATTTCAACCGAACGCCATTTTGAAACGGTTTGAGATATTGACTTCTGGTTTACCCGAAAATTTCCCTTTTTTTTATGCTCTTTCGAACCAGGTTTAACAAAGGGGGTCTTCTCAATTGAAAAAATAATTGGTTTCCGTCCATCCTCCCCCCCCCCCCCCAAGTGTTCCCCGGAAAATTTAAGGGGGCCAGAAAGTAGCTCCATTTGACCTAGGAACATCCCCCAAGTTTCAAATCTTTGCCTTAATTAGGTAAAAATTTCGAGGGGATGGAAAGGACTTATGGATCACCCTGTATGTCGCGCGAATTTCGCCATATATATTATGAAATCGATTTCCTATATATTGACACATTTCTTATATATTGCACGATTTTCGCCATATATTTTGGAGTCGATTTCCTATATATTGACACATCTCTTTATGTATTGCGACAGTTTCGTGTATATCTTTCAAATTTCCTATATATCTTGAATATTTCATATATTACATCATATCTTATATATTGCCAACATTCGTATCTTTAGTTACAAACGGCCCTTCATAGAGGATTTGTAAAAGTAGTAATGAAAATAATGAAATCAAAGATAATAACGGCGATTCTTGGATCAATCGTCCAAATGATCGATTCACCAAGAGAACGATAGGATCGAAGCACCGAATCATTCACATTGGTCTTGCGCGGTCCTGGTTAATTTCGATGTATCGCTTCGGCATGAGTAGAGAGAAACAACGTTCCTGTGTGTTGAACGAGAGTGCAAAAGCGATAGAAACTAGCCAGGCGGCCCGCAAAGGTGTGCGAGAGAGACAGATAACAGCCAGGGAGCCCGCTATAGTGTGCGAGAGAAATAGAAAATCGCCTGGCGGGACACCGATTATCTATCTCTCTCGCACACTTTAGCAGGCTGCCTGGCAGTTTTCTGTCTCTCTCGCACACTTACGCGGGCTCCCTGGCTGTTTTCTGTCTCACTCGCACACTCAAACACGTCCCACAAGGCGATCTTCTGTCTCTCTCGCACAAAAAAACGGGCTCCCTGGGTGTTTTCTGTCTCTCTCGCACACTTCAGCAGGCTCCCTGGGTGTTTTCTGCCTCTCTCGCACACCAAAGCGGGCTCACTGGCTGTTTTCGGTCTCTCTCGCGCACATATGCGGGCTGCCTGGCTGTTTTCTGTCTCTCTCGCACTCATTAGCAGGCTCCCTGGCTGTTTTCTATCTCTCTCGCACACATAAGCGGGCTCCCTGGGTGTTTTCTGTCTCTCTCGCACACAAATGCAGGCTGCCTGGCTGTTTTCTGTCTCTCTCGCACAATCTGGCGTCCCCCCTGGCTACTTTCTATCTCTCTCGCACACATTAGCGGGCTCCCTGGCTGTTTTCTATCTCTCTCGACCATATTAGCAGGCTCCCTGGCAATTTTCTGTCTCTACCGCACACATAAGCGGGCCACCTGGCGATTATCTATCTCTCTCGCAAGCATCATCAGGCTGTCTGGCTATTTTCTTTCTCTCTAGCACACATATGCCCGCTTATGTGTGCGAGACAGCCAGAAAACAGCCAGGGCGCCCGTTTCTGTGTGCGAGAGAGACATAAAACACCCAGCGAACCCGCTAATGTGTGCAAGAGAGATGGAAAATCACAAGGCGGGACACCAGAGTGTGCGAGAGAGATAGAAAATAGCCAAGCGTCTCGCGTATGAGTGCGAGAGAGAAAGAAAATCGCCAGGCGGGACTTGCGTTGTTTTTCCGGCAAAGGCGCATGGCGTTCCCCCGCGACCCTCTGAGAGCGGTTGCACCCTACCCTCACTCGCCTGGGTGTGCGAGAGAGACAGAAAACAGCCAGGCAGCTCGCCTAAGTGTGCGAGAGAGATAGAAAATAGCCAAGCGTCTCGCGTATAAGTGCGAGAGAGAAAGAAAATCGCATGGCGTTCCCCCGCGACCCTCTGAGAGCGGTTGCACCCTACCCTCACTCGCCTGGGTGTGCGAGAGAGACAGAAAACAGCCAGGCAGCTCGCCTAAGTGTGCGAGAGAGATAGAAAATAGCCAAGCGTCTCGCGTATGAGTGCGAGAGAGAAAGAAAATCGCCAGGCGGGACTTGCGTTGTTTTTCCGGCAAAGCAGGCGCATGGCGTTCCCCCGCGACCCTCTGAGAGTGGTTGCACCCTACCCTCACTCGCCTGGGTGTGCGAGAGAGACAAAAAACAGCCAGGCAGCTCGCCTAAGTGTGCGAGAGAGATAGAAAATAGCCAAGCGTCTCGCGTATAAGTGCGAGAGAGAAAGAAAATCGCCAGGCGGGACTTGCGTTGTTTTTCCGGCAAAGCAGGCGCATGGCGTTCCCCCGCGACCCTCTGAGAGCGGTTGCACCCTACCCTCACTCGCCTGGGTGTGCGAGAGAGACAGAAAACAGCCAGGCAGCTCGCCTAAGTGTGCGAGAGAGATAGAAAATAGCCAAGCGTCTCGCGTATAAGTGCGAGAGAGAAAGAAAATCGCATGGCGTTCCCCCGCGACCCTCTGAGAGTGGTTGCACCCTACCCTCACTCGCCTGGGTGTGCGAGAGAGACAGAAAACAGCCAGGCAGCTCGCCTAAGTGTGCGAGAGAGATAGAAAATAGCCAAGCGTCTCGCGTATAAGTGCGAGAGAGAAAGAAAATCGCCAGGCGGGACTTGCGTTGTTTTTCCGGCAAAGCAGGCGCATGGCGTTCCCCCGCGACCCTCTGAGAGTGGTTGCACCCTACCCTCACTCGCCTGGGTGTGCGAGAGAGACAGAAAACAGCCAGGCAGCTCGCCTAAGTGTGCGAGAGAGATAGAAAATAGCCAAGCGTCTCGCGTATAAGTGCGAGAGAGAAAGAAAATCGCCAGGCGGGATTTGCGTTGTTTTTCCGGTAAAGCAGGCTCATGGCGTTCCACCGCGACCCTCTGAGAGTGGTTGCACCCTACCCTCACTCGCCTGGGTGTGCGAGAGAGACAGAAAACAGCCAGGCAGCTCGCCTAAGTGTGGGAGAGAGATAGAACATAGCCAAGCGTCTCGCGTATAAGTGCGAGAGAGAAAGAAAATCACATGGCGTTCCCCCGCGACCCTCTGAGAGTGGTTGCACGCTACCCTCACTCGCCTGGGTGTGCGAGAGAGATAGAAAATAGCCAAGCGTCTCGCGTATGGGTGCGAGAGAGAAAGAAAATCGTTGTTTTTCCGGCAAAGCAGGCGCATGACGTTCCCCCGCGACCCTCTGAGAGCGGTTGTACCCTACCCTCACTCGCCTGGGTGTGCGAGAGAGACCGAAAACAGCCAGGCAGCTCGCCTAAGTGTGCGAGAGAGATAGAAAATAGCCAAGCGTCTCGCGTATAAGTGCGAGAGAGAAAGAAAATCGCCAGGCGGGATTTGCGTTGTTTCTCCGGCAAAGTAGGCGCATGGCGTTCCCCCGCGACCCTCTGAGAGTGGTTGCACCCTACCCTCACTCGCCTGGGTGTGCGAGAGAGACAGAAAACAGCCAGGCAGCTCGCCTAAGTGTGGGAGAGAGATAGAAAATAGCCAAGCGTCTCGCGTATAAGTGCGAGAGAGAAAGAAAATCGCATGGCGTTCCCCCGCGACCCTCTGAGAGTGGTTGCACCCTACCCTCACTCGCCTGGGTGTGCGAGAGAGACAGAAAACAACAAGCCAGCTCGCCTAAGTGTGCGAGAGAGATAGAAAACAGCCAAGCGTCTCGCGTATTAGTGCGAGAGAGAAAAAAAATCGCATGGCGTTCCCCCGCGACCCTCTGAGAGTGGTTGCACCCTACCCTCACTCGCCTGGGTGTGCGAGAGAGACAGAAAACAGCCAGGCAGCTCGCCTAAGTGTGCGAGAGAGATAGAAAAAAAGCAAGCGTCTCGCGTATCAGTGCGAGAGAGAAAGAAAATCGCCAGGCGGGACTTGCATTGTTTTTCCGGCAAAGCAGGCGCATGGCGTTCCCCCGCGACCCTCTGAAAGCGGTTGCACCCTACCCTCACTCGCCTGGGTGTGCGAGAGAGACAGAAAACAGCCAGGCAGCTCGCCTAAGTGTGCGAGAGAGATAGAAAATAGCCAAGCGTCTCGCGTATAAGTGCGAGAGAGAAAGAAAATAGCATGACGTTCCCCCGCGACCCTCTGAGAGTGGTTGCACCCTACCCTCACTCGCCTGGGTGTGCGAGAGAGAGAAAAAACAGCAGGCAGCTCGACTAAGTGTGCGAGAGAGATTGAAAATAGCCAAGCGTCTCGCGTATGAGTGCGAGGGAGAAAGAAAATCGCCAGGGGGGACTTGCGTTGTTTTTCCGGCAAGGCAGGCGCATGACGTTCCACCGCGCCCTCTGAGAGTGGTTGCACGCTACCCTCACTCGCCTGGGTGTGCGAGAGAGATAGAAAATAGCCAAGCGTCTCGCGTATGGGTGCGAGAGAGAAAGAAAATCGCCAGGGGGGACTTGCGTTGTTTTTCCGGAAAAGCAGTCGCATGACGTTCCCCCGCGACCCTCTGAGAGCGGTTGTACCCTACCCTCACTCGCCTGGGTGTGCGAGTGAGACCGAAAAAAGCCAGGCAGCTCGCCTAAGTGTGCGAGAGACATAGAAAATAGCCAAGCGTCTCGCGTATAAGTGCGAGAGAGAAAGAAAATCGCCAGGCGGGATTTGCGTTGTTTCTCCGGCAAAGTAGGCGCATGGCGTTCCCCCGCGACCCTCTGAGAGTGGTTGCACCCTACCCTCACTCGCCTGGGTGTGCGAGAGAGACAGAATACAGCCAGGCAGCTCGCCTAAGTGTGGGAGAGAGATAGAAAATAGCCAAGCGTCTCGCGTATAAGTGCGAGAGAGAAAGAAAATCGCATGGCGTTCCCCCGCGACCCTCTGAGAGTGATTGCACCCTACCCTCACTCGCCTGGGTGTGCGAGAGAGACAGAAAACAACAAGCCAGCTCGCCTAAGTGTGCGAGAGAGATCGAAAACAGCCAAGCGTCTCGCGTATTAGTGCGAGAGAGAAAGAAAATCGCATGGCGTTCCCCCGCGACCCTCTGAGAGTGGTTGCACCCTACCCTCACTCGCCTGGGTGTGCGAGAGAGACAGAAAACAACAAGCCAGCTCGCCTAAGTGTGCGAGAGAGATAGAAAACAGCCAAGCGTCTCGCGTATTAGTGCGAGAGAGAAAGAAAATCGCATGGCGTTCCCCCGCGACCCTCTGAGAGTGGTTGCACCCTACCCTCACTCGCCTGGGTGTGCGAGAGAGACAGAAAACAGCCAGGCAGCTCGCCTAAGTGTGCGAGAGAGATAGAAAATAGCCAAGCGTCTCGCGTATGAGTGCGAGAGAGAAAGAAAATCGCCAGGGGGGACTTGCGTTGTTTTTTCGGCAAAGCAGGCGCATGGCGTTCCCCCGCGACCCTCTGAGAGCGGTTGCACCCTACCCTCACTCGCCTGGGTGTGCGAGAGAGACAGAAAACAGCCAGGCAGCTCGCCTAAGTGTGCGAGAGAGATAGAAAATAGCCAAGCGTCTCGCGTATAAGTGCGAGAGAGAAAGAAAATCGCAGGCGGGATTTGCGTTGTTTTTCCGGTAAAGCAGGCTCATGGCGTTCCACCGCGACCCTCTGAGAGCGGTTGCACCCTACTTTCACTCGCCTGGGTGTGCGAGAGAGACGGAAAACAGCCAGGCAGCTCGCCTAAGTGTGGGAGAGAGATAGAAAATAGCCAAGCGTCTCCCGTATAAGTGTGAGAGAGAAAGAAAATCACATGGCGTTCCCCCGCGACCCTCTGAGAGTGGTTGCACCCTACCCTCACTCGCCTGGGTGTGCGAGGGAGATAGAAAATAGCCAAGCGTCTCGCGTAAGAGTGCGAGAGAGAAAGAAAATCGCCAGGGGGGACTTGCGTTGTTTTTCCGGCAAAGCAGGCGCATGGCGTTCCCCCGCGACCCTCTGAGAGCGGTTGCACCCTACCCTCACTCGCCTGGGTGTGCGAGAGAGACCGAAAACAGCCAGGCAGCTCGCCTAAGTGTGCGAGAGAGATAGAAAATAGCCAAGCGTCTCGCGTATAAGTGCGAGAGAGAAAGAAAATCGCCAGGCGGGATTTGCGTTGTTTCTTCGGCAAAGCAGGCGCATGGCGTTCCCCCGCGACCCTCTGAGAGTGGTTGCACCGTACCCTCACTCGCCTGGGTGTGCGAGAGAGGCAGAAAACAGCCAGGCAGCTCGCCTGAGTGTGCGAGAGAGATAGAAAATAGCCAAGCGTCTCGCGTATGAGTGCGAGAGAGAAAGAAAATCGCCAGGCGGGACAAGCGTTGTTTTTCCGGCAAAGGCGCGTGGCGTTCCCCCGCGACCCTCTGAGAGCGGTTGCACCCTACCCTCACTCGCCTGGGTGTGCGAGAGAGACAGAAAACAGCCAGGCAGCTCGCCTCAGTGTGGGAGAGACATAGAAAATAGCCAAGCGTCTCGCGTTTAAGTGCGAGGGAGAAAGAAAATCGCATGGCGTTCCCCCGCGACCCTCTGAGAGCGGTTGCACCCTACCCTCACTCGCCTGGGTGTGCGAGAGAGACAGAAAACAGCCAGGCAGCTCGCCTAAGTGTGCGAGAGAGATAGAAAATAGCCAAGCGTCTCGCGTATAAGTGCGAGAGAGAAAGAAAATCGCATGGCGTTCCCCCGCGACCCTCTGAGAGCGGTTGCACCCTACCCTCACTCGCCTGGGTGTGCGAGAGAGAGCATAAAACAGCCAGGCAGCTCGCCTAAGTGTGCGAGAGAGATAGAAAATAGCCAAGCGTCTCGCGTATAGTGCGAGAGAGAAAGAAAATCGCCAGGCGGGACTTGCGTTGTTTTTCCGGCAAAGCAGGCGCATGGCGTTCCCCCGCGACCCTCTGAGAGTGGTTGCACCCTACCCTCACTCGCCTGGGTGTGCGAGAGAGACAGAAAACAGCCAGGCAGCTCGCCTAAGTGTGCGAGAGAGATAGAAAATAGCCAAGCGTCTCGCGTATAAGTGCGAGAGAGAAAGAAAATCGGCAGCCGGGATTTGCGTTGTTTTTCCGGCAAAGCAGGCGCATGGCGTTCCCCTGCGACCCTCTGAAAGTGGTTGCACCCTACCCTCACTCGCCTGGGTGTGCGAGAGTGACAGAAAACAGCCAGGCAGCTCGCATGAGTGTGCGAGAGAGATAGAATATAGCCAAGCGTCTCGCGTATAAGTGCGAGAGAGAAAGAAAATAGCATG